>NC_080480.1:5240000-5922500 GCF_030265055.1 Doryrhamphus excisus | reverse complement strand
TTGTATGTGTTATTTTCCCTTATTATGTCTACTATATTGATTAATAGTAGTGTAAAGTTGACTATAGGGGTGTTATTTCATGTCAATAGGGCTTTAATCATGTTAAAAACATATTTAGATGGTTATAAACAGGTTTTCTATGTCTTGTGTGTGTTATTTTCCCTTATTATGTCTACTATATTGATTAATAGGAGTGTAACGTTGACTATAGGGGTGTTATTTCATGTCGATAGGGCTCTAATCATGTTAAAAAATATATATTTAGAAGGTCATAATCAGGTTTTCTATGTCTTATATGGGTTATTTTCCCTTATTATGTCTACTATATTGGTTAATCGGAGTGTAAAGTTGACTATAGGGGTGTTATTTCATGTCAATAGGGCTTTAATCATGTTATTTTTCTTTATTATGTCTATTATATTGGTTAATAGGTTTTATGTTTTGTCGTCAGATGATACGTCATACGTCACCTTTTCTCCTTCTGTGGTTCATCATATCGCATGGTCTGGAGGTTCTGCTGTAGTTGTTTTTGTTCTGCTTTTATTTTTTCTTTTGTGTTGACTGATGGTGCCTACGTTTTTCAGCTCTGTGGCTCTTAAATGCGGGAGCAGCAGAGGTAAAAAATAATAAATAATAATACCCCAACCCACCCACCGAGCTCACCACCCACACCGGCTTCAGGATTTAGCCATGCGCTACGGGGGCCTTGACCTCCCTGACTTGACCTCCCACCTCCACACACACATCCATGACAGCTGGCTGCTGCTACACACCGCCGATGCATCTTTCCACACCAATAAGCTCTAATTGCCACCATGCAGCCGTTTCCTGCTTGTGTTGTCTTGTGCTCGTTTCATCCACACAAGCTACGCTGTGCTCACTTTACAACCTATAACTTTTCCATCATCATTCATGTGTTTTTATCCCCATCGTAGACGAGCGTACGGTGTCTAATGTTTCTTTTCCTGTCTTCCTTGCAACTTGCTGTGGGTCTCCGCGCCTGGTGTGTCCAGTCCTGGAGGAGCACGGTGACCTGCTGCAGAGTCTCAGCTGGAAACACGACGGCTCCCTGCTGGCTTCCACTTGCAAGGTGAGGACGGGCAATGCACATACACACACACACACACACACACACACACACACACACACTTCAGTTCATCCTTGTCTGGTTAATTAGCCTAAAATGGACTAAAGCAATCTCAGTGAAACTTTGGAAAGGTTTTGGGGGACGGAAACACATTTTGCTTTTTCTTTTACTTTTTGCGGACTCCATCATGTCTTCACATGGGTTCTTGAGGCTTTCTTGTGCATCCTGTCGTGATTGACAGAAGTCATTTATTCATAAAGTGCTGCTTCTCATCCCAGATAGTATTCTTCCCTCATTGAAATGTGCATTCTACTTGTCATTGCAGTTATAAGCCACTAGATGTCGCCAGTAATCCAAGATTGTGAGCGATGAGGTGGATGTGTCTGTGATTGTTAGTAGTAATGGGAGGAAACATTGAGCTATGAAGTTGCTGGTAGCAATGTTATTCTTCATTTGATGCAGAATAACACACTTACTGTAAATACAGGAATCGTGAATAATGTACAAGTAGAAAGGAATGTTATCATTCTTCTTATTAGGCATTTTTCATAGTGACTGCTTGCTACTAAAATTTCATGATTTTTTTTGTCATATTATTGCGATTTTATTCTCATAAAATTGAGTTTTTGTCTTTTTTGAAACCTTTTTTCCATTTCTGTTGTTGTGTTTTTATGCTTGTAAAATTCATCCATGCCAAAAATATGTACAGTTAGCTTAAATATGCATATTTTTGGAGTGATAATAAGGAGTATTCAACCACAAAACAACACGATTTATTGATGAATGTGTTATGGAAAAAAACATGAAATTTGAAGTACAAAGTGAGGAAGGATTACTGTACTTTTTAAAAGATGGTACTCGATGTAAAAGAGCGCTGCTCTTGAACACACTGCAAAAAACTAGGACTGAGTTTCTGTGATTGACGTGAAAAGCAGCCCTGATGTGTCGTTTACCGTCAACCCGTCATCCTAATGGCCCTAAATGCAGCACATGTGCCTGCCTAACGGGTATGATTGTCAGGTCAGCACCACGGTCTTTGTTTGTCTTTGCCGTGACACCTAACAAATTACTGCGTCCGTCAGAGGTCACGTCCCAATCAAGACAGCATAATCAACCATCGCCAGCGCCACCAGAACCTACCATCACCCTCAGCATTGCCCGATAGATGGTGGGGGAAGGGGGTGGAGGGGATGGAATCGGTAGTCCAGATCAGAGCTGCAGGGGCCAAAGAGGTTCACTCCCACTTGGGTTCGGGTGTCATTTAACCCCAAAGGCTCTTCTATTCAATTGGCTTATTAAAGCAAATATGGCCTGCACACATGTGGGTCGCTAGAGAAAAGTGATGATAACCATAGAGGAGGTTTTGTCTGGAGACGAGCAAACACTCCCTTGAGGGTCCTGTCACTTCCAGATGTGTCCGCCAAACAAACACGCACTAAAGCCTATGACAATAATCCCCCCCCCCTCATAAATGCACAGATGGGGGGCGCTAGGGGAGCAGAATGTGTATGTTTGGATGTATATGTGTGTAGAAGCAGCAGCTGTTTAATCAAAGTGACAGGTTCTGGTTCTCAAGCCGCTATTAATGAGTTTCTCTCTCTTGTCATGCACACACACACACACACACACACACACACACACACACACACACACACACACACACAGTATGGCTGAGAATCTTCAAGCACCTCAAACCCACTTTAGCCTTTGGTCTCCCATGGTTACGCCCCCCCTTCCCCTCCTCCAGTGGTGTTTCAGTCATGGGATGAAAAGCATAAAGTAAAGACTTGACTTTTCAGGACTTTTTATGTGATGCGACTGAAATATTCCGAAGCTCTGCTGTGTGGAACGCCGCTTAGCAGAGGTGGGAGAGAAAGTCTGTGTTCTTCAAGTCTCAAATCCAATCTCAAACATGCAAGTCCAAGTCAAGTCTGTAATATTTCAACCCTAAAATGACACCATAATTTCTCACAATATTACGACGTCATTGCAAAATTGTGGCTTTTTTTTCTCTCAATCATAATCTTGTTGCTTTCTTTTTTGGTGTTTTTTTTAAACAACTGTTTCAACTTGTTCTTACAGATTTTCTTCTCATAATTATGATTTTAGTCCCATAATATTTTGACTTTATTCTCGTAAAATGATACAGCTTTCTGCAACCTAATTTTCCAAATCATTATTTGCTTTTCTTACTAAAATGACATTATTTTCATTCATAATATTACAAGTTTAGAATTGCAGCTTTTTTCTCCCGTAAGAATATGACAATATATTTTTTATATTTTCCTCTTAATATTTTGACTTTATTCTCCTAAAATGAAAAATGTGTTTGAAAAAATTGAAAAATGTATACATTTCTAACTGTTAATGATATTATTCCCATTATATATATTTTATTTTAGTAATATTAGACATCTTTCCACAACCAAATGTTCCAAAAATGGAACATTATTTGTTATTTTGCTTGTTTCTCATAATATTATGACCTTAAAAAGAATACATTAAATATTTATTTTTTTACTCATTTAATATTTCTACTTCATGCTATTACTTCCTGATAATATTATTGAAATTATGTTATTTTCCCTCATAATATGACATGTTTATTCTTATAATATTGCAACTTTTTTTGTTAGAATAAAACTTTTTTCCTCTTAAAATTTGGACTTTATTATTGTAAAATTACTGCTGTTTTTTATTTCCAGCTATTGCAACTTTCTTCTCATGACGATTATGTTATTCCATAATATTGTTATTCTTTTTCAAAACCTCATTTTCCAAAAATGACAACTTCATTTGTTGTTTTGCTTTTTTCCTCATGATACTACAACTTTAAAAAAGTAATCTTTTTTTCATTTTTTTTTTCATATGTGAACTTTATGCTACTAAAAATGATCATGCTACTTATCCTACTAAACATAATTTTTCCTCACAATATTTCCATCTTATTCTTGTAAAATTACAATGTTTTGTCATACTATTTTAGCTATATTTTTTTGTAAATTTAGTCCTTTTTGCCCTTGTTTGTTTTCTTGTTAAATTGCGGGGCCGCACTTTGGACACCCCCGGTGGCCTCTCCTCCTCTGGATGCCCTGCATCAGAAGTGGAAGTATGTGGCATCTGTAAAGCTGTACTTTGCAACACATTTTAAGGCGACGCTGCAACCGAACGAAGTGTTACCAGTGTGACATATCAAATCCTTTTACAGTACATGAAAGCATAATCCCATAAGTGCCCTGGCCCTAATAAAAGGCTGGTACTGTAAATAAACGCCTGGGGCTACTACATGAGGAACTTGGCTAATCCTGTTTGATAAATAAAATGTGTGTATAGTTCAGGGTGAGGTCACAAAAAAGACACAGCCTCGGGGCGTCGGCGTCTGTGGGTGGCCTCGCTTCACACACACACAGACACGTGCACACACACACACACACACACACACACACACTTGATCTTTGTGCTTGAAGTTGTGTCTTGGTGAATGAATCCTGCACAAAGTGGGTGGAAGAAATGTGGCGGTGTATCAAGCGTGTGTCAAAGTGCCACACAGAGTGTCGCCGTTTCTGTGGCGGCTCGGTCACAGCCTGATTTCATTAGGGTCCACTTCCTCCCAATCATACGCCATCCCCTCTGATTGGCTGCCGTGATCGATGGCGAATGTGTTTGGGGGCGGGCTGGGGCCCAGGCAGACGGATTTGGGTGGGGGGAGGTCGGGGTTGTGTGGAGGTCACAAGAAATGAATTGGACGGATCGTACTGATAAACCAGGAGACACTACGTAGTGTGAGACGTCATTGGGTGGATGAAGACACTTAATATGTTCATGGATCAATAAATCAGGCTGTTGTGGTTGAATGTGGCCCATTATTACTTTAAAAAAAAAGCTTTTTATAAGTATAATAATGTCTGCATGAAGTAGTAAAATGCTAGACACATTCGAAGGCTTTCTATGTCATTATTGTCTTATTTTATCTTATTATGTCTCCTATATTGAGTAATAGGAATGCAAAGGTGACTATAGGGGTGTTATTTCTTGTCTAGAGGGCTCTAATAATATTAACGTGTATTTAAAAGGTTGTAAACAGATTACCTATGTCTTATATGTTGTATTTTCTTTTATTACGTCCACTATATTGAGTAATAGGAGTGCAAAGATGACTATAGGGGTGTTATTTCTTGTCTAGAGGGCTCTAATAATATTAACATGTCTATTTAGAAGGTTGTAAACAGGTTTTCTATGTCTTATATGCTGTATTTTCATTTATTACATCTACCATATTGAGTAATAGGAGTGCAAAGGTGACTATAGGGGTGTTATTTCTTGTCTAGAGGGCTCTAATAATATTAACATGTGTATTTAGAAGGTTGTAAACAGATATTCCATGTCTTATATGTTGTATTTTCTTTTGTTACGTCTACCATATTGAGTAATAGGAGTGCAAAGGTGACTGTAGGGGTGTTATTTCTGGTCTGGAGGGCTCTAATAATATTAACATGAGTATTTACAAGGTTGTAAACAGGTTTTCTGTGTCTTATATGTTGTATTTTCTTTTATTATGTCTACCATATTGAGTAATAGGAGTGCAAAGGTGACTGTAGGGGTGTTATTTCTTGTCTAGAGGTCTCTAATAATATTAACATGTGTATTTAGGAGGTTATAAACATGTTTTCTATGTCTTGTATGTTGTATTTTTTCTCATTACGTCTACTATATAGAGTGATAGGAGTACAAAGGTGACTATAGGGGTGTTATTTCTTGTCTAGCGGGCTCTATTAATATTAACATGTGTATCTAGAAGGTTGTAAACGGGCATTCCTTCATGTAGTAAAGCATCTCCTTTCTTTTTATGGCTGCAGGACAAGATGCTACGCGTGTTTGACCCCAGAGCCCAGCTGAAAGCAGTTCAGGTGAGTACCACACGGGAAAGACTTTGCTCCTATATGCTTTGAGTGTCTGAATGTTCTGAACTTGTATTGACTATGGTGATTTGTTGATTTGTCTGATTGATGAATGGGTGGGTGGGTTATACCAGCACTGTGGCAGGATTGACGTTGAAACCGTGCTCTGGTGAGCACTCGCTCGTTGGAAATGTAGCTTTCCAGTCTTGTGGAACGAAACCTGTCGGCCTCTAAATGGACGTCCTTACCTCCCACTCGGGGGGGGACCAAATAGGGAACGTGCGGGGCGGCCTGACTCAGCACACACAGCGTCCACATGGCGCTGTCCCAATTCAAACGCTTTGGAGACTTGGTATTCCTTATTTGGTCTGCTCCTCCTGCTTAGTCAGGTGTCATGGCTTCATTTAGGTCCGAGTCAGACGGGGGATTCGCTCTTTCTGGACAATGGGACAGGCCAAACCACTTCCTATTAACACCACGTCTGCTTTAAATTCTGGAAAAGCAGGCATTTCCACTCACTTTACGCTATGAAGCCAACTCTAAATGGAACATGAGAGCTTGGTCCTTTTATTCAGGCTCACGTCTAAATCATTTCAAGGCTTTTAAGTAAACATACCAGGCAGATTTGTACACATTCATCAACAACAAGCCAATCACCATATTTCCACACACAGTGACACATTTATGCTGAAAACTCCACAGTTTTTCTACCATAATTTGAACAAGTAGAGCTTCTTATCCCAGTGGCCGGAGTTACATACAATATTTTATTCTCTGTAGAGCGAGAAGTAGCGAGTACTTTAAATGTAGACATGATCAGAAGCCCACATCTTAGTTTTCTGAACCGCCTGCTGACTTGCAGGAATATTTATTTTGTCCATTTACTGCTATTAAGGAGGTGTTCGCACATGCGTCCTTTTGTGGTGTCCTGCGTCCCCCCCAATGGAAATATAATGAAATAGCGGATGTCCCAGCCCTCTTGTAGCCAGGTGGGGTAAATATAGAGCGTAATTATGGCCCCGCTCTGCTGTATTTATAGGAAATAAGACCGTGGCGGGTAATTAAGGTCTTGGACAGGAGGAGGAGAGCATACTACGTCTGTAATCAGGGCGATGTGTAAGAGCGTGGGTGTATTGAGGTCGCTGGAAGACTTTTTGCTTTGTCCCACAACTGAGAGACCCATAGATTGAATTCGAGATGATCCCATCCACTCCCGGTTCTGCTTCGGTTCGATCGACAACAAGAAGTCGCAGAGTACTGTGGCAGACATGGAGAGCATTCGGGACATAACTAGACCAGCAAACAAGAAATAGATGCTGGAGAAAAAAGCTACTTGAGCTTCCTTGTATACACGGACTGGGCCCGGGGCCACAACCAACAACATCAACTCGTAATGTGAATACTCCAGTCCGGAGTAATGATACGCTAACATGGAGCCGCTTGGGAAGATGCTTATGAAACAGTTAGGAGGATTTGGTTATAAAAAAATCATTCCAAGCAAAGCGAAGATTGTTTTTAGCATAAACACGGCACCGTACTTTGTGCAGCAGTCAAATGAATGCATCATTCATTCATTCATTCATTTTCTCCCGCTTTTTCCTCACGAGGGTGGCGGGTGGTGCTGGGGCCTATCCCAGCTGTCTTCGGGCGAGAGGCGGGGTACCCACATCCCACATCACTGCCCTCCCTCTTGTTGTCATCGCATCTGTGTGTTGCTAAAATTACAACCCAGAAAATACCTCTGGCCATGGGGATGTTGATCTGCAGTTGCTGGAAGGGCAAAGAGAGACGGGGGTGTGGGGGTAGTTTGCTGGACTTGGGGTCCTAAATTACCCTTTGTTGAGGACCACAAGCTGGAATGGCTTTGGACTACAACAGGGACGCATGGGCAAGGCCACAGCACGCCGGGCCAAGAATAACAAAGTTGTTCAACGTTTTTGTGCCATCGCCTCCAAGTTCAGGCGGTGGACTGGTTGCTGGTTCAATCCTGAGGGCATATTCATTTTTTAAAAGCTAAAAGTACCAAATGAAAAATAATGCAGCTTGTTGTAAATACCAAAGAGACCAGGCTCAATACTGTCAACCAATCATATTCTCAGAAACACATCCTGCATGTCAAATATGACCAAAATGATGACCAGGAAGCGAGTCGGTTCAGGTCTTTCCGTGACAGTCCTTGCCCGGTCTCTCACTTCGGTACCCAAATTTGCAGTAAAAGTCGGCGAGCGGAAAGTCTGAAGCGAACGGCTGATGTTTGCAAGAAGTCCTGCTTCTCGCCAACGCCAGCTGGCAGCCATGGTGGAGAGATGCGTGTGTTGCCTCATTAGAGAGCTGGCGACTTCCTAACTTTCGAACTCATTCGGGCCTGACGCACATGTGGGGGACACCTGTTACCAGAGACCCGCCACGCTTTGCTCTTTCCTCCGGCTGCATACTTGAAGGGACGACTCACCAGTGTGACAGTTAACCCCTTCTTCGGCCGTCCCTTGGAGATCTTAGTCATCGATAAAGTCAATAACATATCATCATCCCGTGAACTAAACACCTGCTTTGTTTTCTGATGCTCAGTCATGGAAAGCCAACGAGTCGTGACATGGACATGTTTTCACCTCCTCATATTTAACACACATTTATCTTAGCGCAAACATCTCACCTGAGAGTTGTTGAAAGGTCGTAGCTGCCGGGGTTTTATTAGCAGAGGAGAAAGGATGGAACATTAAATGGATCCTGTTGAGGTTTGGGTGAAGCCAGCGGCTTCAGGCAACAACTGAATGAAGTCAGGGTCCCTTAAGTTCATTTAGGGTGGTTAGCGGATCTGATTCTGCTTCCTGTTTCCATTTATTAGCGAGCTAATGCGATTCTAATATACATGTTTATTGGTAATGGTAATGGTTTGATTTCATTTGAACATGCATCAGATTACAATTGAATGCATCCCATAATCAGTTCACAGTTCCACATGTCCAAAAGGAGTAGGAAGAAGCAAAGCTAATTAAATCCTACCCCTCCATCTGGTACTTTTACAATCAGTAACTGTTACATTTGTTCACTTCCTGCTTTCTGTAATACAGTTTTTTTTTTTAAATAATTTTTTTAATTTATTGGTTCTAGAATGTTGATTTTCGGTTTGATATTTAGTTTTTTATATTTTTATTATATTTTTGTATTTGATTGAATAATGTGTTTGTTTTGTTAATTGATGTTTTTCTACCCCCAAGTCATGTCAAATGTTCAGTTTGTCATTATTTTTGCATCAATGTCTGTAACCGGGGGCTGCACGGCGGACGAGTGGTTAGCGCACAGGACACACAGCTAGGAGATCGGAGTTCAATTCCACCCTCGGCCATCTCTGTGTGGAGTTTGCATGTTCTCCACGTGCATGCGTGGGTTTTCTCCGGGTACTCCGGTTTCCTCCCACATTCCAAAAACATGCTAGGTTAATTAGCGACTCCAAATTGTCCATAGGTATGAATGTGAGTGTGAATGGTTGTTTGTCTATAGGTGCCCTGTGATTGGCTGGCCACCAGTCCAGGGTGTACCCCGCCTCTCGCCCGAAGACAGCTGGGATAGGTTCCAGCACCCCTGCATGACCCTTGTGAGGATAAGCGGTCGAAAATGAATGAATGAATGAATGAATGAATGTCTGTAACCGATGAACTGGATTTACATGATCTTAAATGGGAAAATTGGCTTGGTTAGAGTCTGTTTTGGTTTGAGTCGGATCTTCTGGAAGAGATGAATGATGTTAACCAAGGCACTGCTGTATTTTCTAAAGAAAAACAGGACAGAAATTGTAAAAAAAATAAATAAATAAAAGAAGTAGTAGTCGCAAATGTTGGGATTGGTTGGCCACCAGTCCAGGGTGTACCCCGCCTCTCGACCCAAGACAGCTGGGATAGGCTCCAGCACCCCCGCGACCTTCGTGAGGATAAGCGGTAGAAAATGAATGAATGTCTGTAACTGATGAAATGGATTTACATGATCTTATATGGGAAAATATGCTTTGGTTAGAGTCTGTTTTGGTTTGAGTCGGATCTTCTGGAAGAGATGACTGATGTTAACCAAGGCACTGCTGTATTTTCTGTTTTTGTTTGAGTCGGCTCTTCTGGAAGAGATGAATGATTGGCTACCAGTCCAGGGTGTACCCCGCCTCTCGCCCAAAGACAGCTGGGATAGGCTCCAGCACCACCGTGACCCTCTTGAGGATAAGCGGTAGAAAATGAATGAATGTCTGTAACCGATGAAATAGATTTACGTGATGTTATATGGGAAAATTTGCTTTGGTTAGAGTCTGTTTTGGTTTGAGTCGGATCTTCTGGAAGAGATGAATAATGTTAACCAAGGCACTGCTGTATTTCCTAAAGAAAAACAGGACAGAAATTGTAAAAAAAATAAAATAAAAGAAGTAGTAGTCGCAAATGTTGGGATTGGCTGGCCACCAGTTCAGGGTGTACCCCGCCTCTCGCCCGAAGACAGCTGGGATAGGCTCCAGCACCCCCGCGACCTTTGTGAGGATAAGCGGTAGAAAATGAATGAATGTCTGTAACCGATGAAATAGATTTACATGATCTTATATGGGAAAATTTGCTTTGGTTAGAGTCTGTTTTGGTTTGAGTCGGCTCTTCTGGAAGAGATGAATGATGTTAACCAAGGCACTGCTGTATTTTCTAAAGAAAAACAGGACAGAAATTGTAAAAAATAAATAAATAAAAGAAGTAGTAGTCGTAAATGTTGGGATTGGCTGGCCACCAGTCCAGGGTGTACCCCACCTCTTGCCCTGAAGACTGCTGGGATAGGCTCCAGCACCCCGGCGACCCTTGTGAGGATAAGCGGTAGAAAATGAATGAATGAATGAATGTAAACGATGAACTGGATTTACATGATCTTAGATGGGAAAATTGGCTTTGGTTAGAGTCTATTTTGGTTTGAGTCGGCTCTTCTGGAAGAGATGAATGATGTTAACCAAGGCACTGCTGTATTTTCTAAAGAAAAACAGGACAGAAATTGTAAAAAATAAATAAATAAAAGAAGTAGTAGTCGCAAATGTTGGGATTGGCTGGCCACCAGTCCAGGGTGTACCCCGCCTCTCGACCCAAGACAGCTGGGATAGGCTCCAGCACCCCCGCGACCTTCGTGAGGATAAGCGGTAGAAAATGAATGAATGTCTGTAACCGATGAAATAGATTTACATGGGAAAATTTGTTTTGGTTAGAGTCTGTTTTGGTTTGAGTTGGATCTTCTGGAAGAGATGAATGATGTTAACCAAGGCACTGCTGTATTTTCTAAAGAAAAACAGGACGCAGTAGTCACAGATGTTGAGACATCCTTATCAAAATATTTTGTTTCGGTGACTCCACAGAAGGAGAGGTTATACACTCCTGCAGCTGCAGTCGTAGTCGTTCTTGGTTATGAAAATGGGACGCAGGTGTGCATACCTGCATTGAGGGTGCTTATTTTTTACTTTTATTTTTTTCAATGTCCAAGGAGCGACTTGCTGAAATGTGTTCTGCACGTGTCTGTTCTACCACGTCCTTTTTCCAACGTGAATGAGTTCATGTTGAAAGTACTCTTGAGAAGGTAAACACTGAAGTTCTCATGTAGGATACACCCTATTCCAGCAAATGCGAATGCTTGTTAACATTGCGATGATGAGGTGATCAATCAAGCGGCCATATTGGAGGCTATCATGCTCACAGCTGGTTGATACATGTGAAGAAAAAGAGCCTGAACGCAGCATTCGAGGCTGAAACGCTGACATAAAAATGACACTGTGCACATGTGTGCGAGTCACTTGAGTCTGTGGGGGAACTTTGAAGATGTGAAGCGTCTATGATGTGGTTTCGTTCAGGGAGGGCCCGCCAACTGTATTGGTCCCAGCTCTGAAAAATACACATGCGAGGGCTTGTTGGCCGGCCGGTGACGGGGGGAAGGGGTGGCGTGGGCAGGATTAACTGTACCCCAGCACTGAAAAGCCTCAAAAGAATCAGGTCTTTGTTCGCTTCCGATTCTCATCAGCTCCAGGTGTCGTCACGATTTCGCCCTCGGTGTCGTCCCCACACATCTAATGCTGGGCACCGGACTTGAACCGCAATAACCATCGAAGAAACTCCAAGATGATTAAAAATGCACCACAGACCTCATCTGGCGGGTTCTAGGAGGCCATCAGCGCCGTGCAGGCCTGTTTTTCAGTCCGCCCACCGTGCGGTGATGCTGGGTCCTAATCATGGGGGGGAGGGCGACCACAGCCATCGGCGGCCACACGCCCCATTTAGCACCATGCTTGAATAACGAGTGCCCGAGGCCACTTCAGACACCGGAGAGATCAACTCCCTTTTGGTCCATCAAAAATAAAACACACATATAAAACCCAAAAGTGAGTACACCCCTTGCATTTCCATTAGGGTATATTTTTCCAACAGTGCTGTGTGTACACGTATCACAAAAAGTAGACTCTCCAAAAACGATGGACATCATCTTTCGGTTCCTACCAACATTTAGCGTGCATGACTGAACACAGGCCCGCTTTTCGGTGGGGAAAAAAAATTCTTTTAAAAATTTTTTTAAGTCTTTGATGTAAATGAGAATTTTTGTTCCCCTAAGCGGCAATACCTAGATTATTCCCACAAAATCGGTCTAATATCCTTAATTCTTGTGAATTCATTTTCCAAACATTGATAATATTATGGCTTAAAAATAGGTTTCTTTCATATTTAAATTGACATAATTTTTTCTCATAATATTACCAGTTTATTTTCATAAAATTACAACTTTTTTCCTCATTAGAAAAAAAAATTATTTCTTTAATATTTCACATTTTTGCTACTAAACTGACATGATTGGTTTATCATAATATTGTATTATTCTCGTAAAAATTACAACTTTTTCTCATTAAAAATTGACTTTCCCCATGTCAAATTTATTCAGATTTACCCTTTTTGAAAGTGTTTTTTTTTAAATTTAATTTTGTTGTTGAATTATATTTTTACAACGTGCCACAGGCCAATAAAAAAAACAAAAACCCATCCCTGGCACGCTTTTCGGTGGGGAAAAGAATGTCTCCAAAAACTGATTTTTTTTTTAAATGTAAGGAAAAGTCTTTGATGTAAATGAGAATTTTTGTTTTTCTAAGCTGCGATACCTAGATTGCCACAAGATTTGTCTAATATCCTTAATTCTTGTGAATTAATTTTCCAAACATTCATAATAATATGGCTTAAAAATAGGTTTCTTTCATATTTAAATTGACATTATTTTTTCTCATAATATTACTAGTTTATTTTCATAAAAGTAGAACTTTTTTCCTCATTAGAATATTTATGTTTGAAAAATGCAAATGCAAAAACATTTTTTTTTCTTTAATATCTCAGATTTTTGCTACTAAACTGACATGATTGGTTTATCATAATACTGTTTTAGTCTCGTAAAATTACAGTTTTTTCTCATTAAAAATTAACTTTCCTCATGTCAAATTTATTATTATTATTATTATTATTATTTACCCTTTTTGAAAGTGTTTTTTTATAGTTTAATTTTGTTTTTGGTTTTTCAATTTTTACAACGTGCCACAGACCAATAAAAAAACCCCAAAACCATCCCCAGGCCGCCCTTTGGACACCCTTGGTCTGAATACTGTAGCTGGCTTCACTTCCAAGTGAGTAGCAAGGTAACGAGAGTCATGGTCTGGAGATGCATGAGTCCTGCTGGTACTGAGTGGAGCTGCGGTTCACTGAGTCACATTTGCGTTGTTAGCATTATTATTAGCATTCTGTGTCTGGAAAACGCTTGTTATTCCTAGTACGTTTAAAGCAGCGTTCCAGACTCGCTCCAGACGGCGACAGGACTTCAACGGAACAGAGGTGACCAGAACCAACAGAGCGTGCGAGAAGTGGGGAGACTTTTTGTCGCAGGCCTTGGACTTAAAAAGGTACCACTTCTAAAACCCGTCCCGCTCCGGAGTAGACGTCGTTATTCAATAAATGAGGAAAAATTGCAGCGCCGCCTCTCCGTGTGCCAAGACACCCCCCCTTCTTTGGTTCTGGGGATGAAAAAAAAAAGTCTTCTGGATATCTCATTCTGTCTGGAATCTATATTTAACCGGGAGTCCACGTAGTCCGAGATCTCCCCAGCGGCATGAGCGCTCGTCTGGCGTCTGCACCGTCGAGCCGGTCCGTAGGTGCGCTCACGTCACTTTGCTGACTTTTCTGACAGTACAGTACAGAAGCTTCGTGTAAAACCTGAATGGAGCGGAAACCTGAGCGCCAAAGCGAGCACATTGGTCGTGTCTTCTCACTTTCATGCTGTTACAGCTGCAGCCCAGGCGTGTTGTCATTGCGTCTGATTCCGCTCCCTGCCCACGTTCTCACCTCACGCTTGTCAGAAATGTCATATGTAGTAAATCCACTGTAACAAAACCTTCAATGGTACGTGAAGACAGGACGGGACTGTCCCACAAAGACAGATGGACGGAGGATGAAAACACCGCAATGAAGATGGCTTTTGGGGTTTGATGAAAGCTTGGAGGCAACAGTTCTTTATTAGAGGAGGGAAAATTAGAAGAGAAGAGCGGGATGATGGATGGTGCGGGCGAGGAAATGAGAAGCAGGTTGAAGAGATGAGTGACTGCAGCTGCAAGGAAGAGTCGGAAAAGTGACGACACCGCTACCACTGACCCAAAACAACGTGCCGTCTTTGAATCCATGGAATCCATCCTTCCATCCTTCAGTCAGCATCTTCGCTAACAACTGAGATAAAAGAAAGAATAACAAGAGTGTACACGCTTCTGTTGAAGAAAGCCCATTGGGGGGGAACCATTTCATTTTTTATCCAGCGATAAAGCTACCTTATTGGTGTCAGATTATGATGTTTCTTATATGATAACTTTTTCCTTTTTAATGTACAAATGTTTCTTGTAAAATTACATTAGTGTTATCAAATGTAATACTTCTTAATCATAACAATAACAATTAATTAAATACTTAAATTCTAAAATACTAAAATACTAAAATACTAAAATACTAAAATACTAAAATACTAAAATAAATGAATAATAAAATACTAAAATAAATGAATACTAAAATACTAAAATAAATGAATACTAAAATACTAAAATACTAAAATAAATGAATACTAAAATACTAAAATAAATAATTAAACAATTAAACAATTAAATAATACTTTACAACTTGTTTTCTCGTACAATTTTCTCTGAGTAGAATTTTTTTTCCCTCCTAAAATCCAGACTTAATACATGTAATAATTTGACTTTTTTGTCATAATTTTGATGTCCTTGCTGAGACGAGTGGGAGTTACAGGGAAAGGATAAAGAGGACAGCGAGGCGGGGAAAGGAAAGGATACAAAGGACAGCGAGACAAAGAAAGGAAACAATAAAGAGGACAGTGAGATAAGGTAGAGTCAGGAGGAAAGGATAAAGAGGACAGCGAGACCAGTCAGAGTTACTGGGAAATGATAAAAAGAGGACAGCGAGATGAATAAACATTAGCGGGGAATTATAAAGAATAAAGCGATAGCGAAACCAGTAAGCATTATGGGGTAAGGATAAAGAGGACAGCAAAATGAAGAAATAAAAAGACTGTCCCTTGGTTGATAAAGAAGACAGCTAGACGAGGAAAGGATATAGAGGGCAGCGAGTCACGTAGATGCTAAAAAGGACAGCGAGATGATTGAGCGTTATGGGGAGGCGAGACGAGGAAATGACCGGGGACAGTGAGATGAGGAAAGGATAAAGAGGACAGCGAGACAAGGAGAGGACAAAGAGGAAGAAAAGCAAACTAAAATCACTGGTGAATCCATCTCATCCCTGCTGCTTTTTACTACCAAACCCCCCCCCCCCCCCCCCGCCCCCCCATGCTCATCCATATCTACGAGGAAAATAAAAGCAAGAGAGCGAGTGCTGCATGAGCGATCCAGCTGTTGTGATT
Organism: Doryrhamphus excisus; assembly: GCF_030265055.1. Taxonomy (NCBI): domain Eukaryota; kingdom Metazoa; phylum Chordata; class Actinopteri; order Syngnathiformes; family Syngnathidae; genus Doryrhamphus; species Doryrhamphus excisus. The sequence goes on along the minus strand of NC_080480.1, from coordinate 5,906,576 downwards.
GTTCCCAGATGTGTATGGAGTCACCTGATATTCATCCTGGTGGGTGAAGCAACATTCCCTACAAGTGACACAGAGGCGCATTCGGCCTTTTGGATGTCCAATGGTGAAATACCTGAGAAAGGGGGAGGTGGTTGACCGGGGGGGGGTGGTGGATGACAGAAGCAGATGGAGTGATCATTTGTGTACATTGGCAGGGAGCATACGAACCCAATCCATAACCATCCGATCGGTCTGACCGCTGGCCTGACGTCCACTTCCCTTTTGTCTACACTGCAGTCTGCCCTGAGTTTGATCATCGCGTTTTTTTCTTTTAGAAACGTTTTCCCAGATCTTCATGACAGACACCTGCGCTGATGTGACTTCATTTCCTCCATTTTCCTAATATGATCCTGAGGACTTTAACAGATTGTGTGCATATTTAGTGGTTGTGATCGGTGCTGATTCAGGGTTTTACTTCATGGGGTCCATGGAAAAGGGTGGCATGCCATCCATGGGTCGGGGATGAGTTCAAATAATTCGGGGTCTTGTTCTGAACAGGCCTGCTTTTCGGTGGGGAAAAAAATGTCTCCAAAAAATGAAAAATTTAAAATGTAAGAAAGTCTTTGATATAAATGTGAATTCATTTTCCAAACATTGATAATATTATGGCTTAAAAATAGGTTTCCTTCACATTTGAAGTGACATTATTTTTCCTCATAATATTACCAGTTTATTTTCATAAAATTACAACTTTTTTCCTCATTAGAATATTTATTTTTGAGAAATGCAAATGCAAAAAAAAATTTTTTCTCTAATATTTCAGATTTTTGCTACTAAACTGACATGATTGGTTTATCATAATATTGTTTTATTCTCGTAAAATTCCAACTTTTTCTCATTAAAAATTTACCCATGTAAAATTTATTCAGATTTACCCTTTTTGAAAGTGTTTTTTTAAGTTTAATTTTGTTGTTGAATAATATATTATTTTTCCTCATAATATTACCAGTTTTTTTTCCATAAAATTACTTTACTAAATTACTAAAAAAAAACGTTTTTAATCTTTAGAATATTTGTTTTTGAGAAATGCAAATAATAATAAAAAATATTTTTTTTCTTTAATATGACAGATTTTTGCTACTAAACTGACATGATTGGTTTCTCATAATATTGTTTTATTCTCGTAAAATTCCAACTTTTTCTAATTAAAAAAAAATTGACTTTCCTCGTGTAAAATTTATTTAAATTTACCCTTTTTGAAAGTGTTTTTTTTTCAAGTTTAATTTTTTTGTTGAATTATATTTTTACAACGTGCCACAGGCTGTGAGTGTGAATGGTTGTCTATATGTGCCCTGTGATTGGCTGGCGACCAGTCCAGGGTGTACCCCGCCTCTCGCCTGAAGACAGCTGGGATAGGCTCCAGCAGCCCCCGCGACCCTTGTGAGGAAAAAGCGGTAGAAAATGAATGAATGAAAGAATGAACGTGCCACAGGCCAATAAAAAAAAAAAAAAAACCCAGCCCGGGGCCGCCCTTTGGACACCCTTGATCTGAATACTCCCTGAATACTCCCTTTTCCTAATATGATCCTGAGGACTTTAACATATTGTGTGCAGATTTTGTGGTTGTGATCGGTGCTGATTCAGGGTTTTACTTCATGGGGTCCATGGAAAAGGGTGGCGTGCCATCCATGGGTCGGGGATGAGTTCAAATACCTCGGGTTCTTGTTCAATGGAACAACTGACATGGGGGTTGTTGTGTGCGGCATCTGCAGTGATGCGGATTCTGCATCGGTACTTCACGGTGAAGACGAATGGAGGACGTAGGAGACATCTGAACGTGCGTTGGTCGCGTATGTGGGGGGCGACACACACGGGAGTCCACCATTTTCCTTTCTTCCCTTTTTTGTTTTTCTTTTGATATCTCCAAGAGTTGTGACCAGTTCAAACTCATGCTTTCATCGAGGTCCCCCACCCCACCAAAATGAGACTTCAGCTAAGATTTACGACTACAGAGGATAGATAGTGTTTGGCAAGATGTGTATATATACGCACACACACACACAGGTCCAGATGCTTTTTGTCCTCTGGCTGCCCTCGAGTGTCTTAGCAGTCGTCATCTCTTTGACGGCTAACTTGGCTTTGTCGGGAAGAAGGTGAAGAACCTGCTAATCTTGCACCCATCTGACTGGCAGCAGCGTGAGTCTTCTGATCAAAGCGGAAGATGACACGATGGCGGTGCACGCGTAGCTGTGAGGTCAGGTTTATTTACATTTAGCAATGGAGCATACCATCTGAGGCCGGAGGGATGTTGTCATGGCAAAAACGGAGCCGCTTTGGAGAAAATGGATGTCTTCTCAATATATGGATCCCCTGTTGAGGGAATCTTTTTTTTATAAGTTTACACCAGGAGGTTGAAAGGCATGGATGTGTTTTTTTCCCAGTTGCCTTGGAAGCGTCGTTAAAGCTTTCAGGAATAATTGTAAATGATGATACTTTATACACACGGCACACTATAAAAGATACGTTGGAGCCAGGACTCAAAAGACACACGCTCAGTTCAGTTGGCGTCTGGAATACAACGTTGGCCAACCTGAGTCCAGTCCTTCTTGCAAAACATATGGTGGAAATACTGCCTTTTTTCCATTTAGACACGCTGCCTTGTTTTAATCCAACAAACCTGCATCACGGTTAACTCATCCCGAGTCATAAAACACAACAGCAGAATATTTAACTGTCTTCTATTAACTACTGATGCTTAACTATACAGACTGCTGTTAAATAAAGTAAATCATTCATTCATTCATTCATTTTCTACCGCTTATCACACAGGTAATGGAGGGTCGGGGTGGGGGTGGGGGCACTGGAGCCTATCCCAACATCTGGGACTACTTTTTTTTTTTTTTTTAACAATTTTTGTCCTGTTTTCTTTAGAAAATACAGCAGTGCCTTGGTTAACATCATTCATCTCTTCCAGAAGATCCGACTCAAACCAAAACAGACTCTAACCAAAGCAAATTTTCCCATTTAAGATTAATTAATTCATTCATTCATTCATTTTCTACCACTTAACCTCATGAGGGTCGCGGGGTGGGGGTGTTGTTGCTGGAGCCTATCCCAACATCTGCAACCTCTTTTTTTTTTTTTAAACAATTTTTGTCCTGTTTCTCTTTAGAAAATACAGCAGTGCCTTGGTTAACATCATTCATCTCTTCCAGAAGATCTGACTCAAACCAAAACAAACTCTAACCAAAACAAATTTTCCCATTTAAGATTAATTCATTCATTCATTTTCTACCCCTTATCCTCATGGAGGGGGTGTTGTTGCTGGAGCCTATCCCACCTGTTTTCGGGACCCCGAGAGGCGGTGTACACCCTGGACTGGTGGCCAGCCAATCACAGGGCACATATAGACAAACAACCATTCACACTCACATTCATACCTATGGACAATTTGGAGTCGCCAATTAACCTAGCATGTTTTTGGAATGTGGGAGGAAACCGGAGTACCCGGAGAAAACGGGGGAGAACATGCAAACTGATGAGAAGGCCGAGGGTGGGATTGAACTCGGGTCTCCTAGCTGTGAAGTCTGCGTGCTAACCACTCGAGACCCTGGAGAAAACCCACGCATGCACGGGGAAAACATGCAAACATGCATGTTGCATGCAATGCAAACTCCACACAGAGATGGCCGAGGGTGGAATTGAACTCGTGTCTCCTGCGCGGGAACCACTCCTTCACCGTGCAACCAAAAGTAAATCAAACAAAATAAATAAAAACTACTCACCCTTTGGAGGCACCTAGAAGTGATTATGAATATAATCTGAATATAAGACGATAAGTCTCTCTCAAGATCCCATTAAAAAGAACATTTTAGACAAAATCACAGGCAAAAACCTTTTTTAAACCAAGCAAATGTATTTTTAAAAGGTAAAATTAGCCTGAAATCTGTTTTTTTTCAAGTGTATGTCTCTGTGTGAGTGCCAGGAAGAAAAGCTCAGTCACCATGAAATCTCTTCCACATCTCTTGTGAAGTCTCTTTTGCTCTTTTCAACCCCACTTTTCTCATCTTTTGCGTATTTTTCCAGGTCTAACATCGGATCTCTCATATTCTTTCGGATTATCGCTAATCTGACACACCGCACAAACTCAGTAGTTGTTTTTGCGAGCCACAGTGGCTGCCTGCAGGATGAAAAATGATGGTTTACGCAATCCAGGACGCATATATTAAGCGTGTCATTTAACTGTTGAGCGTAAAATGTTTGCTAATCCCGCTTTGAGTACACACCAAGCCAGAAAGCATCTGTACAACGTCCAGTCGGTGTCAACGGGCTTGACGTCTTTGTTTCAGAAGAATAAATCGAGTTTGAAGCCAGCGGTGTGGCCTGTGAAACACACATTCAGCTGACCACAAGACAAAAACATTACCGCCATTGTTTAGTGTCCCAAGAACGTCTTGTTGCACCCATGCGTGTCCAGCGCATTACCCTAGTGGGAAGAATGCCGGTAGGCTGCAAAATTGGAAGGCGTCAAAAACCCCAGACAATATGCAAAACTGGACCTTCACCAGAATCGAGAAAAAAAAAAAAAAAGGAGCTGGTATTGAAATGAAAAGCACGCCTGCAGACTGGAGTGTGTACGCTGCAGAACCTGAGTAAGACCAGCTAATCCAGAGTCCAACTTGGCAACGTTGAGCATTTTCCCCTTCTGCTGCCATTTATTAGCATCATGAAAAGCGAGGCAGCATACCCGTGAGGGAGTTTGTTAGCTAATAAGCTCCTGATGTCCAAGCCGCACTCCTTGCAAGCTTGAATGTCACTTGTTGGAGGCTCCTGTTAGATGGAAACTCCACCGGCTACTGTAGGCTGGCTACCAGTTCAGCATCATTTCCACCAAGTGGTGCAGTTCACTTTGTTGCCTTATGATTGGAACCAGAAAAACCCTGACGTGGCTTGCATTTGTAAGCTTATACAACCATCGTTAGGTTGCACCATACATACAACCAAAGGGTCCGTCCAAAAAACCCAATCACACAGAAACCCAATCAAATTTTCCCTTAAGAAATCATTCATTGATTTTGCTGGAGCCTATCCCAGCTGTCTTCTCTGGGGCGAGAGGCGGGGGACACCCTGGACTGGTGGCCAGCCAATCACAGGGCACATATAGACAAACAACCATTCACACTCACATTCATACCTATGGACAATTTGGAGTCGCCAATTAACCTAGCATGTTTTTGGAATGTGGGGAGGAAACCGGAGTATCCGAAGAAAACCCACGCATGCACTGGGAGAACATGCTGAGGGTGGACTTGAACTGGTGTCTCCTAGCTGTGAGGCCTGCGCTAACCCCTCGTCCACCGTACAGCCCTGTGTTAATCCAGGGCTAATCCAGGATTAATAATAAACAAACCTCATTTCACTTCTGAAATACCAATCCATCATTTGTTCACTTCCTGCTTTCATAATATAGTTTAGGTTTTTTTTTTTTTTTTGGTCCCATACGGAAGTACGAGGTGATATGACCATACAATGACATAATGTGTACCATAGTAAGTGTCAATATAGTGATATATATAGCATAGCATCATGACTGGTTCAAGACTCTTCATCCTTGTATTTAGCAAACATCAACTGCTTGTATTGTTTCTTGAATTGGCTCATCGTTGTGCATTGTTTGAGTTCCTTACTCAATCCATTCCATAGTTTGATTCCACATACTGAAATGCTATGGCTTTTTAACGTAGTCCTAGCATATAAGTGTTTCAAATTCAGTTCTTCCCTGAGATCAGTTGTTCTGTGGCCATTGTGAAACGCCAAAACCTGAACAATGAACATAAAAGCGCTGACTGTGAAAGAAATGTCTGCTATTTCATCAGTCACTGTTGTTTTTATCACGTGCTTCATAACTGGTGAAAAGCACCCATCACAATCACCACCCAGCAATGCTGTTTTGATAACCTACATGATGGCGGTTGGTAAATGTAAGCAACACAGCAGACACAGGTCGCCATGTCTGCTACATCAACAAACAAAAATAAAACAACACAGAGCATGTCTTGTTCCGCCCGGAGACAAGCATCTGTCTTCACTCATGATCAATCTCAAGTCGTCTCAGTGGCTGGAGACATTTCAACACAAAAGACAAGATCAAGATCGTTGTTATTGTGTCTCCTAGAGCGCCACCTGCCTGCAGAACAACAAAGACTCTCGCAGCCTGTGGGTCAAAGATGACCTGCTACTCACCACCGGATTTGATCGGGTAAGAACGTGAAATTCCTTCCCTCAAAAGAAAATTCTTACAATGCATCTTGGTTGATTTTCTGTTTTGATGCGTGTAGATGCGTAACCGTGAGGTGAAGCTTTGGGACAGCAGGAAGTTGGCTTCTTCACTGAGCTCCGTGACCTTTGGCACATCCAGCGGGTGAGTACCGCACTCGTGCGCGACCACGGTGGCCCTCAACCTCCTTTTGCGCTTATAGTATGTCTGGAGTGGTGGTACGGTGCACAGTGTGTTCTTGTAAGTGTGTTGCTTGGCATATTTAGTGTGTGTGTGTGGTTTGAAGAAGAAGGTCCAAGACCGTGTGAGGTTTCTTCAGGCTGTATGACGGCCACGCGGACCTCCCAAAAGCTGTGACATTCTACCTCGACATTCCTGCCATTTCTTGGCTGTCAGCCACACGGTGATGTTTCACGGCACGTCGTGGTGACGGACATTGACACCTTTCCCCTCATGTTTGTTTTTCCAAACATGGCTGCCGAGGACCGGCGGAAAGTTGGAAGATGAATTTCTCATGCATTTTCATGAAAGCCGATAGAGACAACATGTCTCAGCAATGAGAGTGTGGAGGCCATTGGCCAGCTTTGAAGTATCCATGGATGCTAGGACTTGGCCTTTGAAGCACATGAGAAAATTAGATTTTTCTGTCGGGGTTCGGTTGTCTTTATGGGTGCTGTTGCACTTCTTGGTCATCCTCCTGTCAGGAACATCTGTTCTGGATGTTCTTATCTACAACAGAGAGACAAGACCTGTCACGTAGAACAATAGGTATTTTTAATTAGTCGCACATGTACTTTTATTAATAACCAACTAGCCGAGATGCTAAGCCCTCCTAACCAAAGAGTGGTTGAAACCAGGTCAGACCAATGTTTCTTGACTGTTGGGACCGCCTCCACAGCAGGTAGATAAGGAAGAACGGTTTCACTCAAACTGTGAACATCCAGCAGCAACACGACATTTTCATATGACTACTATTTTCATCTACCTCAAGAAGCGAGGTTGATGACGTTGTGTCTGGAATTAAGCTGAATTTGTTCACTTCCTGCTTTCCCAATATAGTTTTTTTTATTTTAAATGTTTATAGTAATTTTTTTTAATTAAATTTTTTTTTTATTTTATTTATTTTTTAATTTTATTTTTTTTTAATTTTTCTAATTTTTAAAAAACATTTTTTTATTTTTTTTTTAATTTTTAAATATTTTTAAATATTTTTTAAGTTTTTGAAAATGTTTTAAAATTATTTTAATTTTTTAAAAATTTTTTAATTTTTTTTTTAATTTTTTAAAATTGTTTTTAAATTTTTTATTTATTTTTTTACAATGTTCGGACACTAATAATACGCCCATCCAATCTTTGATTTTTTTCAGTATGCAGTCGCCGATGGAAAACATTGGAAACGGTGGAAAAATGTCTGCTTTCTTGGCATTAGTTCTGTTTTCACACTTTAAAAAGCAGATGTGTGTTCTAAAGTGCACTTGTGTCCCTACAACACTGCCTCCATTCATTTGCTTTGACCCGTTGGCCGTTTTGTGTGTAAGCTGCTGGTCTATCACGCTCCACGATCATTTTGTTTAACTTGAGCACGGCCTCGGCGCAGGCGTGGCCAAAACGCAGCCATCAAAAGGAGACCTTGTTTACATTTATTCGCGCACGCTCAACAAGTCCAATTGAAGCCTGCCATTGTGCGTGCTGCATGGCTCCAACATGCTCCGTGGGGCATTTCCTCCCTGTCATTTTAGGCCTGAAGTGGGCATAAAAGAGAGATTTGTTCTTTTTTTTTTCTTGCCTGTTCCTAATTAAAAGGGCTGCGGTAAACGCGGGGTGTAATTGGAGCAGCAAGCTGGCTTGCATCGAGATAGGTTTTGCGCGTCCGCAGTTTTCAGTAGGACTGTTTTTTTTGGAGCGCGGTGGCAGAGAGAGGCCCCGTGCATGAGTCAGGAGAATACGACTCTGGGTGGGGAATCGTTTGAACGCAGAATAATGAAGGGGTGCTGTTGTTTTGGAACCAATGGATGTTGAAGACTTTGAGAGCCTTTGCACAACATACTCTTGTAGATCTTGTAGACCTTGCATTTCAGACACCATCTTTCTTACAGTATACCTCCTCAATACTATACATTCATTCATTCATTCATTTTCTACCGCTTTTCCTCACAAGGGTCGCGGGGAGTGCTGGAGCCTATCCCAGCTGTCTTCGGGCGAGAGGCGGGGTACACCCTGGACTGGTGACCAGCCAATCACAGGGCACATATAGACAAACAACCATTCACACTCACATTCATACATATGGACAATTTGGAGTGGCCAATTAACCTAGCATGTTTTTGGAATGTGGGAGGAAACCGGAGTACCCGGAGAAAACGGGGAGAACATGCAGACCTACTGACCAGTGTCCTATACTACAATCATCATGTTTGAATGCATCGACGGAGTACCTTACATTTTACTTAATTTAGCCATTTTTTTTAATTGAAAATGCTTAATTTAACCTCAAAATTTGCTTAAATATGCATTTTTATTAAAAGGCTGCAGTAAATAAATACACAATAATAAATAAAATGACCAGTCCAGGGTGTACCTCGCCTCTCACCCTAAGACAGCTGGGATAGGCTCCAGCACCCCTACGATAAGCGGTAGAAAATGAATGAATGAATAATAAATAAAATAAATCAATTACTTGGATAAGGGCGACACGGCGGACGAGTGGTTAGCACGCAGACCTCACAGCTAGGAGACCAGGGTTCAATTCCACCCTCGGCCATCTCTGTGTGGAGTTTGCATGTTCTCCCCGTGCATGCGTGGGTTTTCTCCGGGTACTCCGGTTTCCTCCCACATTCCAAAAACATGCTAGGTTAATTGGCGACTCCAAATTGTCCATAGGTATGAATGTGAGTGTGAATGGTTGTTTGTCTATATGTGCCCTGTGATTGGCTGGCGACCAGTCCAGGGTGTACCCCGCCTCTCGCCCGAAGACAGCTGGGATAGGCTCCAGCACCCCTGCGACCCTCGTGAGGAAAAAGTGGTAGAAAATGAATGAATTACTTGGATAGAAGTGTGAAAATGTCATGATTACAAATACTTAGTAGTATAGTATAGTAGTATAGTATAAAAACATAAATACATTTTTTAAAAGTAAAACTATGTTAAATATGTATTAAATTACTAAATAATAAAATTACTATTTAATTTATTATTAAAAGTTATAATTAAATAACAGACTAGTCTAAAAGTATAAAAAAAATCTAAAAATTACTTCAATAAAAGGTTAAAATAAGGTAAAAAATAAGACTTATAAAAAATAAAATGAAAAAATCTAAAAAAAAACGTCAATAAAAGTATAAATAAATAAATAAAAGTGGGTCAGGACTTAATGAGCCTTGGAAAATGTGGGTCCTGGTCTTAGGTTTTAAAACCCCTGCCTTTCAAGATGCTCTTAAGGGACGCTTGTGTCTTAACCGTCCATTTGATGCTTGCCGAGGCCGAGTCGAAAGGGACACACGGTCCCGTACGGGCCCCAAATGTTTTCCCAACCCCGTCACAGGTTAGACAAAGAAGGCCGCCCAGCGCTGACAGACTGAGATGTTAAGTGAAGGAAAGGAGGACAGAAGGGAGCCAACCAGGTGTGATGCTCCCTCCCTTCCCCTCCTTCATTCTATGGACAATCTATTTCTGTGTGTTTTGCTAGCAGGGTCATGCCTGACAGAGAGCAGGGCGCAGTCATGGGGTGTAATTGAGCCAGGCTCCCACCCCTTTAATCAAAACGGAACACTCGCCCCTTTCTTCGATGGCTCCCAAATCAGTCCCAGATGAAGGCTTTCCTGCGGAGATTAGGCGCAGCTGCAGAACTGCTAACCAAAAAAAGTCCAAACACAAGAAAGTTTGACCTTGCTTCTTTGGAGAAAAAGCTAACTTTCTTTCTTGTTAAATGCTGGCACAGGAAGCTGAGGCTCCAGGTTGAATGTCATCGTCCCCTTCCCCAGCACCACCCGCTCACGTTCCCTTAAAAACCGACCTGGCAGATCAAACGTGCGTCTGTTAGCCATTTGGGGGGTTGACTTTGGGATTGAGGGGGAGGGTGAGGGACGATTGACCGGAAAAAGGGGATGTTAAAAAAAGAAACCCATTTTTAGAGGTGCAAGATTGTAGCATTACTACAAGTCTGTTACATCCCACCATAGTGCAGGGGTGTCCACATTGGGGGCACACGCGGGTGCTCACTTATTTTGGCCCTTCATCCACTATGCTTATGTGAGACTTCTAAAGATATCCAAACAGATAAGAAGAGGCAACTAAGAATGCACGTAATAATAATGGTAATGGTTTTATTTCATTTGAACATGCATCAGATTACAATTGAATGCATCCCATAATCAGTTCACAGTTCCACATGTCCAAAAGGAGTAGGAAGAAGCAAAGCTTATTAAATCCTACCCCTCCATCTGGTACTTTTACAATCAGTAACTGTTACATTTGTTCACTTCCTGCTTTCCTAATATAGTATTTTTATTTTTATTTTTATTTTTATTTTTATTTTTATTTTTATTTTTATTTTTATTTTTATTTTTATTTTTATTTTTATTTTTATTTTTATTTTTATTTTTATTTTTATTTTTATTTTTATTTTTATTTTTATTCATTTTCTACCGCTTTTTCCTCACGAGGGTCGCGGGGGGTGCCGGAGCCTATCCCAGCTGTCTTCGGGCGTAAGGCGGGGTACACCCTGGACTGGTCGCCAGCCAATCACAGGGCACACATAGACAAACAACCATTCACACTCACATTCATACCTATGGACAATTTGGAGTCGCCAATTAACCTAGCATGTTTTTGGAATGTGGGAGGAAACCGGAGTACCCGGAGAAAACCCACGCATGCACGGGGAGAACATGCAAACTCCACACAGAGATGCCCGAGGGTGGAATTGAACCCTGGTCTCCTAGCTGTGAGGTCTGTGCGCTAACCCCTAGACCACCGTGCCGCCTTATTTTTATTTTAAAATTTTTGTCACTTACCGAAGTACGAGGTGATAAGACACTGACAACAAACCTGACAATACATTCATTAATCAGGCAACAATTGAAAATCAAATGGTCAGCATATTGCCATGTGCATGCGTGTCTGTTTACCTCCAAACAGGCAGGAAGCGGATTCACTCTGTGCATCGCTTCCAGCACTTTGGCGCGTTTATTTATTTATTTTTTTTCGATCAACGGCATGAACGTAGCGAGCCCTGTTGTCAGTCATGCAGTCTCTTTGTCTCGGAGGGAGGAGGTGGGGCCGCTAGCATATACACACAGAGTGTCACCTAGTACAAATGATATCCGTAAGTTGCTATGTACTTTTCGAGATCCATGTCGAGTTAAAATGTCTTGGAGGAGGATGAAATTTGAAACAGAATTGTTTTTCCGTTTGAATGCAAAAGCTAATAAAGCATTTGAGGACTGGTGAAAGAAAAAAAAAAGCCACACATGGAAGGATGTGGAGTGTTTGGCATGGATGTTTCATACAATTCACAGAAGGCTTTGGTTTCATCCCACAGGTATGCACTCGCTACTCCAGGGATTAGAAAGACCTTTTTGTTGTGAACTTGCCACATATGAGGGGGGGTTCAAAAAGGGGGGGTGCGGAAAGTTTCTCCATTTTACCTTGTAGCTCCTTTTATTGTCTTTTCCATTCACCTTCTCTTCAATTTTCTTCTGCGGTTTGGATGCGACATGGAAGCATGATGATGATGATGATGATGATGAGCGAGCCGTCATGCGTTGTCTGCGGGACGCTGCGGTTAAGGTTTGCCGCGCCGAGCTGGACTCTGTTTTTGTCCGTCCAAACTTTCCGTCCATCCTGCACGCAAAAGAAATAGCATAACTTGCAGCTGCACATGTCATTTCATCCAACTCCAGGGAAACACATACTGTACTATTTAGACAAATATACTCAAGTATGCTGGATGGGGGACGCATACAGGAGCCCACGCTGCTTTCAGGACACAAAAAAGCTTAAAAAAGGGTTTTGAAAATAAGTTGAAATGGAAGATAATAAAAATAGAGGGGTAAAACGAGGATATAGAATAGAATAAAAAGATAAAAGAACATAAAAAACAGGAGCCCACGCTGCTTTCAGGGCACAAAAAAGCTTTAAAAAGGGTTTTAAAAATAAGTGAATAAAAATAGAAGGATAAAAGAAGGATATAGAATAGAATAAAAAGATAAAAGAACATAAAAACAGGAGCCCACGCTGCTTTCAGGGCTCAAAAAATCTTAAAAATGGTTTTAAAAAGAAGGGAAAATGGAAGATAATAAAAATAGAGGTGTAAAACAAGGATATAGAATAGAATAAAAAGATAAAAGAACATAAAAAACAGGAGCCCACGCTGCTTTCAGGGCACAAAAAAGCTTAAAAAGGGTTTTAAAAAAAGGGGAAATGGAAGATAATAAAAATTCAAGGATAAAACAAGGACATAGAATAGAATAAAAAGATAAAAGAACATAAAAAACAGGAGCCCACACTGCTTTCAGGGCACAAAAAAACTTAAAAAAAGGTTTTAAAAAAAGGGGAAATGGAAGATAATAAAAATAGAAGGATAAAACAAGCATATAGAATAGAATAAAAAGATAAAACAACATAAAAAAACAGGAGCCCACACTGCTTTAAGGGCACAAAAAAGCTTTAAAAATGGTTTTAAAAAGAAGGGAAAATGGAAGATAATAAAAATAGAGGGGTAAAACAATTATATAAAATAGAATAATAAAAAAAGAACATAAAAAAGCCGAAAAGTAAAAATATAAAGTTTAAAAAAGGCAAAAAATTGTGAAAAACATTAAAAAAAGGATTCAAATTGGATGAGTGGTTGCCCCGCCATGAGGGATCGAGGATTGCATCAGATCCGCACTGACGGTTTCCAGACGCCATTTAGTCAGGGTGATGAAAATATTCCTAACTGCCTCATTTGTTTCCTAATTATCTTGTCGCTCTTCATTTTTTCCACCCGCATTCTGTTTTCTGGATTTCTAAGACACTCACGCACTTTTTTTTTTTTAATGCCGCCATGATGCTTTTTTTTTACTTTTATGCTTATTGTACCAGTGTAGTGTGAGGCTGGTGTGCTTTTTGGGTTAGTGAATAAAATAATATAAAATGAAACTGGCATGCTCTGCTAAACTTAGCTAACCTTGTTAGCTTCCATTCACGCTCTATAAGAGGAGTTTTGACATATTTACTTTGTGAGGTTAGTGTTATAATATATTGCATTTCTATTGGCCAGTTTGCTCTATTCTATTTGTCTGTTCAGGTGGCGTTGACAAAGCACGGCGCAGGCCAAAACGCTTAGTTTCGAAAGATATTCAGCTAAATAAAGTTATCCTTTTTCCTTCCAAAAAAACAGCACAATCAGCAATCCATTCCGAGGTTTGTTCCAACAGGAGAGTGAATGAAGAGCAGCCAAGTAGCCTTTTAGCAATCACTGCCTGGCAGCTGTGGTTTGATCCAAATATGACAAGTACTGCAGTACACTGGTCTGACTGATCAAGCTCAAAAATATTTATGTATTTACAATATTTCTATAAATACTTCAGCCAAGCCTCAAATCACAACTGCACAATCATAAATCCATCTCCCAGATTGATTTTTTCCATCGTCACTTTCATTCTGGAACATTTCCATTCTTTCATAATCAACTGTGATGTCTTGAAAAAGCAACCAGTAGTACCCATCTGTCCCCACTTGTCCCCACCTGTCCCCATTTTTCCCCACTTGTCCCCATCTTTTGCCTGCTAGTCCCCATCTTAACCTTGCTTGTCCCCATCTTAACCTCACTAGTCCCCATCTTTCCCTGCTAGACCCCATCCTTCCCTGTTAGTCACCATCTTAACCCCTCTAGTCCCCATCTTTCCCTGGTAGTCCCCAGTTTCCCCACTAGTCCCCATTTTTCCCTGCTAGACCCCATCTTTCCCCGTTAGTCCCCATCTTAATCCCACTAGTCCCCATATTTTACCTCTAGTCCCCATCTTTCTCCGCTAGTCCCCATCTTTTCCCTATGAGTCGCCATCTTAACCCCTCTAGTCCCCATCTTTCCCTGGTAGTCCCCAGTTTTCCCTGCTAGACCCCATCTTTCCCCGTTAGTCCCCATCTTAACCCCACTAGTCCCCATCTTTTCCCCGCTAGACCCCATCTTTCCCCGTTAGTCCCCATCTTAATCCCACTAGTCCCCATCTTTTCCCTCTAGTCCCCATCTTTTCCCCGCTAGTCCCCATCTTTTCCCCGCTAGTCCCCATCTTAATCCCACTCGTCCCCATTTTTCCCTGCTAGACCCCATCTTTCCCCGTTAGTCCCCATCTTAATCCCACTAGTCCCCATCTTTCCCTGCTAGACCCCATCTTTCCCTGTTAGTCCCCATCTCAATCCCACTAGTCCCCATTTTCCCCTGCTAGACCCCATCTTTCCCCTTTAGTTCCCATCTTGATCCCACTAGTCCCCATCTTTCCCTGCTAGACCCCATCTTTTCCCTCTAGTCCCCATCTTTCCCCGCTAGTCCCCATCTTTTCCCCGCTAGTCCCCATCTTAATCCCACTAGTCCCCATTTTTCCCTGGTAGACCCCATCTTTCCCCGTTAGTCCCCATCTTTCCCTGCTAGACCCCATCTTTTCCCTCTAGTCTCCATCTTTTCCCTCCAGTGAGATTGTGTGTGTCAAATGCAGGGGTGTTCATGCATTTTTTTTTGGGGGGGGGGGGGTGTAGTGTTGCAAAAGAGGCGCTGTGTGGCTTGGCGAGGGGAGTGACGGTCTGTGTTGTGGTGTTTGGTGAATGAGTGAAATTGTTGGCAGTTCCAAGAAGAAAAGGCCTTCCTGCTCCCTTGACTTCCCACAAAGTGGCCTCAAACGCGTGCAGCGTACGTGTAAATCTATATATGGCCACTGGGCCGTCAAGTTAGTGTCGTTCCAGCCCAGTGTTGCTGAAAGGCTGGACCGTTCCCCCCGAGGACGCACCCTGGTCCCGTACATGAAAGAGCCAGCAGTCGTCCATCTTTGTGTGTGAGGAACAAGTGAAGCTTGGACTTTTGTACTCTGATTTTTTTTACCGGAGGATTTTTGTGGAAAAGTTGCTCTTTAACCCTCACAGTTAGACCTGACCCTTTCCGAGCGGCATTCAGCAAGATGTGGTGCTTGAATGCATCACATAAGAAATGCACGGAGAGCTTGTCAGAGCTGATGATGAATGCTCTTTGGCTACGCTCTATTTGGAAAAGCTGTCTTTGCCTGCAAGTGTGTCAAAGACTGACCGTCCTCCATTGCTGCTAGGAATGCAGGATGGTCCTCCATCTCACGGTCGGCCCGCTATACGTGACACACCTGCATCTCACACAGCAGCAGATGAAGGAACAAAGCCCCCATGAGAAGGTTCATGGCCTTGCAGAAGCTTCTTGTCACGGCACATTTCAAAACAAAAGCTTCTCAGTCATGAAGGTTCTTTCTGACCTCGGTTACACACGTGTGTGTATTTCTTCTTGATTGTTATTGTTTAATTACTCAGCATTTCTTCCCCTATTTATGATGATGATGATTATTATTATTATTATTATTAGTAGTAGTAGTAGTAGTATTATATGACTTGATTTAAAGGAAGAATGTCTTGTGTGTTCTTTAAATCATTCATTCATTAATTCGTTCATTTTCTACCGCTTATCCTCACAAGGGCTGCGGGGGGTGCTGGAGCCTATCCCATTTTTTTAAAAACAATTTCTGTCCTGTTTTTCTTGAGAAAATACAGCAGTGCCTTGGTTAACATCATTCATCTCTTCCAGAAGATCCGACTCAAACCAAAACAGACTCTAACCAAAGCAAATGTTCCCATATAAGATCATGGAAATCCATTTAATCGGTTACAAACATTCATTCATTCATTCATTTTCTACCGCTTAGCCTCACAAGTGCCGCGGGGGTGCTGGAGCCTATCCCATTTTTATTAAAAATAATTTCTGTCCTGTTTTTCTTTAGAAAATACAGCAGTGCCTTGGTTAACATCATTCATCTCTTCCAGAAGATCCGACTCAAACCAAAACAGACTCTAACCAAAGCAACTTTTCCCATTTAAGATCATGTAAATCCATTTCATCGGTTACAAACATTCATTCATTCATTTTCTACCGCTTATCCTCACAAGGGCCACGGGGGTGCTGGAGCCTATCCCATTTTTTTAAAAAACAATTTCTGTCCTGTTTTTCTTTAAAAAATACAGCAGTGCCTTGGTTAACATCATTCATCTCTTCCAGAAGATCCGACTCAAACCAAAACAGACTCTAACCAAAGCAAATTTTCCCATTTTTAGATCATGTAAATCCATTTAATTGGTTACAGACATTCATTCATTCATTCATTTTCTACCGCTTATCCTCACAAGGGTCGCGGGGGAAGCTGCTGGAGCCTATCCCAGCTGTCTTCAGGCAAGAGGTGGGGTACACCCTGGACTGGTAGCCAATCATTCATCTCTTCCAGAAGATCCGACTCAAACCAAAACAGACTCTAACCAACGCAAATTTTCCCATATAAGATCACGTAAATCCATTTCATCGGTTACAGACATTCATTCATTCCTTTTCAGCTGCTTATCCTCACAAGGGTCGCGGGGGGAGCTGCTGGAGCCTATCCCAGCTGTCTTTGGGCGAGAGGCGGGGTACACCCTGGACTGGTAGCCAATCATTCATCTCTTCCAGAAGAGCCGACTCAAACAAAAACAGAAAATACAGCAGTGCCTTGGTTAACATCATTCATCGCTTCCAGAAGATCCGACTCAAATCAAAACAGACTCTAACCAAACCAAAATTTTCCCATATAAGATCATGTAAATCCATTTCATCGGTTACAGACATTCATTCATTTTCTACCGCTTATCCTCATGAGGGTCATGGGGGTGCTGGAGCCTAACCTAGCTGTCTTCGGGCGAGAGGCGGGGTACACCCTGGACTGGTGGCCAGCCAATCACAGGGCACATATAGACAAACAACCATTCACACTCACATTCATACCTATGGACAATTTGGAGTCGCCAATTAACCTAGCATGTTTTTGGAATGTGGGAGGAAACCCGGAGAAAACCCACGCATGCACGGGGATGAATAATTTTTTTTTTAATAAAAAAAAGAAGAAAAAAAGGCTCTGCAGTGTTTGCAGAAAGCATAAAGACAGGAAAGGTACAAAAGTCCTCTCACACGTCTTCATCTCTCAAGTCCTGACAGCCCACCTTCTCCAATTCACTGCTCCTTGTCCCCCCCCAGCACTGCACAAAACATGCACACAATTCCTGGCTGACTAATTGACGTGAGTGAAATAAGGTGAGGGGGGGCTTCATGCAGCGTTGATGTCGAAGCAGTAAAAACCCACACAGCTTTCCCAAATGGGGGTCCAAACCGCCCCCGGCCCCCTCTGCCCCCAAGGGTCCTCCACCTTCTCTTCTTCCACCCTTAACTTGCTTTGCACAATAACATGCCTGACCCCCACAGCTTTTTTATTTTTATGAACATTTTTAATCTTCTTAGGGCTAAAGTGGTCCCACACAAACACACAAGCCAACAGAGTCGCACCCCAGCAGGAGGCCATGCAGGTGCAGCCTGCTAGTTTTTCTTCTCATAACATCAGCACATACGTATGCGGAGAAGCTTCTTATTTACTTCATTTTTTCTGCTCTTAGTGGACACTCAGGGGTGTCCAGACGTTTTCCCAGCATTCCGTAGTGTATGCAGGAGAAAGCAAGCGGAAGCCAGACTGAAATGGAAGAAAGAGAGAATGTGTGCTGGCACCGTCTTCTCAGCTTCTGACCTTGACTTGGTTTCCCTAAATTATATCTCTTAAAATGGAAAATATGCAGCGGTACTGGAGAAAGACCCTCGGCCCCTCCCCACTGCAAAAAGTTTTTTTTTTTGCCTTCTTTTTTCGGGGTCTTCACTCCATCTTGTAAGATTTATTGTGTGGTCTCGATGAAGCTGTTTCCTTCTTTGGTGACTTGATATGATCCATCCATCATCCTCCACCATCCTTCCATCCACGGCTTCCACATGTTCTTCCACAGCAGTTTCTCTTTCCTGCACATACCCACACTGAAAAGTGTGGACACCCCCGGCCTACTAGTGAGGACCGATGCGGACTTTCCACCGGATTGACCCCGTCCACTTGGGACAGCTACTGGCCTTTGAGAAGTTCGCGGCCTGGGCTGGCAGACGGCCACGGAGGCACGCGTGGTCAGGCTGCTCGGCGGGTCGCCGCTGTTTGTGTTTGTGCAGCGTGGCGGCGGCTTTGGCGCTGTGCTGGGTGCGGCATCTGCCCATCTGGCACAACAGCCGGCAACAATGAAATACGCTGGCAAAGCCGCAGCAGCTTGTGGCTTCAAGCCACCTTTGGCAGTCGGCACGGCAACCAGACTGGTCAATTGTCCCGCAGAAGTGTGCGAGAGGCCATAAGGAGCTGGCCCGATTCTTCTTACCAATAGCGAGTCATCATTTTTCCTCAACGAGTATTTGAATGACAAATGCTGAGAAATGCTGACTGTGATAAGTGAAAAGTAGGATTTCTTATTTAATTAACAGAATATTTCCCTAGGAAACATTGTAACCTTCTAAATAGGCTTTTTATCATTATTAGAGACCTCTAGACAGGAAATTACACCCCTATAGTCACTTTTACACTCCTATGACCCATTATGGTAAACCTACTAAGAGACAATAAGACATAATAAACATGTTTACCACCTTCTAAATATGCTTTTTAACATTCTTAGAGACCTCTAGACATGAAATAACACCCCTATATTCACCTTTACACTCCTATGACCCATTATAGTAGACCTTCTAAGAGACAATAAGACATATTAAACATGTTTACCACTTTCTAAATATGCTTTTTAACATCTTAGAGACCTCTAGACATGAAATAACACCCCTATAGTCACCTTTACACTGCTATGACACATTATAGTAGACATACTAAGAGAAAATAAGACATAATAAACATGTTTACCACCTTCTAAATATGCTTTTTAACATTCTTAGAGACCTCTAGACATGAAATAACACCCCTATAGTCACCTTTACACTCCTATGACCCATTATAGTAGACATACTAAGCGAAAATAAGACATAATAAACATGTTTACCACCTTCTAAATATGCTTTTTAACATTCTTAGAGACCTCTAGACATGAAATAACACCCCTATAGTCACCTTTACACTCCTATGACCCATTATAGTAGACATACTAAGCGAAAATAAGACATAATAAACATGTTTACCACCTTCTAAATATGCTTTTTAACATTCTTAGAGACCTCTAGACATGAAATAACACCCCTATAGTCACCTTTACACTCCTATGACACATTATAGTAGACTTACTAAGAGAAAATAAGACATAATAAACATGTTTAGCACCTTCTAAATATGCTTTTTAACATTCTTAGAGACCTCTAGACATGAAATAACACCCCTATAGTCATCTTTACACTCCTATGACCCATTATAGTAGACATACTAAGCGAAAATAAGACATAATAAACATGTTTACCACCTTCTAAATATGCTTTTTAACATTCTTAGAGACCTCTAGACATGAAATAACACCCCTATAGTCACCTTTACACTCCTATGACACATTATAGTAGACTTACTAAGAGAAAATAAGACATAATAAACATGTTTAGCACCTTCTAAATATGCTTTTTAACATTCTTAGAGACCTCTAGACATGAAATAACACCCCTATAGTCATCTTTACACTCCTGTGGCCCATTATAATAGACATACTAAGCGAAAATAAGACATAATAAACATGTTTACAGTCAAATTAGTGGACATAATATGAGGAAATAAGACACATTTGGGGTGGTTTACCCAAATATGGGTTTTAACATTATTAGAGCCCTCTAGACATGAAATAACACCCCTACAGTCACCTTTACATTCATATTTTCAAATATTTTTGATATATTTATGTCTTTAAAAGACACAGAAAAGAGAAAGACGTATGTTTGTAAATGATTGTGGATGATGTGCACAACTCCAAAAAAAGTGAGCTAGCTAGCGACACAGTTTGGACAATAGGCACCAGAGCCCGCACATGGCGGGTGTGCTTGATTAGCTCTGTCCAATCAGCACGCATAAACAAAGCTACTAATTAGCAGACATCAGCTTGTAAAAATGACCCCTATGCTGCTCTGCTACTCAACACTAATCAGCTTCCACACACTTGGGACTGTCCAGACCCTTCCTATGGACAGGATTAGTCTGGGGGGGGGGGGGGGGGGGTAGTGTATGTATGTGTGTGTGTGTGTGTGTCCCCTCACCCCCTAACCCTCTTATTTGGAGCAGTTGTTGGCTGAAAAGCAGGTGTTTGTGAGCCGAAAGTTCCTGCAAGGTCAGAGTTGACAAGCCAGGGGTCAAGGGGTCTCAGTTTGAGCCCGCCATTATGTCCTGACAGCCATCATTTAGCATTTAGGCTGGGGGGGCGGGTTCTTCAGTAAAATTTAGATGTTTCTTGTTTCTACAGCAATGTCTATCGTCAAGGTGTGCATCACATGCATGTACTGCATGTATGTAAACATGAGCTTTAGCAACTGTATCAGCACATATATATACAGAGAGCACAGCAGATAGTCTGTATGTTAAAATAAGCATCCAGTATTAGCAGTATTAGCCTGTATACTGTATACATACACATCACACGTACAGCTACAAACAAGTTAGCATTGTTGCACGGAAGGGTTAGTGTGACAGCTGGAAGTGGAGTTTTTAAAAAGGTTGCCTCTGGCGTTTGCAACGTGTGGCGGTAAAAACAGCTGCTCTCTTCTCGTCAGCACAGCTGGTTTCTCTTTTTGTCAAAGCAAAAAGGCCACGTGAGGTAAGAAAGCTTTGCTTTGGCCTGACTGAGATATTTTTCAGATATTTATTCAAGATAACATTCACCTTAATTACCTTCCGGACAGCAGATCTACTGTACATGTAGATTTGACACATTGTTGGCAGAATAGCAAGATAGACTACGACTCTACCATCATTAGACGCTACTCTCAACCCCAAAGCGCCACTGGCACACATTTACGCAATACACATGAACACTTATTAATGCCTTATACATCATATTTCCTCTTATTATGTCTCCTATGTTGGTTAATACGAGTGTAAATGTGACTATAGGGGTGTTATTTCATGTCTACAGGGCTCTAATAATGTTAAAACCTGGTCATAAACAGGCTTTGTTTGTCTTAACTTCTGCTATTATGTCTACTATATTGGGTTATAGGAGTGTGAAGGTGACTATAGGGGTGTTACTTAATGTCTGTCGGGCTCTAATAATGTTAAAACCTGTAATTAGAAGGTCATAAACAGGTTTTATTGGTTTTATCTTTTGTTATTATGTCTACTATATTGGGTAATAGGAGTGTAAAGGTGACTGTAGGGTTGTTATTTCATGTCTATAGAGCTCTAATTATGTTTAAAGTTGTAATTAGAAGGTCATAAACAGGGTTTCTTTGTCTTAGCTTCTGTTATTATATCTACTATATTGGTTATAGGAGCGTAAAGGTGACTATAGGGGTGTTATTTCATGTCTACAGGGCTCTAATAATGTTAAAACCTGTAATTGGAAGGTCATAAACAGATTTTTTTGGTTTTATCTTCTGTTATTATGCCCACTATATTGGGTAATAGGAGTGTAAAGGTGACTATAGGGGTGTTACTTCATGTCTGTAGGGCTCTAATAATGTTAAAAACCTGTAATTAGAAGGTCATAAACAGGTTTTCTTTGTCTTATCTTCTGTTATTATGTTTACCATATTGGGTAATATGAGTGTAAATGTGACTATAGGGGTGTTACTTCATGTTTATAGGGCTCTAATAATGTTAAAACCTGTAATTAGAAGGTCATAAACAGATTTTCTTGGTTGTATCTTCTGTTATTATGTCCACTATATTGGGTAAAAAGTTTGTTAGTTTGTTTAAAAAGTGGATTTAGAAGGTTTTCTATGCTTTAACTACAAACATATAGCAGGAATTCACTTGTGATAGTCAGCTTTGGAACCAATTAGTTCTCATAAACAAGTTTTAAAAGTGTTTATTTTAAAAATATCTAAAAATGTGCTCAAATATGAGCTATTATTTTTTCTGACAAATACACCACAATATCTAAGTTTACATGCCGCAGGAGGAACTGCAGCTCGTGTGTTATGGCTTCTTTGGGAAGATTCATAGCCAGCCAAGGCGGAATGTGCGGCAGGGAAAGAAGCGCCAACAAATGGAGCTCGAGAAGCAGCTTCTAAAAACAAACTGCTGCTTCTTCTTTCCCCCCGACTCAGCTCTTCTCCTCCTCCTGTGGGGTTGGAAGTCAGGATGGTGTTTATTAGCGTGCAGCCACGTGGAAGAATGAATGTTCAAACTGTGCCATGTTGGATTACTTCTATGCAATCATTTCTGCGCGTTGCGATGAGTCCACTTCATCTCTCGGCCCGGTCTGCAGACCGTGAAGGTGCTTGGCCGAGGTCGGTGCCAGGCTTTGGGGTTGCTGGGAGGTCGGCCGTGCTGCGTTTGCAAACCGGTGAAGTAAAAAGCGGCAATTGTAAGCTAACGGGGTAATGTACGCTAATTGGGGCAAACTTTTTAGGTACATTTTTGTTATCTCAAAAACACCCCACAGACCCCCACTCACAATATCATGGTTCCATTATCGCTCCCTCGTTACGTGGCCATTTTTCTTCATTTAATTTAATGTAGCTCATTAGCTCACTAATTAAATAGCTAACCTGCTAGCTTGCCAGCTGTCGTCTCAAGGCCCTGCAGCATAAGAGTAGAGCAATGTGTTATAAACAATGAATAATAGGAGTGTAAATGTGATTGTAGGGGTGCTATTTCATGTCTAGAGGGCTCTAATAATGCTAAAAATTGTATTTAGAGGGTTGTCAACAGGATTTCTGTGCTCACACATTTACGCAATACACATGAGCACAAGTCTTATTAATGTCGTATACATCATATTTCCTCTTATTATGTCTCTTATATTGGTTAATAGAGTGAAAAGATGACTATAGGGGTGTTATTTCATGTCTAAAGGGCTCTAATAATGTTAAAACCTGTAATTACAGGTTTTCTTTGTCTTACTTTCTGTTATTATGTCTACTATATTGGATAATAGGAGTGTAAAGGTGACTGTAGGGTTGTTATGTCATGTCTACAGGGCTCTAATAATATTAAAACCTGAAATTAGAAGGTCATAAACAGGTTTTCTTTGTCTTATTTTCTGTTATATCTACTATATTGGTTAATTGGAGTGTAAAGGTGACTATAGGGGTGTTATTTCATGCCTAAAGGGCTCTAATAATGTTAAAAACTGTAATTAGGAGGTCATAAACAGGTTTTCTTTGTCTTATTTTCTGTTATGTTTACTATATTGGTTAATTGGAGTGTAAAGGTGACTATAGGGGTGTTATTTCATGTGTAAAGGGCTCTAATAATGTTAAAACCTGTAATTACAAGGTCATAAACAGGTTTTCTTTGTCTTATCTTCTGTTATTATGTCTACTATATTGGGTAATCGGAGTGTAAAGGTGACTATAGGGGTGTTATTTCATGTGTAAAGGGCTCTAATAATGTTAAAACCTATAATTAGAAGGTCATAAACAGGTTTTCTTTGTCTTATTTTTTGTTATTATGTCTACTATATTGGGTAATTGGAGCGTAAAGGTGAATATAGGGATGTTATTTCATGTCCAGAAGGCTCTAATAATGTTAAAAACAATGAAAGTTGGTTTTTATACTTGAACTATAAAAATATTTATGTGGCCATGTGGTCCTACTTTGTGGAAATTCACTTATCACAGTCATCTCTGGAACCGATTAGCTGTGATAAACGAGGGATTAGTGTATTGGAAATGTGACATGAAGCTGTTTTGTGTGAGTGCGCCTCCAAGATTTGACATTTTATGCGTAATTTTAGGCATTTGTTTTGTTTTGTACAATATTCTAACATGAGCAGTTTTGAGTGCCGAGGGCCAATAATAGATGAGCTGCGTGTTGCAAAATGCCCCCCCAGGCTGCACTTTGGAAGCTCCCGTCTTCAGTAATCATGTGGGAACCAGGAAGCTGACAATTTCTTCTTCCCACTTAGCAGTTTAGCACCGAAAGCTCCCTGCTGCTGAGTGTGAGTGCGGAGCTTCAAACTTGCATGTTTTAGCGTGAAAGATGTTTTTCCTACGTGGAATACAAGCCGGGAGTATGGGAGCCTGCTTGTTTAACAACACATTACTGTGTTTTACTGCTGTTTTCCATCAGACTGTCAGTAAGACGGGGGCTGCACGTTGAAATAGCGCCAACACGCTTACCTTCACTTTTAGGTTGTCATTGCCTTGCGGAGTGAATTAAAGCAACAAAGTGTTGTTGATTTCCTCCCAAAAGGTTGATAATTGAGTGCAGGGTGCATGGGGGGGCTACAATGAGGCGCTTTGAGTGGTCTTTGTGAGGTTGGCTGACATCCAGCAAGTTCCAGAGAGAAAAGAAACTCTGTTTTAAGGAAAGAAGCACACCTTTTTCCACACATGAACATTTACAGATGCCTTCGTGTGCAGCACGACACGCACGCCTTGTTTCAAGCCGCATGACTTCAGCATGACATCACCTGCGTGTTTTTTCTTTACCTGGAGCCACAGACTAGAACAGTAACGCAACGGAAGTACCCAAAGTTACAACCCCCCGTCCCACTGGGGGGGTACATTGTCTTTTTATTTCTGGGAGGTTTGTCTTCTGTGAGCAAAGTGACTCGGTGGGGCCTGTTTTTTATACTGGGAGGTGTGTTTATGTGTTTGTTTGCATGCTGTTTTCATTCCCCTACCAGCAGCCGTAAAAAAAAAAAACAAAACACCCGGGTGGTCAGCCTGGGTATGGTGGAGCTTTATAAACGTGCTCGTAAAGCTTTACCTGCCAGTCATTTGCAAAGGTTAACCACCTCTCCACGCTTTGCAATCTTATAAGCTCCATTTCCAGTTTGCCCTAAAGACAAATTCCAAGACCTTCTTCACACCTTGAAAGAACACATAAATAACCTCAGTAGTATTTTTTAAAAAAAGGTTTGTTTTGAAATGACAACTTAGAAGTCAACCAGCGTTAGTGTGTCCTAGTAGTATTACTACTAGTAGTAGTAGGAGTGCAACAATGAAAGCAAATGCAAATTTATATTATACTCACTTAATTTGTACTACATCGCCTTGCATTGCTGGGCTGCACAGCGGTCGTGTGGTTAGCGCGCAGACCTCACAGCTAGGAGACTCGGGTTCAATTCCACCCTCTATACACCATCTCTGTGTGGAGTTTGCATGTTCTCCCCGTGCATGCGTGGGTTTTTTCCGGGTACTCCGGTTTCCTCCCACATTCCAAAAACATGCTAGGTTAATTGGTGACTCCAAATTGTCCATAGGTATGAATGTGAGTGTGAATGGTTGTTTGTCTATATGTGCCCTGTGATTGGCTGGCCACCAGTCCAGGGTGTACCCCGCCTCTCGCCCGAAGACAGCTGGGATAGGCTCCAGCATCCCCCGCGACCCTCGTGAGGATAAGCGGTAGAAAATGAATGAATGAATGAATGAGTAAAATTAGCAGGCTTCACAGCGGACGAGTGGTTATCACGTAGGCCTCACAGCTGAGAGACCTGAGTTCAATTCCATGGGTTTTCTCCGGGTACTCCGGTTTCCTCCCACATTCGAAAAACATGCTAGGTTAATTGGCGACTCCAAATTGTCCATAGGTATGAATGTGAGTGTGAATGGTTGTTTGTCTATATGTGCCCTGTGATTGGCTGGCCACCAGTCCAGGGTGAAAGATAGGACAA
Source organism: Doryrhamphus excisus (assembly GCF_030265055.1). NCBI lineage: Eukaryota > Metazoa > Chordata > Actinopteri > Syngnathiformes > Syngnathidae > Doryrhamphus > Doryrhamphus excisus. The sequence goes on along the minus strand of NC_080480.1, from coordinate 5,880,472 downwards.
AAAATGTGAAATCAGGTGGAAAAAGTGCTACATTTTCGAGATATTTTTTTATTATTATTTTGTTTTGTTTTTTTAAATTCCAGGAATAAAGTTGCTTTTTGTCTTGTATTTAGTTGTGTCAATATAAATTCTCCTTGGAATAGTCAGATTTTTTCCTCATGAAATTGACAATTTTTCTTTACTTTTTTTTGCAATATTAGCTTTTTTTTTTTACTTGTGGTAATATTTTTCCGTATTTGCTGAAAATGTGTTTTTTTTAATCACATTCAAGCTTTTTGTCCGTAGGTATGAATGTGAGTGTGAATGGTTGTTTGTCTATATGTGCCCTGTGATTGGCTGCCGACCAGTCCAGGGTGTACCCCGCCTCTCACCTGAAGACAGCTGGGATAGGCTCCAGCACTCCGTTGCTTCCCATAAGGCAATCCCAGCGTCCAATCCCTATTTGTCTTTTTCGAGGCCCTTTTTCGAGGTATTCGAGGCAAAAAGAGGTGATGATGCAACTCCCCGCTAACTGATGTCACTTCACAGCAAATTGAAGCCTTAAAGTGGACCTATTATGCTCATTTTTCAACCCTTTATATTGAGTTGTGGTCTCCTATAGAGCCGCTACACACAATAACCCGCACAGAAAACGTTTTAGAACTTCCGGAATCTGCACCTATTCCAGCTGTATTTCCTTTGATTTGTGCTTCCTGCCAAAATGGTCTGTTTTAATTTATTCCACTTACGCATGCCCACTGCGCTTTGAGTGGTGCTTCCTAACTATAAACCATATAAGGAAGTCCGTCCCTTTCTGACATCACAAAGTAATGGTTTCACCACGCCTTTTCAAACCGAGCATTTTGAGCCATCCCAAATTCACTTCTAAATGCGCAAAACTCATTATCTGAAACTTTGGCATTGTTTAATGCGAGAATACAACATTTTATCTACATTTATAGGTCAGAAAAGTGGAAAAAGTATAATAGGTCTTCTTTAAAAAGTCCACAAAGTGGGAGAAGTGCATTTGAGAAGAGCTCGGCAGGCATCACATGGACGTAAAAAAAAGCGTGGAGGAGTGTAGCGTGCAGAATGTTACACATTGTCAGGAAATTTTTAATGTATGCACAATGCGTGCACACATGCACACTCATAGTTCAGGTCCAAATGTTGTGAAGCAAACTTCCCATTTTCTTAGAATCTGACAATAACAACAGAAAACAGCCATCTTATTTTTGTTGTATTTATTTCATGATAATACCACTTTTGTGTGACTTGTACAAATTAATACAAAAGAAGCAATATTGACAAGGCACTTCACAAAATAAACTGGAAAAAAATTCATCAATATTCATCAATTCTGTTTTACAGAAATATATTCCAGTTGTGTTGCTTTTCCGTCTTCTCGGTTAGTTTCTTTTACTTGGATGCTCAATACTTAGTTTGTGTATTTTGACTGTGGACTATTAAAATACTGTTTGTACTAGACATTCACAGATGTGTTGATGGAGGGGGGTTCTGGGAGCTAACGACCAAGCCGGGAAACACGTGGGCAGGTTAACAGCGCAACGTCGTTTAACGACTGATGCGCTATCAAGTGGTTCCCGCTTTCTAAGTTGTCCTCCAGGCAACAGTTTAGTTATTATTTCACATTCTTTCTGCCCAGCATGATACTTAGATGTATTATCCCAAAAAAAAAATGTGCTCCTACAGGAATTGTAATGGAGGGATAAACTGTACTGTACACTGCGTTTCCCTTACAGGGCAAATAAATAATAAATAAAGTAGTTTTTGATCACGCGTGTGTTTCATGTAAGCTGTGGCGTTCAGTCAACTGCTTTCCCGTGTACCTGCTGGGAACCCCGATTCCCCGGTTGGGGGGGGGGGTTCCAAATATTACAAAAGGGGATTTAGTCTGGAGTGTTTGCAGACTTAGTCTGTCTGACACGGTGGGGGCAAAAACCCCTTTGATTGATCTGCCTGCGCTGGTACCCAACCATTTGTTAATCTTCAAAGATTTCAAATGTGCTGCTTCGTTTATTAGTCACAAGAGGCGGCGGCGATGGAGAAACCTGTTCGCTGTCACAAAAAATATACAGGAAAAAAAAAACATGTATAAAACTTATATACAAAATCATCATTTTGTCATGTTAGTGCCAAAAGAGGTCAGCCCTGGTGAGGGGGACACGGGGACGGGGGCGGGGGGGTTCAACATGGAAGTTTGCTACATTAGTCTGCCCACCCTCGGGATCGCCATGGAGTTTTTGAAGATAACAACAGACATTCATTCATTCATTCATTCATTCATTCATTTTCTACCGCTTTTTCCTCATGAGGGTCACGGGGGTGCTGGAGCCTATCCCAGCTGTCTTTGGGCGAGAGGCGGTGTACACCCTGGACTGGTGGCCAGCCAATCCCAACATTTGCGACTACTACTTCTTTTATTTATTTATTTTTTACAATTTCTGTCCTGTTTTTCTTTAGAAAATACAGCAGTGCCTTGGTTAACATCATTCATCTCTTCCAGAAGATCCGACTCAAACCAAAACAGACTCTAACCAAAGCAAATTTTCCCATTTAAGATCATGTAAATCCAGTTCATCGGTTACAGACATTCACTCATTCATTCATTTTCTACCGCTTATCCTCGCAAGGGTCATGGGGGTGCTGGAGCCTATCCCAGCTGTCTTCGGGCGAGAGGCGGTGTACACCCTGGACTGGTCGCCAGCCAATCACAGGGCACATATAGACAAACAACCATTCACACTCACATTCATACCTATGGACAATTTGGAGTCGCCAATTAACCTAGCATGTTTTTGGAATGTGGGAGGAAACCGGAGTACCTGGAGAAAACCCACGCATGCACGGGGAGAACATGCAAACTCCACACAGAGATGGCCGAGGGTGGAATTGAACCCTGGTCTCCTAGCTGTGAGGTCTGCGCGCTAACCACTCGACCGCCGTGCTGCCGTCACAACAGACATAGTTGATTAAAAAAAAAATATTTGTGGAATGTTTGTTTACAAATGATCTCAATACAGGCTGTCTCGCCTTAATGTTGCCAGATTGTTGCCTCATATCGGTTTGATAATTATCATGCACTCTTACAGTAACCCGTCGGCAATCTTCATGACCTCCTAAATTCCTTGGGGGCAGTACTTAGGAGCATTTCAGCAATGTAGTGCGTACCCCTGAATGGAGCGGTTGCCATTCCAGCAAAGACCGCCCATGTGAGTCCAAGTCAAAGTGGACTTTTGTGGTCCGTTGTGGACACAGAGCTTGTTTAGTCTTAAACCAGATGTCAAAAGTACGAGGGCTTGTGAAGTGACATGTTTTTACTTGATATGCAGTGATCCTGCAGTAACAAGACTTCGTACTCCAGGTTGCCGCTCTGAACAGCGGGTTCCGGGATCATGAGCTGGGGTTGTTTTTGAGGAAGTGCTCCGTTGCCCAACCCGGCTTTCACTCCATCTAATTCCACTTGAGAAGGCTCGCAGTCCAGATCCAGGTGACCTTTAGCTCTCTTCTTGCGGACGTAGCACACAACTCCCACCGCTGTTGCGATCAACACCAGCAGAATCAAGATGGCTACCGCAGGAACCAGCATGGTGGCCATTTTTTTGTTGACAATTTGAGCTCCGGTGACGCTGTCGTCCTTGTCATCGGTTGTACGCGCCTGAGTGCAGACGCTGTCGATGCCGCTCGGGGCGCCAAGCGGACTTGCGCATACGGTATAAGTGGAGTTAGGCTTCAGACCTCTGAGTCGGTACTCCGGGTATGATGCCGGGAGGCTGAGCTGATTCGGCCTGCGATCAGGACCGGAGAGGTTCCGGTAGGTGAGGCGGATTCCGCGAAGGTAAGGCCGCATTTCAATGTAACGGTGGAGATCGAGCAGGATTGACGTCGAGGTTGCCTGACGGGAGCTGATGTCTGGTGCGTTTGGGGTGACGGTTGTCATGTACAGGTCCGGTTCTTGGGGAGAGGGTGGACTGTCGTTTCGGATTTCACAATAAAACCCATAGGTTCCAGGTGGGCAGGTGCAGTCTACTTGACCATACTGGTCCAAACGACAAGTACCCCCGTTGAGGCAAGTGTTAGAAGGACAGAAGCGCTGTTCCTCATGCGAGTCCACACTGCTGCTGCTTGGGGACGCAGGGACCGGGGGCTGGGGGTAGTCGGCGTCTCTCTTTGAGTCCTCGTGAAACCGGTTGGCTGGATTAGCTGTAGTAGCACTTGCTGGGGTGCTGACATGTACAGGAATGGCGGTGTTCGTTTTAACAGTGCTCGTGGTGACGGTGGTTGTGGTAGGACATCCAAAATCCCGATGCTCTAGTCTCTCCACTACCTTACCGGCATTGATAGGAGGGAAGTGGCAACGGGTTTCTTCTGTTCTCTCCAGGGTGATGCTTTGAGCTCGGAGCCATCTTGGGAACCAGGCTAGGTTGCAGAGGCAGTTGAAGGGGTTCTCTGCCACTGTCAGCTTCCTCAGGTGGGGGAAAAGCTGCGAGAACTCCTCTGGGAGACCTTGTAGGCTTAAGCTGCTGATGTCCAACTCCTGCATCTCCCCGAGGTTCTTCAGGTCCTGAAATTTAAGAGGACCCATCGGGTTGCCAGCCAGGTTGAGGTAAATAAGCCCGTGAGTTTCTTTCAGCACTGGCGGGAAAACCGTTAGATGGTTCCTTGAGATGTCCAGTTCATGGAGGTTCTCCAGACTGTCTATGAGATCCTTGTTCAGGTTAGTTAGACCTACGCCCCCTAGTTTGAGGGACTCAAGATTTGGGGTTTTGAGGTCTGAGGCACCCAGTGTAGGTATGGTGTTGAAACGAAGATCCAGCAGCAGCAAGCGGGGCATTGAGAGAACGGGCAAAGACGTCAGCAGGTTGCCTTGCAATTTCAGCTCCAGTAGGTTCTCCAAAGCGTCAAATGCGGCGGGATGGATGGTTTTGATGTGGTTGCTATACAAATAAAGACGCTCCAGCAGCGGCATTCCTTGGAAGCATTCCTCTGAGATTTGGGTGATTTGGTTGGCGGACAAGTCCAGGTTCCTCAAAGAAACAAGGGGTTCAAACACCCGATCGGGAAGTTCTTTCAGTTTGTTTTGACTGAGATCCAGCATTTCCAAGTTGCCCAAACCGTCAAAGTCCTCGGTGGACAGTCCCTCGATTCCGTTGGAAAACAGGTAGAGGCTTTTTGTGGTTGGTGGCACTCCCTTAGGAATGGTTGTGGAACGTCTCTGGAAACACAAGATGGATTCGGGTGTGGAGCAGGAGCAGTCCTTCGGGCATTCACTGGACTGGGTGACTTGGGGAAGGACGAGTGCGAGCACGAGCGCAGTGAGGAAGACCTTCATCTTGAAGACTCCTGATCCCGTTTCAACCTGAAACAACAAGGACAAGAAAAAATATGACTTATTATTCATAGTTGGTTGAATGGAGAGGAACGGTACGCATTACCGCATGGGACAGTTTACAATTCCAAGACCACTTACATAAGTTATTAATTATGTCCAGCCAATAATTTTGTCATAAGCATTTCTGGTACCTGCTACAAATCTAAGAACCAGATTCTGGACTATGATCCGTACCTAGTATAGAATGTCATTCATTCATTCATTTTCTACCGTTTATCCTCACGAGGGTCGGAGGGGGTGCTGGAGCCTATCCCAGCTGTACCTGTACCTCATACCTATGGACAATTTGGAGTCGCCGATTAACCTAGCATGTTTCTGGAACGTGGGAGGTAACCGGAGTACCCGGAGAAAACCCATGGAATTGAACTCGGGTCTCTTAGCTGTGAGGCCAGCGTGCAAACGCCTGCTGTGCAGACCGCTAATTTTACTCATTCATTTTACTCATTCATTCATTCATTAATTTTCTGCTGCTTATCCTCACAAGGGTCGCGGAGGGTGATGGAGCCTATCCCAGCTGTCTTTGAACAAGAGGTGGGGTACACCCTAGACTGGTGGCCAGCCAATCACAGGGCACATATAGACAAACAACCATTCACACTCACATTCATACCTATGGACAATTTGGAGTCGCCAATTAACCTAGCATGTTTTTGGAATGTGGGAGGAAACCGGAGTACCCGGAGAAAACCCACGCATGCACGGGGAGAACATGCAAACTCCACACAGAGATGGTGGATCGAGAGTGGAATTGAACCCGGGTCTCCTAGCTGTGAGGTCTGTGCGCTAACCACTCGACCGCCGTGCAGCCCAGCAATGCAAGGCAATGTAGTACAGTCGCCAATTAACCTAGCATGTTTTTGGAATGTGGGGGGAAACCGGAGTACCCGGGGAGAACCTGGGTCTCCTAGCTGTGAGGTCTGCGCGCTAACCACTCTCCACCGTGCAGCCTCGGTATAGAATGTCGCCCCAAATGTATAATATTATGTTATGCTCGTCAAAGATAGTCTTTGCTCTGGTGTTTTTAGGAATCTGTTGCCAAATGGTCAGGTTCATGAGCCCTGATCTATGCAACAGATAACATTGTTAGCGTCCACGGACATCTTCATATCTCTTTCCTCGTGACTGCACAAGCAACCGCTTCAATGTCGTTGAAAAAATCATACGCCTCATGTCAACACACTGACTGACACAAGTATTCCTAATGCTGAAATACTGGCGGGAGATAACATCGACAGGGTTATGTGTTACCTAAACCCCAGACTTGCAAAACAAATAACTCTATTAGAGACTCTACAGTGGACTTGAAAGAGATGATGGAAAGGGGAGGAACGAGGGGAGATAAAGTAGATACTTGTTGCCAGATAGAGCGTGTGTGACAGTTGGTTATTGCATCAACAGCCTGGGGAATGAGTGGGAGAGAAGTTTGGGGTGGGGTGGGGGGGTGGTTGAGTAGGACAGGGCCACATTTCTGTCTTTTGACCTTTTTGAATCTTTTGACACCTTTTCATCTTATCTCTTTGACTCGCACAGCCGCTAACCTGAAAGCACATTTTTTTGCCTTGACACCACGGCCATACACAAACGGCCTATTGTCTCAAAAGCACCACAAAGATGAAGATAGTGAGGGAGAAAATGTAAAATGTATTTATTACTTCTTGTGAGTGTTAGAATGTACTTTTCAGCGCGTTGCTGGCATTTCAGGTGGCTGGTAAGGTTTTTTTGTGTGCTTGATGGGTGTTTTATGATGAAGCATTTGGTATAACGTCCTCCCTTTTAAAGTAATGGTAATGGTTTTATTTCATTTGAACATGCATCAGATTACAATTGAATGCATCCCATAATCAGTTCACAGTTCCACATGTCCAAAAGGAGTAGGAAGAAGCAAAGCTTATTAAATCCTACCCCTCCATCTGGTACTTTTACAATCAGTAACTGTTACATTTGTTCACTTCCTGCTTTCCTAATGTAATTTTAATTTATTTTAATTTTATTTTAATTTTATTTAATTTTAATGTTTTTTAACTTAATTTTAACTTCTTAATTTTTTTAAATTATTATTATTTTTTTTTTTTGTCACGTACCGAAGTACAAAGTGATATGACCATCCATTGACATAATGTGTACCATAGTAAGTGTCAATATAGTGATATATATAGCACATCATGAATTGTGTATGTACTATGTATTTAGCAAAAGTGAACATTTGTTTATAAGTTATGAAAAAAGGAGCGCTTCATTTGCTCACTTGCACTGTATGGGTAATCCTGCCTCATTGGAGCATTTTTCAAATGATTGGTTATCAGAGGTATTTTTAATGTATTTGCATTTTGTCATAAATCCCTGATATCGGCCAGACCAATAATTATTGTGCACCCCTTGTATACTGTACATAGCACACTACAAAGTATTTAATCCGTAGTTAGGTGGTGGAGGATCCCACTCCTTGTGTATGAAGCAGGCGCACCACCCTACCTGATTACTCTTACTACTACAGTAGTAAGACAGTAACCGATTGATGCTATACGTGATGCTGGACCCTCAACTTTATGACTTTATCTACTTTAGAACCTGGGGTCTTACAAGAGTGATATTTTATTAGGACAGAATGCAAGGGCATGCAAGCAAATAAAAGTCACATATATCTGGATAAAAGAAAAGAAAAGGCTCTCGGCCAATACCTTAACCCTTGTCCTATAATCATGCCAGATGGAAGATCAAGAGCTTTTCTTTGTGATATTAAATGTGTAGGCACATCATAACTATAAGGAATTCAGGAAGACTCATTGTTATTATGATACTCATTTGTGTTGCCAGCTGTTAATAATACTGAAAATGCTGTGTTTACTCATTGGGGAATATATTGCTATATAAGTTGTATTGAAAGTTGACTCAAAGGGGGCAGATGAAGAATTGGGGTGGGGGGGTGGGGGTACTGCAGTGGCGTAAAAGAGGTCTGTATCATCTCAGCTGTCGTCTCATACCCCTCATCGCTTATTCGTCCTCCTCTTATGCATCTATGAGTCAGAGTCATCCTGACATTTGCTTGAACCCCACTGCTAACACATTAGTCTTCTTTCATTCATTATCCTCACGAGGGTCGCAGGGGGTGCTGGAGCCTATCCCAGCTGTCTTCGGGCGAGAGGCGGGGTACACCCTGGACTGGTGGCCAGCCAATCACAGGGCACATATAGACAAACAACCATTCACACTCACATTCATACCTATGGACAATTTGGAGTCGTTAATTAACCTAGCATATTTTTGGAATGTGGGAGGAAACCGGAGAACCCAGAGAAAACAGGGAGAATATGCAAACTGATGAGATGGCAGAGGGTGGGATTGAAGTCGGGGTCTCCTAGCTGTTAAGTCTGCGCGCTAACCACTCGACCGCCGTGCAGCCCACGTTAGTCTTCTCGTCTGGGTAATTACAAAATATTGCTACGTCTAATACGTTGACCTTGATGAATGCTCCATAGTGGGCTCACCTACTAACCTGTATTTGTGGTTGAAAAGTTGAACCCCCATTCGCCCCCCCGCCCCCGCCCCTTTAAGAATGCAGTCATTTATGGAGAATCCTTGACAACAAAAGCCTGCTTGTGCAGATCCGTTGCCTGAGGCGTACAGTATTCATTATGCTGCGTTCTCGCGTGTTCAGATTCGTAAAGGATAACAGTCGGTTTAAGGGGCGCTTAAACTCACACAGCTCAGTACACTCTCATACAAAACACCCGTTGTAACTTTTAGGCCGTTTAGGACAATCGCCACAAAATTTGGTACACGCCCTGAAAGGACTGACGAGCTCATGTGTGTCAAATTTGCTCGACAACTTGACAGGGGTCCTTAAACCCCCAAAAACGATAACTTGATGACACTGATACAGTACAACGAATGTCATTTACAGTCGTGAAGGCCGAAGGGTACACATCATTTTGCCCAAATTTCTATTAATGGAGTGGAGTGGAGCGTTGAGGACAATCGCCACAAAATTTGGTACACACCCTGAAAGGACTGACAAGCTAATGTGTGTCAAATTTGCTTGACAACTTGACAGGGGTCCTTAAACCCCCAAAAATGACAACTTGATGACACTGATACAGTACAACGAATGTTATTTATAGTCGTGAGGGTCGAGGGGTACACATCATTTTGCCCAAATTTCCATTAATGGAATGGAGTGGAGCGTTTAGGACAATCGCCACAAAATTTGGTACACACCCTGAATGGACTGACAAGCTCATGTGTGTCAAATTTGCTTGACAACTTGACAGGGGTCCTTAAACCCCCAAAAACGATAACTTGATGACACTGATACAGTACAACAAATGTCATTAACAGTCGTGAAAGCCGAGGGGTACACACCATTTTGCCCAAATTTTGCCCAAATTTTTTGGAGTGGCGTTTTGGTTAGCATATATCCCAGTTAGCATATTTTTTTTGTCTTAGTTGGCGTACATTTCTTGAAAAAGTAAATGGCTATGACTTTTGTCATAAGAAACAGCAATAATGATAAGGAGGAGGAGGAGTAAAAGAAAGTTGCTGAGTGGAGGTGAAAGCAAGTTTCTGTCGGGCTTAAAGAGAAGCCCAGGGGGCCATGGAGAGGGGTTGGAGTGGACTTCAATTAAGTCCCTGCAGGCCAAGCGTCAAGAGCCCTTATCTTGAGAGGCGGGCCAATGAGGAGGACAGCAGGGATTATAAAATCCCAATGTGTGTGTGTGTGTGTGTGTCAGAGTCTTCTTGCAAAATTCAGCCTGCCGAAGGGCAGGAGGCCAAATCGCAGTCAGGGCATCAGCGTGCTCACCACGGAGGGCATTAAAGAGGCTCTCCTTCTCTTCTGGGATTTGAACTTCCCAAGAGAAATAATGCCTTTGGCATGTGCATCGGAGCGTGAGTCACAGCGCTCCTGGAGTTGAGTTGGAGTGACGGCAGCGTGTTCAAGCCTCGGCTTTGTCATCGTGTTGTTTTGGAAGCCGGGCAAGATCGTACTACGTCTCTCTTTGGTGCTGATTCATAACCTGTACATCACCAAGTTGACACTTTGGCAACGCTGAGAAGATGACTAAAGGGATATGAATGCCCACAACATGCAGTAGCATCAAGTTGAAATTATACGTTTTTAAGTGGTAATATTGTGAAAAATTAACTAAACAAAAATTAGCTTACGAATTTAAAGAGAATAAAGTCCAAATATTATGGGAATAATGCTAATGTTAAGGTAATGGTTTTATTTCATTTGAACACAATTATTTGAACAGTTCACCACCTTCTAAATAAACTTTTAAACATCATTAGAGCCCTCACGACATGAAATAACACCCCTATAGTGAACTGTACACTGTACACCCATAATCAGTTCACAGTTCCACATGTCCAAAAAGGAGTAGGAAGAAGCAAAGCTTATTAAATCCTACCCCTCCATCTGGTACTTTTACAATAAGTAACTGTTACATTTGTTCACTTCCTGCTTTCCATAATACAGTTAAAGTTTTTTTTTTGTTTTTTTTAAATAATGTACCTCATACCGAAGTACGAGGTGATATGACCATACAATGACCTAATGGGTACCATAGTAAGTGTCAATATAGTGATATATATAGCATATCATGACTGGTTCAAGACTCTTCATCCTTGTATTTAGCAAACATCAACTGCTTGTATTGTTTCTTGAATTGGCTCATCGTTGTGCATTGTTTGAGTTCCTTACTCAATCCATTCCATAGTTTGATTCCACATACTGAAATGCTATGGCTTTTTAACGTAGTCCTAGCATATAAGTGTTTCAAATGTACTTCTTCCCTGAGATCATATTTCTCCTCTCTTGTAGAGAAGTATTGGATGACATTTTTAGCTAATTGGTTATTTTTAGCCTTATGCATTATTTTAGCTGTTTGAAGATGAACTATATCAGCAAGTTGAAGTATTTGTGATTTTAGAAATAAGGAGTTAGTATGTTCTCTGTAGGCGGCATTATGAATTATCCTTACTGACCTTTTTTGAGTGAAGATTGCTTTTATAGTTATTAGCCCATATTTCATTTATTCATTTTCTACCGCTTTTTCCTCACGAGGGTTGTGGGGGTGCTGGAGCCTATCCCAGCCTACCCTTTCTTCGGGCGAAAAGCGGGGTACACCCTGGACTGGTCGCCAGCCAATCACAGGGCACATATAGACAAACAACCATTCACACTCACATTCATACCTATGGACAATTTGGAGTCGCCAATTAACCTAGCATGTTTTTGGAATGTGGGAGGAAAACGGAGTACCCGGAGAAAACCCATTACATGCACAGGGAGAACATGCAAACTCCACACAAAGATGGCCGAGGGTGGAATTGAACCCTGGTCTCCTAGCTGTGAGGTCTGCGCGCTAACCACTAGACCGCCGTGCCACCCATGGTAGAACCAGAGAGCAATAAAGTATATAATAAAGTCATTATGGGAATAGTTTTCTCCTTTTTTACACCATTCCACCCTTTCCCATCCCTCTCCATCGCCGCAGCTGGAACCCGTTACCCATAATCCAGCGGGGGTTATCTGTCAACGTGACACAGGGGGCCCAGCGAGATTTGGAAGGCAGGAAGGAGATTTGCGCGGGATAAACGCGGATGAAAAGATCATGAAAGGTGCTGCCCGTGTACCTCCAGCACACACGGAGCTAGTGTGTGAATATGCCAGCTATGTTAATGAAAGGCTGGCGGCATGCGTGTTCTGCTCTCAGGTATGAGCCCGGTGCATTGCTGGGATGCCGTCTGTCACCCGTTCGTTGTACCTGTGTGACCTCACGGCGGCAAAACAATGCAACACCTGGAGTAGCTTTAGAAAAGAGGCAAAGGAGTTGTAGTGGTCAGGATGGAAGGAATGAAAGACGATTGTTTTGTGTGGTGGCTTTGTTCAATTCCAATATGTAGGCTCCCGACAATATTAATGCAACCACAAGCGATTGTTGGCAATTAATTACACACATTCATCAACACACTCGTTGTAATTATCAAGAAAATAATGTTGACCTGTTATTAAATGTCCTTTTGTTGTTGAATACAGCCCATTAGTCTAAACAATATACAGATTGAAGTCAATCTCTAAATTGGTCATGCATGCAGTAACATACACGAGAAAATAGCAGGAAGTACTATACGGAACAGGAAGTAAAAGAGAAACAACACGGAACTGTTTGCGAGTCTATATTATCTCTTATTTGTGTCTTATCAGTCTTATTTCTGTTATTATGTCTACTATATTGGGTAATAGGAGTGTACAGTTCACTATAGGGGTGTTATTTCATGTCTTGAGGGCTCTAATGATGTTTAAAAGTTTATTTAGAAGCTCGTGAACTGTTTTTTTCTGTCCTATTTTCTCTTAGAGCTCTAATAATGTTTAAAAGTGTATTTAGACGGTTGTAAACTGGTTTCTTCTGTCTTATATGTCTTATTTTCTCTTATTATGTCTACTATATTGAGTAATAGGAGTGTACAGTTCACTATAGGGGTGTTATTTCATGTCTTGAGGGCTCTAATGATATTAAAAAGCGTATTTAGAAGGTAGTAACCTGGTTTCTTCTGTCTTAAATGTCTTATTTATGTCTTACGTCTACTATATTGGGTAATAGGAGTGTACAGTTGACTATAGGGGTGTTATTTCATGTCTCGCGTGCTCTAATAATATTAAAAAAGCGTATTTAGAAGGTTGTAACCTGGTTTCTTCTGTCTTATATATGTATTATTTATGTATTTTATGTCTACTGTGTTGGGTAATAGGAGTGTAAATGTGACTGTAGGGATGTTATTTCATATCTAGAGTGCTCTAATAGTGTTCAAATGCATATTTAGAAAATTGTAAGCAGGTTTTGTCTGCTCTAACTATAAAAATATGGATGTCCCTGAATGCACCTGCCATTCTTATTGTGATTATTCTCTGAATCGCACAACACAACAATGAGTGGCAAGGAGGATGTCTTGCGTGACGGTGCGGACACATGACATTCCAGACACATGCCATAATTATCCAAACATTGCTGTTGGCTGACTTGTTATTAGTGTGACATATGTCATCTTTCAACTGCATACTTTATGATGGGGAATGTCTTGAGTAGAGTGAATCAGGTGGAAGAAAGGAATATTTTGCAGCTTTGGTCCTCCGCCACTACAACCTGCAGTTGTGGGATCAAACCATTGCTTCGTGTTCTGTGACCCCAGACGACACAGATAACAAGCCTGCTTTGACATCACACACACACACACAATATCAGGTTTCAAATACTCCCACCTGAAGATTGGTTCTCGGCCCTGCAGCACACGCGTCCCTTAAAGCTTCACTGCGTCCGTCAAGCACTAAGATTTGCTAGACTTGATAGACGTTCCATAAAGAATCAACACAAAGGCAGCCCCTCCTAGTTCACTGCCCTCACGTTTTGTCCGGTCAGGCGGCGTCCGAGTGGGGCCGTCTTTCATCGGCATACCCCTCCACCCCGGACCAACTGAGGCCACGGCGAAGGTGTATCTGTCTGGGATCTCCAACATGACGTTCTCGTATTACACGCACATGAAAGTCCAGCCTGGACAGCACTGGCTTTCATCTTTCTTATTCCTGTCCTGAAAGTTAAGCATAAGTGTGTGTGTGTGTGTGTGGTGGGGGGGGGTGCTGCTTTGTGTGGTAAAACGTTGCAAGTTGTGTGTTTAGAGCGAATATGGTAGTTCACTATAGGGGTGTTATTTCATGTCTTGAGGGCTCTAATGATGTTCAAAAGTGTATTTAGAAGGTCGTGAACTGTTTTTTTCTGTCTCATTTTTTCTTATTATGTCTACTATATTGGGTAATAGGAGTGTACAATTGACTATAGGGGTGTTATTTCATGTCTCTAGGACTCTAATAATATTAAAAAGCGTATTAAGAAGGCTGTAACCTGGTTTCTTCGGTCATGCATGCAGTAACATACATGAGAAAATAGCAGGAAGTACTATACGGAACAGGAAGTAAAAGAGAAACAACATGGAACTCTTTGCAAGTTTATATTATCTCTTATTTGTGTCTTATCTGTCTTATTTTCTCTTATTATGTCTACTATATTAGGTAATAGGAGTGTACAGTGGACTATAGGGGTGTTATTTCATGTCTTGAGGGCTCTAATGATGTTCAAAAGTGTATTTAGAAGGTCGTGAACTGTTTTTTTCTGTCTAATTTTCTCTTATTATGTCTACTATATTGGGTAATAGGAGTGTACAGTTGACTATGGGGGTGTTATTTCATGTCTTAAGGGCTCTAATAATGTTTAAAAGTGTATTTGGAAGGTTGTAAACTGGTTTCTTCTACCTTATGTCTTATTTTCTCTCATTATGTCTATTATCCTCCGTGACCTGAAAGTTAAGCGTAAGTGTGTGTGGGGGGGGGGGGTGCTTTGTGTGGTAAAACGTTGCAAGTTGCGTCTTTAGATCGAATATGGTCGTACCTTCGACCTTGTTATCTAGCTGTTGCTGTGTGATAGTTGTGGCGTTGTCACGCTAGTGTCTGATGCACGACCCAAAAGACAGACCAAGTCTATTTTTGATGCGTTTCAAAGTGTAAATTCAGACATACTACGATGCAGAAACACCGGAAAACAGCTTTTTGTGTTTATAAAATGAGCAAAAACGCTACACGGATGTGACGTACGCGACACGTGTCTGCTGTGAATTCAGGGTTCGTCACTTTGTTGGTTGAGCTGAGTGTGAGACCCCTCGCTCTACGGTGCTTGTCAGGCTAAGAAGATGACCCCCGTGACTCCACCTCGTGTGTGATGGACGTCGATCCTAACTGCTTCCATAACAGCACACAAGTAGATCAGAGGCTCTGTTTACACGTGACCTGAAAATGGATTCAAATGATTTGGACGTGCACGTGAGTGGGGATAGCATCTATCAGGTGGTTATGCTTGCCTTCTTGTGGCTGGAGTTGCAGCATTTTTTTTTTCTTTGTCCGTGTGCTTCAAGCTGCGGTGATATACTGATAAGTAATAGACTGCCAAACGCTATCAGCTTAACTAGTACAGTCAACATGCCAAGATAATCATCAAATCTATCAAGATGATGAAAACACTGAATTTCCGCATAGTCAGGCCACTTATTTAGAAACGGAATATTTCCATAGAACCTGTTTTTTAACCTAAATACAACGATTAACACCATTAACCTGTTCATTTAGGCAAAAAGAATATGTAAGATTGACTTCAATATGCATATTTTTTTACTATTAATAGGCCTTTTGCAACCACAAAACAGCAGAATTTAGTCATTAATATGTTTGGAGCAAAGGTGCAAAATGACCAATAAAACACTGCATTGACCTCGGCTTCTCAAACTACAACTAATGAACAAAATGAGCATTGCAAACCTCTCTACAACATTCTAAACATGCTTTTTAACATTGTTGGAGCCCTCTGATATTTAATAACACCCCTATAATCACATATCAAGCAATGCACTACACAGACACGTGAAAGACTACACTTGTTGTTGCCTTTTTCCTTCTCTGTTGAAATACGAGCTCATCTTCAAACTTGAGAGGGCGTGCCCGGCATCAGGTATGGCACCATGACTGACAGTACGGGCAGACTGACTGACAGCCCGCCGGCCCCGACTCGACAAACAATGTCACATGCGCTCACCAAGGAAACACACACACACACGTCCTCGGGCTCTTTGAACACACATTCCTTCATCATTAGCCACCTCTGCTGGCATTCTTCGACAAGAAGAGTAAAAACTAAGATTCCTACTAAATGGAAGCATTGAAAACCTGTTTACAACCTTTTAAACACACTTTTAGAGCCCTCTAGACATGAAATAACACCCCTACAGTCACCTTTACACTCCTACTACCCAATATAGCAGACATAATAAGAGACAAAAAGACACATAAGACGTAGAAAACCTGTTAATGACCTTCTAAATACACTTTTTAACATTATTAGAGCCCTCTAGACATGAAATAACACCCCTACAGTCACCTTTAGACTACTACTACCCAATATAGCAGACATTATAAGAGAAAAGAAAGACATATAAGACATAGAAAACCTGTTAATGACCTTTTAAATACACTTTTTAAAAAAACATTATTAGAGCCCTCTAGACATGAAATAACACCCCTACAGTCACCTTTACACTCCTATTACCCAATATATGAGAAAATTAGACATAATATAGACTCAGACATATCAGCATTGGGAGACTTCCTTTTTGTTGTTTTCTACTTCCTGTGCTGTGCAGTCCTTCCTGTGTTTCTTTAATGAAACATTATTAACTGTGTAAAATACTACATATTTTCACAATGTCTTGTTCAATGCAAGTTGTGAATGCCATATATTTATATTCTGGAGAAAAATATGTCAAATTAGCTTAAATATGCATATATGTTTATTGATTGATCTATTTTTGAAGAAGCGTGAAATATTGAGGGATGAGTGTATATGCATACTCCATGTATGCTAACGTGTGCTCCAAGCCATAAGTTGTATCTTAATTTTTGTCCAGAAGCTAACCTGTTTTTCAGGCTTCCTCCACACGTCCATCCGAGTGTTTTTCCGTTTGTGATTTTTCAAGTCATTCCGCCCCGCCTGGCTTTTTTTTTTTTTTTTTCTTCCCCCAAGCCCTTGACATGTGCCACACACAAGATAAACGTGAACTGGAGATAAGCGTTGTTGATTAAGAGCGTCACAAAAGAATTTATTGTGAAACTCTTCCCTGGTGCTGCGCCAGCAAGGAGGCGGCAGGTCGGCAGTTCCTCCGCCTCCCCAACGCAAACGTGGCGGGAAATTCTCAAAAATGTCTAGATGGCGTGAAGGTTTTCTCGGATATGTGACAGAATCGTGTAAGTCAACAACGCCGTCGCACTCCTGTGCCAGACGACTTAGAAAAGGGGCGAATGCTGCTCTCCCGCATGTAAAGACATCAGTCAGCAACAACCTGTCAAAACCCTTCACGTCACGGTTTCCCTGCAGCAATCTCAAGAATCCTCATGTGTTTAACGAAAACTGGACGAGAGGATCCGAGCAAGGGAAGCTCACCAATAAGTGAAGATCAGTGCAGGTGACATCACAAAATATCCCTGACATTTGAAAAGGAACTGAATGTGATGTGGATGTAAAGGCACGGCACATCCATCCCATTCTCTAAATATCACACAACATCACAGAAGCCCTCTGGACATGAACTAACACCCCTATAGTCACCTTTACACTATAGTAGACATAATAAGAGAAAATAACACATATTTATTAATCAAAGCATAGAAAACCTGTTTACAAGGTTCTTTGTATGTTTTTATACATTAGTAGAGCCCTCTAGACATGAAATAACACCCCTATAGTCATCTTTACACTCAATATAGTAGACATAATAAGAGAAAATAAGACATATTTAAACATCAACGCATAGAAAACCTGTTTACAAGGTTCTTAGTGTGTTTTTATACATTATTAGAGCCCTCTAAACATGAAATAACACCCCTATAGTCATTACACTCAATATAGTCAACATATTTATACATCAAAGCGTAGAAAACCTGTTTAAAAGGTTGTTAATGTGCTTTTATACATTATTAGAGCCCTCAAGACATTAAATAACACCCCTATAGTCACGTATTACACAATATAGATGTCATAAGACAAAATGAGACATATTTATGAATAAAAGCAGAGAAAACCTGTTTAAAATGCTCTAACTGTCTTTTTAAACATTATTAGAGCCCTCTAGACGTGAAATAGCACCCCTATAGGTACCTTTGTACCCCTGAAGATGGTCTGGAATTCAACCGTAACCTTTATCATCTTGATCACATGCTGGTTTGACTGTTTTGAGACATATTTATAAAGCAAAGCATAGAAAACCTGTTTATGACATTCTAAATATGTGTTTTTAATATGATTAGATGCTGCTGGTGTTTGGCATGAATCAGCAGGCTCAATCACAGGGCGGACCGTAGTAATAGTAGTAGTATTAGTAGTAGTAGTAGTATTGGTAGTAGTAGTGCTCAGGTAGCAATAGGCTGAGTGCGAGGCTGAGGCAGGATGAATGATTCTTTGTTGTGCTTCCACTTAATCCACACATCCGTTCAAACACGTCATGATGTGTGTGCTCATGGCTGACCTGGAAAAATCTTGTTTGTTCTTTCAATAGCCGAGCATAGCGTTGTAGGTAGCTTCTGTGTGGCTGGGTGGGGACTTCCTACCCACTTGGGAAATATATCAACTTTCTAATCAAGTCAAGTTTGTTAACTTTATATTGAAATATTTTGACTTAATTCCCATAAGATTACCCCCTCACATACAACATTTTCGGGCGACACGGTGGTTGAGTGGTTAGCGCACAGACCTCACAGCTAGGAGGACCAGGGTTCGATTCCACCCTCGGCCATCTCTGTGTGGGTTTTCTCCGGGTACTCCGGTTTCCTCCCACATTCCAAAAACATGCTAGGTTAATTGGCGACACCAAATTGTCCATAGGTATGAATGTGAGTGTGAATGGTTGTTTGTCTATATGTGCCCTGTGATTGGCTGGCCACCAGTCCAGGGTGTACCCCGCCTCTCGCCCGAAGACAGTTAGGATAGGCTCCAGCACCCCCGCGACCCTCGTGAGAAAAAAGCGGTCGAAAATGAATGAATGAATGAATACATAATTTTCAAAAAATGACAACTTTATTTGTAGTTTTGTTTGATTGTTTTTGTTTATTGTTGATTTATTGTGCACTACTTTGCTGCAACCAGCAGAGGCGCTGTTGTGTCCAGGAAACATCCATTCAGAACATCCACATAGAGGTTATCATGGATTGTTTGTATTTTACCACACATAAATGGTGTGTGTGTGTGTGTGTGTGTGTGTGTGGTCTCACACAAACATAAATGTGTCAAGAGTGTCGACACATCTCCAGCTTGACATTTTCTGGGTTTTCACGAGAAACAGCTGACGGGCGCCCACCGACACTGACACATTGTGTGCACGGCAAATATTTTACCGGAAGCGAACTGACACAGCATCCACAGATTCCTCCAACCTGAGGAATGCATGTGTGTGTGTGTGTGTGTGTGTGTGTTTTTGCCAAAAGTCAACAGCTCCTCCCACTCCTCTGTTTTACACCCCCCACTTTTGAGCAGAAGCAGGCTTTTTTTTTTTTTTTTTTACTGAACACCGGGGGAAGTCGTGAAACAATTAGTGAGAGTAGCGGTGTGCGTCCAGACGCCGGAGGCTCCTGGCTGCGCGGTGTGTAAGTGTGTGTGTGTCTTTACAAGCCCACACAGACCCGGTCACAGCCCACTGACAATTAGCATAGCAGGACGGACAACAGCTACTCCTACGGTACTTGCTCGATATTTATGATTTTTTGGAGTTACGGGGCAAACCACAAGCTCGCTTCCTGGATTGGCTCTCATTAACGTTCCCACATGGAATCATTATACAGTAAATACATCCCAGAGGTCCCACAGTAGTCTTCTTTTTAGTTGGCTGTACTGGGAACATGGCGTTTTTGGGTGCGTCTGTAGCTTTAATGCTAACAAACTATGTGTGTAGCTTCCATAAAGCGCTATTGTGTACTATTGTCACCTGGTAAGAGCGGCACGGTGGTCGAGTGGTTAGCGCGCAGCTAGGAAACCAGGGTGCAATTCCACCCTCGGTCATCTCTATGTGGAGTTTGCATGTTTCTCCCGTTTCCTCCCACATTCCAAAAACATGCTAGGTTAATTAGCGACTCCAAATTGTCCATAGGTATGAATGTGAGTGTGAATGGTTGTTTGTCTATATGTGCCCTGTGATTGGCTGGCCACCAGTTCAGGGTGTACCCCGCCTCTCGCTCGAAGTCAGCTGGGATAGGCTCCAGCAGCCCCTGCGACCATTGTGAGGTTAAGCGATGACTGAATGAATGTAACAAGCTGCACGGTGAATGAGTGGTTAGTGCGCAGGCCTCACAGCTAGGAGACCCGAGTTCAATTCCACCCTCAGCCATCTCCGGGTTCTCCGGTTTCCTCCCGCATTCCAAAAACATGCTAGGTTAATTAGCGACTCCAAATTGTCCATAGGTATGAATGTGAGTGTGAATGGTTGTTTGTCTATATGTGCCCTCTGATTGGCTGGCGACCAGTCCAGGGTGTACCCCGCCTGAATGAATGAATGACTGAATGAATGAATGTCACCTGTTAGGGCCGTATGGTGGAAAAGTGGAAAAGAATCTGATGTGACTCGTAACTCACCCAATAAAAACGTGTCCGTCCTCTGGTGTCAACTTTGCTCAATTTCTGGGCGCCCGTCCCCTGTGAAATACAACACAACCAATCAACACAAGGACCCGCCTCCTTTTTTACTGGCCCCTTGCCAGGTATTGTTAGCCGCCCCAAAGGTGAAAGAGGAAGGTTGTGAAGCTGTGTGTGTGTGTGTAGAGTGTAAGAATGCAGGTGGACCACTCTGCACGCTGCCAACTTGATACCTGTGTTATTACTCCATCATCACCCCCCTCCCCCCATTCCCCCAACCCCCACACCCGTGTCCGCCTGGCTGGCTTTGTAGTCTGTCGTCGGTTGTTGATGCTGAGACTCGGGTTGGCTCACCTGATGCAGGTGTAGCATCAGAAAATGAAGCGATGGTGTTTTAGCCATGCTATAGAAGCACAAAGGCACACACGATGCACACACGATACACACACGATACACACACGATACACACACGATACACACACGATACACACACTCAACCCCACGGCATCATTCGCCAGCGACCCGCACGTACTCGTAACTACATGTTTACGACCAATATGTTTATTACTGGCTGCACGGCGACCGAGTGGTTTGCACACAGGCCTCACAGCTAGGAGACCCGAGTTCAATTCCATCTCGGTGTGGAGTTTGCATGTTCTCCCTGTGCGTGCGTGGGTTTTCCTTTCTCCGGGTACTCCGGTTTCCTCCCACATTCCAAAAACATGCTAGGTTAATTGGCGACTCCAAATTGTCCATAGGTATGAATGTGAGTGTGAATGGTTGTTTGTCTATATGTGCCCTGTGATTGGCTGGTCACCAGTCCAGGGTGTACCCCACCTCTCACCCCGGAGATAGCTGGGATAGGCTCCAGCAGCCCCCTGCGACCATTGTGAGGATAAGCGATAGAAAATGAATGAATGAATGAATGTAACTTAAACCAAGCTGCGCGGTAGGCGAGTGGTTAGTGTGCAGGCCTCACAGCTAGGAGACCCGAGTTCAATTCCACCCTCAGCCATCTCCGGGTTCTCCGGTTTCCTCCCACATTCCAAAAACATGCTAGGTTAATTAGCGACTCCAAATTGTCCATAGGTATGAATGTGAGTGTGAATGGTTGTTTGTCTATATGTGCCCTGTGATTGGCTGGCCACCAGTCCAGGGTGTACCCCGCTTCTCGCTCGAAGTCAGCTGGTATAGGCTCCAGCACCCCCTGCAACCCTTGTAATGAATGAATGTATAATACATATATCAGGGCTGTCCAAAGTGCGGCCTGGGGGCAGTTTATTTTGTTATTTATTTTAGGCACACTGTAAAAATTTAATGACAAAAAAATAACTATAATTGATTGGCCGCTGGTGTTATGTTGGTTTCCTTGTTTGTTTGATTTGTCATCAGTCATTGATAGCAAGCGCTGCAATGTTTGAACTGGCTCACGAAGGCTGATCTCTTGCTACTAGTTTCGGTTGTGTGTGTGTACGTGTGTGTGTGTGTTTTTGCCTAGTAAGGTCCTGGTTCTCCCCCAAGGGTAATTACAGCCTTTGTTGGGGAGCTGTCTCTTTTTTTATGCTGAAACGCTGCAATTTGCGGCGGCGCTCTGGGATGAGCATCCTCCCTCTCGTCCTCTCCGTGTGCCTCCTCGAATGCCCCGTTTGTTTTGTTAGTGTTGGGGGGGGGGGTACATTTTTGAGGGGGAGGGGGGTATTTTTTCTTTTTTTAAGATTTCTCCCAAACTGCAAAACCAAAGCGGTTTCCGTCATTCTGGTGACACTTCCCAGTGTGGCTTGGGGGGGGGGGGGTTCCATCATATTGGGGTAGTGTCACGTCTCTTTTGCATATGTGTGTATATTTTTACAAGCTCTACTTGCACTGGTTGGACCTTCATTTAGCTTCTGAGGAGTACAAGCTGTGGGTTGGCCTGGTCGGCACTGAAATGTGACGCCGGCAAGCTGAGGCTACTTTGACATGCCAACAAGTACAGCGTCTTTTTCTGTGGGGGGGGGTTATGTACGGATTCTATCCAAATCTTCCTCAAACCTGCAAAAACACCCTCCAGTAGCTTCACGCTGCAGATTTTGTGGAGTCTTCTCTCAGAGTTCTGGTAAAGTTCTGTGCATCAGTAAAGTGTGGGAGAAATTAAGAAGGTGCGTTCAAGGACCGTCAATACAAACAACATTTTTTGGAATAAAGTAATAGCCCATTTTTCCAAAGTACTCGCCAGTACTCTTGTTGAGTTCACATACATTGCTCCCACTACGCCGCCCCCACCACCAATTCCCAACTTTCTGCCCCGTCGACTCCCCTCTCGGGACCCGCGGTTTGAGTGCCCCGGCTCGTGGCCTTTTTGCCTCCCCTCGCTTCTTCTCTTTCCTCCACCTGACTTTTTACCATCCATAATCCGCCCCCGCCCCCATGCTGTACGCTTCACACACCGCCGCTAATTGGCGGAAAGCGGAGCTCCAAGGGTCCGGGTCTTTGTTTTGCAAGGTGGTGACAGTTTGGCTCCTCTTATGGCAGCAACAGTAGCTTGTGTTATTATGTTACTAATCATGCAAAGGCCATATTGTAATACTTTTGTTTTGATTATTATGTAATGGTAATGGTTTTATTTCATTTGAACATGCATCAGATTACAATTGAATGCATCACATAATCAGTTCACAGTTCCACATGTCCAAAAGGAGTAGGAAGAAGCAAAGCTTATTAAATCCTACTCCTTCATCTGGTACTTTTACAATCAGTAACTGTTACATTTGTTCACTTCCTGCTTTCTTAATATAGTTAAAACAAATTATTTTATTTTTTATTTTTTTATATATTTTTTTATATGACCATACTATGACCAACATATTATGTTATTATTAATATTGTCTCTATTGTGAAATAACCTGCAGTAAACGCCTGTTGATCTGGCAAACAAGCATTGTTGACCATGTCCACACTACCTGCAACATTAGCGACCTGAAAGTCCCCTATTAATAAATATATATCCCCCCCCCCCCCCCCAGCTCCAACCCCCTGTGGCTGATATGAAGTAATTATCTACTGCCAGTGACAGAGCAGCACACACACGGTGAGGAAATAAGCAGGGGGGGGGGGTTACTGCAGTCTCCCACCCCCTCCGGGAAGGATTATGTGATTTTCTGTGCCTGTTTGTGAGGGAGGGGGGTCTGTGTAAAAGATGCTAATCTGTCTGCAGGCTTGTGGGATTGTGGTCAGAAGACTCTTCTTACACTTATTAAGCATCTCCAGGGAAGCCTTTAACCAGACTTGGCTTTTTTCCTGCCTCGGTTTCAACTTCAGAAACTACACACAAACTCAAAAACTTAGTTTGTGTCAGTAAATATATATATATTGGACACTGTGATTATAAATGCTATTCTGTATGATTTTGAATATAGAAAATATACAGTATATATGACTGAATAAATGGTGCTTGAATGCAGGGAAGTTGTAACATGATTAAAAGTCATAATTAAGTTTTAATATGAGGAGAAAAAGATTTTGTGCACATATTTTTGGCAAAATGAAGCATTTCAAACTTTTGAAAAATGCTAAAGTTTTGCCGGAGACCTCCATGGCATTGCAGGGGCTGCTTTGACCCGTGTGCCCGAATACAGTGCACCTTGCTGGGCCACAGCAGCCAGCCCCCCCCCCTCTCTTTACTCTGGTTCTCCTGGTAGTGTTGATGTGCTAGTATAATACTGAATATGAATATGAATTTCTGACACGAGTAAGATGTTATCGTTTGCTTTGGCCATGTCGCTCCCGTCCTAAACCAGCACAGTAACCCCTCACCATGTCGCACTTCCACTTTAACAGCTTCATAATTTTTTTTATATTCATTTTTTAAAATAATTTTGTGTATAAGACATCTGCAGGAAGTACCGCGTATCCTCATTAGGGTTGTGGGTATGCTGAAGACGGTCAAATATTTTCTATTATTACATCTACTATGGGGAATAGGAGTAGAAAAGTTACTATAGGGATGTTATTGTACATCTAGAGGGCTCTAATAATGTTAGAAACTCAACTTAAAAGGTAATTTTTTTGGTTTCTTTTAC
The DNA here is from genome assembly GCF_030265055.1 of Doryrhamphus excisus. Taxonomy (NCBI): domain Eukaryota; kingdom Metazoa; phylum Chordata; class Actinopteri; order Syngnathiformes; family Syngnathidae; genus Doryrhamphus; species Doryrhamphus excisus. The sequence goes on along the minus strand of NC_080480.1, from coordinate 5,855,810 downwards.
TGTATGTCTACATTGGATTGGAATTGGAGTGTAAATGTGACTATAGGGATGTTAGTTTATGTCTAGAAGACTTTAATAATGTTGAAAAAAAATAATTTTGAAGATTGTAAATATAAGTCGCCAATTAACCTAACCTAAGATCTGGAACTGATGAACAAAAATAACCTTTTATGTGGCTTTGCATCCATTCATGCTTTTCACTGAGGGCGTTTAATAATAATAATCATCTTTTTCATCAGATTATATATTATTTACGCGGAGTGGCCTTCCTTGGCATAACCCTCCCATTCATTGAAGCTTAGTACCAGCACTGGACATCGGCTGGGCATTAATAGCAGTAATAAATATGATAATAATGAACAGAAGCATCTTTGTAATAATCCATCTTGTTGACATTCTTCTGAAGTTTTCCACATAAAGTGGAAATGTATGCTAAATATCCCTCAGTGCTGAAATAACGCCATGTATGGCTGTGATGTTGTTTCTGAAAGCTCCAAAGTTCTACCGGGCTTCATGCGCTCTCGCAAGCCGCCCTGCCTGCACCTCAGCCCGGCTGGATCCTAGCAGCTCCACGTCGGGCGCCTGCCTTTTTATTTTGTGAAGAAATCCATTTATGGCAACCACCAGGAGTTCATAATAGTGTGAATTTGTTGGGCAATTGAGCGTTTTTGTTGTATTCGCTGCCACGCAGTGGCTTTACGCGCGGTTGGCATCGAACACGCACATGCAGGGAAACTAAATAGGATGAATCCGCCGCCTTTTAATGAAGTTGGCTTACCTCTTAACTTCAGTCGTGCGTGTGTTTATCATCCGAGTTAAAATATAAAGTCCACAAGTGTGTCCTTTCTCCGTGGGTGAGCTCTGTGCGTCCTTGGACGGTAGAGCTTCACTTGAGCGCCGCGGACATCCACTTTCGTCGAGGAATGCGCTCAAGTGGCGACTGTGTGCACACAAAAAGCACTTTATTATTGGTGCCGGAGCTTGGATGGGAGGAGCCAGAGTCACCTTGCAGCTTTTGGGTGCAGATTCCTGCGCTGCGCACACACACACACACACACACACACACACACACACACTTTGCTTCTTCTTGCACGACCTGTTTCAAGACATGGCTGCTTTATTTGTTGTGCAGCAGACATTGTTTGCATTGCATTTGGATTCCAGGCTGCTAACATCTTGCTGGCACCAATGAAATGTGTATTTTAGCTAATAAGAAGTGTGCGGCAGCATCACGCCTGGTTGGGGGTGGAGGGTTGTGGGGGTGTGTGTGTGCTGACACATCCCAATCTGGCATCAAATGATGACTTCTTGGGGGACTTCTTGCATCACCTTTCTTTGGTGGTGCATGGAAATGTACACTGTAAAAAGTAATTCAGAGTATCTGTTGACACCACTTGATTTTATACATGAATGCAATGTAAAAAAAATGTAATTAATTGATTTAGATAAACTTTGCAAGTTTGCTAACTTTATTTTTTTAAGTTATGTTCAAATAATAATGTTGGCTATTACATGAACTTAATTTAGAATGTCATTCATTCATTCATTTTCTACCGCTTTTTCCTCACAAGGGTCGCGGGGGGTGCTGGAGCCTATCCCAGCTGTCTTCGGGCGAGAGGCGGGGTACACCCTGGACTGGTGGCCAGCCAATCACAGGGCACATATAGACAAACAACCATTCACACTCACATGCATACCTATGGACAATTTGGAGTGGCCAATTAACCTAGCATGTTTTTGGAATGTGGGAGGAAACCGGAGTACCCGGAGAAAACCCACGCATGCACAGGGAGAAGATAGAATGTCATATACACTCAAATTTTATTGTTGGAAACCTTAAAACAAAATTCAAGTTGCCATGACTTAATAAAATTAAGATCTAAAGATGTTTTTTTAACATGATTAGATCCCTGTAGACATGAAATAACACCCCTATAGTCACTTTTATACTCCTATTACCCAATATAGTAGGGATAATAAGACATATTTATAAATTGAAGCATTGTTTTTTTTTGACATTCTAAATACATTTTTTGCATTAATAGAGCCCCCCAAATGTTGGCTATTACATGAACTTAATTTAGAATGTCATATACACTCAAATTTTATTGTTGGTAAGCTTAAAACAAAATTCAAGTTGCCATGACTTAATAAAATTAGCTTGGTAACATAATATACACACACACACATATATATACTATATATATATTAAGTTACTGCTACTTAAAAAGTGTGCATTGTTATTATAATTAAGTAGACAACAAATTAAACTACTTTGAATAAAATGATTAAGTCAGTTGACTTAACATATTTCATATTTGAGTTACGAACTTAAAAACTTGTCGCTATGACAACAATTATTCGGTAAGCATTACTTAAAATAAGCTTTGAGTGAAGAGGAAAAGCTAATTTGTGCAATGCAATATTGTTTGTTGGTTCAAAGCAATTTCAAATTAAGTTGTCATAACTAAGAAAGACTAATGGAAACTGTTGTGTTAATTTTTTATTCTGGTATTCTGGTACTTAAGCACATCGAAAACCTGCTCATGACCTTCTAAATGAGTTTTAAAATTATTAGAGCCCTGTAGACAGGAAATAACACCCCTATAGTCACCTCATCATACCCAACTCGCTCAGTAGATATATCCATTAATGAATTTCTTGACTCCTCCTGAGTATGACCTCTATTTTTACACACACTGTGAGGTGTGTACAAGCTACTGGTCAGCACATCATCATCTAGTAAAGTTGCAGAATTATCTACCAACACATTATTATACCATTCATATCTAGAGGGCTCTAAAAATGTTTAAAAACATATTTAGAAAGCCGTAAGCAGGTTTTTTATGTCTTAAATGTCTTATTTTCTATTATCTGTCTTCTATATTGGGTAATATAAGTGTCAATGTGACTATAGGGGTGCTATTTCATGTCTAGAGGGCTCTAATGACGTGAAAGACTGTATTTACAAGGTTGGAAACAGACTTTTGATGTCTTAAATGTCTTATTATCTCATATTATGTCTACTACATTGGGTAATATGAGTGTAAAGTTGACTGTAGGGATGTTATTTCATGTCTAGAGGGCTCTAATGATGTGAAAGACTGTATTTAGAAGGTTGTAAACAGACTTTCTATGTCTTAAATGTCTTATTATCTCATGTCTACTATATTGGGTAATATGAGTGTAAAGTTCACTGTAGGGATATTATTTCATGTTTAGAGGGCTCTAATGATGTGAAAGACTGTATTTACAAGGTTGTAAACAGACTTTCTAGTTCTTAAATGTCTTATTATCTCATATCATGTCTACTATTTTGGGTAATAGGAGTGTAAAGTTGACTGTGGGGATGTTATTTCAAGCCTGGAGGGCTCTAATGATGTGAAAGACTGTATTTAGAAGGTTGTAAACAGACTTTCTATGTCTTAAATGTCTTATTATCTCATATTATGTCTACTGTAACGAGTAATAGGAGTGTAAAGTTGACTGTAGGGATGTTATTTCATGTCTAGAGGGCTCTAATGATGTGAAAGACTGTATTTAAAAAGTTGTAAACCGACTTTCTATTTCTTAAATGTCTTATTATCTCATATTATGTCTACTATATTAGGTAAGATGAGTGTAAAGTTGACTGTAGGGATGTTATTTCATGTCAGAGGGCTCTAACAATGTTGTCAGCACAACTTTTTCCAGGAAGGTTATGGTATTATCCAGCAACACGACACCGTCCGCCTTTGCTTCTGTTGAAATTTAGAGGAAATAATTGCAGGCAGGCCGTATTTCGGCTCAGGGGAGGGAAGGCGGTGATGTCACACTCAGGCCGGAGGCGTAGCGACTCAGATGAGAACAACAGTTCATGAAACGTAGCGGCCTCCACCCCCCTCAGGCCACCTCCGGCGCGTGTCGCCTGAAGCCACGCCCTCGCCGTCTGTAAGGCGTGACTGTACAAAGTACAGGAGGGGGGGAATATGGAGTCCAGATGGAAGAAAAGAGTCTCCTAAAACAGTCAAGCAGTTATCACACCCGCCCGCGATAAAACCAAACCACAGCACCAAGGCCAGGGTTATCGCCTCACGCCGAGGGCGACTTATTTATCTGACTTTTGTGGCTTGTGTGCTTGCTGCACGGCGGGGAGGGGCGATGGTTCCACGACAAACTGCCGACCGCATGTAATGTTTTTGTGTACAGATGCACGCTTCTGCTTGCAAACACGGAGTTGTTGCAGTACAAATATTTAGTAAAGCACACCACACCACTGTCAACTACAGCCACGTGAACATCATATTGCATCATCACTCATGTACATAGACACAGCAGCACCGTATACAGTAGCACAACGCTAGACTAATTAGTATCGTAGTACAGTAATCCCTGCTTTATGGCAATTAACTGATTCCAGACGCTACCTTGATAAGTCACTTTCTGCCAAGTAGCATTCCTTATTTATAAATGGAATCTTTGGATAGCTCAAGTATTGAAAACCTGTTTACCACATTCTAAAGATGTTTTTTTTCATCCAAGTTTTCATCCAAGTTTACTCTCCAGCTCGGTCACTGAGGTCCGAGGGCCAGCTCCAACTTGTGGTGCCCAAGATGAGACTTAAGACCAGGGGGGACCGAGCCTTTTCTGTGGTCGGCCCCAAACTATGGAACTCTCTGCCCTCCCAAGTAAAAAAGGCCCCCAATATCGAAAGCTTTAAGTCTCGTCTTAAAACCCACTTTTATTCTCTGGCTTTTAACTCAGAGTGAGTCGTATGGTCCTGTGTCTTTTAGTTATTTGTTTTTATTGTAATTGGTTCTGTTTTTTATACTTTTATTGCTTTGTTTCTTGTTTTTAATATTTTAATATCTATTTTATTATTTTATTTCTTAAATGCTCTTTTAGTTTTGGATTATTACTTTTTATTTTTACTCGTCTGTGCAGCACTTTGGAAACTCTGTTTATAAAATGTGCTATATAAATAAAGTGGATTGGATTGGATTGGATTTAACATGATTAGATCCCTGTAGACATGAAATAACACCCCTATAGTCACTTTTATACTCCTATTACCCAATATCGTAGGGATAATAAGACATATTTATAAATTGAAGCATCCTTTTTTGACATTATAAATACATTTTTTACATTATTAGAGCCCCCTGGACTTTAAATAACAGCCCTATAGTCACCTATACACTCCTATTACCCAATAAAGTAGACATAGCAAGAGAAAATAAGAACAATTTATAAATCAAAACATAGAAAAAGTAGACATAACAAAAGCAAATAAGACATACTTCTAAATCAAAGCATATAAAACCAGTTTTACACACTAAATACATTTTTTTTACATTATTACAGCTCTCTGGACATTAAATAACACCCCTATAGTCACCCATACACTCCTATTACCTAATAAAGTGAACATAACAAGAGCAAATAAGACATATTTATAAATCAAAGCATAGAAAACCAGTTTATACATTTGTACATAATTAAAGATCCACTGTGGAGACTCCAAAATCAGGAAAAAGCTGGAAAAAAAACAAACAAAAATTAAATTAGAGCCTTCTGGACATGAAATAACACCCCTATAGTCACTTATACACTCATATTACCCAATAAAGTAGACATAACAAGAGCAAATAAGACATATTTATACATCAAAGCATAGAACACCAGTTTATGACATTCTAAATTTTTTTTTTACATTATTAAAGGTCCACTGTGGAGACTCCAAAATCAGGAAAAAAAGAAACAAAAATGGAGTTAGAGCCCTCTGGACATGAAATAACACACCTATAGTCACCTATACACTCATATTGCCCAATAAAGTAGACATAACAAGAGCAAATAAGACATATTTATAAATCAAAGCATAGAAAACCAGTTTATACATTTGTACATAATTAAAAATCCACTGTGGAGACTCCAAAATCCGGAAAAAAAAAACGGAAAAAACCCAAATAAAAATTAAATTAGAGCCCTGTGGGCATGAAATAACATGCCTATAGTCACCTGTTTACTCCTGTTACCCAACATAGGAGACATAATAAGACACAAATAAGACATTAAGACTCTCACATTAGCATTGGGAAAGCCTCTTGCTGTTCTTTTTGTACTTCCTGTTGTTGTCTCATCAATGGAACATTACTGACACTTGGTGACCAGTGTAGAATGCTACATCACGTCTTTGAATGTATCTTCTAAATGGCTTATAATTAGACATTTTTATGCTGGAGAATGCTTAAAAATGTGTTTAAAACTAAATCAGTGGTACTGCACATGACTAAATACAGCTTTGACCCGGTTTGCCAGCAGCCGCCAGTCATTATCCACGGCTGTTTGTGTCCGCCAACAGGAAGAAGAACCTCTCTCAAGCGTTCGGTGCCGAGCTCGGCCTGGCTTGCCAACAACCACCAGCGCTTTGCCAACGGAGGGGTGGCCAAAGCCGCTTGCACCGAGGCATACATGGCGTTTTATCGCGCGTTACGCCCCGTGACTGCATGTGCGGAGCGGCGCTGCGCTGTGACCAGCTTGCATCCAAGCCCGCTTCATAACCCGGCCCCCGGGGAGCCAGTAAAGCTCCGACGTGGTGTGGAGTCAGTTAAGTTAAGTGTTTAAAGCTGCGGGGCCTCAGCGGCATCCTTGGAAGGCCCGGGATTATTTCTGATGGAGGCCCCCGCCCCGGCTAATAGTATGCCCTTTGTGAGTATATCTGCATATGCATTGGCATTTTCTCTCGGGTACGTTCTAAGCGAGATGCCTTGACTGCCAAACCCCGCGTCTTCCCGTCACACCTAAATACGCTGTGACGCCAGCATGTGTGGGCTCCTGCGAGACGGGAGCGCGTTCTGCCGCTCTTCCCACAGCAGCCCGCTGGCGAGGAAAAGGCTACTGTGGGAACTCGTTAAAGAAAAGCAGGAATGAGAACCTGAAAATGACACAAATATGGAATCATAAATGCTGTCCAAGCAGAAGTTATCCTGGTTAGCCTGAGGACAAACACGTCCATAAAACTGTCTTTTGTAGCCCAGCGCTGCATAATATATAACGCTTTTATTTTGGTACCGTCATGGAAGCGTGTGTGAAAAATATTATGTTGGCCTTTGTCACTGTTTGTCTGTCAGGAGGAGACTGAAGATGTTCTCAGTTTCAGCATCTCCGCCTCCTAAAAACGGCGCTACTTGAGTGGATTGGGCTATTTAACGTGCACATGTGTTAGCGAGTAGACCATGGGCTTTGACTTTTTGGATTATTTGTAGTCTTTCTATTTATTTTTGTTTTATAAAATGGCGGTTATGATTGATAACTGGTGGGAGTAGACTTTCCATGAAGTCTATGACATGTACCTTTCACACGCATGTACCCATGTGTGAGCAGGTAGACCGTGGGCTTTGACTTTTTGGATTATTTGCAGTCTTTCTATGTTTTTTGTTATGTAAGATGGTGGTTATGATTGATAACTGGTGGGAGGAGCCTTTTGCATGAAGTATATGGCGTGTACCTTGCACACGCAGGTGCCCATGTCTGAGCTGGTAGACCGTGGGCTTTGACTTTTTGGATTATTTGTAGTCTTTCTATGTTTTTTGTTACGTAAGACGGTGGTTATCATTGATAACTGGTGGGAGGAGCCTTTGCATGAAGTATATGACATGGACCTTGCACACGCATGTACCCATGTGTTAGCAAGTAGACCGTGGGCTTTGACTTTGTGGATTATTTTAAAGATATATCTTTCTATGTATTTGTATTGTGCAGGGTGTCAGTTGTTGTTAATAACTGGTGGGAGGAACCTTTGCATGGAGTATATGACATGCCTATTGCACACGCATGTGCCCATGTGTTACCGATTAGACCATGGGCTTTGAGTTTGTGGATTATTTGTAGTCTTTCTATTTATTTTTGTTATGTGAGGTTATCATTGATAACTGGTGGGAGGAGCTTTTGCGTGGAGTATATGACATGCCTATTGCACACGCATGTGCCCATGTGTTATCGAGTAGACCATGGGCTTTGACTTTGTGGATTATTTGTAGTCTTTCTATTTATTTTTGTTATGTGAGGTTATCATTGATAACTGGTGGGAGGAGCTTTTGCGTGGAGTATATTACATTTACATTACACACGCATGTGCCCATGTGTGAGCGAGGAGACCGTGGGCTTTGACTTTGTGGATTATTTTTAGTCTTTCTATGTATTAGTATTGTGCAAGGTGGCAGTTGTTGTTAATAACTGGTGGGAGGAGCCTTTGCATGGAGTATATGACAGACACAAGGTATGCATGCTCGTGGTCTTGCTTGAGCAGACGTGTGCAGGACGTTGTAGCTGATATCGAGTCAATGAGTTTTTCTTCTGCAAGATGGCAGCTATTCATAATAACTGGCGGGAGGAGCACTCATGTTCATGACATGTGAGTTTTTTGCGTGCATGCCATGGTTGATTCCGAGTCCAGGCCTTAAAGATTGTTTGTGGTGGAGGAGTTGAAGTTTAACTAGCTATGAACTAATATGAACAGAAAGTCAACACGGAGTTCCTGAGCCGGACAAGCCATTAATGTGTGTGTGTTCCGGATCAAGACGATCCAGGGCTTATGGAGATATCACGGAGCTTACTGCCAATGTTTCTCCGAGGGACTGGGATGAGCTGTGGTCCACCAGACCCTCCTGCTGTCTGTTTGGATAGCGCGGCTATCTGGAGCTAAAGGATGGATTACATCTTATCACTGTGGTGCTGATAAGAAGGATAGAAGACAAGAGGGTGCAGAGAGGCCTGAGATGGGGGGGCGGGGATACTGGGGGGGGGTCGCTCATTGGTCGAACAGATTGATCAATGTCGCTGATGTCACATGATGTCATTTTCAAGGCTCAATGATTGGTTCGTTTTCCAGATCCAACAAAGGATGACTGGAATGCTCCGGAGTCTTTCTGCTCTTCAAGCGGCAGTTATATGGAATAACTGGTGGGCAGAGCATTGCATCTGTCGTGTGGAGCAAATCTAACCTTCTTAAATCAAAGGGGCCACAATCCCAAGCCTCACAAAGAAAGGCTTGTGTTTGATTACCATCAGGCACATGACGGGAGCGTGCCGTCCCAACGCTGAGCAGCAAGTAATAAGCCTGGAATATTCCCAACTTTACTCAGCATGAAAACAATATCATAAAGCCTGATAGGAAACACATGCAGGTGTGATAAAAATATCATGAAGCCATGTTTAAAAATAGCTACATGTACATTGATGTCCGACATGGACAGGATGATACCACAGTGTACTGAAGTAAGCTAGCTCCTAACGTTAGCCTCTGGGATGCTCGCTCTTAGCTAACATCTGAAGGTCATGACGCTTCATATTTCATATTTAATAGAAGCTCCGAGAGGCTTGAATCTCCGCTTCCTTGCTAGCCGCTGAGTCAATGGGTATCAATTGATATCAATGAGTAGATAGGGAATCAAACCGATGCAGGACGTCACTTTCACCGCATGTACAATTATGCTTGAATAAACAAACAGCTAGCTAACAAACAGGAAGAACTGCTGATTCATATGTCATGTGACAATCATTGATATCAGCTGATATCGGCATAGGACATTTAGTGTTGGACAATATCGGCATATTATTGGCAAAGAAGCCATTCATTCATTCATTTTTTACCGCTTTTCCTCACGAGGGTCGCGGGGGTGCTGGAGCCTATCCCAGCTGTCTTCGGGCAAGAGGCGGGGTACACCCTGGACTGGTGGCCAGCCAATCACAGGGCACATATAGACAAACAACCATTCACACTCACATTCATACCTATGGAATTAACAATTAACTGGAATTAACCTAGCATGTTTTGTTTTTTTGGAATGTGGGAGGAAACCAGAGTACCCGGAGAAAACCCACGCATGCACGGGGAGAACATGCAAACTCCACACAGAGATGGCCGAAGGTGAAATTGAACCCTGGTCTCCAAGCTGTGAAGTCTGCGCGCTAACCACTCGACCGCCGTGCAGCGGCAAAGAAGCCAGTTTTGATTTAATATTTCATGTTTATACTAGTAAAATGACTATTTTCCTCATAATATTGCAATATTATTCTTGTAAAATGACTTTATTATGGTAAAATTAATTAATTCATTCATTCATTTTCTACCGCTTTTCCTCACGAGGGTCACGGGGGTGCTGGAGCCTATCCCAGCTGTCTTTGGGTGAGAGGTGGGGTACACCCTGGACTGGTGGCCAGCCAATCACAGGGCACATATAGACAAACAACCATTCACACTCACATTCATACCTATGGACAATTTGGAGTCGCCAATTAACCTAGCATGTTCTTGGAATGTGAGAGGAAACCGGAATACCCAGAGAAAACCAATGGAATTGAACTTGGGTCTCTTAGCTGTGAGGCCTACGCGCTAACCACTTATCCACTGTGCAGCCCATTAATTTTACGTTTCATTCATTCATTCATTTTCTATTGCTTATCCTCACGAGGGTCGCGAGGGTGCTGGAGCCTATCCCAGCTGTCTTGGGGCGAGACATGGGGTACACCCTGGACTGGTGGCCAGCCAATCACAGGGCACATATAGACAAACAACCATTCACACTCACATTCATACCTATGGACAATTTGGAGTCGCCAATTAACCTAGCATGTTTTTGGAATGTGGGAGGAAAACGGAGTACCTGGAGAAAACCCACGCATGCACGGGGAGAACATGCAAACTCCGAAGGTGGAATTGAACCCTGGTCTCCTAGCTGTTAGGCCTGCACGCTAACCACTCGTCCGCCGTGAAGCGGCAAAGAAGCCACTTTTTATTTAATATTTCATGTTTATGCTAGTAAAAATGAGTTTCCTCATAATATTGTAATATTATTCTTGTAAAATGACTTTATTGTGGTAAAACTGAGCCGTGTTATTACTCCCATTTATGTAAGAAAGCGCTAACAATGTTTGTAAACAAACAAACAGCCAGACTAGACTGTTTTCCTCCAGGCTGATCAAGATATAGCAGACAGGCAAGTGCAAAGAGGAGGGAAAAAAAAAAAAAAGACGGTAATTGCGTGTTTGCAGGCGTGCGGGCAAGTCACCAATCGGGCCTGGGCTCAAGTCCGTTTTGTCGTACGGGCTCGCTTCTCATTCAGGCTTTTCAAGTCCAGGCCACGGTTGCCGCTAACGACCGCTTTCTCTTTCTGTCCTCCAACTCTCCCACGTAGCGGCACGCATTTCAAAGCACACATACACAAGTCATGATTTACGACACCCAAACAATCTCATCTCTCTTCTCATCTTTGCTTTTTTTTTTGGTGTCTTCTTGTAAATCTGTCGGGTCCTGAGAGGTTTTTTTAGTGCTTCTCGCTGAAGATATAGTTCCTTAAACGGGGGAAGGTGAGGCCAAGTGGGTCTTTCTTCCAAAAAAACCCCTTAGAGCTGATTTGAACTTATCATGCTTGCTTTACATTCAAGCAAACCTAGTGTGTGTGTGTGTGTGTGTGTGTGTGTGTGTGATGGCAACTTGCAGCCTTGAGAAACATCTTTCCTGCCGCTCTGAATGTTTTATCCCGAGCAGGAGTCCACTTTATTGCGTTTTGAGCTGACGGATGAGCGAGAGAGATAAGCAAGTACGAACGAAGAGACCAGACCCTCGGCCTCGCCGCCAGATAGGCGATAAACGTGTGCGTCTACGCCCGGATAAAAGTCAGTCAAAACAACGCGGCTCCATGTGACAATCAGCAACATGGCGCCCGTGATGGAAGTCTTTTTTTTGGGGGGGGGGCACGCTTTCGGGAACGACCTATAAGTTATTTGCTCTTTGGACACTCGCTGACACTATTCATTAATAATAATGCTGTTTTGTGCTTCAATATGTCGCATAATTAGTAAAAAATATGGAAATTTTACTTTTTTGCCTAATTGAAGCATTCATTCATTAATTTTCTACTGCTTATCCTCACAAAGGTCGGGGTGTTGGAGCCTATCCCAGCTGTCTTTGGGCGAGAGGCGGGGTACACCCTGGACTGGTGGCCAGCCAATCACAGGGCACATATAGACAAACAACCATTCACACTCACATTCATACCTATGGACAATTTGGAGTCGCCAATTAACCTAGCATGTTTTTGGAATGTGGGAGGAAACCGGAGTACCTGGCGAAAACCCACGCATGCACGGGGAGAACATGCAAACTCCACACAGAGATGACTGAGGGTGGAATTGAACTCGGGTCTCCTAGCTGTGAGGCCTGCGTGCTAACCACTTGTGCACCATGCAGCCTAATTGATGTTCAAGCATAAGATTGACTCTCCTTCTGTGACCTTAAGAGACTAGTTCCGGTTGTGCCCCACGGTGGCTGCAGACAAGTTCCCACGACCCCCCCTCCCACCCAGTCTTCAGGTCATGTAATGGTCATCTAGACCAGGCCCTTGATGCGGAACCACTCAGGGTTAACGTGGAACGTGTCTTTTCCGGGTCTTCTGCAGCCATCAACAAGCATCTGTTTGTGTTTGTGTGTGTTCCACGTCTGTGGTCCACAGATGGGGGTCAAAGGTCCCCACTGCTTTTACGGCCTTACTAGTCTGGGTCGGTTTTAGCGAATACTGATGCTTTGTACAGTAGAACCTCACAAGGTACCTATCAGACATTTTTAGGGGGAAAAGAAGTTAGCTGCACTTTTTGCGTGTGTAGCTTTAATGCTAATGAGCTGTCCACAGCTGCACGGCAGTCAAGTGGTTAGCGTGCAGACCTCACAGCTAGGAGACCAGGGTTCAATTCCACCCTCGGCCATCTCTGTGTGGAGTTTGTATGTTCTCCCCGTGCATGCGTGGGTTTTCTCCGGGTACTCCGGTTTCCTCCCACATTCCAAAAACATGCTAGGTTAATTGGCGACTCCAAATTGTCCATAGGTATGAATGTGAGTGTGAATGGTTGTTTGTCTATATGTGCCCTGTGATTGGCTGGCGACCAGTCCAGGGTGTACACCGCCTCTCGCCCGAAGACAGCTGGGATAGGCTCCAGCATCCCCCGCGACCCCCGTGAGGATAAGCGGTAGAAAATGAATGAATGAATGAGTAAAATTAGCGGGCTTCACAGCAGACGAGTGGTTAGCACGTAGACCTCACAGCGGATAGAGGATAAGCAGTAGAAAATGAATAAATGAATGTAACCTTTTTTTTACTTTCGTCACAACCAAAAGGACCCAGGAGCCAGAGGTTGCTTACCTTGTTGCAGGTTGTTGATGTTTTACCGAGGCATGTGCATGGATAAACATTGTTGTGTTAACGGTCAGTCATCCAGGATCCGGTCCTGAAGAGAACAGGTCCGGACTAAGCAGACTAACCCCTTCCCTCTGGCAATCCTCACTTTTCTTACCTCTCAGGACCGTAGCCGTCAGTCCTAATTCCCTTCTAATGAAATAGCTTGTGAGGGTAGCCAGCGTGGGCATGCATGCACTTTATTAAACACACCAAGTATGCTTCAGTATATTTCAGAGACGTCATGCTGCTTCATCGAAACTGCATGCTGAGCATCCTGGAACTGGCAGTTTCAAAGGATCTTTTGATAACTTAATGCAGACCTTTTACGATACAGCAGTAGCACCGGTATTAGTATCAGTACTGAGGATGCTTTAGTGTCACGGGTCAATTGGATTAACTTATTTTCTCTTATTATGTCTACTATGTTGGGTGATAGGAGTGTAAATGTGTTAACTATCAACTATCAAAATATTGGGGCACTATTTGGTAATGGTTTTATTTCATTTGAACATCAGATTACAATTGAATGCATCCCATAATCAGTTCACAGTTCCACATGTCCAAAAGGAGTAGGAAGAAGCAAAGCTTATTAAATCCTACCCCTCCATCTGGTACTTTTACAATCAGTAACTGTTACATTTGTTCACTTCCTGCTTTCATAATATAGTTTAAGGGTTTTTTTTGTTTGTTTGTTTGTTTGTTTTTTGCCCCGTGCGGAAGTACGAGGTGATATGACCATACAATGACATAATGGGTACCATAGTAAGTGTCAATATAGTGATATATATAGCACGTCATGACTGGTTCAATAATTTAAATATTTTTATTTTATTTTGTTTTATTTTATTTTATTTTATTTTATTTTATTTTATTTTATTTTATTTTATTTTATTTTATTTTATTTTATTTTATTTTATTTTATTTTATTTTATTTTATTTTATTTTATTTTATTTTATTTTATTTTATTTTATTTTATTTTTCCCGTACCGAAGTACGAGGTGATATGACCATACAATGACATAATGGGTACCATAGTAAGTGTCAATATAGTGATATATATAGCACATCATGACTGGTTCAAGACTCTTCATCCTTGTATTTAGCAAACATCAACTGCTTGTATTGTTTCTTGAATTGGCTCATCGTTGTGCATTGTTTGATTTCCTTACTCAATCCATTCCATAGTTTGATTCCACATACTGAAATGCTATGGCTTTTTAACGTAGTCCTAGCATATAGTAAGTGTTTCAAATTTAGTTCTTCCCTGAGATCATATTTCTCCTCTCTGGTAGAGAAATTTTAACTGTGATAAATGATGATTAATGTACTTCAATATAGTAAAAAACTAAACAAAACCGGATATGTCCTGTATAAAGTGGACATTTGGTCACCCCAGTGTAGCCTTTTTTTTCCTCCGGGAGTGCTTAAGAGCAGCCACCTGTAGAGGTGAATTCCATTTCATCAGGGACGGATTATTCCTTCCTTTGTGGAGGAGACTTTGAACCGCAGAGAAGGTGTGGCTAAAACCATTAGCCGTGTCCAAGATCTTCAAATGGCTGTAATAACGTGAGATCAGGGTATGTTCCGGCCCAGCAACTGACTGCAGAACCAAAGAACATTCCACACCCCAGCCAAGGCCTACCTCATAAAAGTCCTGTGAGCCATTGACCTGAACCACTGCTCAATTTATCATTCTCATATTTTCTCCCCATATCCTCGCAATCCTTATTGTTTGTTTTCCCACCGAGCAACGAGGAGCGCCTTTCCCTCCGACTGAACTCAAAACCGTGTTTGCAAAGTGTATGATAAGATACACACATCTTAGTCGGAGTTGTGGTTCTGATGCTGAATGCTTCTTACGGCGTGCGCTTTCTGGAGATCAACCTGGAGGAAAAACCACAGCTCACTCGGTCACATGGTCACACAGCATGCTGATGACATCTCCAGAAGTCTGGAGAACGCTTCTTTAGAAACAGTGCAAGGATTTAGCATGGTTATTTTCATTGTTAGAGCATAGAAAACCTGTTTCCCTTCTTCTGAATACCTTATTAACATCATTAGAGCCCTCTAGACATGAAATAACACCCCTACAATCACTCCTATTATGCAATATAGTATACATAACAGAAAATAAATATGCTTTTTTGTAACATTATGAGAGCCCTCTAGACATGAAATAACACCCCCAGAGTCACCTTTACACTCCTATTACCAATATAGTAGACATAATAAGTGAAAATAAGACATAGAAAACCTGTTTTTCACCTTCTAAATATGTTTTGTAAAATTGCGAGAGCCCTCAAGACATGAAATAACACCCCTATAGTCACCTTTACACTCCTATTTCCCAATATAGTAGACATAAAACATAAACAAGACAGGATAGCCTATGTATGACCTTGGAAATGTGTTTTGTAACATTATGAGAGCCCTCAAGACATGACATAACACCCCTATAGTCACCTTTACACTCCTATTACCAATATAGTAGACATAATAAGAGAAAATAAGACATAGAAAACCTGTTTTTCACCTTCTGAATATGTTTTGTAACATTGCGAGAGCCCTCAAGACATGAAATAACACCCCTATAGTCACCTTTACACTTCTATTTCCCAATATAGTAGACATAAGACATAAATAAGACAATATAACCTATGTATGGCTTTGGAAATGTGTTTTGTAACATTATGAGAGCCCTCAAGACATGAAATAACACCCCTATATGCTTGAAAATGCTTCACTTAGGCTGGAATGTCCATACATTTGCTCGAGTTAGCATGATTTATTAATTTATAGATTATTGTAAAACTGATTGAGTGAAGCTGCGGAATTTGATAAAAGATCTCATGAGATTAAAACGTGACATGATTTCACATGCAGTAAAAAAAAACTCTCATGAACAGCCAGGCATGGTTTTTATAGCTATTTTATAGCTATTTAGCATGTGTGTGTGTGTGTGTGTGTGTGTGTGTGTGTGTGTGTGTGTTTAAAGCTGCTACCACCATAAGTTTTTGATCACTGTGTTTTGGTGGATTTGGGCCTCCACACATTTCCAGGTTGTCCTGTGCTTGAATGAGCTCTGTGATTCTTTTCATTCCCACTTGACCCGTGTGATGCTAATCTGCACAACAGGCTTACGTGTGTGCGTGTGCATAGCAGCACGTTATTAGCGTCTGCGGCGTATGCGTCACCAAACTGTGAGAAGCGCATACATCTACATACAGTATCATATGTAAACGCATGCATGTGTGGGAAAAACGGGCCTGCGGTGTGGTGAAGCGTGATGGTAAACAGAGGCCGCTTATCAGCGATATTATGTGGCGCTATTTAACTTTATTGTGAGAAAATCACAGATAAGAGCAGAAGAAAGGGAAGGCAATTTAGGGAAATGATTTGGTTTGGAGGCACAGTGAGTAGCGGGTGCAAGGTATGGGAATGGGGGGGTGTTTACAGACTCCCCGTGGACTCGCTCGGACATGGGAACACACATTTATGCCCCAAACGAGCATGGCCGCCTGTCTGTGTGTGTGATTCGGTGAGAGTGGAACGGATTAATGACGCGAACCAGAGTTTGAAGGATAATGTGTGTTTTTGCTAGCATGCCACTAAATCTTTACTTCCTGTTTGGTGCTGTGGCAAAATACTCATTTTTTCACACTCAAGTAAAATCCTATTCTGCCTCCTCATCCCTCAAATCGCCTTAAAGCTGCTCAAAGTGTGATATGAAGCAGGTGACTCGGATTCTGTGCAGGTGGACCTGAGATGTGATCTGTAATGAAGTTAAAATAATAACACAGAATGTTAACGATATTATAATTAGTTTTAAATGAATGAAAAGGGGTTGTATGTTCATTTGGCCTCTAGTCGTTTTTCCCCTTGGTTTATAGCACCATCTAGTGGTGGATATATGAAGTAAAGGTTCTCTTCGGTTTTGAGTCGTATTTATTGATTGTTTGCTTGTTTTTAAATCGACACAATTCGAGCTGTAACAATATTAACGTTTCATTATTGTGACCAAAATTATTATCACGGTATTGTTGAATGCGCTCACAATGTTTAAAAAGTACTAATACACACGCTGAAGTCTAACAAACACACACAATATTATTTCCTTAGCCAAAACGGCACGTGATGGCGCAATGCATTGTGGGGCGCGGGCGCCATTTTTAAGAGAAATAGTTTTGTTTACATCAAAATTGGTGATGGGGGAGATACACAACGTAAATAACGGCTTCTTCTCCAGCAAATGAGCAGCGTCATCGAAGTACGGTCATAAAGCACGCTTTTACGATCAATTTCATATTGTATTGATGGTGGCTGTAAACCTAAATTAGACTTTTATTAGTAGTATTAGTATTAGTATTAGTAAACACCACACACTTCCTGGTTCTTCTTCTTCTTCTACGGGTTCATTCCCTCAACGCGTGCTCTAACCCAGCATTCCGAACGTTACTGCCCTCTATAACACGCACCCTGAACGACACAATACAGCCCAATCGTGAATGTGATTTTTTTTAGCGCTTTTGAGATCATCTCAGGTCTGTAAAAGTGACCAATTCATGTCTTTTTGTCTCCCATTTAGGACGCTGATTCCTCTTTTTGATGTTGATACCGATCTGCTGGTGCTGGCTGCCATGGTATTATTATTTGATTTGATTTGATATTTGTTGTGCAGTGTAAACTAAAATCTAAATATTTCTGTATGCAGGGCGATACTGTGGCCGATTGTTTTGAAGTCTCCACCTCAGAGCCTTTCCTCACTCAAGGTGGGGTTTTTTTCCTTGTGCACGATAGTGTAGTTACTCAACCGCAGAGAGTGTATAATATTTATTTTAAGTAACGTTAGCTGCAGTAAAACATAATTAGTTTGCAATATCCATTATATTTTTTATTCACTTTAGTGGAAAACACTGTTTTGTTATGTGCGTGGTCTTGTGGCTATGTAATATACTCCGCCCCTACTTTATGATTAGTGAGCCACTGTCTGACTGACGCGTCCACCCGCGGCGTGGCCACGGTACCCAAGCTGGCGTTGGACGTGATGTCTTGCGAAGTGATGCGTGTGCTCCAGTTGACGGACAACTGCATCGTACCCATCAGCTATCAAGTCCCTCGAAAGGTTTTCTTTTTTCGATGTCAAACAATGTCCTTGAGAGTGGCTTTTGACTATTTCCTGTCAGAATTCAGGCCATGACTTCCACGCTGACCTTTACCCTGACACGGCGGGTGTAACTCCGGCTATGGCTGCTGTGGAGTGGTGGCAAGGAGGGAACCAACAGGTGGGACACTTCATGTGGTTCATACATTTCGAATAAACGTTTAAAATAATGTATAATAATCAGGTGCAAAGAGTCAGTCTCCATCCAGACAAGCAGCCCAAAGCGAAGGCTGCAGCGGCCAATCGCAAGCCAGCAAAGACAGACTCTGTCAGCGGGGACAGCAAGGTGGGAAAGACGATGTTTGTTATGAAATTCATCAGGCTATCAGGTAAGCATCGTTTGTGTTCAACAGGCTGCAGCGCACGGATGTTCCACCTCCAGTAGCCCCCTCAGCACCCCCAGCAGCAGCGCCGCCGCATCCCGCTCGCCCTCCTCCACTTCAGGCCTCTCCTCAGGCTTCCTCCCCTCCCCAAGTCCAAGCCAAGGGGCCAAGGCCTTCCAGAACTTCCTGGGTTTGAACACTTACATTAATTGATCCACTTACAGTAGCGTGTGTTTTCTTCCCTGATTGGAATGTTGTGCGGTCCAGGACCGAGCTCCAAGTTCCGTGCTACCAAACTCAAATTCAGGGATTCATCAGGCTTCAAGGTTTGCTTGAAAAAGAATAACATACACTCCTCCAAAGCATGCAGGGGCCACAACATTAGGTACACTTACGAATATTACAGTAATCCCTCCACATGTTGCGTCATAGCGTAAGGAAGCACATTTGACCTTTTTTTTCCACCCAAATGAAGCATAAAAAATGGCTTCATGAAGTAGAATCAATATAAAAGGCATTGGGAAGACAGTCAAAGATGTGATGTAGTATCCTCTTTGGTCACTAGGTGTCAGTAATGTTATAACAACAGGAAGTACAAGTACAACACTTACATTAATTGATCCACTTACAGTAGCGTGTGTTTTCTTCCCTGATCGGAATGTTGTGCGATCCAGGACCGAGCTCCAAGTTCCGTCACATCCAGGGTGCCGTGACGCACCGTGACACTCACATCACAAACATAAGAGATCTCAACCTGACCACGCCGGGCGAATGCGACGGCTTTTGTGTCAACCGCCTGCGTGCCGCGGTGCCGCTCGGCATATCCGGAGGACAGGTCGCCATCTTTGAAGTAAGCTATAGGAAGAAAACATGTATATATAAATATGAGCGATGGGGATGTGTAAAGAATCGTTTTTCTTAGCGCTCCCAGCCCGGCAGACTACCCGACACATCCCTACCGACCGTGCAGAACTCTGTCAACGTGGCTGATCTCTGCTGGGACCCCTTTGACGCACATCGACTGGCTGTGGGTGAGTGATGACCCCCCCCTCACGTATTTGGATGCTGAGCATAATCAGCGTATCATCATACATGAACGTGTGCGCCATCAGCTGGTGACGACGCAAAAATCCGATTGTGGCGTATACCGGAAGGCGGCCTCAAAGAGACGCTCACTGAGCCCGAGCTCATCTTGCAAGGTAAGGAGGAGAGAAGGATCTAAGGAGTCCAAGTAGGAAATGAAGCCACTTCTTCGTTTCCTGGCAGGCCACACGGAAAAAATCTACTCCATCAAATTCCACCCGTTGGCGAGCGGGCTGATGGTGTCTTCATCCTATGACCTCACCGTTAGACTTTGGAACCTGGAAGACGGGGAGCCAGTGCAGCTCCTTAGCGGACACCAGGATCAGGTCGGCCACGTTCCAATACCAGTACTTTGATTGTGTCTCTTTTCTATACGTTGTGTTTTTTTTTTTGTATTCAGGTGTTCTGCATGGCTTGGAGCCCGGATGGGAAGTTGCTGGCTACCGTGTGCAAGGATGGGAAAATGCGTATATACGACCCTCGCCGGTCCACCGCACCCGTGCAGGTCGGTTCCCCTAATCGCCATCGCATACCATACCATCATAGTAGTCATGTGCGATACCGCTGGTTTGAGTTCATGTTTCTTTACAAGTGAGCTCAATGGAAGTTACTACAGGCAGGAGGGGAAAGGAGCGCTTCATTTGCTCACCTGCACCGTACGGGTATACTTGCCTCATAGTTTATTATCACAGCTGTTTTTCATGTTATCATAATATCGGCAGACATTTCCTCAAATGACTGACATATCAGAACTATTGATGTTTTGATTTTATTGCATGGAGACTTGGTATCGATAATTAAATACGGATGCGCACATCACTGCTTCCAGCCAGTTATGGGCCATCAAATAAATATCATATGATGATATTTAGGAGGGTCCGGGTCCTGAAGGCCACAGAGGAGCTCGTGTGGTGTGGGTGTGTGACGGCAAGTACCTTCTGGTGTCTGGATTTGACGGGTAGGTACATGTCATCCTGACTATTATGGGCCTGCAAAGCATTTCTATTTCTATGACGCTTATTTAAATGTATTATATGGTATGACGTAAGAGATGATTCTTTGCATTATTATTATCTCTTTTTAGCTTTTCATGTCTCAAATAGGGCTGCACGGTGGACGAGTGGTTAGCATGCAGACCCCACAGCTAGGAGACCCGAGTTCAGTCCCACCCTCGGCCATCTCTGTGTGGAGTTTGCATGTTCTCCCCGTGCATGCGTGGGTTTTCTGATTTTTTTTTTTTCCCTAAAGGCGAATGTCATTGGTCAGGATGGGGCGGCGGGGTCTCAGCGTCCGCACTGAGCAGGGGAGAGGCGGGGTTAAACACATACAGCACCAATGTTGCGACTTTGCTGCTAAATCTGGCAACATTTCAAACACTATTGGCAATATATTGTTTTTCTACATTAGTAATTCATTTTAGGGCTGCACGGTGGTTGAGTGGTTAGGGCGCAGGCCACACAGCTATGAGCCAAGTTCGATTCCACCCTCAGCCATCTCTGTGCGGAGTTTGCATGTTCTCCCCGTGCATGCGTGGGTTTTCTCCGGGTACTCCGGTTTCCTCCCACATTCCAAAAACATGCTAGGTTAGTTAACGACTGTGAATGTGAGTGTGAATGGTTATCTATATGTGCCCTGTGATTGGCTGGCCACCAGTCCAGGGTGTACCCCGCCTCTCACCTGAAGACAGCTGGGATAGGCTCCAGCATACCTATGACCCTTGTGAGGATAAGTAGTAGAAAATGAATGAATGAATGTGCACATGGGGGGGGGGGGGGGGGGCGTACAACAATGAATCTCGCACACAATAAAACTAAAATAAAGTAAAATTATTCCAACAACATGCATGCTAGGGCTAGGTTAATTGGCGACTCCAAATTGTCCATAGATATGAATGTGAGTGTGAATGGTTGTTTGTCTATATGTGCCCTGTGATTGGCTGGCCACCAGTCCAGGGTGTACCCCGCCTCTTGCCCTGAAGACAGCTGGGATAGGCTCCAGCACCCTTCGAATGAATGACTCATACATGGATTGTGGATGATGAGTAAAATTGCTTTAATATTATGAAACTTCCTGTGTAGCCTCAGCGAGCGAGTGCTCTACCTGTACTCGGCTGTCTCCCTGTCCTCTGGAGCGGTCGCCAGCGTCGCCGGGGACGTCTCCCCCTCAACTCTCATCCCCTTTTACGACCCCGACACCAGTGTGGTCATCCTCACTGGAAAAGTAAGAAAGAATCGCCGCCCAAATAAGAATGTTTTGGAAATATCTGAGTGTGTTGTTCCTCTTCCAGGGGGACACCAGAGTGCTGATCTACGAGATCTTGCCTGAAGAGCCGTACTTCCTGGAGTGCAGCAGCTTTCACAGTCCAGAACCACATAAGGTACCATAAGGACGTTGATACGCTTTAGTCAGATGCTGGGATGACCTTGACGGCTTGCGGTGGTGCTTGATGACGCAGGGCTTGGCCTTCCTGCCAAAGACGGAATGCAACGTGCGGGAAGTGGAGGTAGCCGCAGCGCTGATGCTCACCAAGACCTCCATAGAGCCCGTGGTGTTCAAGGTCCCACGGGTCAAGGTGGGGGCTCATAAAAAGGAATCATCAAAGAAGTCAACATTCCAGTCGGAGCTCATCCCAAAAGTCTTTGATGTCGCCTTCTTCGTCGTACCCAGAAAGAGTTTTTCCAAGACGACGTGTATCCGGACACCTCGGTGTGCTGGGAACCGGCGTTGACCGCCTCCGCCTGGTTCGGCAACATCAACGGCCAACACAGGAAGATGAGCCTGAAGCCCGCTGACATGACACCAGGTACAACATTCACTCCTTCACGTTCGATGCCGACCCCCCACATGCTACTCATGTCTTGCTAGTGAGCCAAGCCCCCAAAGAAGCGCCGGTGAGGAAGTACATGCCTTCTTCTTTCTACCTGGAGGAGAAGACGGATGAGCAGAAGAAAGAGGAGGTGAGGACTTTATTGCCGCTGTTTAAAACATTGCAATAACATCTGGAATGCATCACAGCTCCTGGTTGCCATGGCTGCCAAGTTGGGAAACATGGATGATCCGTTGCCGCAGGAGTCCTTCCAGGGGGTCGACGAGGACGAGTGGGTGAGTGGAGCGCAGAAAGCCCAATCTTCCATGAGAATGATCCTGTTCCACGAGTATTTGCATGATGGATACTTGTCTGTTTGGCCTTACAGGACGACTAAAGATGGTGCCAATGACGGCGAGGAGAGAGAGGAGCCAATTTAAAGTAACACCCACACACTGCAGCACCGAATGGGGAAGTGGATCTAACTGCTGTTTGCTCTTAAAGTCTTAAATGTGCCACCAAACATTCAGGGATTCATCAGGCTTCAAAGTTTGCTTGAAAAAGAATAACGCACACTCCTCCAAAGCATGCAAGGGCCACAACATTAGGTACACTTACGAATATTACAGTAATCCCTCCACATGTTGCGTCATGGTGTAAGGAAGCACATTTGCCCTTTTTTTCACCCAAATGAAGCATAGAAAATGGCTTCATGAAGTAGAATTAATATAAAAAGCATTGGGAAGACAGTCAAAGATGTGATGTAGTATCCTCTTTGGTCACTAGGTGTCAGTAATGTTACAACAACAGGAAGTACAAATAGAACAGCAAGGAACTCTTCTGATGCTAAAATATGAGTCCATTATGTCTTACTTTCTCTTATGTAATAGGACTCTAGGGGTGTTATGTCATGTCTGGAGGACTCTTATAATCTTAAACATATTTAGAAGGTCGTAAAACAGGTTTTCATGCTATTTATAGCTCTTACTTTGCGGAAATTCATTCATCACAGAACCGAGGGATTGCTGTAATAATAACTACAAGAAAGAGTGCCATGAACTTTCCAAGATGTTTACTGTTCTGGATGTATTTTTATTGTCGTAGTGCACGTTTTTTTTTTTTCCAACGCTGTCATCTAAGCACAATCAATTAACAAAAACTGTAATGAGTGATTTTTATTCATTGCAAACAACCACAATTAAGGACACAACAGGGTTGCCAGGGTTGGCTGAACTGGACTAGAATTTTTTTTTCCCAGAGTACGTTAGTTAGCGTTATTAATGCAGTGTAGTTTTTCCAACTTATTCCAATTCTACTGCTACTGTATTTCTACCATTGATATATTTTTTACATTGGGGTGTTCTTATATTGTGCTTTTAAAGGGACCATTTCTTTTCTATAAACATGTGGCTGTAGGTTTACATCCTTTTGTGGGATATTTTTCACACGCAATGTAACCACTAACAGTAAAATGAAAGTATTAGTAAAAAAAAATGCAATGAAGCCAGTATAAAATGTATCTTACACATTCTGATGGAGCGAGTTGAAGCCATGTTAGCTGTGGGTGTCCTGGGTGTCGGTGCAGTGATACTGTATACTGGAAGGGCCAAATTTTTTTTACTTGTGCTGCTCTGATGCCATATTTACTCTTAATATTGTGGATACTAATGAAAAAATATGAATACGATGGTGAAAGGTTTTTTGTTTTTTTTCTACATTGTCTGACATTAAACACATTTTGAGCAATTTGTTTGTTGTTGTGTTGTTATATCACTTTTAAGGTCACTGTTTTTTATACTGTGTGCTTGTTTAGAATGAATCAATCCAATCAGAATTAGCTTTATTTACTTTTAATTGTATTTATACCCTTGTCAAACACATGAATCAGCCCCAAAATATGGTGTATATTTGGTTTATTTAATAATAACTACATGGTTTCAACTTTCAATTCTTACGGCAATGATTTTTCACACTTTTGTTTTTAGAAGTATAGTATCTATGACTGCAGGGCATGAAAACAAAGCTGCAGTTCTTCTTCCCGGCCGCAAGATGTCAGTGTATTATGTCGTGAGACATCGACTCTTCCGGGAACTTTGACACTTCCGTAACCTTCACGCGCTTCCTGCATGTGAAAACAAGACCTCCGTCCTTAAACGGACGCGTGAAACCGTCGTAAATGGTGAGAAATGTATTAATTGTACTGATAATAAATATTTTCCTACTGGTTGTTATTCTCAGACGTTATCGTAGGTTCGCGGTTGTCACGGTGGCGTAAGAAGACACCCGTGGTGTGTTGTTTTAGTTCAGTCAATTCACGAATGACTGAAGTGGTGTCCGTCGCTTGTGTAAAAGATGTCTGCTGCTAAACGCTTTTTATTGAGCAGTCATAAACGGTGTATGCTATCTGGAGTTTTTCTGCTGTGCTTTTAAATGATGGTTCCAATGTGTTCCTTCCCACAGGCTAAATATTTAGCACAGGTCATCGTGATGGGAGTTCAGGTGGTGGGTCGTGCTTTTGCTCGGGCTTTACAGCAGGAATATGCAGGTAAGGTCACCTAAATTCAAACATTTTCTTTTCTAAAGACGTTTTTATTGTTGGTTGACGTCTGTAAACGGTAGATAGTTTCACTCAGCCTACTATTATCCCTACTATGCCTACGACGTTACTCATATTTTCGCTAATGCTAGCTACAATATTACCGTATTGACGCGAATATAAGACCACTATAATAATCTGATAACTGCTCACGGACAGTACGTCATTGCCATTTTCAAATATTCATAAACCCTACCGCAGGTTAAGTCTTTAAAATTTAATTAACATTAAAATAAAAATTAAAAAAATAAATTATAACAAAATAAAAAGTTACAGCTGTCAATATGATGCTGTGTCATTTGACATCACGGTAAACTACAGTCATCATCACACATACAGTACTACCGTACCATATCATGCATGTCATCAGCATGATGCATCGATGTGTGGTAAGTGGACTTACTCTTGTTTTTCCGTGATATTTCCACAGCGAGTCAGGCTGCAGCACGGGCGAGAGGCAGCGCCGCAGGTCCACATTCAGCCGCAGCCACCAACATCACGGGGATGAGCTTGCAAGAGGCACAACAGATTCTCAACGTCTCCACGCTAAACCCAGAGGAGATCCAGAAGGTGAAAAATCAACTTGAACATGTCTGACGTCCCTCGCTACATCGCAGTTTGAACATCAAGCAATCACAATTTTTCAAAAACAATTTAATAAGTGGTCAGAGTTTAATTGGTTCCAGATCC
This sequence comes from Doryrhamphus excisus, assembly GCF_030265055.1. NCBI lineage: Eukaryota > Metazoa > Chordata > Actinopteri > Syngnathiformes > Syngnathidae > Doryrhamphus > Doryrhamphus excisus. The sequence goes on along the minus strand of NC_080480.1, from coordinate 5,829,936 downwards.
GACTTGGTTAGCTTAATTTCCGCAAAGTAGGATTCCATATTAATAAATGGAATATTTCTGTAGTTATGGCATAGAAAACCTGTTTATGATCTTCAAATATGCTTTTTAACAGTATTAGAGCCATCAAGACATTAAATAACACCCCTATAGTCACCTTTACACACTTATTACCCAATACAGTGTACTTCCTTGTGTTTTTTAAAAGGCTTTCCACTCGTATTAGCCAGAATAAGATGAAATAGGACGTAAATAAAACTCCTGCTGGTGCAGTGTCACAGTAAATGTGTTCCCTAGGGAACCTAGTGGCCAATGTAGAATACAGTACCACATCAGCCTGCCTTGTATTTGTTTATTAGTTCATTTAGTTGCATCATTTATGAATTTTTATATTCATTATTTCATTCATTCATTCATTCATTATTATATTTTTATATAATATTATATTATTTATCAACTTCACAGACTGTGAAGTACTGCGAAGTAGCTCCAGAGGCGTCTTTTCCTCGAATTCTTGCCCAAGTCAGACTTGATAAGACCTCACGGTGTTGCTAAGGTGGCTAACGCTTGATGTTATCTTTGTGTGTACATTGCAGAGCTATGAACATCTTTTCAAAGTGAATGACAAGTCTGTGGGCGGTTCATTTTACCTCCAATCAAAAGTAAGTATTCATGAGCTTAAGGTCTTGGAGTTGCTATGGTTACGTCACTCCTAACCTTGCCGTCAAAACTCAAGCCCGGTAGCTTGTAATTGCTGCCTAAGAGCGCTCGAGCATTTAATAAAACAGGCATGTTGTCCAAAATATAAGACCATTACGATCATAAAAACCCACCCCCTCATTTTCCCGCCACTAACCACCCCCCCACTTCCATCCCCCGCCCTCCATTGAAATGTCATGTCAAGTCACACGGTGACTTTGTGTCTATACGCAGGTGGTGCGGGCTAAAGAGCGTCTAGATGAGGAAGTAAATATTGAGGCTGAACAAAAGCAGAATTCGCAGCAAAACCCGGAAACATGAAACACGACCCCACCCTTACCCCCGCCCCCTGTAAATTACCCCCAATAAATGTAACCCCTTCTCAACCCGTTCGCTTCACTCTTTGCTTTTTCGTGTGCAAAACAACCTTTTTTTATGATGTCATCCAAATTAAATATGACTAGAAAAAAAGTATTGTAATAATAATAATAATAAAGTAATAATGTTTATTAAATATTAGGAAACATATCAAATGTCAAAAAAATCTAAACTTTCAAAAAAAATAATTAAATGGACATGTTAGGAGAAAAGGTTGTGTAAAAAATGTCATTTAAAAAGAATACAGTATGAATATGTACAAAAATGGGGAAAAAAGTGGCAAGAACGTCATCATACGACAATAAAAAATTTATTACATTTGTTTTACCACAATTAAGTATTTAAAAAAAATATATTAAAGTTGTCCCATTATGAGAAAAAGGTTGAATTATGTGGCTCCATTAGTTAAATATATATATTTTTAAATATCACATACATTTTTCTGAGGTGCTCATACTGCTTGGATAAACGTGTAATACAAAGCACACACAAACACACCACGTGTATCCAATGTATTTATTAAACACTTTCCTTTTCATTGACCTTATTAGCAATATCGTAATAAAATTCCTCTAAAACGGGAGAAGACGGCTATGTGGTAGCAACAGGTGACTTTCATACAACGCTAACATTCTTGCATGTTCCACCACAGAACATGAAACCAGGAAAAAAAAAATATATATATATCTCATCAAATCTTTACCATAGAATGTTTAACTTCTCTATTTGACCTACAATAATAAAAAAGGCACTTGGAAAAAATGAAAATACTGACAGAGTATCTCACACATGTGCAAAGAAAAAAAAAAGAAACAAACTTGGAACAGGCCTCAGTTGGCCTTGGTCTTATTTTCTAGCAAGCCTTTTGTGCAACACTGTAGCACTTCAGTCAGTGGCACCCCTTTTTTTAAATTTTTTTTAAAATCACACCAACCACGTGTGCCGACACAAAGGATGACGCGCTCAAATCTCCCGGACGCTAGTACCGCTTTTGTGTGGTTTCCAATTCAGCCTGAAGTGGATAAAAGGGTGGATGCTAAATGAATAAAGCTGGACGCTGAGGAAAGAACCTCCCACCACCTCCACCTCCGGGATCAAAAGTGCAGTTTTTGTATCAACGCATTCATGGACCACCAAGCTTATTTCATGTGAACCCCTACGAGGATTCGTGTCACGTTAGCCAGCTCTCTGCTGCCAGACTCATCCTCCCCGTTCTCAGCTTCAACCTGCCGCATCTGTTGCCATGGAAATATCTATCCTACTCCGCATGGGCTGTTTCGGATGACATCACTCTGGAAAGGAAAAGTGTAGGTGGGGCAGGAGTTGGCGGGGGAATGCTTAGCAAAATGGTCTCTCCTAAATATGGTGTTCCTACACAAGTATGTGTAATTTTTCATTTTTGGACATTTCCAGGTCTGGAAAAGTAAGGAAATGGGAATTTGTGTATGCCCTGGTTAACATCCCCAATTTCTGCCTTGGCATTTGTTGACGCTTGATTAGGCTTCCTCGCCAACGCACAGTTTTTTTTCGTTTTTTTTATGAAACAGTAAGGTAGAAATTTACTGGTTCTAGAACATTGATATTTCGCTTGGTCAAAATGATGTTTTAAATGTTTATTTATTAATTTTTGTGTCATTTTCTCTATGAAAAACTACAGTGTAATTATTGTCTATAAAATGTTAACATTTTGGGGTGTCCGGAACGGATTAATTGGCTTTACATTATTTTCTATGGGAAATTGTGCTTTGGTTAGAGTCCGTTTTGGTTTGGACCTTGTAGAATGGATTCATGTTAACCAAGGCGCCACTGGAATATGTGGTACAGTTGGGGCCTTCTCCAATTCCTGTGAAAATTTGATTTTCTGGAGCGTAATTTATGGATTTTTCTTGTTCACTCCATCTTGCCTTTGACAGAACTGAGGTTATTTTTACCTCAGTAAAAGGAAAATATGCTTTGGTTAGAGTCCATTTTGGTTTGGACATTCTAGAATGGATTCATGTTAACCAAGGCACCACTGGAATATCTGGTACAGTTGGGGCTGTCTCGACTTCCTGTGAAAATAGATTTTCTGGAGCGTATTTTGTGGACTTTTCTTGTTCACTCCATCTTGCCTTTGACAGAACTGAGGTTATTTTTACGCCTGGCGTCGAGTCTTTTTGTCACAGTTTACGTTCCCTTTGTCGGCCAATTTTGACGCTGCAACTTATCACTAGTGGAATGCATTCGACAAGCCAGACCCCCCAAGAATTGCAAACCACTGTCCCCAAAGACCACCTAAATACTCATACTGGACAGCAGAGAAGCTGATGTCAGCGCAGTTTTCACAGAACACAAGAAGCAAAATTCAACATCTGAGAGAAATGTCTCGTCCAAACGCATACAGGCAAAATTATAAGACCGATCTGAGTCGTAAAAGTGGGCGTCGGCCGTGGAAGGACTGCGAACGGAGCAGATGGGACAAGGAGAGAGAGGATGAAAGTCTATGGAAGTCTCTTGAGGGAATGTTCCTTGTGTTGATCCTCTCGTGCTCCTCTGTGTCCCATAACTAAAATGACTCTTGTTACGAAACTGAACCACAATCCGTTCTAAGCACGTGACGACTGCTTAACGTAACCCTGGTCAGTAAGACTTTGATTGGACCCATAATGGACACAATAAAATGAGGCAGTTTATCGAAGTGTGGCTTCCCTGTCAGTCCAGCTGTAGTTGGCACTAAGTGTTTGGACCCCCCCAATATGTACATCCCCCTTGACTTTTTCTGGGTATTTTGCCAGGCAGGATACAACTAAAGCTTTTACTGGAGGGCCATCTGTTTTTCACAACTGTTTTTTTCAGCCGAGTGGATCTTTAAGGAAAACACAAGACAGCAGTGTTTATCACCACACTGGCTCTTTCATACACAAACTGGCTGTGTTGATTCAATCACGGGCAAGCAGCTGGACAATCCAGGAGCCAATCCAGTTTTATCCAATGGGATATTTGTGTTTCTTTCCGCCACAGGGGGGAGCCATACTCAGCAGTGCTCTGCATTACAGAAGCAGGAGTGACTATTGGTGTTTTTCAGGTGATTTTACACCGCTTGTCTGTCCTCAGATAGCTCTAAAAAAAAACTGCTGTCTGTGACAAACATTCTGCTGGACCAGGCTAGTCCGTGTTGGTCAGCCTCCCCGAAATGGGGACAGATTGTCGCGTAAAAAAAGAGGACTCACTAGAGCAGGGGTCTCAAACACGCGATATGAAAGTCTAATGTTAGTCCGGCCCGCGCAAGTTTGATATGCTGTATGGTATCATGTACCCAGAAAAAAATTATTACGTTTGATTAATGTTCATGTTAAAGGTTAAATAACTGTTAATAGTTATCCTCTCGATCCGTGTGGAAGTGGTAAGTTTTTGGCTATTTAAGTTGAAAGGAAATAACTTGAAGGCTACCGTTTTTAGGTCGCTAGCTCTCGAGTTTGCGAGTTAGCATGTGTGTCAAGACCCTGCAGTTGCGCAATATGTTATGAATAAAAAGAGTATAAATGTGACTATAGTCATGTTTTGTCATGTCTACAGGGCTCTAATAATGCTTTGTTCATTTTAATAATTTGTCTACCCACCAACTATATGTGGTTTCTTAAGTTTTTATTATTTGCCGTTTTATTATTATTATTATATTTATTTATTTCTTACCGATTGATTGATTTTCTTTATTCTTGATTTGTTTATTTATTTTTCATCTTATTTTGTGTAGAAAAATAAAAAGTAAGATATTTGAGAACAGTGGAATGTTTTATCAGAGCTTTTATTGTAGAAAATTGGAACCAAAGTGAAGTTTAAACATTTTTTAATTTTAATAAATGCGTTTTTTTGTTTTTTTTTATTAAACCTGATGCGGACCAGTCTCACCCAGACCCGAGCTCCAATGGCCCCCAAGTAAATTGAGTTTGAGACCCCTGCGCTAGAATTTAGCAGCAGTTTTTGAGGTTTTTGTGATGGTAAGCAGTTAAGTGCTGTGTATAACTAAACTGTTGCGTTCACTTGCTTTGGTCTGGCAAGCTTGTCTTATGAAACACAAAAGCTGTAACTGTATGTTATCAGTTTACAATAATAAACCTTTGCCCGGCTGACGGTGCGTCATTGTGTTTCTCTGCGGGGTTTTCGATCTCGCTGCTTGGCTAGAGGCACACGGTCGATAAACTTTTATAAATACTCGAAAGGAAACACGACTGCCGCGTTCATGGGCTCTGTCCACAGAACCAACAGACAAGGAATGGATAAAGTATAAAATAGAACTTGTGATATAAATTGAGCTTGAGCCCCCGATTAAAAAAAAAAAAGGGGGCCTGCGTTCTACAAATAATCATACAATGTCGTGCATGTATGGAGTCTAAGTGTACAAACGGTTGTATAGTTTCTACCCCCCCTCCCGCCACCCTTGACTGCCCGTACCCTGACTAAGGCGTTCACCCTCCCATCCTGACCCCCTGAGCTCTTCTGGAATGTGCGCGTGTGTCTATCAGTTGACCACAGCTGGTTTGAGCACCACGGTCCCTGGGGGGATGACCACCCAGGACAAGGGATCATGAGACCCTCCCGTGGAAAGGTTAAGCACCCCCCCTGTCACCTCATTCTCAGCCTCCTCCTCGCCTCGGGCCTTTCTGGGGGCCCTGCGCTTGGCAGCCGCCCCCAGCACGGGAACCATGGGCATGCCCAATGTTGAGGAGCTGAACGCCGGGGACAGCATCGGCGACTTGGCCAGACCCAGCGGGGATCCGTTGTAAGATAGGACAGATGTGCTTCCCAGCCCGCCCGGTGGGGAACTCGGGCAGCCCAATGTGCTGAGGTCCAGGGGCCGAGGACTGAGAGGGGACAACGGTAGGGATCCACCCAGGCCCTGAAGAGCGTGGGCTCCCAGGAAAGCGGCCGTCGCCCCTGGGATGATAATGTGAGCCCCACTCATGTAGGACATGTCTGAATCCTTGCCCACTCCGCCTGCAAGACCTCCGCTGTGACTTCCCTTTAGCAAGGACCCCACTCCGCCTGGCGAGCCCTGATCCTGCGCCACAAAATGACCGTGGGCCTTGATGTGCTTGCGTAGAGAACTGGGGTCTGTGTAGCGCTTCAGGCATCCCACCATCTTGCAGTAGTAGGGCTTGTCCACATAATGTGTACGTGTGTGCTTAAAGCGGTCACTGGAGTTGGAGTAGCGCTTGTTGCAGCCCTCATACGGACAAATGTAGGGCTTCTCACCTGTAGGGGAGATAAAATGGCGTCACGTCCTCCACCGTTAAAGCGACTGCACCTGTAATACCACTGACCTGTGTGTGAGCGGTTATGTATCTTGAGGTTCTCGAGACGTGAGAAGCTTTTGTTGCAGGTGGGACAGCGGTGAGGCTTCTCGTTTGTGTGCGTGCGGATGTGGATGAGCATCTTGTACCTGCACAACATCATCACCATCATCATCCTCCAGATCAGTTCCTTTCGGACTTTCGGACACCATTTTGTTGTGTACCATTTTATTGCTCTTACCTAGCGTTGAATCCCCTCCCTTTGCGAGCGCAGCCCTCCCAGTGGCAGCAGTACCCCGAATCCTTCTCTGGCTTGACATGGAAGTCATTGACGTGGTCCACCAGGTCTTGGAGAGAGTCAAAAAGCAGGCGGCACTATGGGAAAAAAAACAAAACAAGACACTTCACTTTAAAGCACTCATTTTGCTTATGAGGCTACTTCTCCATTTTACGGGCATCACCTTCTTCCAACGACAAGCCAGTTGTTCATCTGCAGACAGATCAGGGGAGGCTCTCTTGTCACTCATCTGGCCAATAAACATGGAGGACGGCAGGTGAAGTCCCGCCCCGGCTCCGATTGGAACGAAGAACTGAAAGGCTTGCGAGAGCTGGGAATTCTGTGTGAACATAACAAACCAAAGGACAACAACAAGACATCACTGGTGACACCTTGGTATGCTAATTGGACTTTCACTTCCTCAGAGTCGTACTCAACATTTACCAACACCAGGAGCAACTGCCCAACTGCTCATCTTGCCCAAGGATACCTCGATCGTCATCTTCACGGGGACCTATTGGGCTCATTTTATGGCTTTTTGTATTGAGTTGTGGTCTACACACACGATAACTAGCTGTCATGCCTGTCATTGCCTTGGAGACCCCGCCTTCACCTTGGAGACCCCGCCCCCTGCCTGATAGTGTTCAGGTGTCGCTCATCAACTGATTTCCTGTTTACTATTTATTTATGTGTCATGCTCGGAGACCAGATAGGACAGCTCTAGTCAGACTAGAGCATCACCAGCTCATTCTAAGAGACCAGATAGGACAGCTCTAGTCAGACTAGAGCATTGCCAGTTCATGCTAAGTGACTAGATAGGATAGCTTTAGTCAGACTAGAGCATCACCAGTTCATGCTCAGTGACTCGATAGGACAGCTCTAATCAGATTAGAGCATAACCAGTTCGTGCTCAAAGACTAGATAGGACAGCTCTAGTCAGACTAGAGCGTCACCAGTTCATGTTAAGATACCAATTAGGACAGCTCTAGTCAGACTAGAGCGTCACCAGTTCATTCTAAGAGACCAGATAGGACAGCTTGAGTCAGACTAGAGTCACCAGTTCATGCTCGGAGACCAGATAGGACAGCTCGAGTCAGACTAGAGCATTGCCAGTTCATGCTCAGTGACTAGATAGGATAGCTTTAGTCAGACTAGAGCATCACCAGTTCATGCTCAGTGACTCGATAGGACAGCTCTAGTCAGATTAGAGCATAACCAGTTCATGCTCAAAGACTAGATAGGACAGCTCTAGTAAGACTAGAGCTTGCCACTCTTCATGCTCAGTGCTCAGTGACTAGATAGGACAGCTCCAGTCAGACTAGAGCATCACCGGTTCATGCTCAGTACTCAGTGACTAGATAGGACTACTGTCATGCCTGTCATTACCTTGGAGACCCCGCCTTCACCTTGGAGACCCCGCCCCCTGCCTGATTGTGTTCAGGTGTCGCTCATCACCTGATTTCCTGTTTACTATTTATTGCCTCTGATTCCTCCTGTCTGGTGCAAGTTCGTTGTACACTCATGTCTCGTCCTAAAACTCCTTGTTATCGCCTCGCCTGCTTTTCGACCCTTGCCTGCTTTTCGACTTCTCCTTCTGCCTGCTGCTCTTCGATACCTTTGCTTTATTGGACTGACTTCCTGTGTACCGACCCTCACCCTCATGTAGAACCTTACCTCGTGTAGTGCCTGCCAATTCTGCCTTTGGGTCCTCCTTCCCATGCCCCGCCTTGACACTAGTACAGGAAGCTTTCTAGATCTTCCAGAATCTGCACCTATTCCAGCTGTATTTCTTTGGATTTCGTTCTTCCACTGTAGTTGGTCACATTTACAAGTGCTCAGGAGTTGTGTCGCTAGCACCTTTTAACATTCGACATTCGAACTACCTTTATAGATCGGAACAGTGTAAAAAGCTTAGTTTCGTCTTATCGTCTCCTGCTGCGCTCGACAAAACCTTTACTTCCTTCAGCTTCAGCATGAAAGATGCACGATTCTCCCAACCTCAACTGGGGCTCAAATAAAGAGAACACACAGGCACAGATAGTGTAGCTCGTCTGCGCTGTTATGCGGAGAGAGAAAGAGAGATGTCCTACTTGCAACCGTGTGGGGTCAACTTAAGTACGACGAGAGCTAGTATCTCGGTGGGACGCGGGGGCGGGTGAATTCTTCCCAGCCCGGCTCGTCTCAATTCAATTGGGAGTCAAATGAATTAGTCGGCATGCGGGCTGTACCTTGTCCTAAATCCGATTATACATGTATACACACACTCCCGTGCTTCATACCAGTCAGGGCACAGATAGAGGCGCTTGTTCAGGACACAAGGTTCAACTCCGCCACACACCTCCTAGGAGACCAGGGTTCAATTCCACCCTCGGCCATCTTCTGTGTGGAGTTTGCATGTTCTACCCATGTACTTCCCATGTTCTACCCGGTTTTCTCCGGGTACTCCGGTTTCCTCCCACATTCCAAAAACATGCTAGGTTAATTGGCGACTCCAAATTGTCCATAGGTATGAATGTGAATGTGTCACTAGGCGACACCAAAGTTACCTTACATGACCTCACTGTGCTGAGTGCTGATGCTGAGTGAAATAAGCTTTCCTCCCATTCTGTGGGGCAGTGGTACATTTTTGACTTCTTACTTTGTCTTTCGGGCTGCACGGCAGTCATGTGGTTAGCGCGCAGACCTCACAGCTAGGAGACTCGGGTTCAATTCCACCCTCTGCCATCTCTGTGGAGTTTGCATGGGTTTTCTCCGGGTACTCCGGTTTCCTCCCACATTCCAAAAACATGCTAGGTTAATTGGCGACTCCAAATTGTCCATAGGTATGAATGTGAATGTGTCACTAGGCGACACCAACGTTACCTTACATGACCTCACTGTGCACTCAATGTTGCCAGCCGTGGACGCTGAGTGAAATAAGCTTTCCTCCCATTCTGTGTGGCAGTGGTACATTTTTGACTTCTTACTTTGTCTTTCGGGCTGCACGGTGGTCATGTGGTTAGCGCGCAGACCTCACAGCTAGGAGACTCGGGTTCAATTCCACCCTCTGCCATCTCTGTGTGGAGTTTGCATGGGTTTTCTCCGGGTACTCCGGTTTCCTCCCACATTCCAAAAACATGCTAGGTTAATTGGCGACTCCAAATTGTCCATAGGTATGAATGTGAGTGTGAATGGTTGTTTGTCTATATGTGCCCTGTGATTGGCTGGCCACCAGTCCAGGGTGTACCCCGCCTCTCGCCCAAAGACAGCTGGGATAGGCTCCAGCACCCCCACGACCCTCGTGAGGATAAGCGGTAGAAAATGAATGAATGAATGAATATATTATTTTTACTATTTATATATTATTTATATTAGTTATTTGTTGTTGCTAGTCATGTTCAATGCCAGCCGTGATGAGCTACCTCTCGCTACCACCGGGAATTTGACATCAATTCAGCTGTTTGCAACAGAGTATTTATTCCACCCACCGCAGAAGGAATGTAGTTGCCGTTGGTCATCTCTGGCGAGGTTGGCGTATGCCGTAAGGAGGACGGTGACATGCTCAGATCCACCGCAGGCGGGGTTGGGGTGTCTGTTCGGTCATGGGGTACGACCTGCACGCCTAAGACACACAGCATACATATATATATACAAATATTTATAATAAGTCGGATAAATCGTGAGACGAGGAAACGGGATAACGATGTCACCTACCTGTGTGCGGGGACGCTGGTGAGGCGGGGTCAATGACCGCCGTGCCGTCATCCGCCATATGGAGGTGGTGTGCTCGTTGGGGAAACAAAAGGGAAAGGGAGGGCGAGCGAGAACCTCGATCCCGCCCACTGGTCCTCCGAGGGAGCTTCAGGTCCAGGGGCTCATCCAGGGAAAGCATGACCACACCTGCACAAACATGCAGACACGCATGAGGGGCCAAGTCAGACCACGGAAGATGGGAGTCTGGTGTTTCCGAAAAAGACTCGTCAACGACAACGAAATATATAGTTGCCTGGCGAAGAGCATCTAAGGGCATATCCCACGGGGAAGTATTTCTCTCCAACAATAGTAAACTGAAACACTAAGTAAGCCACAGAAAAATAAACAGCGCCCCCCGCTCCCCCCCCCCCCCCCCTTCCTCTTTTCCAATCTTGACCTTTACTCGCAAACTCTTCCTAAGGAATGTCTACAATCCAATCCAGATGGTCACCCTCACCGCCAGCACTCCGCCACCCCACCCCACCCCTCTGCACCCTGTCACACCAACCCACCAACCTTCCCAACCCCACAGCGTGCACCTTAAGACCCCCGCAGACCTTTAAGACCCCACCGGTAACCCCCCCTCCAGGCTTTTAAGTCCAGCTGCACTAACTCCACCTCCTCCTGCGCCCAAACACACTGACCTCTAGACCCAGCCTGAGGGGTTGTGGTCGGGGCGCGGTATCTAGCTGTCCCACATGGGGTGTTCCTAACCACAGCACTATGGAGCACAATTTCAACGCTTTCAATTGTTTCTGCTGACGGTTATTAATAACAACAGCCATCTTGCATCATAGGGATCATCACAATGAGTCAGATAAGCTGCAGCCTCTCAGGGTGTTGAATCGACTGCAACTAGACTGTTCAGGTTGCCTTAAAAGACGCTTTGCCTCTCTCCCTAGCATGCTTCATCTCAATGACTACATAGGACAGCTCTCGTCAGACTAGAGTCACCAGTTCATGCTCGGAGACCAGATAGGACAGCTCTAGTCAGACTAGAGCATCACCAGTTCATGCTCAGTGCTCAGTGACTAGATAGGACAGCTCTAGTCAGACTAGAATCACCAGTTCCTGCTAAGAGACCAGATGGGACAACTTCAGTCAGACTAGAGTCACCAGTTCATGCTTAGAGACCAGATAGGACAGCTCTAGTCAGACTAGAGCATCACCAGTTCATGCTCAGAGACCAGATAGGACAGCTCTAGCCAGACTAGAGCATTGCCAGTTAATGCTCAGTGACTAGATAGTATAGCTTTAGTCAGACTAGAGCATCACCAGTTAATGTGCAGTACTCAGTGACTACATAGGACAGCTCGAGTCAGACTAGAGCATCACCGGTTCATGCTCAGTGACTACATAGGACAGCTCTTGTCAAACTAGAGCATAACCAGTTCATGATCAGTGCTCAATGACTAGATAGGACAGCTCTAGTCAGACTAGAGCGCCACCAGTTCATGCTAAGAGACCAGATAGGACAGCTTCAGTCAGACTAGAGTCACCAGTTCATGCTTACAGACCAGATAGGACAGTTCTAGTCAGACTAGAGCATCACCAGTTCATGCTCGGAAACCAGATAGGACAGCTCTAGTCAAACTAGAGCGTCATCAGTTCATGCAAAGAGACCAGATAGGACAGCTCTAGTCAGACTAGAGTGTCACCAGTTCATGCTCGGAGACCAGATAGGACAGCTCTTGTCAGACTAGTGTCACCAGTTCATGCTCGGTGACCAGATAGGACAGCTCTAGTCAGACTAGAGCGTCATTAGTTCATGCTAAGAGACCAGATAGAACAGCTTCAGTCAGACTAGAGTCACCAGTTCATGCTCGGAAACCAGATAAGACGGCTCTAGTCAGACTAGAGCGTCACCAGTTCATGCTCAGAGACCAGAAAGGACAGCTCTAGTCAGACCATTGCCAGTTTATGCTCAGTGCTCAGTGACTAGATAGGATAGCTTTAGTCAGACTAGCGCATCACCAGTTCATGCTCTGTGACTCGATAGGACATCTCAAGTCAGCCTCGAGCATCACCGGTTCATGCTCAGTGACTACATAGGACAGCTCTTGTCAAACTAGAGCATAACCAGTTCATGATCAGTGCTCAATGACTAGATAGGACAGCTCTAGTCAGACTAGAGCGCCACCAGTTCATGCTAAGAGACCAGATAGGACAGCTTCAGTCAGACTAGAGTCACCAGTTCATGCTTACAGACCAGATAGGACAGTTCTAGTCAGACTAGAGCATCACCAGTTCATGCTCGGAAACCAGATAGGACAGCTCTAGTCAAACTAGAGCGTCATCAGTTCATGCAAAGAGACCAGATAGGACAGCTCTAGTCAGACTAGAGTGTCACCAGTTCATGCTCGGAGACCAGATAGGACAGCTCTTGTCAGACTAGTGTCACCAGTTCATGCTCGGTGACCAGATAGGACAGCTCTAGTCAGACTAGAGCGTCATTAGTTCATGCTAAGAGACCAGATAGAACAGCTTCAGTCAGACTAGAGTCACCAGTTCATGCTCGGAAACCAGATAAGACGGCTCTAGTCAGACTAGAGCGTCACCAGTTCATGCTCAGAGACCAGAAAGGACAGCTCTAGTCAGACCATTGCCAGTTTATGCTCAGTGCTCAGTGACTAGATAGGATAGCTTTAGTCAGACTAGCGCATCACCAGTTCATGCTCTGTGACTCGATAGGACATCTCAAGTCAGCCTCGAGCATCACCAGTTCAAGCTAAGAGACTAGATAGGACAGTTCTAGTCAGACTAGAGCATAACCAGTTAATGCTCAGCGACTAGATAGGACAGCTCTAGTCAGACTAGAGCGTCACAAGTTCATACTCAGAGACCAGATAGGACAGCTCTAGTCAGACTAGAGCATCACCAGTTCATGCTCGGAGACCAGATAGGACAGCTCTAGTCAGACTAGAGCATCACCAGTTCATGCTCAGAGACTAGATAGGACAGCTCTAGTCAGATTAGAGCATAACCAGTTCATGCTCAAAGACTAGATAGGATAGCTCTAGTCAGACTAGAGCTTGCAGGTTCATGCTCAGTGCTCAGCGACTAGATAGGATAGCTCCAGTCAGATTAGAGCATCACCGGTTCATGCTCAGTGACTAGATAAGACAGTTCTCGTCAGACTAGAGCATTACCAGTTCATGCTCAGTGCTCAGTGACTAGATAGGACAGCTCTAGTCAGACTATAGTGTCACCAGTTCATGCTCAAAAACTAGATAGGACAGCTCTAGTCAGACTACAACGTCACCAGTTTGTGCTAAGAGACTAGATAGGATGGGGCTCTAGTCAGACGAGAGCGTCACCAGTTCATGCTGAAAGACTGGGTAGGACTGCTGTAGTCCTTGATGACTTCATTTCTCAGCAGATATTTCAGGTGCTTGTTGCCGTGCTGACAAGTGGTCTTTGCCGGCACATAAACTGGGTTTGTATTATTTTAAGGCAGTTCTCTCTGCACCCAGTCAGCCTAGAGCTGTCCTATCTTGTCATTGAGCATGAACCGATGAAGCCCGCGAGGATGACATGTGAAACGTCTTCTAAGACAGCCTGAACAGTTCAGTTGCCATGGATACAACGCCCAGGATGAATGAGAATCCTGACAGGCTGTTTTATTCTAAACTGCTCCACTCAAGTTAGTAGAGTGGAGGCGTCATCCCTCACGCCCCCGTAGCGCATTACCCAAGTGTAACCTGTGTGCAGCCCAGCACACTTAAGTCATTAATGAAACATTAATTTCAACAAACTCCACCCTTTCTCGTCCTCACACACACACACACACACACACACACACACACGTATAGTGACACACTCGCTCTGGTGAATGGGGGTCTTTGAGAGACGCTGGCCGGGGGCCCACATGAGAAAGGCCGTGTGTCTGGGAGGTACAGAGCAGGGGGGGTGACCAGGTTCACCAACCCAGTTAGGGATGGCCACCATGGACTCAGACACAACCCAGTAGGGGGTCGTGCAGACTTATTAGATCCAATATAAGAGGAATATTTCTCAGTTTTGATTGACACCCCTCACAATATTGAGGTTTGATTATGGCTCCATTATCTATTATTAGTCCAAATATAATAAAATACAAGTGATAGGTAGTATTACGGTCACTAGGCGACACCAACGTTACCTTACATGACCTCAATGTTGCCAGTCGTGGACGCTGAGTGAAATAAGCTTTCCCCCCATTCTGTGTGGCAGTGGTACATTTTTGACTTCTTACTTTTGTCTTTCGGGCTGCACGGCGGTCATGTGGTTAGCGCGTAGACCTCACAGCTAGGAGACACGAGTTCAATTCCACCCTCTGCCATCTCTGTGTGGAGTTTGCATGTTCTCCCTGTGGGTTTTTTCCGGGTACTCCGGTTTCCTCCCACATTCCAAAAACATGCTAGGTTAATTGGCAACTCCAAATTGTCCATAGGTATGAATGTGAGTGTGAATGGTTGTTTGTCTATATGTGCCCTGTGATTGGCTGGCGACCAGTCCAGGGTGTACCCCGCCTCTCTCCCGAAGAGAGTTGGGAAAGGCTCCAGCATCCCCCACGACCCTCGTGGGGATAAGTGGTAGAAAATGAATTAATTAATTAATTTTCATAATTAGAGCATAGAAAACCTGTTTACAACTTTCTAAATATGTATTTTTTAACATTAGAGACCTCCACACATAAAGTAACACCCCTATATAATCACCTTTACGCTCTCTTACCCAATATAGTCGAAATAATTAAAGACAATAAGACAAAGTGTGGGCTGCACGGCGGACGAGTGGTTAGCGCACAGACCTCACAGCAAGGAGACCCACGTTCAATCCCACCCTTGGCCATCTCTGTGTGGAATTTGCATGTTCTCCCATTGCATGGGTGGGTTTTCTCCGGGTACTCCGGTTTCCTCCCACATTCCAAAAACATGCTAGGTTAATTGGCGACTCCAAATTGTCCATAGGTATGAATTTGAGTGTGAATGGTTGTTTGTCTATATGTGCCCTGTGATTGGTTGGCGACCAGTCCAGGGTTTACCCCGCCTCTCGCCCGAAGACAGCTGGGATAGGCTCCAGCACCCCCCACGACCCTCGTGAGGAAAAGCGGTAGAAAATGAATGAATGAATGGTTAGTTTGCTAAGTCCCTCCAGCACTGAATTCCAAATGATGACTAATAATGAGTGTAAAGGTGACTATAGGGGTGTTATTTAATGTCTGCAGGGCTCTAATGATATTAAAACCTGTATTTAGGTCGGGTCTGGAACCCATTAACCGCTATAAACAAGGGACGACTGTACATTGTCGACATGGACTACACTCTTCTGACCCCAGAAGCTTATTTGTCCGTTCAAAGTCAAGTGTAGATGTCTGACAAAGTCACTGTAACTCCCAACACCGCGAGCTAAAGTAGCAGAAAATCGCCTGTCATCCACCGAATGAGTAAGCCCCTTACCCAGAGGCGTAGACCAGCTTAACCTTTTCCGTAAATCCCACTCTCATCCTCTGTGTGGGGACAAACAGAGAGGTGGCTTCCGCCTTTTTTAGTATTGTAATCCATGCTGTGTGAAACGCTATTCCAAACATGCAAGCGCCTTCTCCATGCGTACCTTTAATTACATCAAGGCGGAATCAATCACTTGATGGATCCATTAGCCGATTGAATGTCACATGGTTTGATTCTAATAGAAACCTTAGACCAGGGGTCTCAAACTCTATTTACTTGGGGGCCACTGGAGCCCGGGTCTGGGTGAAGAAAAAAAACACAAAAAAACGCATTTATAAAAAACAAAAAAATGTAAAAAACTTTGCTTTGGTTCCAATTTTCTACAATAAAAGCTCTGTTAAAAAATTCCACTGTTCTCAAATATCTTAGTTTTTATCAATCAATCACTCAATCAGTAATAAATAAATATAATAATAATAATAATAAAAACTTAAGAAACCACATATAGTTGGTGGGTAGACAAATGATTTTTTTCAGATTAAAATGAACAAAGCATTATTAGAGCCCTGTAGACATGACAAAACACGACTATAGTCACATTTATACTTTTTTTATTTACAACATATTGCGCAACTGCAGGGTCTTGAGACACATGCTAACTCGCAAACTAGAGAGCTAGCGACCTAAACGGTAGCCTTCAAGTTATTTCCTTTAAACTTAAATAGCCAAAAACTTACCACTTCCACACGGATAGGGAGGATAACTATTAACAGTTATTTAACCTTTAACATGAACATTAATCAAACGTAATCATTTTTTTCTGGGTACATGATACCATACAGCATCCATATCAAACTTGCATTAAACTTTCATATCAAGGCGGGGGCCTCAAACTAGTGTCCTGCGGGCCACATTTGGCCCACGGGCCGCGTGTTTGAGACCCCTGCCTTAGACATTTTTGGCGTTTTTTTTTTTTTCCCAAAGACCGCAAAATCACAACTGAAACATTGTAGAGGCGGAAATTTAAGTTAAATTCCGACCCCCAGTGGCGTTTGACTGTGTTACATTTTTAATGTTATCCAGGTAATGACTCAGTCACCATTGGACGTTCTTAGGAATTTGGAGTGGTTGGGAAGTGAGTCACATTATCTGGATGTGAGCTGGATGATCCAGTCAGTTGTGGGAAATGGGAAAGCAAAAAAAAAAAACATAAACAAAAAAAAAAAGGGGGGATAGAGACAAAGATGCACTGCTCGGTTGTGTGTGCATGTTAGCTGGCGGGTGGCTGTGAAGTTTGGGGAAGGGGTGTCGGCCGCCCCCCCCCGTCCGCCCTCCTCCCCAGCCATTTAGACTTCCGTGCTCGGCCGTGGGGTCGAGAGTCTCTCTGAAAGGCAGCATTGTCCCCTCAGCGAGGCCCTGGCGTTCTAGAGCAGAGTAAACACAGGCTGTAGCAGCTCGAGAGGCGACGGCCAATGAGGAGGGGAGGGGGGCGGGGGGGCAAAGTGAGAATCCACCATAGCTTGGAGGCTTTGTGCGTGACCACCTGATCTCCAAGCCCTGCATCATCTTGTATTAGGATGACCCGGGTGTCTTTAGAGGTGAGTTAAGGTTAGGTAAGAGGCGTGAGAGAGGTGCGGGGTGATTAAAGGACGACCTAGCGGAGGGTCGGTGGGCTCGTGGACCTTCGTGCTCCCGTGAGACTAAGCTCACATGGATCAGTGGAGACTCCTTGACCCTGATCAACTGATCTTCAGTGAGGATTCTGGTCCGATTGTGCCACAAAACAACCACAGACATCGAGATACAACAACCCTCAGGTGTAAGATATGTGTGTGTGTGTGTGTGTGTGTGTGGACCCCCTGCTGAGCTTGGCTGTAACCTAATCTACCCCCCCTGCTGTGACCCCGGGAGGTGTTCTCAAGGAGGTAAATCTTCCAGGACTTTCGTTCTCACGCACAATGTGCACAGAACGAACACGAAGGGAACCACACATCCAATGGAAGGAACACGATGGAACTTGACCTCAGCATCACTTCACCTCAGATTTTCGTCTTCTTCTTTTATGGTGCTCTCACACCAGGCCTCCGTAGTCCATCGTTAATAACAAGCAGGAAGAGCGATGGCGTTAATTAAATGACGCCTATGTCGCATCGCATGCTTTTTGACTTTGTGGGTTATTCCCATCCGCCTCATTCATTTCTATTATGCCAGGTGGCAGTTATCATTAATCACCCTCGGCCTATTTGCTGGCCATTAACAGCAGAAGCACAGTTCCTGCATATACGTATGCTCCACCCACCTGATGGATGACCAGCACAAAAACACTTTTTTTTTTTTTTTTTTTTGCACCAAGCATCTGCCCTCGCCCAGACAGGAAACCTCAGTGTCTACTCCTCCTGCTTGGGGGAGGTTCTCATTTTGTTTTATTATGTAATTCTGTATTCTGCCCCTCAATGCTATTTTACTGACACATTAACCATGTATGATATTGATTTGGATAACACCAGCCAATAGGGATAATACAGTTATTGCTGGGTGGGAGTTGAGACGGTTCTTGCAGGAAGTGAATGGAAAATGACGAGACGGGAGGAGTGGAAACAGAAGAAAGGATCAAAGAAAGAGAAAACAACAACAACAAAAAAAGAGGGGACAGAAGAAGTGACGGAGAAACAGGAAGCTTCTCAGAGAGCTACCGATGGCCTCCTGCCAGAGCGCTCAGACGGAGGAATTCCAGGCAGGCAGGGAGGGATGGAGGCTAGGTGCCAAAAGGGAGGAGGAGAGTCAAGATGGAGGAGGGCGGGGTCACACTTGCGGTTTGTTGTCAAGAGCTGGACGCTAAAATGAGCACCGCTATCTTGTCTGCCTGGTGGAATGTTGAAGAAAATGTTGGGCTAATGGATGCTAATGCTATCATTATAATTCCTCTAAATGTTTCTCCCGCGGTGGGGGTTGACTGACATGTATGCGGACTTTGGGAGCAAATACTCCCGACTAAAGGACATCACATCTGTATTGTCAAGCTGAGAGGCGGGACTGATCATAAACCGCCATCAGACTGAGATTCCTCATTGTGCCAGTAAACCTTATGACCTGGTAAACCATGGGATTATATTCCACGGCACCGTGACCCCACTCCACTCCTGGATGGAAGGCCTAAGGCCTAATGATGGAAGGCGCATGCAGAAAATGCTAGCAACAAAACAGATACCCATAGCTTTTTGCTACTCAAGACCGAGAACCAGAGTATAGAGCAGGAGGAGTCACTTCCTGTGGCCCGCCAAGGTGCACTGTATTCTGGGACACGCTCCGAGTAGCCAGTATGAGACCCTGGAGATCATTTTTTGTGTGTTTGATGGTGTTTTTTTCCCTCAATTGGTAGAACTAGCATGTCTCTGAAACACAAGCGGTTATCTAAGCTATTTTTAATGTTTGGTATGATGTCATAATTCCCTCAAATCTGTCCATGCACCCCTAATTTAATCAAAAATGCCAGCATTGACCGATCCAATATAATGTCCTGTTTGTAAAAAGACCAGAACGGAAACCAGGCATGCCCAGTAAGCCTTATGGCCTGGTAAACCATGGGATTACATCCCACGGCACTCCTGGTCGGGATGGAAGGCTCATGCAGAAAATGGTAGCAACAAAACAGATACCCATAACTTTCTGCTACTCAAGACCGAGAACCAGAGTATAGAGCAGGAGGAGTCAGCTCCTGTGGCCCGCCAAGGTGCACTGTATTCTGGGACACGCTCCGAGCAGCCGGTATGAGACCCTGGAGGTCTTTTTTTTGTGTGTTTGATGGTGGTTTTTTCCATCATTTGGTAGAACTAGCATGTCTCTGAAACACAAGCGGTTATCTAAGCTATTTTTAATGTTTGGTATGATGTCATAATTCCCTCAAAATGGTCCGTGCACCCCTAATTTCAGCAAAAATGCCAGCAAAAATAATTTCGTGTTTGTAAAAAAAAACACAACGGAAACCAGGCATGCCCATAATAAGTACATTTCTACTCCAGTCCTCACATTCAAACAAAACCAGCGGATGAACCCAAGTTCAGCGCCATGTTTTTTTTTTTTTTCCCGCTGTCAGAAACACGAAGCATACGCTTTTAATCAACTAAAATGCTTCTCGCTACAGCCGAGCATCAAAGGTCAACAGATAATCCCCCGGAGGACGACAACTCTGCCGCGTCTACTAAGCATGGCTTCAGGCACTGCCCGCAATGGTACAGTCGGCTTTGAAGGGGCCGTGAGTCATCTTACGACGGCACGGGGCATTTCACAACATGGCCGCCGCGTCGGGAGCCGGCGAGCCAACTGCTGTGTCGACTGTGATTAAAAAATAAACACATGAATAAATCACTGGGCCTTTAAGCCTTAAACTTGCATTTTCATTCTAGGTCAGGGTCTCAAACACGCGGCCCGTGGGCCAAATGTGGCCCGCAGGACACTAGTTTGAGGCCCCCGCCTTGGTATGAAAGTTTAATGTTAGTGCGACTGTATGGATGCTGTATGGTATCATGTACCCAGAAAAAAATATTACATTTGATTAATGTTCATGTTAAAGGTTAAATAACTTAATAGTTATCCTCCCTATCCATGTGGAAGTGGTAAGTTTTTGGCTATTTAAGTTTAAAGGAAATAACTTGAAGGCTACCGTTTAGGTCGCTAGCTCTCTAGTTTGCGAGTTAGCATGTGTCTCAAGACCCTGCAGTTGCGCAATATGTTAGAGTATAAATGTGACTATAGTCGTGTTTTGTCATGTCTACAGGGCTCTAATAATGCTTTGTTCATTTTAATCTGAAAAAAAATAATTTGTCTACCCACCAACTATATGTGGTTTCTTAAGTTTTTATTATTTGCAGTTTTATTATATTTATTTATTTATTACTGATTGATTGATTTTGTCACGACGCGGCATGTCTGTGTTGCGGTGCGACCCCAGGATGCAGAGAGCAGGACCAAATAGCAGGTAAATAATATTTATTCTAGCTGTAAAAGCAGCAGCAGAAAAAGGCAACTCAGGTAGCAGCAGGACAAACAAACAATAATCCCACAAAGGGGAGATGCACACACCTGAACTAAATACAAACACAAATTAGGGACAGGTGTGGGTGATTAAGGCAACCAAGGACGACAGGGCAAAACAGGAAGTTAAATACAAAATAAGAGTACAAAACGGACACCAAAACCTAGGCCGGAAACTCAAACATAAACTGTCACGTGCGAACCCACACAGGGCGTGACAGTACACCCCCCTCAAGGACGGATCCCAGACGTCCGAAACAGTTCAGAGGGAAGGGTGGTGGGGGGACCGGAGGTGGGTCGCCGACGGGACCCTTCAGGGGGCCGGCCGGGGCGGCAGGCCCGGCGGAGCCAGCAAGACTCCTCCACGTGATGGAGGGAAGGGTTAGGTCGGTAAACACCCTCCGGGGGGCGCCCTCGACCAAGCGCAAGGTAGGCGTCCTCAGGGGGGCGCCCTGGGTGCGACGGCGAAGAAGCAGGCGTCCGGCCCTGACGCGGAGACGGCGAAGAAGCAGGCGTCCGGCCCTGACGCGGAGACGGCGAAGAAGCAGGCGTCCGGCCCTGACGCAGAGACGGCGAAGCAGCAGGCGTCCAAGCCAGAGCCTCATCATCTGCTCCAGCAAGCCCTGCTCCTCGTCTTGCAGGTGAAGTGGGCTGTGCCTCCTCACTCCCCCTGCAGGTGGCTCCATCCCCCCTCTCCATAGGCGGGCTGGGCTGTGCTTCCAGCATAGCCCAGCAGGTGGTACTAGCCCCCCCTCTCGAAGGCGGATCCCAGACGCCGTCATCCGAGGGAGCCGAAACCAGGGTAGGGAGGAGGGAGGCTTGGAGGAGGGTCACTGGCTCCTCCAGGTCAGCGGTCCCGGCCACAGCCACTTGTTTGGGCTTGAAGCTGCGCGGCTTGGGCACGGGCGGGATCAGGGATGCCGCGCAGCTTGGCATGGGAGCCAGGTCTTGAGAACCCCTCGGGCTGCGCGGCTTGGGCACAGGCGGAATCCGAGACACCACGCAGCTTGGCACGGGAGCCTGGTCTTGGGAACCCCAGGGGCTGCGCGGCTTGGGCACTGGAGGAATCTGTGAGGCCACGCAGCTTGGCACGGGAGCCGGGTCTTGGGAACACCTGGGGCTGCGTGGCTTGGGAACTGGAGGAATCTGTGAGGCCACGCAGCTTGGCACGGGAGCCGGGTCTTGGAAACCCCTGGGGCTGCGTGGCTTGGGAACTGGAGGAATCTGAGAGGCCACGCAGCTTGGCACGGGAGCCGGGTCTTGGAAACCCCTGGGGCTGCGTGGCTTGGGAACTGGAGGAATCTGAGAGGCCACGCAGCTTGGCACGGGAGCCGGGTCTTGGAAACCCCTGGGGCTGCGTGGCTTGGGAACTGGAGGAATCTGTGAGGCCACGCAGCTTGGCACGGGAGCCGGGTCTTGGAAACACCTGGGGCTGCGTGGCTTTGGCACTGGAGGAAGCCGGGGCGCCTCGCCACTTGGCGCGGGAGCCGTCGGGGAATGCACGACGGGCTGGGATTCGGCAACAGCGAGAGGGTTGAGCTGTGCCGTGGCGTGACATGGCGAGGCGGAAGAGGGCGGCCACACCTCTTGGCGACATGCCGTGCGTCGGCGACGCCGCCGCGTCGGAGGGTGTGCAGCGGGTACTGGGAACACCGACGCCATGGGCACTAGGGTGCCGTCCGGCCCCCACACCATGGTATCCAGTTCCTCCGGCGTGTACCTTGCACATTCCTGCTCCATCGCCTCGAAGAACTGCCGGGTCCATTCGTCGAGCTCCGCGGGATCGTCATCGGGTTCGTCGAAGCCGGCAGGGCATGAGGGCGGGTGCACCTCGACTTGGCGTGGAGGGGAAGGCGAACTAGGCGTCGCTCTGTGGCGCCGCGGCTTGCGTCGGCGTCGCGGAGGATCTGGAGCGTCATCGATGGGTCCGGGATACAACCACGCCGTAGCGACGAACGTGTCGTCCGGACCGCACACCAAGTCCTCCATCTCCCATAGCGGTATCGCCATTTCCTCGTCCTCCATGGCCTTCAAACGCTGCCAGGTCCAAAAATCGCTCTCCGCGAGGTCGTCGTCACTTGGTGGGATTATTCTGTCACGACGCGGCATGTCTGTGTTGCGGTGCGACCCCAGGATGCAGAGAGCAGGACCAAATAGCAGGTAAATAATATTTATTCTAGCTGTAAAAGCAGCAGCAGAAAAAGGCAACTCAGGTAGCAGCAGGACAAACAAACAATAATCCCACAAAGGGGAGATGCACACACCTGAACTAAATACAAACACAAATTAGGGACAGGTGTGGGTGATTAAGGCAACCAAGGACGACAGGGCAAAACAGGAAGTTAAATACAAAATAAGAGTACAAAACGGACACCAAAACCTAGGCCGGAAACTCAAACATAAACTGTCACGTGCGAACCCACACAGGGCGTGACAGATTTTCTTCATTCTTGATTTGTTTATTTATTTTTCATCTTATTGTGTGTAGAAAAATAAAAAGTAAGATATTTGAGAACAGTGGAATGTTTTATCAGAGCTTTTATTGTAGAAAATTGGAACCAAAGCGAAGTTTTTACATTTTTTTTGTTTTTAATAAATTTTTATTTACATTTTTTTTTTAAATAAAGTTTTTGGGGGTTTTTTTTTAAAACCTGATGCGGCCTAGTCTCACTCAGACCCGAGCTCCAGTGCCCCCCCCCCCCTCCAAGTAAATTGAGTTTGAGACCCCTGGAATAGAGGATAAGGGAATCTTAAACAACCAAATTCTAGAATGAGAACCAGATTGTTTATTCCTGACAACAATACCTAATACATACATCCGGGTTTATCTGCAGTCCCTGTATACCTACAAGTAAGCGGGTCTTATTACAGCGCAGCTGCAAAAAAAAAGCACCCTTCCTTTCCCTGCCTGGCTTTTTATACACTCGAGGCTGGAGTCCTGGACCAATCAGCTTTCGCCACTACCCTTGCTTGAACCGCTTTCATTTCGTGTTTCTCCTTTCGTTTGTACGCTGGGGCATCAAGGCATCTTTTTCCTTTGCAGGGGCATCAAGCTGTCATATGCGTACTCGATGTTTCCACCTTAAGTGTCTGTTGTCACGTTAGTCCCTTTTTTTGTGTGGGTGCGTGTATAAGTATCTTTGTTTGTTTTAGCTTATATCTTTAGCTAGCACAATTGAGCAAATACCTTCAGGGCAAGATTTAACCCGCGTGCCACCATTTTCATCTCGCTTGGTGTATTTAGTCCCTGTAATCCTTCCTCTTTTTTTAACTCTGTACTGACTCGCACAATGCCCTTCACTCTTCCTTTCCAACCCCCCCATCTCAGTCCATTCCTGTGGCCTTTCCCCACAGGCAGTGATGCAATCCTCCGACTCCTGCATGCAATCACACGGCATGCGCGGCCAGCCAAGTGGAGGCGTCGGCCACACCGCTTCTCACCAGGAGGGGGAAGGCAAGAAAGAAAGAAGCGAAGCCGGTAGAAAAACAGTCCCAACTAGCGGTTGCTCGTTGCTGCAGGGGAAGGTGATAAAAGTTTAACCGCACGATTTTACGACATATTAGGTAAACATGTTTTGCTGCGCTTGCATGCCCAAAAATGTTTTGTTTTTTTCCATTGTAGTATTTCTAACAGGCTGCAGAAGATCAACACCCCCCCCCCCCCCAACCACCCCCAGTCCTCACTAAGCAGCTGCATGTACTTTATAGGGCTTGCTGGATGAGGTCTGTGTTTCGGAAGTGAGGGCGTTTGGCTGCTTCTGCACAGCCTGTTCTCACATATTTTGTATTTCGCAGGCTTTTATAAGAAAAGAAACTCGCTGCAAGTAGTCGAAAACAGTCTTTTGGGGGTGGGGGGGTTACTTGAGTTATTTTTACCAAACAGTGTGTGTAACATGACTAGTTATAACAGTGCCAAACAGTGTGTCTAACACAGTGCTTCTCAATTAGTTTGTCATGCCCCCCCCTAAGGGACAGAAATTCTTTCACACACCCCCCCCCGATATGAGACGATACTCATTTCAACCCCCCCTTTCCATTTATCTGTACTGCACAGACTGAAGTTGGTTAGCGTTCTGGACTTTGGAGCGGACACCTCAGGTTGTAATCTCCACTAGTAAGCATCATCGGTATTCATCCGGAAGAGCATCTGGAATTTAAAGGGCTCAAACCAAAAAAAATCAGTATGCGGATCAAAAAAAAAAATCCATTCCATGATCAGGAAAAAGCCGGAAAAACAAACAAACAGACTGAACTTAAAAGTGAAAACAGGAAAATGTAACAAAATGGAGAGTATACAAATCAAATTATATGTTGAGTACTATAAATTTGTACATGTTGGTAGGTCTGCATTGAAATGAAAGTCTCTTGTGAACCCCTCCCGACAGGTCCCCGTTCTCCCCCAGGAGGTCCCGCCCCACTATTTGAGAAGCAATGATCTAACATGACTAGTTGGAACAGTGACATGTAACATGACTGGGTAAACAGTGCATGTAACATGGCTAGTTACAGTGCTAAACAGTGCGTGTCACATGACTAGATAAACATTGTCTAATTGTCCAGTTAATGCTGAATAGTGTAACATGGCTAGTTAAATAGTGAAAAAAAAATTGCGTATACAGTGAGTAAGGTAAAATGTACCACTGCCACACAGAATGGGAGGAAAGCTTGTTTCACTCAAGTGCACAGTGAGGTCATGTAAGGTAACGTTGGTGTCGGCTAGTGACCGGAATACTAATATCATTAGAGTCCTATAGACATTAAATAACACCACTATAGTCACCAGTGCTGGAGGGATTTGGCTAAATTTATTTAATCTAAACTTAGGAAAGGTTTGCAAATGGAGCGGGGATGAAAGACAAAGTAAGAAGTCAAAAATGTACCACTGCCACACAGAACGGGAGGAAAGCTTATTTGACTCAGCATCCACGGCTGGCAACATTGAGTGCACAGTGAGGCCATGTAAGGTAACGTTGGTGTCGCCTAGTGACCGGAATACTACCTATCACTTGTATTTTAAAATATTTTTTGACTAATAATAGACCACAATAGACCATAATAGACCACAGTCTGCCATGCCATTTCTGAAAAAATACCATCGTCCCTTGTTTATAGCGGTTCATTGGTTCCAGACCCGACCTAAATACAGGTTTTAATATCATTAGAGCCCTGTAGACATGAAATAACACCCCTATAGTCACCAGTGCTGGAGGGATTTGGCTAAATTTATTTAATCTAAACTTAAAGGGTTGTAAATGGAGCGGGAATGAAAGACAAAGTAAGAAGTCAAAAACGTACCACTGCCACACAGAACGGGAGGAAAGCTTATTTGACTCAGCATCCTTTAGAGCACAGTGAGGTCATGTAAGGTAACGTTGGTGTCGCCTAGTGACCGGAATACTACCTATCACTTGTATTTTAATATATTTTGACTAATAATCGATAATGGAGCCATAAAACCTAAATATTCTAAGGGGTGTCAATCAAAAGTGAGAATTATTCCTCTTATATTGGATCTAATAAGTCTGCACGACCCCGTTACTGGGTTGTATCTGTGTCCACGGTGGTCATGTGACTATGTTTTGTATGTTTGGGTATGTAAACACCCCTTGGTTTATCAGCATTGCAGATCTAGACCTCCCCCGAAGGCCGGAGCAGCAACGAGCGGAAGGTCAGGTCAGGAATTCAAAGCGCCGCCACTTGCCTAAATCTTCAAAACAGCACACCCACAATCTTGGAAAGAGTCAAACGAGAGACACAGGTGTCCAGCGGCTTCACCCCAATGGGAATCCGACACAAGATGTTCCATCAGCACCAGTTCAGACAGAACGGGAGTCCATCCAGAAAAGTGTCTTACTCTAACAGAATGCAGATGAATGACGCTGCCTCCAGTATGGAAACTGAGGTATAATAAGCAGCAATATGTGGTCGTGTTTCACCACTGACTGACTGCGGTGCTATTACACGTCTGTCACCCACCCGTAGAAGTTTTCTGGCCGTCGGAGCAGCGCTGGGAGGAGCGCTCCTGTCTCCCAGTCATTTCCTGTGCTGGGGCCACGCCGTACTGTTTTAGAAAAAAGCTACGGTAATACGATCCCGGCAACAGATTTATGCAACATGGCGTCCAGGGGGCAGCGGGTGGCTGTTGCGGAGTCTGGCGGTGTAACGTGGACACACCCTGTCGCTGAAACAGGCAGGAGGACACCTTCACGGCGTCCGTCCAATAGAGACAGACAAATGCAAAGCACTTACTCTTCATTTCTGTCTTCGTCACAGGAATTGTGTTGTTTTTTTTTAGTTTAAAGACTGGACTGGTTGAGGCTAATGAGTGCGCTAATTATGTCTCATCGCTAAGACAGGATCTTAGTTAGAGCTCAGAGTCAAACGGCGACTTTTACACGCTAATGCCAACTTTTAGAAAGCCATGGCTCGTTTCAGTGGCGCTGACTGAACCGCTTCCTAAGGACATCAGACACTTAAAGCCAAGTGAGGTAGAGGGACATTTCACTTTGTCAGTAATCAATCATGAATCAATTATGTTATACGTATTTTTTGCCCAATTTAAGCATTTTCAAGCATAAAAACAGCTAAATGAAGGAGCGTGTATATAAGGCATTGGGACCACTGTTCAAGTACGCTACATTGGTCACTAGGTGTCAGTCATTTTGGCTGATACAAGCACTTGATCACCAGAACATCAGGCTTTTATTGCAGCTTTAAATGAGGCGTAAAAACTATCAAAGATGTCCCTCGTACAGTCGTCCCTCGTTATATTGTGGTTCTCAATATATAATATTGTTGCCTCAATATTTTTTTGGTTGACTATGCCCAGAAAACCCCAGCTGACATGCCAAGGCAGAGACGGGCATTCCATGGCCGACACGAACATGCCATGGCCAAGACGGGCATGCCATGGCCGAGACGAAAATGCCATGGCCGAGACGGGCATGCCATGACCGAGACGAACATGTCATGGCCAAGAAGAGCATGCCATGGTCGAGACAAACATGCAATGGCCGAGACGAACATGCCATTGCTGAGGTTGAGTGGATAAAAAGGTTCTCCGCTCATTCCGTGTGGAAGTGGTAAGTTTTTGGCTTCTTTTGTCATTTGTCATTCTTGCCCAGCTGACATGCCATGGCCGAGACGAACATGCCATGGCAGAGACGTGCATGCCATGGCCGAGACGAACATGCCATGGCAGAGACGTGCATGCCATGGCAGAGACGGGCATTCCATGGCTGAGATTGAGTGGATAAAAAGGTTCTCCGCTCATTCCGTGTGGAAGTGGTAAGTTTTTGGCTTCTTTTGTCATTCTTCCCCACTCGGTTTGAAACACTTTCTTGAGTTTAGAATAAGTAAATCGGAGAGAACAACCCAACCGTCTCCTCTGTTCCTGCAGTGATCCTGTAGCTTGCCCACCTGATGTAGATAGGAATGTAAAAGTGACTATAGGGGTGTTATTCCATGTCCACAGGGCTCTAATCATGTTAAAACCTGTATTTAGAAAGTCATAAGAGGTTTTTAAAATGCCATAACTACAAAAATATTCAATTTATTAACATTGAATCCTATTACATGGAAATTGCTCTGGAACCAATTAACTACGATAAACAAGGGGCTGTAAGGCAAATGACTACAAACACAAAATTATGCATTTTCCCCCATTTTTGTCTTCTCCTTAGCAACAATCCGTCCTCAATTATGGGGGGTAAAATGGGGTCAAATCCCAATATGAAAAATAAGCACTTCTCTATCAAACTTGAGCTTGGCTAAGGTCTTGCGTTATGTCATCCATACCAGCGTTGTGTCTGAATTTAGCGGTTTCTGTGGATTATACAACCCCAGGGGTGTCCGATTTTCGAGATCCCACTGTTAATATTAGGGCCTATTATGTAATCGGATGCATCCGTGCACAAAACGTAACCTCACACCATTGTAAGCACACAACAGCCAGGGTCCATGTGCATTAAATTAGCGCCGACGCGTCTCCATAACACCACAAAGAAAGTAAACACGTCTCTTTTGGAATATATATATGCTAAAACCTTATATAACAAAACTGGGGGGGTGGGCTCATGGAAAGTGGGAGCTGAAACTGCAAGGGAGGGACGAAGTTGAAAGCGAGGAGGGGATGGAGAAAGCGGGGGGGTTGTCGTCTAACAGGACTGGATATGCCCAGACAGCGAGCCAGACCCAAGCCCAGACTTGAGCGCTTTATTTGACTCAATACAACGCCTCACCCTTGGAACAAAAAAAAAACCTCTCCCAATTCCTCCTTTACTCCTCCCTTTCTATCTCCTAAACAAGCAAACATGGCTCCATCATGGAGAAGCATCATCTGTATGTTGCGCTCATGATGGAAACTTCAACTTTCTCCTTCATGTCTTGGTCTGCATATTGTCTACACAGAAGGAGCCTGAAAGGAGCGTGAGGAGGCAAGGGTGGGGTAGTTGGGAGTGTTTATTTTGGAAATGCAGGCCCGCAGCCGTGGAACTGACCCCTAAACATCACCGTGGTAGATCCTCTTTGGAAAAAATGTTCTCCTTTTTATTCTAAAAAGGAGAGGGCAGCCCTGCAGCCCACCCGCGGGGACTTGGGAACGGTCTGCTCCGGGAGGAAACGGCGAGGCCGTGAGGTGATTAGTGGTTACAGTTTAACTGGAAAGAAAAATGCTCATTGGGTAGCAAAGCGGAATACTCTCCTGGACATGTTAGCGTGAGTCAGGCTTGGCTATTCTTAATGTATACGCTGCACCGCTGTCACTCCCGCTGCTGCACACGGGGAAATGATTAGCACTCGATGAGTGGAGAGGCTGTGGACTTTCGATGATAAGACGGAGCAGAGGCTCATTTGTAGTTTAAGTTGAGCTTAATAAAGCCGGATGTGCTCATTCCGTCTGCAATGATTACCTCCAACAAGACGTCTACGCATGCAATTCTCATCCTTGCACAAAATGCAATATTAGGAAGTACATTAGGAAATACAAACATGGATTTGAACACTAGACTCCTCACTCGGGTTCCCTAGCCAACACATTTACTGTGACACTGCTATTTATTTACAGTATGTCTAATTTTTTCGGATCATATCGACTATATTGGGTAATACAAAAGTAAAGCTGACTATAGGGGTGTTATGTCATGTCTGTAGGGCTCTAATAATACCTAACAAAACATATTTAGAAAATCGTAAGCAGTTTATCCGTGCCATAACTGCAAAAATATTCCGACTTCTCGGAAATTCACTTATGGAAGTCGGGTCTGGAACCAATTAACCACCATCAATGAAGGATTACTTCGTTAAAAAAGGCATAGCATTTCAGTATGTGGAATCAAACTATGGAATGGATTGAGTAAGGAACTCAAACAATGCACAACGATGAGCCAATTCAAGAAACAATACAAGCAGTTGATGTTTGCTATATATATTACTATATTGACAGTTACTGTCAATGTTTTAAATAAAAAATAAAAAATAAAAAATAAAAAATAAAAAATAAAAAATAAAAAATAAAAAATAAAAAATAAAAAATAAAAAATAAAAAATAAAAAATAAAAAATAAAAAATAAAAAATAAAAAATAAAAAATAAAAAATAAAAAAAATAAATAAATAAAAAATAAAAAAAATAAATAAAATTAAAATAAATAAAATTAAAATAAATAAAATTAAGAAAAAAAACTACAATTTAAAATTAAAAAATAAAACTAAAAAAAAAACTTAAATTATATTAGGAAAGCAGGAAGTGAACAAATGTAACAGTTACTGATTGTAAAAGTACCAGATGGAGGGGTAGGATTTAATAAGCTTTGCTTCTTCCTACTCCTTTTGGACATGTGGAACTGTGAACTGATTATGGGATGCATTCAATTGTAATCTGATGCATGTTCAAATGGAATATTACCATTACCATTACTGTCATGCAAATCCAATCAACCCCTTCCAGACAGCCAAAAAATATATATTAAAAAAAGACTGCAAGGGTTGAATGGGTCGGCCTTTCACGTTGACTATAATCCTGCTATGTACCAACCCCTGCTGTGATATTACTTTTAATGGTGGATGGATTTTCCAGTAGCCATAACTCCAGTTTGAAGTAGTAAGAACTCTTAAATGTAAAGTGTGTACTCACATTGTGTGCTTGGGCACACTTGACACCTTAAGTTGGGTTGGTTTCAGTCAGCACGAGTACTCCGATATGCACTCAAGAGTAGAATACTTCAACCACTTTGCATAATAGAAAGACTTGAAGTAATCCCAAAGTTGCAGTAATACAAAGTTGTTGTAGAGCAGCATGAGTGCCGCCCCTAAGACGCTAGCGTTCTTCTATACAGGTGTAAGAATGAGGTGAGAGCGCCTCTGGTTGGTTCCACAGATGTGGTTAGCGTTTAATAGCCTGGCGTAAGTAGGAGAGCACTGTGGGTTCCCGCCGTGCCTCAAAAACATACCTCGCGGTTACGCTCTGACGCAGGAACATGTCGTCGCAGTGCACCTTTTCCACCATAAAGCCTGTCAGGGATATGATGTCACACACTTGCGGTGCGGGGGCTGAGATGTCAATAAGGAAAATTGGGGCTGGTGGATGTGAGAAGCACACGGACCGGGTTCGACGTTCCGGCTACATCTGGACACACATCCTGAGGAATGCCAGCGCCGGGGATGCACAGCAGGGATCCCTGTGGTGGCTGACGGAGAGGTGGAGCCTTTGCCGTGTGTGTGTGTGTGTGTGCGGTATATGGTAGATATAGCGCCACATCTGGATCCTGCTTTTTTTTCCCGCCCCTCTCCCTCGCTCAAATGAATATCATGAATGACCCGGACCTGAACTGAACCTCAGCTGATTGGGTAAACACTTCACTGCGGTGTGTTAGCTTAACAGCACCTGTGCTTGGGAGTTTGGACAGACGATACTCATTTCAACCAAGCAATGTTCCATTAGAAAGGGCCTGTTCTGGGCCCATAATTATCTGGCCCATATGAGGGAATTATGATGACGTACCGATAGATTCCATAACATGACAAATATCTATCTCTCCTCCAGACGCCCCCCTCTGGCACAAAAGGTTTTTTCCCTGTCAGCCTTATCAATCAACAAGGCCCATGTTTTTGACGAACATGCCATGGCCGAGACGGGCATGCCATGGTTGAGACGAACATGCCATGGCCGAGACGGGCATGCCATGGCTAAGACGGGCATACCATGGCTGAGACGAGCATGCCATGGCTGAGATTGAGTGGATAAAAAGGTTCTCCCGCTCATTCTGTGTGCAAGTGGTAAGTTTTTGACTACTTTATCATTCTTCCCCACTCGGTTTGAAACACTTTCTTCTCCTCAGTTCCTGCAGTGATCCTGTAGCCTGCCTACCTGATGTAAATAGAATGTAAAAGTGACTATAGGGGTGTTATTCCATATCCAAAGGGCTCTAATCATGTTAAAACCTGTATTTAGAAAGTCATAAGAGGTTTTTAAAATGCCATAACTACAAAAATTTATTAACATTGAATCCTTTTACAGACGATACTCATTTCAACCAAGCAGTGTTCCATTAGAAAGGGCCTGTTCTGGGCCCATAATTATCTGGCCCATATGAGGGAATTATGATTATTGATTATATAGATTCCATAAAATGACAAATATCTATCGCTCCTTCAGGCGCTCCCCTCTGGTAGGAGGCTACGGTCCGTCAGGACCAAAACCTCACTTCACAAGTTTTTTCCCCTGTCAGCCTTATCAACATACTTATCAACATACTGTTTTAGAATAATAATCAGACTGTGCTTCCGGTATAACAAACAAAAACTGTGTATATATATATTTATACTGTATATTTTGTACTTTCATTTTGAATAGATGTGTCTGCACCTACTTCACCAAAACAAATTCCTAGTATGTGTTTGATCATACCTGGCAATAAACTATTTCTGATTCTGATTAAAAAAAACTCTCCAATGAGCCAAGATTGCTGGAACTGTGCAGGTCAGCAAATCAAACACTACTTTTTTCACAATTTAATTCATTAATTTTCTACCGCTTTTCCTCACGAGGGTCGCAAGGGGTGCTGGAGCCTATCCCAGCTGTCTTTTGGGAGAGAGGAAACCCTGAGTACAGAATACACCCTGGACTGGTGGCCAGCCAATCACAGGGCACATACATACATATAGACAAACAACCATTCACACTCACATTAATACCTATGGACAATTTGGAGTCGCCAATTAACCTAGCATGTTTTTGGAATGTGGGAGGAAACCGGAGTACCCGGAGAAAACCCACGCATGCACAGGGAGAACATGCAAACTCCACACAGAGATGCCTGAGGGTGGAATCGAACTTGGGTCTCCTCAGTGTGGCCTGCGTGCTAACCACTCGTTCGCGGTGCAGCCATGTTTGCATATAACATCAAAAGATAATTTGATTAATTGAGATCTATCAGTCTGGAAAAGCTTTAGGACTCCAGCAAACCACAGTGAGAGCCATTATCCACAAATGTCAGGAGTTCTGAATCGGTCCACTGTTGTCTTGACAAAGACATTCATACCTATGGACAATTTGGAGTCGTTAATTAACCTAGCATGTTTTTGGAATGTGGGAGGAAACCGGAGTACCCGGAGAAAACCCACGCATGCACAGGGAGAACATGCAAACTCCACACAGAGATGGCCGAGGGTGGAATTGAACCCTGGTCTCCTAGCTGTGAGGTCTGCGCGCTAACCACTCGACCACCGTGCCGCCTTCACAATTTCACTTCACTTTAAACAGAAGACATTTCATGTGCTAGTCGTACCAAATGATCCACTATAAGCTGGAAAAACCTTACCAGCCATGTGCCGCATCGTTTGAAAAGTGCCCGAATACAGTGCACCTTGCTGGGCCACACTAGGTGGCTCCCTCCATACACCTCCATAGCTACACACTGGCTGCTCGGAGCATGTAAACAAAAGTTACCAAAAGAAGATGTCCTGCATTTCTAGTCAGGACCTTTTCATCGGGCGTAGTTTTGCACAGTGCACAAGTGTAAAGACTTCCAGCTGACATTTGGAGATACATGCCTGTCTTTGGACGGGGACAATACCAGGGTCTGGCATTGGCAAGCAGGCTCATTTGGATCCCAAACGAAGCCCCCTGAGCGTGCCTCCACCTCCGCTGTGTCAGAACACTTTTTAATGATCTGAGGCCTTAGTGCCTCTGCCACACGGGGCTTGTTGGGTCCGCCTTGGCAGGGTCCTGGCTCTTTCCCCTGGCATGGTCAATCTGGGACAATGGGCCTACGAGAGGCAGCCAATGGGAGGAGATCCTAAACTGCGTCCCCGTGTGCGCACAATGTGGCTCAGGGACAGGGAATTGCTTAATTGGAGGGAAATGGCTCTTTATCGAGGCCTCTCTGCCTTGTACTGCCTTGACACTTTGGCCATGGTTACTGGGAGGCGTACTCAGCCCATACTCATGAAAACAGTAACTTTAAACTGTTTTCCTAGCTGTACACTGGCTACTCTAAAAGAGCGCAATATAATCCCACGTTAGGTGCTTCCAAACCCAACCATCTTCTGTGAATTTCTAAAAAGTAGGATGGAATATTTCATAGTTACAACAGAAAACTTGTTTTTAACATTATTAGAGCCCTCTAGACATGAGATAGCACCCCTATAGTCTTCTTTACACGCATATTACCCAATATAATAGACATAATAAGACATTATATAGACATGTTATTTTTAAAACATTTTTTTCCGTGTATGAGTAGTCTGGCTGAGAGAAGGAATGTTTAGAGGCGTTCCGATGTAGACTTTGTCAGACTTTCATCTTCCACCAGACAAATATGGAGCAGTAACAAAATGAAATAACAACAAAGACTAGAGCGTTTGACTCACAGGTATTCGTCATTATACTGATTCACAAACACTCCACAAAGATTCGAACCTCACTGACTCACAGGTAGTCAACATTGATAAAGACTTTGAGTCTCACTGTCGGACTCACATGTAGTCGAAATCAACAGAGACTTGCCTTTCACCGATTCATGGACACTCCACAAAGACTTGAGCCTCACTGATTCACGAGTTATCGACATCAACAAAGACTCCAAAGACTTGAGCCTCACTGACTCACGAGTAATGGACGTCTACAAAGACTGGAGCCTCACCGACTCACGGGTTGTCGACACCAAAGACTTGAGCCTCACTGACTCAGGAGTTATCGACATCAACAAAGACTCGAGCCTCACTGACTCATGATTTATCGACAAAGATTTGAGCCTCACCGACTCGCGAGTTATCGACATCAACAAAGACTCGAGCCTCACTGACTCATGAGTAATGGACGTCTACAAAGACTCAAGCCTCACTGACTCACAAGTTATCGACATCAACAAAGATTTGAGCCTCTCTAACTCACGAGTAATGGACATCTACAAAGACTCAAGCCTCACTGACTCACGAGTTATTGACACTAACAAAGACTCCAGTCTCACTGACTCACGTGTTATTGACATCGACAAAGACTTGAGCCTCACCGACTCACGAGTCATCGACATCAACAAAGTCTCCAAAGATTCGAGCCTCAGTGACTCACGAGTAATGAACGTCGACAAAGACTTGAGCCTCACCGACTCACGGGTTGTCAACAACAAAGACTTGAGCCTCACTGACTCACAAGTTATCAACATCAACAAAGACTCGAGCCTCACTGACTCACAAGTAATGGACGTCTACAAAGACTCGAGCCTCACTGACTCACAAGTTATCGACATCAACAAATACTTTAGTCTCACTTACTCACAAGTTATCAACATCAACAAAGACTCGAGCCTCACTGACTCACATGTTATCGACATCAACAAAGACTCCAGCCTCACTGACTCACGAGTTAATGACATCGACAAAGACTTGAGCCTCATTGACTCACGAGTTATTGACATCAACTCCAAGACTCCAAAGACTCCAAAGACTTGAGCCTCAGTGACTCACGAGTAATGAACGTCGACAAAGACTTGAGCCTCACCGACTCACGGGTTGTCAACACCAAAGACTTGAGCCTCACTGACTCACAAGTTATCGACACCAACAAAGACTCCAGCCTCAATGACCCACGAGTTATCGACATCAACAAAGACTCCAGCCTCACTGACTCATAAGTAATGGACGTCTACAAAGACTCCAGCCTCACTGACTCACGAGTTATCGACATCTACAAAGACTCGAGCCTCACTGACTCACAAGTAATGGAGTTCTACAAAGACTCGTGCCTCACTGACTCACGAGTTATCGACACCAACAAAGACTACAGCCTCACTGACTCACAAGTTATCGACATCAACAAAGACTTGAGTCTCTCTAACTCATGACTTATTGACTTCAACAAAAACTTGAGCCTCACTGACTCACAGGTAATGGACATCAACAAAGACTCGAGCCTCACTGACTCACGAGTTATCGACATCAACAAAGACTCGAGCCTCACTGACTCACGAGTTATCGACACCAACAAAGACTCGTGTAAATGTGAGTCCTGAAGGAAAATGAAATGAAATGAAAGACTTCATAGACTTTAAACCCCAAAGATGATGTAATCATTATATTGACCATAATGTCTTACCTGTCTACAAACATGTTATTATTTCCTATTCAGGATGTTGACATTCCCAAAGGACTACATGTGTGGGCTACGTACAGTGGAGGGGTTTACATGTTGCACAAGAGATAGTAGTCTTGATCGAGGGTGTTGTGTGGGTGGGTGCTGAGTGTATGAGTGAGTGGGGGAGTCCAGGAGAAATAGGTCAGTGCCCCCGTTTGAACCCCTGTGCATACTTGCAGAGCAATGACACAAGATTGGGCGGGTTCTTACCTTTCAGTGGATGAGGATGAGGAGGAGGAGGCAAGGTGGATCCAAACTTGACGACAAAAAAAACTAAAGTCCTGCAAGCGAGGTCAGAGCCGAGTCGACTCCTCGTTAAACGTGTACCCCTAGTTCCCCTACTTTACCCCCTCAATTTCGGGCAGGAAATCCAGCTGACAAGTCTTCCTAGGTGTCAGGAGAGGCGGTCCCTTCCCACACCATTTTGCATGTTTCTCCCAAGCAGTGACAACTTGACAGTCCTTGTTAGTCATGCACACCAAAGTCCCCAACACCTTAAAGGGGAAAAAGTGAGGCGCGTAAAGGCGCGCGGTGCTTCATGGCAACGCTGATCAAGTGCTTCCTGCCCGCCGACGCCGCTGCTGCCTCTGCCGCTGCTGGTCGTGGTTCTCCTCCGAGGGGATTCAAGGGAAGTTAGGATGGCACGAAAATGGTGGCAGGGCGGGTACTTCTTCTTCGTCTTCTGTTTCGTCGTCGTCGTAGTCGGTGGAAGATGGTGTCTTAAGTCTTGTAGGAAGGAAGAGCTTTGTTCGGATGGAACGTCGTGTCCCCCCCCCTCCTCGCCGCCGTCTTTGCCCGTGTGCCGCCCTGCAAGCCAGCAGCCCCAGCCAGCCAGCCAGCCAGCCCAGGCAGCCCGTCAGGAGGAGCAGCCCAGCGGTGTCTGCCAGCTCAGCGCATGCTTACAAGCTCCGCCCATGGACGCCCCCCACCTCCTCTCATCCGCTCCTCCTTCAGCGACTCCTCTCTGGTAACTAACTCCTCATTTTATGCCTCTTGTATATCATCCAAATAAACACGATTTTGGATGTATACTTACAAAATAAATAAAAAAACCTCATTTACATTTACATTGTATCACACGATACAGCTATTTCTAATACGTTGCACACCCTAACACAACATGATACACACCATCACAGCAATACATCCAATAGATTGTCAAATCAATATCTAACATGAAGCATTATTCTACTTAAATGCAGCATTTATGTAATACTTACAGTATTTAAGCCTTTCCAGCATCCACCACTAGAGGGCGCTACTCTCTACCTCACGATGACCACTGGCAAATTGCACTATTGGTGTATACCTAGATATTCTACTGGAGTGTAGTGCTGTTAAAAGGCGTTTTTAATATTTTACAAATATTTCTCTTCTATTAAAATATTTAACTTCTATTTAATTCTCTAAAATTACAACATTTTGGTACAATATTGATGTGATTGATCATTTATTTTTAGATTTATTAATTATAATACAAAAATAACTTAAATTAACTTAAATTATATTATATAATTAACATATGAATTCATAATAAATTAATAAAAATATACAGAAAATGTATATCTTTTAAATCACACACTAGCCACAATAAATTTGGCTTTTGGTATACACCATTCATTATTTGCACTACGACCCATTCATCATTGCACTAAAATTAATATATCTGCAATATGTCTGCAATACATATCTGCTCCTGTGCAATATTATGTGTATATCTTGGATATCTTGTATATATCTTGTTAAACTGTCTTTTTTTACTTTACTTTTTGTATACTTTTTTTTACTTGACTATTGCACTGAAAGGAGAAGCTCTCTAATCTCGTCATACACCTTGTATAATGACAATAAAGGCCATTCCAAAAACAGAATTAAAGAAATAATTGCATGCAATTTAAGAGAATACAACAAAAATATTAAGAGGGTTAAGTTTTATTCACAGAAGAAAAAAATCTCAATTCTACGACAAACAACAGTCATATAAGGATAAGAAACAAACAATACAAAATTGTGTTATTATTAGACAATATAGATTGTGGAAAAAGTTATGTTAAGAGAAACAAATAAAAGTATTATGGTGATTATGGTACAAGAAGCAAGTCTAAATAGTTGGAAATTTAAAAAAAGAGCTGCTTCTTTAACAGAATAAAATAAAAATATTAAGAGAAAAAAATCACTTTAATGACTAGTAATAGTAATAGTATAGTCATATTAGTAATAGTAATATTATGAGGAGAACAATATCCATCCATGCCTTTTCTATGTGGGTAATGCTGGAGCCTATCCCAGCTGTCTTCGGGCAAGGGGTGGGGTACACCCTGGACTGGTCGCCAGCCAATCACAGGGCACATATAGACAAACAACCATTCACACTCACATTCATACCTATGGACAATTTGGAACCGATCTCCTGACTGTGTGGCCAACATGCTAACCACTCAATCACCGTACAGCTGAGAACAATATCATACAGTTGAAATAATAATGAAAAATATATTTTAAGTCAATAATGTCAACATTTTTTAATATTATTAATTAATTTATAATCACCCGCCACCCTCGTGAGGATAAGCTGTAGAAAATGAATGAATTATATAATCAATTATTATTATAATCAACTTTTTAGGAATACACCATAATTAAAATGACATCAGAATCAGAATCACCTTTATTGTCATTGTATTGCATACAACGAAATTTGAGTGCAACTCCATGGTGCATTTTGTAGTAAGTAAAAATAAGAATAAGGAAAAGGATTAAAAAAAATAAAACAAGGAATAACAATATCAATATAAAAGTGGCAGGTGCTGTTCAAAATAAGTGTAAATACATGTACATAAAAAATAGATATTTCTATCAACATTCATATATCAAATCAACATTTCCCTCCCTTTCTGCCAAAAAATATTTATTCCTGAAAAAATATAAATGTAATTCTGTCATTATATATGATTTTATTCCCAATAGCGGTCGTGGAAATAGCGTGAAAAGCCTCGTGAGGAGCGTCAAGCTCGTGCAGCATATAGTCCTTTGTTTACATGCAGTGCCTGGTCTCTGCGGAAGGAGGCTGGAGGCTTTTGGTAGTGCAGTGTGACTCCGACCAGCTGTTTCCCGCCTTGAAAGCCACCCGATCAGCTGCGCACACACACACACACACACACAGAGGGCCATGCAGAGGGAGAAAGCAAGAAGGGGAGGGGCTGAGAAGGAGCGAGGTAGAGCGCCACACACAACGAGGGAACCCCATCAGCTGGAAGTGGAGTAACATTACAACTCGAACTACATTTCCTCCTAAAAAACAGGGATTCTTCTCTTTCCGTCACCTTTGGTTGGCATTTGAACGCACCTTATCTGTGCTTATTCTATTATAAGCCATCAACTATTTCTGAAGAAAGGGGAGGACCGGGAGGAGGAGGGGGGTACCAAAACTGGAGAGTCAGCCGTGAGCATGGAGTATTTCATGGTACCAGCTCAGAAGGTGCCCTCTTTGCAACACTTCAGGAAGACGGAGAAAGAAGTCATCGGTGGGCTTTGTAGGTGTGTATTGTTGTTATTTTTGATTATTATTATCATCATCTTATTACCGTAAGTCACACATGTGAGGTAACGCGTATTGCTTGAGGCGGTCTGTTATTGTGAGCACGACCCATCTGCGGGGCTTCAAAACAGCATGTCGGTTGCCATATGCGAACTAAGAAACGTTTAAGGTTGATATTTGTGACGTTTGGCTGTGAAATGTTTGAATTTTGTGGCTAACAAACACAAACCACGTGGTTCCCTGCGCACACACACACACACGGCACGCTGCTGCTGCTCCTCCGCCGTGGAGCGCTCAGTAGCACTACTTATCCTCAAATCACCCCAAATGTGCTGCATTTTGTCCACGTATCGTTCACCGGAGGGGGTTTGACTTTTATTGGGGGGTGTTTAGCAGCGAATGGTACTAAGTTGTAGTCGGGAAGTGCGGCCATGCTTGTGGCTCCTCTCGCATGAACCAACGAGGGGGGTTTGGCGTCTCTTTTCCTGTTTATGACGCCGTCTTTGCGACGTTGAAAAAAAAATGACTGGTTTGTCTGCCAAGCGAGGCGCCGACATACGCGGTGGGAGTTGTGGCTGTGTTTTCGGCGTTGACTTCTGCCGTCAAATTGAAACGCCTCCACTGCGTCTTTTCAGCGCTGCCATGCTGCCTGCCGCATTGTTGTAATGGCGGGGGGACGCCAAAAAGTGTGCCCGGAGCACGGTGACGGCGCTGGGAAAGGGGGGTTGGGGGGCGTGGAAAGACGACATTGGCAGTGAAGATGTTTCGATTTTTATCCCCCGAGAGTACTCTTTAATAAGTTTGGCTGCGAATTCAAACATTTTTGGCTCAACAAGGGGCAAAAATGTTGGCGTTATAAGCGAGGGGGTGTGTATACGTCCGCTGCCTTGCTTGGAGAGGGAGGCGGAGGGATCTGGTGTTACTCAGTCCTCGCGCGAGGCAGCATGGGAAATTGAGTCCTACGTTTTCTACTGTCTATTGTAATCTAAAAACGATACTTTTCTAAGCTCCAACGTTAAAAATAATCAATTAATTTCAATTAATGTAATTTATAATAAATTTTAACCCAATCAATTGACTACTCATGACATTTTTATACCGATTATATTATTATATTGTTTTGTTTGTTCAACATGCTTTGTACTTAAACCACTTTATTAGGTGGAAAATTGCTCCATGTGGTATTCTGGGTTGTGTAACACGCCAGAGTATCATTTAATAGTGTTTAATAATTTTTCATCAATCAACATATTTCACATTTATGAAAATACCCCCATTGAAAAAAAAAACCCACATGTACTTTCTCATCATATTTGAACATTTGCATGCTTTTGTTGGACGTGCATGGCGCGATGCTAACGTCTGTACACAAATGTTGCCAGTGTTTGCACTGAGGTGGCTGAGACGCTGCAGATAAGAGGCTCCCCGCTGGAATACCCAGCCAGATACAGACGACACATGCTGCACATGGGTGACACAGCAATGGATGACACTCCGCTATGCTCTGTGTCATTCAGTTTGGGTGCCAAACTGCATCACAAGCTCAAATCAATGAATTATTGCGCAACCATTGCCAAACTTGGGGTGTGCAAGTGTAGCCCATGTTGCAAAGATGTAATATCACAAGGAAAAAGTCATAATTTTCCAAGAATATGAGGAAAAAGAAAAAAATACATTTAAAAAAGTTTTAATATTATAACAAATAAGGTAAACAAGGCGGCATGGCTTTCTAGTGGTTAGCGCGCAGACCTCACAGCTAGGAGACCAGGGTTCAATTCCACCCTTGGCTATCTCTGTGTGGAGTTTGCATGTTTTCCCCGTGCATGCGTGGGTTTTTTCTGGGTACTCCGGTTTCCTCCCACATTCCAAAAACATGCTAGGTTAATTGGCGACTCCAAATTGTCCATAGGTATGAATGTGAGTGTGAATGGTTGTTTGTCTATATGTGCCCTGTGATTGGCTGGCCACCAGTCCAGGGTGTACCCTGCCTCACGCCCAAAAACAGCTGGGATAGGCTCCAGCACCCCCGCGACCCTCGTGAGGAAAAGCGGTAGAAAATGAGTGAATAAGGTAAACAAAATAAAGTTGTGATTTTTTTTGGAAAATTACGTAAAAAGTTTTAATCCTTGAAATGAAGTCCAAATATTTTTGGGAATTAAATGATCATATTATAAAAAGAAAACTTGCCAATATTGTTTTACAGGATATTTTAAATATTTGGACAATAATTGGACACTTATTACACAAAGCCCATTTTTAGCTTATTAGCATATCTAAACAAAATATAAAAAAGTGGCATTTTCAGTGTCTTTTTGGACACCGCTGACTTCTAAACGTAGCACATATTCCATAATCATGTATATTTATATGCTGATAAGTGGCAGAAACTAGGAAAAAAAAGTTCCACTTCCAACCTCATAGAGGTCTGAAGGACCTGTTGAATAAATGTCACCTCTCCTTATGTGTTTGTTAATCTCCAATTATGAAGAGGAATCGGATCTATACACCAGTAAAGGTTAACAAAGATGAATTGGAAAGATGTCAGACAGAATAGAATCACGAGCTGCACGGCGGTCGAGTGGTTAGCGTGCAGACCTCACAGCGAGAAGACCCGAGTTCAATCCCACCCTCAGTCATCTCTGTGTGGAGTTTGCATGTTCTTCCCGTGTTTTCTATGCGTACTCCGCTTTCCTCCCACATTCCAAAAACATGCTAGGTTTATTGGCCACTCCAAATTGTCCATTGGTATGAATGTGAGTGTGAATGGTTGTTTGTCTATATGTGCCCTGTGATTGGCTGGCCACCAGTCCAGGGTGTACCCCGCCTCTCGCCTGAAACACCCCCCGCGACCCTCGTGAGGATAAGCGGTAGAAAATGAATGAAAGAATAGAATCACAATTTTCAGAATTCCGGGCTAAATGTCTCTTCTAATGTCTTCCCGGAAGCTCCCAGCTTTTTATAGGGGTGTTCTCCAAAGGACTGCCGTAGTGCCAAGATGCCGGATCTGGAACATTCCTTGTGAGCCCGTGTGGCAGTAACCGCAGAGAGTTGTGTTTTTTCTGACGCCATACAATCATATTATGTATAAAATGAAATATAAAATATAAAAATATAAAAAAAAGATTAAAAAAATATATATATATAAAAATAAATATAAAATTGAACATACACGCCACGTCTGTTGCTTGTATCAGACTGCTGATTTTGTGAATCTTCATCTTTACGTGTTTCTATACCTATTTAAATAAATGTTTATAAAATCGGATTTAGCTTCCACATGTCTAATCCAGAATACATGACAGTAGGTTCCAACGCCAGCACCTTTGAC
The DNA here is from genome assembly GCF_030265055.1 of Doryrhamphus excisus. Lineage (NCBI taxonomy): Eukaryota > Metazoa > Chordata > Actinopteri > Syngnathiformes > Syngnathidae > Doryrhamphus > Doryrhamphus excisus. Next base: position 5,786,625 of record NC_080480.1, on the reverse strand, counting down.
CTTTTCACTGATGTGTCCCTTTCTCCATCAGCCTGGCCAACATTCCGCTCACCCCAGAGACCGCCCGCGACCAAGAGCGGCGGATTCGCCGGGAGATCGCCAACAGCAACGAGCGGCGGCGCATGCAGAGCATCAATGCCGGCTTCCAGTCGCTGAAAACGCTCATCCCGCACAGCGATGGGGAGAAGCTCAGCAAGGTGGGGCCAACTCCACTACAACTTGGCAGGAGTTGTTTTCAGCATCTGCTGCGACAGCGTCCATACTCATACTTGTTGTTTTCTTCTCAGGCGGCCATCTTGCAACAAACGGCAGAGTACATTTTTGCTCTGGAGCAGGAGAAGACGCGACTGCTGCAGCAAAACAATCAACTCAAGCGGATCATACAAGTAAACAGAAGAAGAAAACCCCATAGCAAAGTATTTCCTCAAAGCTGATGACGTGTGCTTCTCACAGGAGTTGAGCGGCTCCTCCCCGAAGCGGCGGCGCGTGGAGGAGAAGGACGAAGGCATCGGCTCGCCTGACATCCTGGAGGAGGAGAAAACGGACGACCTGAGGAGGGAGATGATCGAGTTGAGGCAGCAGCTGGAGAAAGAGCGCTCCATTAGGATGATGCTGGAAGAGCAGGTGACGTATTCATATTATGTATACACTACTGTACTTTCTCTTATTATGTCTACTATATTGGGTAATACGAGTGTAAAGGACACTGCAGGGGTGTTATTTCATATCCATAAAATTAATACAGTAAACCTCGGATATATCAGACTCGGATATATCGGAAATTCGCTCACAACGGACAGATAAAAAAGAACCAATTTTTCTGTAATGCATTTCCAATAAAAATTCATTGCATATATCGGATTTTTTATAACGGATTTCGCCTATTTCGGACAAAATCTCCAGTCCCGTTCCAATGCATTTCCATTACATTTCCCTCGCATATATCGGATGGCCGCATCGTGGCGCTCCGATTCGCCGAATCGTGACAGGCCGCTATACGACGTCATTTGCAGCGTTTGCAGCGTTGCCTGCGCGTCCAGGTACATTGGAAACATAGTCAATGAAGTGCCTTTTTATAACGGATAAAATCCGATTTATGCATATACCGGATATAAATCCAATATATGCGTAAAACGGACATTTTCCGGTATACGCATATAACCGATTTCGCTTATATCGGACAAAACCAGTGGGAACAATTGAATCCGATATATCCGAGGTTTACTGTAATACAATAGTTGTGCTGTATGTATCTATCAACATAAACCGCAGTGCTAATTGTTGATGTGCTCGCCAGATGCGTTCCATGGACGCTCAGTTTTACCCCGAGAAACTGAAGGCTCTGGCCCAGCAGGTCCAGGAGCAGCAGACCCAAACGCAGCAACATAAGCAGCTGGAAAGGGACCGCACACCTGCTCATAGCCCACAGGTACACACACACACACACACACTCACACACTCAGCTGTGGAAAGCTCACGCCATCAAGTGAATGCCAATAGCTAGATCCAAAATGTTGCTGCCATGCATCAAATGAAAGAAATAAAGGCTTCACTTAGGGAAAATGACTCGGCAAGAACCCAGACCTAAATGGTGTGACCTGAAATGGGGTCACCTTTTTATACATTCTTCATGTGTTTCATTCATTCAATTTCTACCGCTTATCCTCACAAGGGTCCCTGGGGTGCTGGAGCCTATCCCAGCTGTCTTCAGGCGAGAGGCGGGGTACACCCTGGCCAGCCAATCGCAGGGCACATATAGACAAACAACCATTCACACTCACATTCATACCTATGGACAATTTGGAGTCGCCAATTAACCTAGCATGTTTTTGGAATGTGGGAGGAAACCGGAGTACTCGGAAAAAACCCACGCATGCACAGGGAAAACATGCAAACTCCACACAGAGATGGCCGAGGGTGGAATTGAACCCTGGTCTCCTAGCTGTGAGGTTTGCGCGCTAACCACTCGACCACCGCCCCTTCATGTGTTTCCCTCAACCATATTTAATTGGACTGTACTGAACACAGACTATTACTTTCTACAGAATACATATTTTCATTACATTTATTTATGCTTTTATTTCAGTCAAAGCAAACAAATTAAATTTTTTAAATCAATTTTCATTTGGGGCGGCACGGTGGTCTAGGGGTTAGCGCACAGACCTCACAGCTAGGAGACCAGGGTTCAATTCCACCCTCGGGCATCTCTGTGTGGAGTTTGCATGTTCTCCCCGTGCATGCGTGGGTTTTCTCCGGGTACTCCGGTTTCCTCCCACATTCCAAAAACATGCTAGGTTAATTGGCCACTCCAAATTGTCCATAGGTATGAATGTGAGTGTGAATGGTTGTTTGTCTATATGTGCCCTGTGATTGGCTGGCCACCAGTCCAGGGTGTACCCCGCCTTACGCCCGAAGACAGCTGGGATAGGCTCCAGCACCCCCGCGACCCTCGTGAGGAAAAAGCGGTAGAAAATGAATGAATGAATGAATTTTCATTTGTCAATGAAACATTAATACACATAATAATTACATATCCAAAGTACATTTTAGAGGAATATATTAAGGCAAGAAAATGAGACAGACTGTAACTGCATGCATACAAATAATCCATACATTTAAATGAAATATGACCAATAAGTGCAATGAATATGACTAAAATATTGCTTTTAGGTTTCAAATAAAAATGTCGGACATCTCCAACATTGCTCATATTTTGCATATTTGAAAGTCATTTTTGACTGTCCCTTCCAGGTCTTCTCCCCGGGCACACCTCCCGCCCCCACGCACCACACCACCGTCATCGTCCCCGCGCCCGCCCAACCCCCGCAGCCCCATCACGTCACGGTGGTCACCATGGGCCCGGCGTCTGTCATCAACACCGTTTCCACGTCCCGACAGAACCTGGACACCATCGTTCAAGTAAGACGGCAACACATTGACAAAGAGGGAAAGTGTGATTATAACCATAGAGGAACAGGAATATGAGCAATGCATTTGTGTATTAATCTAATTGCACATCGTCAATGACAAACCTGAACACCAGAGGGCGCCAGAACACCCCTCACTTCCTCCCTCCTCTTTCTGTGTTGGTATCTTCCAGGCGATCCAGCACATCGAGGGCACCCAAGGGAAAGGCTGTGAGGAGGAGCAGCGCCGGGCGGTCATCGTCTCCTCGGGACGTGTCCTCGCCGACAGCGACGAGCCCGGCGACCGCTCGCTGCCATGAGTCCACACGTTCGCCTACACCCGCAACACAAAAGACTTTTTAATAGGGCTGGTAGACACAGTGAAGCACTCCGTTTTTTTTTGTTGTTGTTTTTTTTTTTAAAGCAACTACATCCAAGTATAGTACCATGATACTCGTATCCATGCAGCTTATCTACACACTCGTTGGTCTTGTAGAAAGCCGACTAGAGCAGCTACACCACTGACTCATCCTAGAAATATTCCCATACTGGATGTTACTCGTCAAGCTATACATCTTTTTCCCCACGGGGGGTGCTCAAGCAAAATGAGCGTGGCCACGCCCCTTTTACTTCCACACTGTGAGCCATCATTGCCGCTGTTTTCATGCTTCTTTCTCTCGTAGCGGAGAGAACGCTCTTAAACCGTCGGTCTCGTGCTTGTGTTGTCGTTATTGCTGGGCTGGGTTCCCAGCACACACACACACACACACCTGGACACAAAGGCTTGTTAATTAAGCTAATCAGTACCCCCCCATTCCCCACCCCTTTTAGCATTTAGCTTAGTAATGCAGCTGAGACTCTGGAAGTCTGCAGCGGCATCACAAGGCCTCCCAATGACAACGCCACAGCCGACACACACTATCGCGTTCGCTCAATCATTAAAACGTACATTTAATTATTCCCAAAATCCTGCTTCCTGGTGTTGCGTCACCACCAAGCTCGTGCACAAACATTCCACCTCAATCACAAACACTTCTTGTATCATTCCCCCGCTGTAATATTTGCTGTAATAGCACAAACTCTTCCCTAGATGGCGCTTTAGAGAAATGCAGCATTTCCTTTATTTACATGAAAGCCCTTTAAAACAAATAATCAAGGGAAAGTGTATTTTTGGGGGGAATTTTGCTCGTCGTCTACACACGTCTTTGTCTTTCTGTGCCTTTTAAAGACAGGAAAAGTAGCTAGCATGAGGCTAGCTAACAATTAGAACAAATAAATAACGGCAACTGTGTGCCATATTAGCCAATTAGCTAAATTACAGTCACATTGTTACTGTATGAGCTGACACCGGAGAACTACTTTAATGGCGTATTGTGGATGACGGGCACAATTCCAAACAAAGTGCACTTTTTTTTCCTTCCAAGCCAACAACCAATCACTGGCCTCACGTACACTGAATGGGGACCTCCTTTGGAAAGATATATGAGGGAAAAAAATCATCTTTTTATTAATTTCCAAGCACTTATTTTTACTGGAGCCTTCTTCAAGAACAGGCACCACTATTGAGGTTATGTCATAACTTCTCCATATACAATTCTTTCTTATCTTTGACACACCCATTTTTATTGTATCTGCACCCTCTCTCGCCTTCCCTCTATCTTTTGTCATCAAAAGCTATTTTTTTGTATAAGAAATGTTTGGGGGGATAAAGAGGCTTGTGCCTTTGTAAAGACAAGACTAATAAAGTTTGTACTTTGTTTTTTTTAATATGTTTGTATCGTCATGTTATCACACTTATTACATACACAATGAATAGACCCGCAACCCATCTTTTTTTTCGTTAGAAATCGCCATCACTATCCCAGCCCGCCATCTTTTGGTACGGCGTATTGTCTTGACCTAGCTAACGTCTTTGGCAGTCCTCCCCACTTCCTTCAAAACAAAAATGTCTGCCGCGTGGAATCTAACTGCTAACAGATGCAAGGAATAGTATCCGGCGGCGGTAGAACGTTAAAATAATACGGCATTTAAAGAACAACACTTGACGGGAGTATGATGAGTTTTAGACGCTGACGGCCACGGCGGCTAACGTAGCCAAGTGGCTAACAGTTTGTTTTTGGCTAAGCTAATGCCCCAAAGAGTTGCATTCGTTGGAAGAGACGAGCAATGGAAGACACCAAGGTCGCCAAAGTCTCCTTAAAGATGTGCCTTGTCTTCAAAAAGTAAGTCAAATATGTTTTGGGCCGAATTAAAGTGCTTTTAAGCTTCCTTTTTTCATATCATAAACTAGCCATTAGCAGGGGTGTGTAGCCCATGAAAGAAATGACGTTGTTAATTGATAAATAATTATTAATTTTGGATTCAAAGTTTGTTTTTTGTGAGATGGTTTGAAATATTGTGATTTTTTTTCAAGTGAAATTAGAGATTCCAGCTTGTCAAATGTAAACAATCCCGATTTGGAATAGGATAGTAGCTTTCCTGATAAAAAAGATAATAAAAAGATCTACTTCCGGTGATGTTAATACTACAAATATTCTGACTTCTGGTCAAATGACAGCTTTCTTTTCATTTACTGTCGTAAAATGACTTATTTCCAGAACATTACAGCTATGAAAACATAAATCCTAAACTCTTAGGATAGGCTTATGACTTTTAAATGTTAAATGTTAAATGTTACTACTGACTATTACTACTTCTTTTTTTTTCTAAAGTTCCTACTTTTTCTTGTAAAATTCCTACAATTTCCACTTTTCTGGTGAAATAACATATATATATAACAACATATAATTTGGTGGTTGGTTTTCTCTTCAAATGACAATAATTCTGACTTAATGTTTTGATTTTTTTTAAATTCAGCGTTTTATTCTAGCCAAGGTGGAGGTGCTAAATGTTTTTTGGACGAGCGAGCAGTGCATGGGGGACATGCAGTGGTGAGAAAGCGCAGTATTATTTGCAGTGGAGATGTTGATTCCTTGAGGAGTGCAGAGATTACAATGTGTGTCTGCCACTGGCTGATAGAAAGCTAATCCGCCTTCTGTGAGCTGTGTCAGGGATTTTGGGTTGACTAGGGGGTCCACGTGTCTCACACGTACCCCCTCTCCGTCGTACACACACACAATGTAACGTCCATATTCAACCTGACACTAATATAGTAGCATTTTACATAGAAAAGTGGCATATTGATATAGCACATCCTCACATTGTGCTTCAAATGTTGTACAATTCCAACATAAATCTCATAAAACACCAACTTTCTGTTGATGACTTATTTTCTCATACATCGTTCTGATATTTAGTAGTGGAATGCAAGTTTTTCCCTGAAGTGTACTTACTTGAGGACTTCCTTCTTGCATGGTGTATTCATGTCCAGAGTAATATTCCTTGCTATGAAAATACTTTTAAGTTGTACTAATAAGCTGATGTTGGTGGTGGAGGCGTGCGCTGTGACCTCTACGCGTCAGCTGCTGGTCCACGTAGGCATGCAATGACACCTACAACAACACACACACACACCAGCTGGCACTCTGAAGTCCCGCCTCCTCTCCCCGTCTGCCCTTTAACCTTCTAGCCGCCTGGGTATATATAGCGGGTACCACTATGAGAGGTCTCCTGGCAGCCATCATGAAGGGTACCGTCTCCATCTGCTGTTTTGTCTCCCTGCTGCTTTTGCAGGCCACAGCAGGTAAGGACCAACAACACACACACACACACACACACACTTGTTGCTGGTGTTTTTTGTGGTTGAAATGTGCGTTGATGATGGTGATGTGAAGGCCTGCTTTTATATGCTTTGATTGGATATGGAAGCTTCCAGATGGAACAGTCTTGTCATGGAGACACCAGTGGCTTAAGTGGTCCTATCATTGCCCCCGCCACTCAAATCAGTTCATAATGAAACTGGAGTGGTGTGTTATTTTTAAAAAGTGAGCTGGTGTGAGAAATGGAGGCGAATTAGGCGATACGATGATATGTTGGGGATTACGGCTGCTTCTCAAGATGACATCCTGTCGGAGTGGAATATCTCCACCAGCCCAACACACTCCCAAATAGGACAGGGACCCGCACCGGGGCGACGTACCCTTGCGCGTGTCACCCTTGTCCGCCCTTGGGATGGCGTTGAGCTGGGCAGCCCGTCGTCGCCCGCCAGGCCATTTTATTCCGGGCTGCCGTCAGGTGTCTAAGATTGGAAGGCGCTCCTGTAACCCAACACTGCAGTTCCTCCTCCCGGCCTCAGCGCTCGCCTTTCCGTACGCCGCGCAGCTGCTGTCACAATCGCAATTTATTCCCAGCCCTTGGCCTTGTAGGGACATGCATTCTCCAAGCGGGAGGGGCCTTCCTTCAGCGCCGTGCGGCTGTGCAGGTGACCCAGCCACCCCACAATTCCTGACAACAAAATACATAGCAATGGAATTCACGAAATGATGGATACATGTTGAAATGATTCATAAGAACAAATGAAGAATAATCTATCGCTAATCCTGATCTAACGATGGGGGAGCTGGAACTAGATAAAATCACAATAATGTCTAAATGTCTAAAAAAAAATTTAATATAAAGCAGACTACATATTTTTTCAATGGTGTCATAAATAATTTCTTGAAACAATAACTGATCAATACAAAAATACAAGCTGTGGTGGGCGTGGCTTCCGTGTGCTAAGCAGGAAGAGGGCGGGATCGTAGACCTGCAGGATGTTGGAACACAAGCGCTTTACTCTAACATACAACAGTCATGCATCCATTTTCTTATCCTCACTTGGGTCACAGGTATGCTGGAGCCTATCCCAGCTGTCTTCAGGCGAGAGGCGGGGTACACCCTGGACTGGTCGCAGCTTTTAGTCAAATAAATTCATTCATTCATTCATTCATTTTCTACCGAGGGTCCCGGGGGGTGCTGGAGCCTATCCCAGCTGTCTTGGGGCAAGAGGTGGAGTACACCCTGGACTGGTCACCAGCCAATCACAGGGCACATATAGACCAAATCAATTCAATTATGAAAATAATACATTAGTTAAAATGTTGTATTGTGGTGTTAAATGATGCCAACGTTCCCGATCGTGAGGGTTGCGCCTTTGGAAGTGAGCCCTGAAAAATGGCTCTGAATGCCGGGTCATTGTGATGTCACAGTTAGCTGGACTTTCCTGATATGGGCGTGCCCGGGGACAAGCTGAGTGGGGCCAATCACAGTATAGCAGGCGTGAACGGAGGCAGACCATAGGTGGAATCAATGAAAACAGAGCAATTTTGGAAATCCAGTTGGAATGGGTGCAGATTATGGAAGATCTAGAAAGCTTTATGTGCGGTTTATGGTGTATTGCTGCTCTAGAGGAGGCCACAGCTCTATACAAATGGCCGAAAATGAGCTAGATTGGTGTGATTTAATACAGTAGTAGTACTTTTAAGTTGCTCTTGGCCTTTCCGTGTTCCCGTAGCTACTTGTGGGGCGCTGATGCTTGAGCCCTGTCAACTCTGCCTAGCAACAAAGGGGCCGCCTTACGACCATGCTGCAAAATGTGTAAATATAGGTTAGTATGGTAAAGTTTCCATCATACCGAGGTTGTTCAGTGGTGGCAAGGAATGGAACCAGAGACCAGTTGCTTTCGAGAGCGTTTATGAAGCGCGTCACGCCAACAATCGGTTTCATTACGTAACGAGAATGGAAAAAGAAAGGTGCCGAAGCTCTATGTGATCCCCTCTAGTGCAATGTGGCGTGTGCGGGACATCCCTGTGACCGCAGTAGCGTGTGTGTGGCGGGGGGGTGACCCCCCTCTGGGTTTTTCTTGTCTTGTAATGACGCCGCTCACCACACGGGGCGTCACTCTTCAAGATGGGCATTTTTTGGTGACGCCGTAGCTAGCAAGTTAGCATGAGGGTGCAGAAATAGCAGCGTAAAGACGCGGGCGTCCGTCGTTAGCAAGGACAGCCCGTGTCCTCTGTTAGCGCACGGACATCACGTCAACACCTCAGCGTCTTTGCCCTCGGAGGACCCCCCTCAGCGTGTCTAACATGGAGTATAAGTGAATGTGATATTTACTGCATATTTAGCAGACGTGTCGGTGAGTCAGAACATTTAAAATAGGAACACCCCCATACCCCCCACCCTCCACCCTTCCCAGCTCCTGTGTCCGTCTTTTGACCCATTGTGGGTCTATTTCTGACCTATAGGGGAGCTCCACGGGCCGTGCCACCTGTTACCATCCGCCAACCAGCCTGTGCCAGCGCTCTTTCTGGCACACTCTCCCTTTTAGAAAGACCTGCAGACTCCTACCTTCTTTATGTTACGCCACGTCGTAGATGTGAGGAATTCAATTTCAAAACTGACGTATAGAACTACACTTGTGTGATGCTAATGATCCTTTTTACCTGATGAAATTCACCAAGCAACAAATAGCAAACCAGGAAAAAGAAGCAGAGCAGCGATGTAGTCTTACTTTGCATTGCCTGTTAGCTTGATAAATACTGCTGAGGACTGAATCAGGCCCATGATTTGAATGATTGCATTGTATAAACATAGTGTTGTGTTTGTGTGCACGCCTGTAAATGTTATATACGCTAATTCCGTGATGGAATGCTCGTAAAATGATGGCCTTTATCCCTGCATTATGTTTGCATAACAACATTCCGTTCGGATGTACCAATACCCGATAGAATGTTTCCCCCTAAACGGAGGCGTGGTTGTGTGGCAACGGCTTCAGCAGGAGCACATGGCGAACACGTGGTCTCCGGGACACTTGGGTCCTGCAGGGTTAATTTTGTGTCTGTGGGGCTTTGTGGAGCCGCCCACTGAGTAGACCGGAAGGTGTTAGCGAGGTGTGTTCACTGTGTCTTGTCTTTAGTCAAGCGCAGTGGTCTGAGGCTGCACGAGTGCTGCCGACATGGGGGGGGAGCTGAGGTTCACGGACAGCAAACATGAATTCCAACATGTGCTGTGCCATGGCGAATTAGAGCCCGGCCCCCCTCCATTGGTAAAGTGGACCGCATGGCACACTCCACACCTCCAAACTGAAGGTGTCGCTCGTGTGCTGTATTGTCTTTAAGTACATGGCTTTAGCAGTCATTCTTTCCTTGTGTTCTGGTCCCTGGCTCTGGTTTCTCTTGTTCTCACGCCGTGTTGAGAGAAATATAACCCCGGCGTATTTTTAGCAGCTTGACTCAGGGAGAATCAGCGGTGCCGCGTCCTTCCTCAACCAGCGACCACACGCTGTTTGCGATGAAAGCTTTTCCTTCTGATGCAAGTTTGTGATCCTGCTGCTTAAATGGTTCATCCCCGAGACAGTTTCTGAGTGAATAATGCATATTCACAAATATTTTGAGATGACTCCATTCATTTTTTTGTCAACGTTAAGGATGATATATAATATATTTCAAATATACCTTTTAACTGAGATCCATCATTCCATTGTCTATGCTGCTTATCCTGACTAGGATCATGGACCATATACTGGAGAATACTGGTTCCCAAATAAACCAAATACTGGTTTAATTGTTTTTTTTTTTGGGGGGGGGGGGGTAACTTTTAGCTAAAATATACACATTCCCTAAAAATTATAGGGACACCTTTTGCTCTCCAATCCAAATGCTGCTGTATTATCTTAACAATGGTGCTGTAAATATGGTGGAAACGTGTTCACAACTCTATTAGGGGATCTCCCAGTCCCCCCCCCCACGCTACACCTCCCCAAGCATACACACACAGCTCCACCCCCGAACACGTTTGTCAGGCGGGACAAACCTGGGCACTGACAGGTCTGTGATTGGCGGCTAAAAGCAGAGGAGAAAAGACCAGATGATTGGCCGTGGTTGCTTCTCATCTCTTATCTCCAAAGCCCATTGTGATGCCAAACAAATGTCTGTTTATTTTCAGGGCTTGCCTTCTATATAAAGCGCTGAGTGCACTAACAGCTGGGATCTAAGTCATCCGATAGCCCTCAAAGCTGGACGCGACAGCACGGGTCCTCTCAGTCGGGATGTCGCTCGGACTGAATCACAAAGCAGAAAATATTACAAACCCTTCTGGTTGTTATGTCATACACGCCGTCACATGAAAAGATGTATTGAAACAGCCTGATGTGTGTCTGTGACTGTCCCCTGCAGAGGAAGAAGAAGAATTCACCGCCGTCCTCCGAGACAGATCTCACATCGAGGAGACGCTGCGCTTCGCCACCGAGGAGAAAGCAGCAGACTATGCAGGTAAAGTGATCCAAGTGATCCAAAAAGTGATCCAAAAACAGGGCTGCCAGGAGATGGTGCTGTTGCTCTCACTTTTCCTGCATTATTTTACCATTCATACAGAAAAAGCAGTACCTTGGTTAACGTCCGCCTCGGTTAGCATGCTTTTTGGTTAACATCCAAATTGCAAATGCCTTGGCTTGCATTGGCCTGCTTGTTTATTGTCCAGGATACAGTCCGGTTTGTTTATGCCGCCGTCTTGGATCACGCAGCAAAGATGAAATCTGGCTGTACTTGACACGTGATGTGCTGCGGGCGCCATTTTGGAGCAAAATACACGGACCGCACAAAACGGAAACATTTTGGGACAAAAAACAAGAATATGGACTTAAAACTGAGATCTCACCCTGCAAAAAAACACTCCATCTATACATTTTCTATGGCGCTTGTCCTCGCTAGCGTAGCAGTGGTATGTTGGAGTCTATCCCAGCTGACCAATTAAGCTAGCATGCATGTTTTTGGAACGTGGGAGGAAAGCAGAGTATGCGGAGAAAATCCATGCATGCATGGGATGAACAGAGAAGCCCAAGTGGAGATTCCAACTCTGTGTGGCCAACATGAAAACCACTCACCCACCGTATTACACATATTACAAAATATCATTAACAATATACAGTATAGCCCACAATATAAATACACACAGACATTGCATGCAAATGCATAGAGTGTTATGCTACATTGCCTTGGCTCTTTTGTTATATAAATAAACTTATTTGCTGCTTGTTTCTTATGTTGACATTATCGCACACGTCTTTGTTCCGCAGCGGCTCTACAGAGGTTACGGAAGATCTACCACGGCTCCATCAAGCCCATGGAGCAGGCCTACAAGTACAACGAGCTGAGGCAGCACGAGATCTCAGGTAGTGCTGAGGCTTGGGGGTCGGCCGTAGCTCTGTTTGCTTTGGGTTGGAGCACATTTTACACCTTCTTATGTACGTTTTCATATTTACATCCATTTTCATTCCACTTACCAACCTTCCATTTGACAAGTTTCTATTCATAAATGCCTTTTTGCTCTACGTTAACCCTTGAAGTTGAGCACATATCTTTGAGTAATTCCAACCACGGGAAGAATATTCCAGCCAGGATCTCCCACCCATCCATACTCCCTCCCTCACCGTGCTCTCCTCACTCTCCCAACCCCTCATCTAACAGCCTACCCTGGACGAACCCTGGGGGACGCAGCCACAGGTGGGTGTGGGTGGGGCTTAGCTGTGCATGGCACCGCCCCTTCCTTGCCACCCCACTTAGTGGGCCACAACAATAGGTACACGTCTTAATCATTCTCAAACACAACACGATCTGACGACGCTGTCACTGAAAACCTTGCACAGGTGTACCTAATGTTGCGGCCAATAGTAGCAAAATGTGCGGGAGGGGGGTTGCATGTGCACTTGTGGCTTCCAGCTGAAGTATGAATGGGTTTGGAGGAGTGCAGCATCACAACATGTGTTGCTCATCTTTGGCTGATTTCATTCGGGGGGGAGCTCAACTTACACAACCTGTGGCCTTTCCAAACATATCAACATTACACCCGTCTCGTAACGCTGCTAAAAAAGCACTGCTTGCATTGTAGCTGTGCACTCCTGGGTGTACAGCAGAGCCGGCCCGACCCAATGTGGCGCCTTGATGACTTTATATGTACAATATAACCATAGAAACTGTACTCTCGTGCTTCAATATTGTCTATTATTATATTTATAAACATGTTTTGACTGAACTCCAGACGTCCACAGTCAAGATTTGAATCTAATCTGCAGTGTATGATTTTCCCACAGATGGCGAAATCACATCCAAGCCCATGGTGCTGTTCCTGGGACCGTGGAGCGTAGGAAAGTCCTCCATGATTAATTACCTCCTGGGCTTGAGCGACAGCCCCTATCAGCTCTACACAGGTATTGTATTGTATTATATATTAGATATATTATATATAAGGTATTGTTGCTCAGTTCATTCATTCATTCAGTCATTCATTTTCTACCGCTTATCCTCACGAGTGCTGGAGCCTATCCCAGCTGTCTTCGGGCAAGAGGCGGGGTACACCCTGGACTGGTGGCCAGCCAATCACAGGGCACATATAGACAAACAACCATTCACACTCACATTCATACCTATGGACAATTTGGAGTCGCCAATTAACCTAGCATGTTTTTGGAATCCGGAGTACCCGGAGAGGGCTGCACTTGGAGAAAAGAAGGGAGAAAAATTTGGAGATGAAATAGATAACTAGAGATGAAGATTGGTAACTGTAAATTACCCTGGAGTTGCTACCTTATTATTGTGTGGAGTGTAAACTAGTCTAAAAATATATGTTTTGCCACTGTCGCAGCAGCAGCCCCAAAATGTATGTATGAACATCCAGCAGCAACACGACATTTTGATGGTGGTCAAGTGGTTAGCACGCAGACCTCACAGCTAGGAGACCAGGGTTCAATTCCACCCTCAACCATCAGTTTGCATGTTCTCCCCATGCATGTGTGGGTTTTCTCCGCGGACTCCCACATTCCAAAAACATGCTAGGTTAATTGACGACTCCAAATTGTCCATAGGTATGAATGTGAGTGTGAATGATTGTTTGTCTATATGTGCCCTGTGATTGGCTGGCCACCAGTCCAGGGTGTACCCCGCCTCTTGCCCGAAGACAGCTGGGATAGGCTCCAGCGACACTGGTGAGGATAAGCATTGGAAAATGAATTAATGAATGTAACTTAAACCAGGCTGCACGCCGGACGAGCGGTTAGCGCGCAGGCTACACAGCTAGGAGACCCAAGTTCAATTCCACCCTCGGCCATCTCTGTGGGTTTTCTCCGGGTACTCCGCTTTCCTCCCACATTCCAAAAACATGCTAGGTTAATTGGCGACTCCAAATTGTCCATAGGTATGAATGTGAGTGTGAATGGTTGTTTGTCTATATGTGCCCTGTGATTGGCTGGCCACCAGTCCAGGGTGTACCCCGCCTCTCGACTGAAGACAGCTGGGATAGGCTCCAGCACCCCCCGCAAGCCTCGTGAGCATAAGCGGTAGAAAATGAATGAATGCATGCATGCACGGGGAGAACATGCAAACTCCACACAGAGATGACCGAGGGTGGTATTGAACCTGGGTCTCCTAGCTGTGAGGTCTGCGCGCTAACCACTAGACCACTGTGCAGCCCCTGAGTTCATTCATCAACTACAATCCAAGACAAATGCGCTCATGGTCGTTCGTCTGCAGGAGCTGAGCCTACTACCTCTGAGTTCACCGTCATCATGCACGGGGAGAAGATCCGCTCCGTGGAGGGCATCGTGATGGCGGCAGACAGCTCTCGGTCATTCTCCCCCCTGGAGAAATTTGGGCAAAACTTCCTGGAAAAGTTGATCGGAATTGAGATGCCGCACAAGCTGCTGGAACGTGTGACCTTCGTGGACACGCCCGGAATCATAGAGAACCGCAAGCAGCAGGAGAGAGGTAAAGCCGGTGTTCGGGACGTGGTGCGTTGGTGGAGTCATCGGTGACACCCTTCCTGTCCTTCGTCCAGGGTACCCCTTCAACGATGTCTGTCAGTGGTTCATCGACCGCGCCGATCTGATCTTTGTGGTGTTCGACCCCACCAAGCTGGACGTGGGACTGGAGCTTGAGATGCTGTTCCGTCAACTCAAGGGCCGCGAGTCCCAGATCCGCATCATCCTCAACAAGGCCGACAACCTGGCCACCCAGGACCTGATGCGAGTCTACGGAGCTCTTTTCTGGAGCTTGGCGCCGCTCATCAACGTGACGGAGCCCCCCCGCGTCTACGTCAGCTCTTTCTGGCCCTACGACTACGCTCCCGACACCAGCCGCGAGCTCTTCAAGCGGGAGGAGATCTCCCTCCTGGAGGATCTCAACCAGGTGATTGAGAACCGCATGGAGAACAAAATCGCCTTCATCCGCCAGCACGGCATCCGCGTTCGCATCCACGGCCTCCTGGTGGACCGCTACGTCCAGACCTTTAAGGACAAGATGAGCTTCTTCAGCGACCCGGAGCTCGTCTTCAAGGAGATCGTGGACGACCCGGACAAGTTCTACATATTCAAATCCATCCTGGCCAAGACCAACGTCAGCAAGTTCGACCTGCCTAACCGCGACGCATACCGCGACTTCTTCGGGATCAACCCGATCACCAACTTCAAACCCCTTTCGTCCCAATGCTCCTACATCGGAGGCTGCCTGCTGGATAAGATCGAGAAAGCCATCACCAACGAGTTGCCCGCTCTCCTGAGCAGCATCAACTCGGGTAAACAGCCCGGACTTTCTTCTTGTGAGGTCACCGGCTGCGGGGAGAAACCCAAAAACCGTTACCGAAAGAACTGAGGAGGTAACTTGAGCGGGGAGGAAGGAAGACGACGGAGGAAGAAGGTGAAGAAAAAAGTTGCCAGAAGAAGAGCCTGTGATTGTTGAGGGGGAAAAAAAAGGATATTAGCGTTTTATTTTCCTCAGAAGATGCATTTAGGGACTGTGGGGGTGAGACGGACAGCGGGAGGGGGCGGGCTGTTGTGTGATAAAGGCAGCTTAAGGAAACAAGTGCTGATTAGTTTTGTTCAAATACTCTGCTCTATTTGACGCAGAGGACAGTGCATGGGATTCTGGGCTTCGGGGATCGGGGATGGGGGGGTACTGATGTGGAAAAAAAAAAAAAAAAACAGATTGCAAATCAATCCAATACCAGCTCCCTTGTATGTGAATAAAATGGGACGTGGAAACAGGTGTTGCAAATTTGTGTTACAGCAGGTTTGATTCCAGACGCTTTGAAATGTGTCTTCTGTGGGTGCTATACACGCCTGTGTTTGGGGTGACTTCCAAATCCTGACCACAGCTCATCTTGCATGTTCTAGTGCACCAAGAAACCACCTCACAAACAAATATTTGGCGTTTTTGGTACCGCATGCAGGTTTAGCTGCCCACCCAATCACATTTTACCTTGCATGTTCTAGAGAACGGATTCTCAAACTTTTATCAAAAAGTTATTACTCTGCAAGTATTATTGTTTTTGCTACTTTTGCTTAGCCACATTATGACGACAGGTCATACAGGCGTATGAAGCTAAACCTGAATCATTTGAATTTGCACGGCGGTCTAGTGGTTAGCGCATAGACCTCACAGCTAGGAGACCAGGGTTCAATTCCACCCTCGGCCATCTCTGTGTGGAGTTTGCATGTTCTCCCCGTGCATGCGTGGGTTTTTTCCGGGTACTCCGGTTTCCTCCAAATTGTCCATAGGTATGAATGTGAGTGTGAATGGTTGTTTGTCTATATGTGCCCTGTGATTGGCTGGCGACCAGTCCAGGGTGTACCCCGCCTCTCGCCCGATGACAGCTGGGATAGGCTCCAGCACCCCTGCGACCCTCATGAGGAAAAAGCATATATTTGCATATATGAATTTCAGTGAATCTTACGTTGGGGGCGGCATGGCGGTCTAGTGGTTAGCGCGCAGACCTCACAGCTAGGAGACCAGGGTTCAATTCCACCCTCGGCCATCTCTGTGTGGAGTTTGCATGTTCTCCCTGTGCATGCGTGGGTTTTCTCCGGGTACTCCGGTTTCCTCCCACATTCCAAAAACATGCTAGGTTAATTGGCGACTCCAAATTGTCCATAGGTATGAATGTGAGTGTGAATGGTTGTTTGTCTATATGTGCCCTGTGATTGGCTGGCGACCAGTCCAGAGTGTACCCCGCCTCTCGCCTGAAGACAGCTGGGATAGGCTCCAGCACCCTCCGCGACCCTCGTGAGGAAAAGCGGTAGAAAATGAATGAATGAATACTCCATAAAGCCTGCGTACCACAGTTTGAGAATCCATACTCTTAACTCGCCGTCCAGTTGACAGCCTGCCAAATGTGATGGAAGCAGAGGTCAGGGTTCAACGCTCATCTTGAGTTTTCAGGGTTGGGTTTACTTTTTGAAATCCTGGTCTTACGTATTATTTTTTCTTACAATCTGGCATCATTGTGTTATTAGTAATGTTTTCCTTCATCAATAAGCTTTTCCAGATTGTTTTTCTTCTGGCTGAATGACTGTGAGGAACCACGCTCTGTTTTCCACTTACTCTGCATGTTATCAACATATTTATTGATCTGATTGTGTGTGTGTGTGTGTAGACCTTCCGAATGGGCATTGAAGTAGGCCTTTGCCAAAGTGGGGCTGCAAGGCCAGCACCATAGGGTGGAAGGGCCACAGACTCCTGAGTTGAGTCCTGACCTCTGTGGAAAGAAGACGCCGAGCATTGACATGCGCAGTAACTTCCTGTTTTGTGACAGAGAGTTTCTGGTTTTGTGTAAGGAATATAAGATTGTGCAGGTAAGTAGATAATGAGCATTTTATTGACGAAAGGGAATACATGTGCCCCCCCCCTTTTCCCAACTAAACATCACATCTAAATGCAATCCAAGTCTGTTTAATTCATATTTTCTTGTGTGTTTCACAGGAGTTTTACACTGCAGTTTTATAAATGTCCCCTAGAGAGTGCTGTGTAAAAGTGCAAAAAAAAGGCCCCTTGAAACAAGTAAGAATGAATAATGATGTGTTGTGTCTTTTTGGGTATTGTTGAATATCTTAATTGACCTGTGAATTTGATTTGGATTTGTTTTTCTTTTTGTTTTACAATAAAAATCCCAAATAGACCCGTTTGAGTCTTCAACAATAAAGGTTTCTAATTGACCAGGCCTAATTAGAGTTGGTGCTTTTTCTGCTTTAAACCCCCCAAAAATGATGCATTTTCATTTTTCATAGCAGTTCCCACCACCGAGCTTAGCACAGTCTGTTTGAAGTCTGAATAGCCCGAGGTGCCAGCCATTCACATTTCTTTTTAAAAGCATGCTTTTATTTATTGGACCTGCATTGCAGCACCAGTTTGCAGTGACTGGGAGTGATCGGTATGTTGTTGGTTAGTGTGTGTGGTACATTCATGGGTGTGAGAGAGTCTTAACTGGTATTAATATAACTAAAGCTAAAGTGACAGGTTATCAATTAATGTATTCCTCCTAATTGATCATTACAGTCATGATGCATTTACTGTATCCAAGTTGAGATAATGTACCTTTAAGAGATGTAATCGATGGCATTTATTCTCCGTAATAAAAGGTCGTTAGACTCCCCCCTTTTCCCTCTAATGTCTTCCCCCAATGTGTGTGTCATGCATACATACACATCTCAGACAGCAGTTAAGTTTGCACTGGCCAAGCTGTGGGGTAGCTTTTCAAAGTAAAAGTCAGTCTGAAGCTTCGGGGGAAGGATTTAGAAGGGTGTAAATATCCGGAGTGCTACAGTTAGACGATTTCAGTGTTGTTTTTGACAACATTTACATTTAATCAATGTGAAGTCATACCAAACAATACCGCGTTTAGTGTGTACATAATGGTTAAAGGTACAGTACCACCAACGGCCTCTGGGTGTCAGTAATGCGCATTTCCAACTGTTAAAAGGACCCGCGAAGAAGACGTCACTACTTTTGATGCTAATGCTAACATTGTTGAGACTCCGTTGTGGCGGAATGTGTGGCGAAAACTTCAAAGGAAACGTTGCCAGACACAGATAAGCGGATTAATTCAGCTGCGTCGAGATTTCTACGCTTTTATACTGGCACGGTAGGCCGAAATAAGAGAGTTTGGCGATGTATGTTTGCGGCACATGTGCTTTATTTTGAAAGGAATAGTCGGAAGTGTAGTGCGTGTACTTTACGCTTATGCCTCTCTCTCTCTCTCTCTCTCTCTCTCTCTCTCTCTCTCTCTCTCTCTCTCTCTCTCTCTCTCTCACACACACACACACAACACACACATACACACCCCTATCAGTAGACTGAAGATGCTTTTGCCGGGGAAGCTCACACAATGTCTCACGAAGGTGCTGGCAGGACGGGGAAGATGTGGGCGGAAAGCGGCGGCAGAAAACAATCCCATCTCGCAGTGGAAGAGGATGCAGGATGGATCTGATTTGAAGGTTTGAGCATTGCAAGCCTCCCCGTTCCTCCATTCATGTTGGACTGCAGGTATGAATAACATCCTTTTCCAATTCAATTAATGGATGAAGGCAGCCTTGTTGCTGTTCTGACCTGTGGGACTGTGGTGTGGAAGGGAGGGGCTCTAAAAGAGTAGAGGTGGAGATTTGTTCATTAAATTAGATTCTCTCTCTAGAGGTTTTTTTTGTGTCATCTGCAGGCAACTTAACTTCAAGGATGAGTGAGGATTGCGTTATTTTTTTTTTGCACACAAGACACTTAAAATATACCTGAAGGAGCCTCATTTGCATATTTGCACAGATGAAAAACACTGTTCTCCGTTTGACCTCCGTGTACAAGGTCTCCCTGAAGACACAGCAGAGGTGACTCATTGGAGTGGAAAGACATGATAAGACAAGGACATATCCATGGGAATACTCTTCGTTAAGCTTAGAAATAAGAATGCTGGAGTTGCCTCAAAGTTGACTTAGTACCATTTTTGGAAGGGCTGCCTCAATCAAATCAACAAAAATTGCCCGAAATCTCTTATTTTGTGTCCCCCTTTGATGCTTAACCAATGAATGAAACCACGCTGATGTGCAGCGAGTGAGCCTAGCAGTGCGTCAAATCAAATGGGATCACGCAGGAATGCAGGGACTGACGTCAAGTGGGCCGTTGGATTAGTCAAAATCTCGGGCGACACTCCGAAGTGTTCTTATCAGCCATTGTCGTAGTTCCGCAGCTTTAAATTGTTTGGATTTCGAACACAACACCAATGGCGTCCCCACAACGTCAACAACTGTTGCCTCACAACACAGAAGTGAGCTGCGACTCGAGTGGTGAAGGCGGCGTCTCGGTTAGGATCGGGAGCAGCGTCAAACACAAGCACGGGGGCGGAGCATTGGGTTCCATCGGTGGTGCCTTCATGGCGGGTTCCAAGCACTGCAAGTACAGCATCTCCTCCAGTTGTAGCTCCGGGGAATCCGGAGTCAAGAGGACGTTTGTCAAGAGCCTCCGATCGCAGAAGAGGGTACCTCAACTTTTCGAGAGATCCGCCGGTCACTTCTGGGACCCAAAGTTCGACTCCTCTATCCTGGAGGAAGCGTGCAGGGAACGATGTTTTCCTCAAACACAACGCCGTTTCCGTTATGTGCTTTTCTACCTAGCGACCACCGCCCTTCTTTGGGGTTTTTACTTTTCCGCCAACCCGTCCCGCTGCAGCAAAATAGCCTTTCTTATTCCCACGGCGTCCTTCCTTTTTTTCTGCCTCCTCCTCTTCCTGCTAACGTTTACAAAGTTCTACTCTCGCTGCTACAATCAAGCATCCCTGTTCCTCATCGTCGTCACCTTCATGCTGACCCTGGCCCCTCAGATCCAGACGTCAGGCTTCAGAGATCCAGAACCTCTCACTGATGTGATGGAGGTCGATGAGTTAGGCGGGGCGGCGCACAACCTATCCTACCTAAAGATTGTATCGGGTAGCGCTTGGCCTGTTTGTATCTCCCCCGTTGGCACCTTCTCACTCTGTATTGAAGTCCTCCTGTTGCTCTACAGCGTTCTTCATGTCCGACTTTTTGCTTCCGTTCTACTCGGGGTCCTCTACTCTGTCTGTTTTGAGATTTTGGGCTGGTTCCATGTAACCCAGACAGTTGGAAGTTTGAGTTTAGCCCCCGAAAAAGACTGGACTACACTCCGATGGTTGGCACCGGCTAAAGCCTTGCTTCACCTTTGTGCCCACGCTATTGGTATTCATCTGTTCATTATGTCCGAGGTGCGGTCGCGTAGCACCTTCCTGAAAGTGGGACAAGCTATCATGCACGGCAAGGATCTGGAAGTGGAGAAAGCCTTAAAAGAGCGAATGATCCACTCCGTCATGCCCCGGATCGTTGCCGATGAACTAATGAAGCAGGGTGACGAGGACATCGGGGACAATTCTGTGAAACGCTACTCCACAAGCGGCGCGGCTGCCGTCATCGCAAGCCCCAAGAGCAATAAACGCAAGAAGACCTCCATCCCTCGAGGTCAGATCATCTTCAGACCCTTCAACATGAAACGGATGGAACCAGTCAGTATCCTGTTTGCCGATATTGTTGGTTTTACAAAAATGTCCGCCAACAAATCGGCTCACGCTCTTGTAGGACTTCTTAACGACTTGTTCGGACGTTTTGATCGCTTGTGTGAGCTAACCGGCTGCGAGAAGATCAGCACCCTCGGGGACTGCTACTACTGTGTCGCTGGATGTCCCGAACCCAGACCTGATCATGCCTACTGCTGCGTGGAGATGGGCTTGGGCATGATCCAGGCTATCGAGCAGTTCTGCCAGGAGAAGAGGGAGATGGTGAACATGAGGGTGGGCGTCCACACCGGCACCGTACTCTGCGGCATCCTCGGAATGAAGCGCTTCAAGTTTGATGTTTGGTCCAACGACGTCAACTTGGCCAACCTGATGGAGCAGCTGGGTGTCGCCGGGAAGGTCCACCTCTCGCAGGCCACCGCCAACTTTCTCGACGATCGCTACCAGCATGAAGACGGACAGGTCAATGAGAGAATCGGACAAAGCGTGGTGGCGGACCAGCTCAAAGGTAGGTCAAAGATCGAGTTTGTCATTGTTAGCGATGTGGTAGTGATGGGTTGTGCTTGTATGCTAGCATGCATGTAACACAGCATTCATTAGACAAATGGTCACTGACTAATTGGTATTGCAATGGGCATTGAGCTTTGCGCTTTGAGCTACGGCCCGTTAGCAACTCTTTGCATGTTCCGCCCGTGTGTGGGTTTTCTCCAGGTACTACGGCTTCCTCCCACATTCCAAAAATATACCGTATTTTCTGGACTATAAGTCGCTCTGGCGTATAAGTCGTACAAGGCCAAAAATGCATAATTAGGTAGAGAAAAACATACATAAGTCGCACTGTATAAGTATAAGTCGCATTTATTTTACGAACTACTTGACCAAAACGGACATTACGTCATTTTGGAAGGCAAGTTCTAACAATAAAAGAATAGAGAACAGACTGAAAAGTTGTAAGCAATGCTAGCACAATGGTTATTCAGCTACACAGAAAAGTGGTCTAGTGTTTATGTAAGAATTTTTTCATTCATAAGTTGCTCTGGAGTATAAGTCGTACACGGCCAAAAATGCACAAGGTAGAATACAAAAAACATACATAAGTTGCATTTATTTTATGAACTACTTGACCAAAACAGACATTACGTCATTTTGGAAGGCAAGTTCTAACAATAAAAGAATAGAGAACAGACTGAAAAGGTGTAAGCTATGCTAACACAATGGTTATTCAGCTACACAGAAAAGGGGTCTAGTGTATATGTAAGAATTTTTTCATTCATAAGTCGCTCTGGAGTATAAGTCGTACAATGCCAAAAATGCATAATTAGGTAGAAAAAAAAACAATGAGAGTGGCTGGCGACGATTCCAGGGTGTACCCCGCCTCTTGCCCCCAGGTCACCTCCAGCGTACCTGTGACCCTAGTGAGGACAAGCGGGGTAGGACATGGATGGATGAATGTATCTAAGCTGTGTGAGATTTTACAAGTCCGTTAGACTTTTGGGGTGAAACGTTGGTGTTTATTACAGTTACAGTTTGTTCAGAACAAGCGGAGTAATTTTACCAAAATGTGTCTTTAGCCACGTATACATGGACCCAAGTATTCCAATTGCATTCGTTTTATTTGCTCAATTGAACCTTTGTATACACCTCATTCCGAAAGAAAAGTGCCAATCCGAATGAACATATAATCGGATTCCTTTCCCCAATCCGATTGAGGTATCTTGTACCGGGTCAAACGGAGAGTTGTCAGGGTGCGTTATTCTTTGTCGTGTTTTCTTCTTCTGTTGTTTATTGGCGGTTGGCAAGCAGCTTTCGGTGTACATTAGCGCCATCTGTGGAACAGAATCTAAACCCTTCTATACTTCATTTACAAGTCTAGTTTTTATTAAAAAAGAAAATACATATCTATATAAAACATGATCAGGGCTGCACGGTGGACGCGTGGTTAGCGCGCAGACCTCACACCCGCGGTTCAATTCCATCCTCGGCCATCTCTGTGTGGAGTTTGCATGTTCTCCCGCCGTGCATGCGTGGGTTATTTCCGGGTACTCCGGTTTTCTCCCACATTCCAAAAACATGCTAGGTTAATTAGCAACTCCAAATTGTCCATAGGTATGAATGTGAGTGTGAATGGTTGTTTGTCTATATGTGCCCTGTGATTGGCTGGCGACCAGTCCAGGGTGTACCCCACCTCTTGCCCTGAAGACAGCTGGGATAGGCTCCAGCACCCCGGCGACACCTCATGAAGATAAGCGGTAGAAAATGAATGAATGAATTTGATCATTTCCTGTTTACATTTATCCTGGGTGCGTTCTTTCCGTATATGGTTCGATATGACGTAACACGCAGCTCCAGAAAAAAAAATGGAGGCGAGCAATTGGCACTGGACTGCTGCAGAAAGTACGAAAAACTCGCAATACAGAGTTATTCCACGTTATCCTGTGATGTTGATGTTTACGTTTTATCATGCATGCCCCATTAACTATTCTGTTTCATTATAGCGGTGCATGTAGACAGGAGATTGGAATATTCCTTTCTATGTATAACATTGTTTTTGGAAAGGTCCATGAGGAAAAACTCCTCATGTAAACGTGGCTCATGACCTCACAATGTATGGTTGTCCTGATAAGAAGTGTCTTGAAGGAGTCCCATTCATGTAGTCTGTCCGTACCCTGTCCCTGATGGCTAGCTCTATTACCATCATCACCGACCTCAATGTGTCCAGTCTCTTTAGTCTTTAATCTGAACCCTGAGGATTGTGTTACAATGAATCAAACTGCAGCTTTGCTTTCATCTCTTCGTCTAATCCTTGCTTCGGGCTTATCCCCAAACTACCTGCATAGATCCCAGACCTTAAAGGATCCCAGGCATGATTCATCAGCTTTGCTTACACTCTAATTATGTTCTATGTCAGTGGTCAGCAACCTTTTTAAGACCAAGATCCCTGGTCCTGGTATTATTGTGTTAGTGTCAACATTTCAGATTTTTCTCATTGTGCCTTTTTCTAAGGTTTTTTTTTGTTGAGAAAATTTGGAAAAATTTGGAGATGAAATAGAGAACTAGAGATGAAGATTGGTAACTGTAAATTACCCTGGAGTTGCTATGCTTATTATTGTGTGGAGTGTAAATGAGTCTAAAAAATATATGTTTTGCCACTGTCACAGCAGCAGCCCCAAAATGTATGTATGAACATCCAGCAGCAACACGACATTTTGATGAAACATATACCGGAGCAGTCGAATGTTCAGCGTGCAGACCTCACAGCTAGTATAGTAGTACTAGGTAGCAAAGTACACAAGTGTACTGGAGGGTGGATGCTGTCTCACTGTGTTTGTTGTTGTTTTTTTGTTTGTTTTAATTCCAATGAGTAACACAAGTGTGGTTAGCACACAGGCCTCACAGCTAAGAGACCCGAGTTCAATTCCATCCTCAGCCATCTCTGTGTGGAGTTTGCATGTTCTCCCCGTGCATGCGTGGGTTTTCTCCGGGTACTCCGGTTTCCTCCCACATTCCAAAAACATGCTAGGTTAATTAGCGACTCCAAATTGTCCATAGGTATGAATGTGAGTGTGAATGGTTGTTTGTCTATATGTGCCCTGTGATTGGCTGGCCACCAGTCCAGGGTGTATCGTGCCTCTCGCCTGAAGACAGCTGGGATAGGCTCCAGCATACCCATAACCCTTGTGAGGATAAGCGGTAGAAAATGAATGTGTGCACTGGGGGCGGGGGGCACACAACAATGAATCTCGCACACAATAAAACTAAAATAAAGTAAAATTATTCCAACAACATGCATGCTAGGTTAATTGGCGACTCCAAATTGTCCATAGGTATGAATGTGAGTGTGAATGGTTGTTTGTCTATATGTGCCCTGTGATCAGTCCAGAGTGTACTCCGCCTCTTGTCCAAAGACAGCTGGGATAGGCTCCAGCACCCCCGCGACCCTCGTGAGGAAAAGCGGTAGAAAATGAATGAATGAATATAACATACATTCTGTAGCTTGACGCTGAGGATGAATTCCAGACCAATTAGACGTTGTCGCTGTAAGCAACGGTGTACAGTTAAAGTGCCTTTTTGTTTACCAGGTAGGAGGAGTGATATATGGCCCTCCATCTCCCCTCATCTCCAAGATTGATGAGCGACTACATCTTTTACCAGTTGCTGGTTTTTTTTTTTTCACTCTGTAAGACCAAGAAAAATTGTGTCAGACAGTCTTATCACTCCCTGACCGTCTATTCAATTCCCATCTTAAGATTGATCCTTTCCCGGTAAGATATGCTGAGCCAGTGAGAGAGAGCTGGCTGTCAGGAAGGAGTTTTTCTTAGGTGTTGTTAAAAAAAAAAAAAAGAAAAAAATCCATGCACTGTCTCGATCGGTGGATGTAAATCCCTCAGGTAGCACTATAACCAGGATCGGTTGCTGGCCAATTATAATCAAGCTCCGTTTGCCTGGACGTAAATTGCGATGACCTACAATACTTAGTGGCCTCATTAGGAACACGCCCAAAATAAGAGTGTTTGTTTTACAAATTTGGTCTTTTCATAGTCTGAAAAGACCAAATAATGCTGATAATGCTTACATCTGTGCCTTTGTGTGCTTCTTGTATTGTTTTGCACATAAACCGTCCATATGAGTCCGAATGAGCGCTTGTGACCAAAGCCTCGCTGGTGATGAGAAATTCAATGTTGTTGACTTCCAACTGCTTTAAGTCTTTGTGAGTTCATTCATTCATTCAATTTCTACCGCTTTTTCCTCACAAGGGTCGTGAGCATGCTGGAGCCTATCCCAGCTGTCTTCGGGCGAGAGGCGGGGTACACCCTGGACTGGTTTGCCAGCCAATCACAGGGCACATATAGACAAACAACCATTCACACTCACATTCATACCTATGGACAATTTGGAGTCGCTAATTAACCTAGCATGTTTTTTGGAATGTGGGAGGAAATTGGAGTACCCGGAGAAAACCCACACATGCACGGGAAGAACATGCAAACTCCAGACAGAGATGGCCGAGGATGGAATCGAACCCTGGTCCACTAACCACTAGACCGCCGTGCCACCTCTTTGTGAGTTGTGTCTTTTAATTTACTTGTAGTCGAGATGATGTCATCATCAACAATGTTTTTCCAGTTCCTTGATGTCTTTGACAGAAAGAACTCCGGCTTCCTTTGGTCCTCCATTTTAGTGCCTCAAAGTAGTCCCATGCTCAAACATTTTATGGGTCATTTATGGGCATTTCTCCTTGGCAATCGATAATGATGGGGATTTTTTTCTGTAGTAAATCGGCTCCAGGCGGCACGGCGGTCGAGTGGTTAGCGCGCAGACCTCCCAGCTAGGAGACCAGGGTTCGATTCCACCCTCGGCCATCTCTGTGTGGAGTTTGCATGTTCTCCCCGTGCATGCGTGGGTTTTCTCTGGGTACTCCGGTTTCCTCCCACATTCCCTTATGTACCAGGAGGCCTGCACACAAACCACCGTGTACCAAAGTGTATGACCCCCCCTGCCAGCATGAGTGATCTTGGGTGGTTCTACAGAGCCAAGCAACACAGTCAGCTGTAGATGCGATAGCCGCTAAAAATATCTCAAAGGACCCAAATTAGAGCGCTCTGGACATGAAATAACACCCCTATAGTCACCTATACACTCCTATTACCCAATATAGGAGACATAATAAGATATTTAGGGCTGCACAGCGGACTAGTGGTTATCGTGCAGACCACAGCAAGGAGACCAGGGTTCGATTCCACCCTTGGCCATCTCTGTGTGGAGTTTGCATATTCTCCCCGTGCATGCATGGTTTTTCTCCGGGTACTCCGGTTTCCTCCCACATTTCAAAAACATGCTAGGTTAATTGGCGACTCCAAATTGTCCATAGGTATGAATGTGAGTGTGAATGGTTGTTTGTCTATATGTGCCCTGTGATTGGCTGGCGACCAGTCCAGGGTGTACCCCGCCTCTCGCCCGAAGACAGCTGGGATAGGCTCCAGCAACCCCCCGACCCTTGTGAGGAAAAGCAGTAGAAAATGAATGAATGAATGAAATCGTCTCCAACACATCCCTCATTGTCCAGGTCTTGTTGTTCTGTGCATGAAACTATATTTGTCTCAGTTTCCTGGGGAAGTGAGAGCATGTGATTGTGTAAGTCGTGTCCTTTCTTTTTTGTTTCTAATGTAGAATGATGGCACCCGAGTAGGCCGTCAGCATGAACTTGTTACCTTTCTGGAGCCTTGAGACTTGAGCCATGACTCACACAAGCAGGTTTTGTTGGCAGATTACATTTAAATGTGGAGGAGGGAATTTGGGCCCTGTCGGCACGGGAACGTTCTTGAGATTTTTTTTTTTTCGAGGATTGAATAAAATTAGCGGGCTGCACGGTGTAGGAGTGGTTAGCACGCAAGCCTCACAGCTAAGAGACCCGAGTTCAATTCCATGGGTTTTTCTCCTGGGACTCTGGTTTCCTCCCACATTCCAAAAACATGCTAGGTTAATTGGCAATTCCAAATTGTCCATAGGTATGAATGTGAGTGTGAATGGTTGTTTGTCTATATGTGCCCTGTGATTGGCTGGCCACCAGTCCAGGGTGTACCCCGCCCCAAGACAGCTGGGATAGGCTCCAGCACCTCCTGCGACCCTGGTGAGGATAAGTGGTAGAAAATGAATGAATGAATGAATGATTGAGTAAAATTAGTGTGCTGCACGGTGTTGAGTGGTTAGCACACAGGCCTCACAGCTAAGAGACCCGAATTCAATTCCATTGGTTTTCTCCCACATTCCAAAAACATGCTAGGTTAATTATCGACTCCAAATTGTCCATAGGTATGAATGTGAGTGTGAATGGTTGTTTGTCTATATGTGGCCTGTGATTGGCTGGCCACCAGTCCAGGATGTACCCCGCCTCTCGCCTGAAGACAGCTGGGATAGGCTCCAGCACCTCCCGCGACCCTTGTGAGGATAAGCGGTAGAAATTGAATGAATGAATGAGTAAAATTAGCGGGCTGCACGGTGGTGAGTGGTTAGCACGCAGGCGTCACAGCTAAGAGACCCAAGTTTAATTCCATTGGTTTTCTGCGGGTATTCCGGTTTAGGGGTAGACTCCAGCACATCTGCAAAAGAAAATGAATGAATAAATGAATACAATTAGCATCCACACTGGATTGTATTTGTAAATAGTTGCATCCAGATGGGAACGCATGACTGGGTGAAAACCATGTAATGCACCTTAACAAACGTGAAGCTTTAGTGATGCTCATTCCACTTCCGACTGAAAAGAAAGACAAATAATAATAAAAATTAATAACAACATTGACAATCTAATAAGCATTTTCATCATTCAATTGAGCAAAAGTTGTCAGCTCTCTTTTATGATTGAACCAACTCATGTTTGCCTCAAGGTAGAGCAGGATCTGACATTGGCTTTGAAATAGGAAGCGTGACCTTTGCCGTGTGAGTATCTCCCCTCCATATGCCTCGTGGGTGGTCTCTAATTAGACAAGACTTGGTAATCTTCCATATTAAAGGGGTTCATGGCAGAAATTCTCCATCATTATACTTCCCCCACCCCTGGTCAGCAACCAGACTGCCAGCTGTTTTATTTACAGGGAATGCTATGGATTGCCTATAATGAGGCTGTCATGACTGTGCTTATTTATGATCACAGACGTTTTCAGTGCGAGTCTTACAAGGACATCGATTGCGCAAGTAATACCTTTTGAGTAGTTTGTGTTCTGGTACATAAAAGTAATACTTTTGCTCACAGAGCCAATATATTTCAAATCAGACTTTGAACTTGTTGCTTTTCCATTGCGGTACAGCAGGGGTGGGCAAACTACGGCCCAGGGACCACATGCGGCCCACCAAGCGTTTGAATCCATACCGCCAGTTGCTTTCTTAGTATTTCAACTTTTAACATACAAGGCAACATGACTTGCTAGTCAGATGTTTTATTAAAAAAAAAAACAACAAAACTGTAAAATTTAATTACATGATTTGAGTGGTTAGCGCGCAGACCTCACAGCCAGGAGACCTGAGTTCAATTCCACCCTCGGCCATCTCTGTGTGGGGTTTGCATTCTCCTTGTGCATGCGTGGGTTTTCTCCGGGTACTCCGGCTTCCTCCCACATTCCAAAAACATGCTAGGTTAATTAATGACTCCAAATTGTCCATAGGTATGAATGTGAGTGTGAATGGTTGTTTGTCTATATGTGCCCTGTGATTTGCTGGCCACCAGTCCAGGGTGTACCCCGCCTCTTGCCCGAAGACAACTGGGATAGGCTCCAGCACCTCCGCGAGAACACTTTTACAGATAAAATTAGACAAATAATTCAAGGAAAATTATGTGTGTGTGTGTGTTAAAAGTAAACCTCGGATATATCGGATTCAATTGTTCCCACTGTTTTTTTCCGATATAAGCGAAATCCGTTATATGCGTATAGCGGAAAATGTCCGTTTTACGCATATATCGGATTTATATCCGGTATATGCGTAAATCGGATTTTATCCGTTATAAAAAGGCACTTCCTTGACTATGTTTCCAATGTACCTGGACGCGCAGGCAACGCTGCAAACGCTGCAAATGACATCGTATAGCGGCCTGTCACGATTCGGCGAATCGGAGCGCCACGATGCGGCCATCCGATATATGCGAGGGAAATTTAATGGAAATGCATTGGAACGGGACTGGAGATTTTGTCCGAAATAGGCGAAATCCGTTATAAAAAATCCGATATATGCAATGAATTTTTATTGGAAATGCATTACAGAAAAATTGGTTCTTTTTTATCTGTCCGTTGTGAGCGAATTTCCGATATATCCGAGTCCGATATATCCGAGGTTTACTGTATATGTTTATAAAAAGTTTAAGGCACTCACTACGAATGAATGACCCTGTAAGGTAGTCGCTAGCAGGTAAAATTGGAGAACTAAAGTTTTGGAACATGAAACAACATGCTTACCCTCCAATTTGCCCCTGTAGGGATGTCCTCCAGTCATTCTAGTGTATTGTATCATTTGCCCCGAGGCCCAGTGGAGCCCTTTTCCGTAATTGCTGCTACCTGTGACCTCGACAAAGACAAATGAGGCCATCTGGCTGCCAAAATGTAGCACGGAAAGGAGCAACACATGAAATTAGATCAAGGTGCCCCTACTCCACCGTGGGATTAAGAAAGAAAAATAATTGGTCCCAGATTTTCAGACTGGGCAGTGAACTAGCCATCTTTTATTTTCTTGATGGCCACCTTACCTTCTGTCCCTTACTTTACTAAAAAGTTCTGATCCGACGTCCTAAAATTGACTGAATTCAGCAGTTTTTTTTCCTCAGTCAGCAATCTAATCTAATCTAATCTAATGTCAGCTGACATACACTAAATGGACAAACGCATGGATAGGAAGGGAATAATGTTAGTCGGTGCCCCCTTGGTTGCTATGACAGCTTCTGCTCTGTAATATTTCTGTGCCTATGGGAAATTAATACACATTTACCACTGAATGCTACTTATTCACAGTCGGCTGTAGATGCGATAGCCGCTACAAATATCTCAAAGGACCCAAAATAGAGCGCTCTGGACATGAAATAACACCCCTATAGTCACCTATACACTCCTATTACCCAATATAAGAGACATAATAAGATATTTAGGGCTGCACAGAGGCTAGTGGTTATCGCACAGACCACAGCTAGGAGACCAGGGTTCGATTCCACCCTTGGCCATCTCTGTGTGGAGTTTGCATGTTCTCTCCCGTGCATGCGTGGGTTTTCTCCGGGTACTCCGATTTCCTCCCACATTCCAAAAACATGCTAGGTTAATTGCAGACTCCAAATTGTCCATAGGTATGAATGTGAGTGTGAATGGTTGTTTGTCTATATGTGCCCTGTGATTGGCTGGCCACCAGTCCAGGGTGTACCCTGCCTCTTGCCTGAAGACAGCTGGGATAGGCTCCAGCAGCCTTGTGAGGAAAAGCAGTAGAAAATGAATGAATGAATGAATGAATGAATGAATGAATGAATGAATGAATGAAATCGGCTCCAACACATCCCTCATTGTCCAGTGTCCTGTGGGAAATTAATACACATTTACCTCTGAATGCTACCTATTCGGGTCATGTATTCCGACTTAATCAGGTACCCGGTGAATTTATTGGTCAATCAGATTTGTCAATGCTGTGTCATAACGTTCAGATAAGCAGTAGAACATAGCTGCTTGGATCTGTGTCATAACATTTGCGGACATTTTTTTATTGACAAAAATAAAGACATACGCTTATGTTACCTTACCTCTTGGATGCAGAGGTCGCTGACCAGTGTCTTCCATTTCACACAGTTTCACTCCAGCTCTCCCCAGTTTCTCCCCAGAGCTCACTCTCTGATGTTTCTGCTTCTCTGCTTTTCCTCCAGCTATTCCTGGGGCGACCTCTTTTCCTTTTCCCTTGGGGGTTCCATTTTTGTGACCTATACAACTCCACTAAGCCTATGATGGCGTTCAGTCCGCGATCCCTGGTCTCAGATGTGAACCTGGTGTTGTAGCTTACGATGTGCGTACCTGAGAGCAGGGAAGGCGTGTGAAGCGGTCAAAATTTGGGGACATTCTGGAAAAAAGGGGAGGTCACTGATTCATTCATTCATTCATTTTCTACCGCTTATCCTCACAAGGGTGGTGGGGGTGCTGGAGCCTATCCTAGCTGTCTTCGGTACACCCTGGACTGGTGGCCAGCCAATCACAGGGCACATATAGACAAACAACCATTCACACTCACATTCATACCTATGGACAATTTGGAGTCACCAATTAACCTAGCATGTTTTTGGAATGTAGGAGGAAACCGGAGTACCCGGACAAAACCCAGAGATGGCCGAGGGTGGAATTGAACTCGGGTCTCCTAGCTGTGAGGCTTGCGTGCTAAACACTCGTTCACCGTGCAGCCTGGTTTAAGTTACATTCATTCATTCATTTTCTATCGCTTATCCTCACGAGGGTCACGGGGGATGCTGGAGCCTATCCCAGCTGTCTTCAGGCGAGAGGCGGGGTACACCCTGGACTGGTGGCCAGCCAATCACAGGGCACGTATAGACAAACAACCATTCACACTCACATTCATACCTATGGACAATTTGGAGTCACCAATTAACCTAGCATGTTTTTGGAATGTGGGAGGAAACCGGAGTACCCGGAGAAAACCCACGCATGCACGGGGAGAACATGCAAACTCCACACAGAGATGGCCGAGGGTGGAATTGAACCCTGGTCTCCTAGCTGTGAGGTTTGCGCGCTAACCACTCGATCGCCGTGCAGCCCTGAGGTCACTGATATTTCCTAATATTTTCTCTAGGTGGATTGTGATTGATGGGTTGCCGACCCCTCTGGTCTGTGGGGGTCTTGGCTTGTTCTTTTCCACAGCCACTATGTTTTAGCAAATGAGTGGTCGAAGACAGCAGTGTTTCTACTAATCTCCTGCCTGATTGTCTCTGCATGAGCGGTTAAAGTGCTGCAAAGAGACCCATAGCGTAATACCTCCCATCCCATCCAATGGTACACTATCACCCTCCACTGTACACTAGACCTCATCTCTAAATGTCATTGCAGCCTGCGGCCACGTCTCTGCCCCCCATGAAAGACATATTACCGTGCCCCATCAAGCATTTCATGTTACATCGTATGCTTTAGAGGGGCCTAATGGCCGTAGTAGCGTCGTGTCACCGCAAAGATCTACAAGGTGGCAGGATTTATAGAGCCGCAGTCACTTAGTCCTGCTGCAGCGTTGCACTGTTACTCAGCAGATTGGACTACCTGTTCTCATTCAGGAAGGAATGTTTTTCCTGACTGGGAGTGTTGTGATTCGTCAGGATCAAGAGCGGACAATTCCCTTTTTCAATGCCTGGCTAAGCATCGTCTCGCAGCATTCATGCGTCGGCGCAGACCTCTCTCAGCTGCGCTGTTGGCTTTCTGGTGAAGTGTTCTGTCTTTATCTATTGTGGCGCAGAAGGTGACCCCCCCCCCCCCCCCCCGCCCCACACACACACACACCGCCACCGCCAACACCCTCAACCAACACCAGTGTCTGTCTGATAAGAGCTAACAATACTTAGCTATTGCAACACGTGTACAATGCAGATCACAACACTTATCTCTCACTTCGACAGCCTGACTTATTCTTCTGCTTCTTCTAATTGTTATTCCACCTCATTTCCCGCCTACTCCTTAATTTGTCACCCTATCTGAACCAACCAATGATAAAATGTTAGGCTAATTCATGACAAGGAATCTATTCAGACTTTTTTTAAAAGGTTCCAACATTCAGTGTCATTTCATATTTACAATACAAGAAACAATACAAGCAGTTGATGTCTTGAACCAGTCATGATGTGCTATATATATCACTATATTGACACTTACTATGGTACCCATTATGTCATTGTATGGTCATATCACCTCGTACTTCGGTAAGTGACAAAAATATAATTAAAAAAAATTATGAAAAAAAAAATATGAAAGCAGGAAGTGAATAAATGTAACAGTTTGGTACGTACTTTGGTATGTGGCAAAAAATAACAATTAATGTTTTTTTAATAAAAAAAAAACTTAAACTATACTAAGAAAGCAGGAAGTGAACAAATGTAACAGCCATGATTGTAAAAGTACCAGATGGAGGGGTAGGATTTAATAAGCTTTGCTTCTTCCTACTCCTTTTGGACATGTGGAACTGTGAACTGATTATGTGATGCATTCAATTGTAATCTGATGCATGTTCAAATGAAATAAAACCATTACCATTACCATATTTTCTGTGGTAAAATGTTCCCATTTGAAAATGAATAGGCAATTTATGTGACTGCGCCTACTACTACTCCCATTCTGCTGATTGGATAGCAGCGGTGATTTGGCTCAGGTGGTAGAATGTTTGGTTCCCATCCCAGAGGTTGCCGTTTGAATTCCTGTGTAGCTTCCCTCATCATGTTGTATGAAGTGATGATGTCATACAGACGCCACCTGTAGAGTCATTTCAGGGTGATGGGCGAACCGAGGGAGGGTAAATCTGGATTACCCCATTGGTTTATGTGTTTACATTTCTGTATGCTGATTTTAGTCTGCTAAAAATTGGGCGATCTCCAAGCAACCCCCCTTTTATTGGTGGAGGACTGTTCCCATGTTCCACCACCAGGACCAAAACCACATT
The DNA here is from genome assembly GCF_030265055.1 of Doryrhamphus excisus. Taxonomy (NCBI): domain Eukaryota; kingdom Metazoa; phylum Chordata; class Actinopteri; order Syngnathiformes; family Syngnathidae; genus Doryrhamphus; species Doryrhamphus excisus. The sequence goes on along the minus strand of NC_080480.1, from coordinate 5,752,312 downwards.
GCACCTCCTGCACCCTGTCTCCTGTTATAATAGCAATAAAAGGCAATCCAAGGCATAATAGGGGACCTTTAACTGCAGATATGGTTTACATGACAGCAGCGTCTAGTGTTAAGTGTTCAGTGTGGGCACGCTCACCGGTTGCTCTTTTTGTTTGCCGGATAAATCAATTTTCAGTAATCTAGTGCAGCCAACCAGGCAGTGTTCTCAATAAAATATTAGCTCTGGATCAGAAAAAAAAATGTCAGAAATCTTCCTGTTCTGCCTCGCATGCGTAAACCTTTCAATATAGCAAACCCCTTTGAGTTGTCACATTTTCAAGAAGACGTGCATTGCTAGCAGGGTGATGCCCCCCGCCCCCCTTGTCCCTCCCTTGTCCCCTGTAGACAAGACATAGATGGAAATCCATACTGAGGAGGCCAGGGAATATGATGTGTGTTATAGAGAGGGAAAGGAAACAGATGTACAGTACAGACTTTGACAGGAGATGGATGGAGCTGCCCTGCTGAGGTTCATCATGTTCAGGGCCATTGTGCAGCTCCACATACAGTCACACAACAATGGCTACACACACACACACACACACACACACACACACACACATGCATAACCTCTTTAAGGCCTCTCTGCATCCCCCGGTCCGCCCATAGGCTAATCAATGTGGCAATGGGCTGTTAAAGGAAGATATAAGAAGAAATACTGACTTCATTTATTTGATGAGCATACATAAAATTTGCAGTGGCATTGTTTTTTTTTATATTCGATACAGAGCAGTGATAAAGTCAAGATTTTTCTGTCCGTCATTGGCATTTCTTTGTAGAAATGCATGCGTCATCATGATGCTATTGGCTTAATACAGTCATCCCTCATGCTTCCAGATCAGACCATGAGAGGTGAATTTTTGTGAGGTAAAAAAAAAATTGAGCTTTTTTTCCCGCACCATTTGAGAAAGGACAGGAAAAAAAAATGTGTGTGATAGTAATTATAGTGCTCTTTTGTAAGTGACGTGACTGAAATGTGTGGCAGTTGTTTTCATTAGCTTCTAAATGGAAGCCATTTTCCACCATTGGAATATTGCTATGTGAAGTTGACATTTCATAATTTCCAAGTTTTTAGCTCATAATTATTTCTATGTCATAATTCTGACTTTTGCGTGGCACGGCGGTCGGGTGGTTAGCGCGCAGACCTCACAGCTAGGAGACCAGGGTTCAATTCCACCGTCGGCCATCTCTGTGTGGAGTTTGCATGTTCTCCCCGTGCATGCGTGGGTTTTCTCCGAGTACTCCGGTTTCCTCCCACATTCCAAAAACATGCTAGGCTAATTGGCGACTCCAAATTGTCCATAGGTATGAATGTGAGTGTGAATGGTTGTTTGTCTATATGTGTGAAGTTCACATTTCATCATTTCCACTTTTTTCTCTTATCAGTTCAAGTTTTTAGCTCATAATTCTTTTTATGTCATAATTCTGACTTTTGGGTGGCACGGCGGTCGGGTGGTTAGCGCGCAGACCTCACAGCTAGGAGACCCGAGTTCAATCCCACCCTCGGGCATCTCTGTGTGGAGTTTGCATGTTCTCCCCCATTTTCTCCGGGTGCTCCGGTTTCCTCCCCCATTCCAAAAACATGCTAGGTGACTCCAAATTGTCCATAGGTATGAATGTGAGTGTGAATGGTTGTTTGTCTATATGTGCCCTGTGATTGGCTGGCGACCAGTCCAGGGTGTACCCCGTCTCTCGCCCCAAGACAGCTGGGATAGGCTCCAGCATCCCCCGTGACCCTCGTGAGGATAAGCGATAGAAAATGAATGAATGAATGTAACTTAAACCAGGCTGCTGAGTGGTTAGCGCGCAAGCCTCACAGGCAGGAGACCCAAGTTCAATTCCACAAGTTCACACTTCATAATTTCCACTTCTTTATCTTATCAGTTCAAGTTTTTAGCTCATTCTTTTTATGTCATAATTCTGACTTTTGGGTGGCACGGCGGTCGGGTGGTTAGTGCGCAGACCTCACAGCTAGGAGACCCGAGTTCAATCCCACCCTCGGGCATCTCTGTGTGGAGTTTGCATGTTCTCCCCCATTTTCTCCGGGTGCTCCGGTTTCCTCCCCCATTCCAAAAACATGCTAGGTGACTCCAAATTGTCCATAGGTATGAATGTGAGTGTGAATGGTTGTTTGTCTATATGTGCCCTGTGATTGGCTGGCGACCAGTCCAGGGTGTACCCCGCGTCTCGCCCAAAGACAGCTGGGATAGGCTCCAGCACCCCTCACGACCCTCGTGACGAAAAGCGGTAGAAAATGAATGAATGAATGTACCTTAAACCAGGCTGCATGGTGAATGAGTGGTTAGCGCGCAAGCTTCACAGCTAGGAGACCCGAGTTCAATTCCACCTTCGACCATTTCTGGGTTTTGTCCGGGTACTCCGGTTTCCTCCCACATTCCAAAAACATGCTAGGTTAATTAGCGACTCAAAATTGTCCATACGTAGGAATGTGAGTGTGAATGGTTGTTTGTCTAGTTATCTTTATCAGTTATCTTTTTACCTCATAATTTGGAAAAAATCCTATAATCATGACTTTTCATTGCATAATTTTGACTTTTTAATTACATAATTATGACTTTTTGTCTCAAAATGATGGATTAACATTTTCTTTTAGTGGTGGAATTCCAAAAGTACATTAAGTTATGATATGGCGGCTATGCACATGTATAATGTTAAGTTATTTTTCAAGCACATTAGACATGAAGAGAAAGTGCTTTAGTTTTGTTGCTATGTCATCTACTTAAGTGCTTATATAGATGCTTTCCTAATGTTTAGACACATAAAAATAGCACTTATTGAAGGACTACTTTTTGTGTTGAGGCATAAAAGCATCTCTGACTGTTAAACCTTGAAACGGTGAAAGGAGCACGGACCGGCGTGTCACTCCCCTTGCCTGACGCGGCTAACCCCCCCACCCGCACGGGTGACCCTCGAGGTTGAGCTCTTCTTCTGGCGAAGCGTCGGTTGAGTCGTGGCCGTGTCTCTGAGCTGACCCGGGGCGGCCTTGAGGATGCGTTGTGTGGTAAACCGCCATCACGACTCACTGATGCGGCCTAAGCTTTTCTCCTTTTGTCATCAAGTGTGCAGAAAATGTCAGCAGCAGACGTGCGCACGTGATGGATGGCTCTCGCTCTCTCTCTCTCTCTCTTTTGCGGAGGTGACGCATTCACTCACCTGCACGCCTTCACTTACATTCTGCACTTGGATGGCAAACTCCCACACATGCAGCACCGCCTTGTCCCGTGTTTGCGGCTGCAGTGACTCATTAGCGGTGCACGGCAGGAAGTGTGTGTGTGTGTGTGTGTGTGATAAATGGCCCTGTGAATTATGAATGAGGGGAGATGACGGGGAGCCGGTCCACCCTGAAGCCTGCTTGTGCAGGCATGCATTGGCAATGTTGGCAAAACCACTTCTTTGATATGAATTATTTTGTTCATTTTTCTGCTGTAGGACAGAAACATTGTGTGTTTATGGTTGGCTGTGTGATTTCCACTACTACAAGTTGCAATGTAACATATTTTGTCCCACTTGGTCCATCCTTTTTTTCCCCCCAAATCCATTTTCTGTTCCTGTTAATTATGTGGCTGAATTGATCACTAACCAGAAATTCAATGAATTATTTGACTTTGAAAGGACCTTGGGGGCCTCTCGGTGTAGTGATTATTGACTCTTCCCAGCATCATCTTGATGAGCTTAAAAGCTGACAACTCCACTTTATCTTTGCTGTTGTTTTGGCAAATTATTCAATAAATAAATACATATTCAATAAACAGTCATCCCTTGCTATATTGCAGAATATCGCTTTCTCAGTATATGATTTTTTTCCCCAACAAATAATCAAGTAATAAATGATGGCTTTTCATGGTTGACTATGGTATGGTATGTTATATGTAGTATTGTGGTCACTTGGCATCAGTAACGTTATGCCACGGCTGAGACATACATGCCATGGCTTGGACGTACATGTCATGGCTCGAACGGACATGCCATGGCTGAGACGTATATGCCATGGCTCAAACGGACATGCCATGGCTTGGACGGACATGCCATGGCTGAGATGGGCATGCCATGGCTTGGACGTTCATGCCATGGTTGAGACATACATGCCATGGCCGAGACGTACATGCCATGGCTTAGACGGACATGCCATGGCTCGAACGGACATGCCATGGCTCGAACGGACATGCCATGGCTCGAACGGACATGCCATGGCTCGAACGGACATGCCATGGCTCGAACGGACATGCCATGGCTCGGACGTACATGCCATGGCTCGGACGTACATGCCATGGCTTGGACGGACATGCCATGGCTTGGACGTACATGCCATGGCTGAGACGGACATGCCATGGCTGAGACGGACATGCCATGGCTGAGACGGACATGCCATGGCTGAGACGGACATGCCATGGCTTGGACGGACATGCCATGGCTTGGACGGACATGCCATGGCTGAGACGTACATGCCATGGCTGAGACGGACATGCCATGGCTGAGACGGACATGCCATGGCTGAGACGGACATGCCATGGCTTGGATGGACATGCCATGGCTTGGACGGACATGCCATGGCTGAGACGTACATGCCATGGCTGAGACGGACATGCCATGGCTGAGACGGACATGCCATGGCTTGGACGCACATGCCATGGCTTGGACGCACATGCCATGGCCTGGACGTACATGCCATGGCTGAGATGTCCATGCCACAGTTGAGACGTACATGCCATGGCTAATAATAATTTTAAAAAACTGTATTTAGAAAGTCATAAAAGGCGTTTGAAAGGTGCATATGGCATCACACCGGCTGCTCGGCGCATGTGCCTGAATACAGTGTACCTTGCAGGGCTCCAGCAGGCGGCTCCCTCTGCTCTCTATCTGGTTCTCCTGGTAGTAGTGATGTGGTAGCAGTAATGTCATGATATTAAAACAAAGTTTGCATTTCCACTTAAAACTGAGGTCTGAACTGAACCATGAATACGGCGTATCTTGTTCATTGTTCATTTGTGTCATGATTAGAAAACTTCAGATATCTGTATTATTATATTATTATTATATCTGTGTGCTAGCTTGTCGTCCAAAGCAGCAACAATCATTTAGTGTCTGCGCCACAGTTTATCCTGACGTCTCCCGGTGACTGTCACGGTCCTCCTTGGAGCAAAATACTAGTGACAAGTTAGGAGGCTGGAACGGCCCTCCTGTGTCCCCTCCAGCTGTCAGCTGCTCCTCCGTCCACGTACTTCACAGCCCTTCTCCATGTCACGTCTTAAACCTGTTATTGACATACCCTCGCTGTGTGTGCGCGCTAATCACCTGATATAACCCCAAAAGGTTTCATTCTCTAACCTTTTTATCTGTTTTCTTCGATGTCCGTTTTCTTTATTGCTGGCTGACTGACTCACTGGACTAAATGTGGCATTGAGCCATGTTTATGATGGCGCTATCAGACCAAGACAAAAGACAGAGGGAGGGGGGAATCTTTACACCAACAAGGACCGAAACCAAAGCTACAGAAGCTGAAATAGGTCACATTTTTCAAGTATATGGATACAGTCAACCTTAGCTGTTTAATAAATGTGTTTAAGAAATACACAGGAAGAAGGCGCTTCGACTAGGGGTGCACGATAATTATTGCACCGATAATTACCGGGTTCATATGAGGGAGTTATGACATCATACCGATAAATAAATATATAATATAATATAATATAATAGTCAATATATATAATATAATATAAGGCGGCATGGCGGTCGAGTGGTTAGCGTGCAGACGTCACAGCTAGGAGACCAGGGTTCAATTCCACCCTTGGCCATCTCTGTGTGGAGTTTGCATGTTCTCCCTGTGCATGCGTGGGTTTTCTCCGGGTACTCCGGTTTCCTCCCACATTCCAAAAACATGCTAGGTTAATTGGCGACTCCAAATTGTCCATAGGTATGAATGTGAGTGTGAATGGTTGTTTGTCTACATGTGCCCTGTGATTGGCTGGCCACCAGTCCAGGTGTACCCCACCTCTCGTCCGAAGACAGCTGGGATAGGCTGCAGCACCCCCGCGACCCTCGTGAGGAAAAGCGGTAGAAAATGAATGAATGAATAATGTAATGTCATATAATATAATGTAATGTCATATAATGATATGATATGATATTATATAATATAATAAAAATATATAATATAATATTATATAATAAATAATAATGTATAATTAATAATATAAAATATATGATAATAATAAAAAATAGCTCAAATAATCGCTAATAATAAAAACGCTCCAATGAGGAGAGATTACCTGTGCTGTGCGGGTGAGCAAATGAAACACTCCTGTGACGTTATCTTCCCCCGACCTTGCTTGTAAAGAAGCATTCACTTTCCCAGGAAGACATTTTGCCAGCTAGTTAACCATATATTACAATCTACTAATTTAATGACGACTACATTACACTCTTCTGCACTCTGTGCATATGCTAGCGGCCCCGCCTCCACCCACTGAGACTGTATGATTGAAATTGAAATGATTGACTCTTACTGCCTATTTAGAGGTGACAGCACGGCGATATACTGAAACTGGCAAAATTGTCAAGTTCATTTTTCATTCAAACGCTTATCCTCGAGAGACGGGGTACACCCTGGACTGGTTTGCCAGCCAATCACAGGGCACATATAGACAAACAACCATTCACACTCACATTCGTACCTATGGACAATTTGGAGTCGCCAATTAACCTAGCATGTTTTTGGAATGTGGGAGGAAACCGGAGTACCCGGAGAAAACCCACGCATGCACGGCGGGGGGAGAACATGCAAACTCCACACAGAGATGGCCGAGGGTGGAATTGAACTCGGGTCTCCTAGCTGTGAGGCCTGCGTGTTAACCACGTTTGCCGTGCAGCCTGAGGTAGAAATTCATTCATTCATTTTCTACCGCTTATCCTCACGAGGGTCGCAGTGGGTGCTGGAGCCTATCCCAACTGTCTTCGGACGAGAGGCGGGGTACACCCTGGACTGGTGGCCAGCCAATCACAGGGCACATATAGACAAACAACCATTCACACTCACATTCGTACCTATGGACAATTTGGAGTCATCAATTAACCTAGCATGTTTTTGGAATGTGGGAGGAAACTGGAGTACATGGAGAAAAACCCATGGAATTGAACTCGGGTCTCTCAGCTGTGAGGCCTGCGTGCTAACCGGAGTACCCGGAGAAAACATGCAAACTCCACACAGAGATGGCCGAGGGTGGAATTGAACTCTGGTCTCCTAGCTGTGAGGTCTGCACACTAACCACTTGTCCTGATTAATAGGAAACTATTAACTGTGGCCAAAAGAGCTCCATAGTTGACGTGGGCATTTCCTGCTCAGGTGCCCCTAAGCAAAATGGCTAACTGCCCCCACGGCGCTCTTTAATGGCGTGGGCTGGCCTTTGCTGTGATGGCTTAAATGCAGAGGTCCATTTGTGTGCTCGGCTTGCACAACAAACAAACAAAAGGTGTTCAATAAGTCAAGCTCACAGGAGAACCGGCATGGAAAATAAAAAAGCGTAATGCTTTTCTAATGATTCAAATGTGGGCTGTTTAGTTTGTAGAAGGACGCTGATTGTTTCACAAAAGCACGCCGGCTGCTAGCTCTTAATTATATAGCTGGACCGTGATGTCACATCAAAGCTGCAGCCTCTTCCTGCAGTTTGATTTACAACGCTGACAAACTAAGTGCACGCTGGCTGCTGCTGCTACTTCAATCAATCCCTGGTGTTCTTTTAAGAGGATGCCAACGTGTTGCCTGCATATTTTCCTCTTCTTCCTGCTGTACTGCTCTGCTTTCTAAGCAGCATCACCACGCCGCCAGGAGGTGGATGGCGTTCTTCAAAGTGTGGAATGAGCACAGTGGGTGATGCAAGAGGAGAAGGTGCAGGGAAAATTTGATATCTTTATGTTAGCATTTCATTCATTCATTCATTCATTTTCTACCGCTTTTCCTCACGAGGGTCGCAGGGGGTGCTGGAGCCTATCCCAGCTGTCTTTGGGCGAGAGGCGGAGTACACCCTGGACTGGTCGCCAGCCAATCACAGGGCACATATAGACAAACAACCATTCACACTCACATTCATACCTATGGACAATTTGGAGTCGCTAATTAACCTAGCATGTTTTTGGAATGTGGGAGGAAACCGGAGTACCCGGAGAAAACCCACGCATGCACGGGGAGAACATGCAAACCCCACACAGAGATAGCCGAGGGTGGAATTGAACCCTGGTCTCCTAGCTATGAGGTCTGCGCGCTAACCACTTGACCGCCGTTAGCATTTCAGAGAAATCAAAAACACAAACTTGATCATGAAATAGTTTCTACTTTCATATGCTGACCTGGAAGCAAACAGATGCACTCCACCGGTGATGGCCGCTTGCCAGATATACAAACCACTTTACTTGGGGTGGCCAAAGCAGTCTAATTTAATTTTTTCATCAATTTCAGTGAGGTTCAGGATGTTTTTAAATAGGAAAAAGTCCCTGTGATGGAAAAGGGGCTTATGCGGGTTTCTTAGGTACACCAATCTAATCATGAATCAGTTAATTGGTACCAAACCCGACCATCATCAGTGAATTTCCGCAAAGTAGGATTCCTTGATGATTGCTGATAATTTATTGCTATTATTGTTAAGGGGACCCATTATCCTCATTTTTCAACCCTTTTCTTTGAGTTGTGGTCTCCTATAGAGCTGCTACACACAATAACCCATGTCCATAGGTATGAATGTGAGTGTGAATGGTTGTTTGTCTATATGTGCCCTGTGATTGGCTGGCCACCAGTCCAGGGTGTACCCCGCCTCTCGCCCCAAGACAGCTGGGATAGGCTCAAGCACCCCCGCGACCTTCGCAAGGATAAGCGGTAGAAAATGAATTGATGAATGAATGAATAATAGGAACTATAGAACCATATAAGGACTTCCGCCCCTCTGTGACATCACAAAGTAACAGTTTTACCACGCCTTTTGAATCAGAGCGTTTTGAGCCATCCCAAACTTCTTTCAGGGCTCACTTCCAAACTGATAATAAACCATAGTCTACCACCAAACAGACCGCGACCCTCGTGAGGAAAAGCGGTAGAAAATGAATGAATGAATGAAAACGTCTTAGATCTTCCAGAATCTGCACCTATTCCAGCTGTATTTCCTTTGATTTGTGCTTCCTGCCAAAATGGTCTGTTTTCGGCGGGCCTCCGAGCATGGCCTGTGCCCTATGCCGCTGTGATTGGTCACAGGCCCAAAGTGCTTCCCAACTATGAACCATATAAGGACTTCCACCCCTCTGTGACATCACAAAGTCACAGTTTTACCAAGCCTTTTGAATCAGAGCGTTTTGAGCCATCCCAAACTTCTTGATAATAAGCCATAGTCTACCGCCAAACAGACTAGCTTTTGTCCTCCATTTTCCACTTCTGTTTTGACGGCTTTGGATGATCTTGAGGAAAGTGCAGGTAATCACACGCCTCATCGGGAAACGGCGTAACCTTTTTGGTTTTTACAGCAAATAGGAAGTGATTTCTGCCTTATGCACAGATGGCGACTACTCCGAGTCAGATGAAAGGCGGGGGCGCATTAACAGTCAGAGCGTGCACGGGCGAGGAGTTTCACACGAGTGCGGAAGGCAAATGAGATTCAGCGAGTGAGTGGGATGAGTTTTTTGGGGGGGGATGATGTCAGCCGTGGCAATTCTTCCACTGAAGAGCCCTTTAAGATTATGCGACGATGAGGCGAGAGGATATCAGGTCAGACACAAAAGAACACGGAGGATGCTTTGATTTTGGAAGAAAAAGAGAGAGAGAATGAAGTGGCGCTGAGCCAAAGGGTGACAGGCAGGTTAAAGACGTTGGAGCCATGTCAAGTGTCCGGTGTGATCGCGGCACTTTCTTGGAGGGAACGCACGGGAATACAAATGCCAAGATGTTGCCAAGTGTGAGTTAAAGACTTTAGGAGGATATCAAATGTTTTGTAGCTTTATTGGCAGCTGCGGAAAGGCGGAACTACAACACCCGCCAAGTATTTATAGCATTGGAGTACATACTGGAGGACCATTGAGTGATTGTAATTACTCTATGGAAGACGGCCCACATCGAAACATTTTGATGTCGAAATGGCATTAAATATGCTCCGATCGATCGGTATGAGGTTTACCTGGTTGAATCAAGGGTAACTAAATAGCAGAGATACTGTACTGTATTTTCCCCTAAGCGGACACGCCCACTACCGTGACTGACAGTAAAGGAGTTGCCGTGCGTCTCCAGAGTGGCATTTGATTGGGAGAAAGGGAGCACTAGCCTCCATCTTTATAGCTCCAGCCTGATTCGGGTATTTCCATTCCATGGTGAGCAGAATCATTCTCCAAGTCAGAGAACAAGAGACGTGATATTCTGACTTTGCCAATAATATACGGAATAATACACAGCAGAGGATGCCTAACGCCTCTATCCTTGGACGACATGCATAAACATGCTTTTAAATATTCATAGAATAAGCAGGCACGAGATGGGCTGCCTTGTGACCACAACCTGCCTCTAAGGATTTACAACAGATGACACAATAGATGTGTGGAAGTCCTATTGGAGGCCCAGTTATATCCATCGATATAAATAACGATGCTATGCTAATACTCACACAATCTGTAATGGTGCAAGCATCATTTCTGTTTATCCTCCAATCAATGCAAAGCACTACCTTGCTGATAATAGCATTGTGAGCTACCGTGAAGTGGCAATAGCAACAGCGAAACTCAGAAGCCCGAGTGGCTTCCACGTCCGTGTTGTTTGTGCTCGAGTGTCCTTGAGCTAGACAATCAACGTGTCATTGGTGGAGACGTCCTTCACCTTTACACGCATACGAGTCTGGACTTGAATGGCAGGCAGATGAGGTTCTGCTGTAAACGTTCTCCTTTGGTTGTCTGCGATTATATCAGCACTCCAAATGACCAGCTATTGACGTTTTTATGATTTATAACAATATTGTTTGTCCCTTGAGTGTTTATGAGCAGTAAATGGGAAAAAAAAAACACTCCGCTCTTGAAAGAAGAGGTGCTGAAATGTTTTTGAAGTTGGGTGTTTTCATGACGTGATACCACCTCTCTGGGTTTGTCCTTTTCATTAGACTTTCACCTTTCAGCATTTTCGGTGGCGGAATATCAGCAGTGTGAATGCTTGACGGTGTTGGCATTCACACAGCACTGTCACACCGCTGTGAGGTACAGTTTTAATAAAGGCTAAAGGACTTTTTTTTTCCCCACACAGTCAGGGAGCCAAGAGGCTTCAAGGTGACCTCATGTATGAGTTCTTTTAAACAGACTTTATAAAAACAAACAGGGACAAAAAGCACCTGTCTGCATTGGAACGTTTCCAGGTTTCATCCACACACCAGCGGCATTCTGGGTACCATGAAACAGCTTCCGCAGTGAGAAATACCAGACAATGACGCCTTGTCGTTGCCCTTTCTTTGAACAATGTTGTTGTCGGCTTAGATGTGGCTTATATCATTATAACAAAAACAGGAAGTCCCACAAAAAAGCAGTCATGCTTGTTCTGGATGCTGCAGCAAAGGGCGGAGTATCGGCCAATATCGATACCGTCCTTTTTCCACTCATATCAGCCGATACCGATCGATCGTAGCATATTTAATGCCATTTTGACATCAAAATGTTTCGATGTGGGCCGTAAGAATCAACCAGGTAAATCTCACTGACATGAAAAATGTCTATTCCCAGAGTCACCTGAGATTTTTGACACCGTACGCTATGCCAGCTCGCTCCTCCCTTTCCATATTCTCCTTCTAGCTTGACGTTGACGTTGTTGTTCCCAAAAAATCTTACCAAATTCGACTTCAGCATCCTTCCTGTTTCTCTTCAGTTGCATGAAAGGAAGCTAACAAGGTAAATGCACTCCAGCAGTAGGCGTGTGTATTGGCAAGAATCTGGCAATACGATACGTATCACAATACTAGGGTCACGATACGATATATCACGATACAGTAAACAAGGCGATATTTTTTTTGTTTTTCTTGTAGTTAAAGATTATTTCCTGTAAAAACTGAATTCCACCAGCGATATGCACTGACTAAACGCATTTTTATTCGATTAGAACAGTATGTTATGATGTATCACACACTTTCCTCTTTAAAAGTGTAGCATTTGGATAAATAAAGCTTTAATGTCCCGCTATAAATTCATTCATTCATCCATTCATTCATTTTCTACAGCTTATCCTCAAGAGGGTCGCAGGGGTGCTGGAGCCTATCCCAGCTGTCTTTGGGCGAGAGGCGGGGTACACCCTGGACTGGTGGCCAGCCAATCACAGGGCACATATAGACAAACAACCATTCACACTCACATTCATACCTATGGACAATTTGGAGTCACTAATTAACCTAGCATGTTTTTGGAATGTGGGAGGAAACCGGAGTACCTGGAGAAAACCCACGCATGCACGGGGAGAACATGCAAACTCCACACAGAGATGGCCGAGGGTGGAATTGAACCCTGGTCTCCTAGCTGTGAGGTCCACGCGCTAACCACTTGTCTACCCTGCAGCCCAGCTATAAATTATGAATAAAAAATAATTAAAAAAAAAACATAAAAAACAAATAAATTAAATTGTGCCTCAAGATCCTGCTCAAATGTTCACATTCTACTCGCTGTGAAAAAATGTGAAAAAGAGTATACAGTCCCTGACTTATCCACCATCACAACAGTATTTTTGTGGAACAAAGTAACTAACATCAGTAAAAAGTCCTTTTAGGATGCATGAAATAACCATTATTTAACAAAATAGTGATATCAATTTGAAAAACAAAATACCTGCAATATCACAGTACTACTTTTGTAGTATACAAAAGGACCTTCGCATTGCTTGCTAGCGGCAGGTCCTCATGGTGTCTCGCAGATTTGTCGTGTTTCCCGAATACTTTATTCGGGCACGACACATTTTACAAACTGCATGGGTTTTGTCAATTTGTGCACACCCTACTTTTGACGTTTCACTCGTCAATCTCGTTCAACTCAACGTCCTTGCCTGATTGACTGCACTTGAATAAATACCATATACAGCAGGGGTCTCAAACTCAATTTACTTGGGGGCCACTGGAGCTCGGGTCTGGGTGAGACTGGGCTGCATCAGGTTTTCCAAAAAAACAAAACGCATTTATTAAAAACAAAAAAATTTAAAAAACTTCGCTTTGGTTCCATTTTTCTACAAGAAAAGCTCTGATAAAACATTCCACTGTTCTCAAATATCTTACTTTTTATTTTTCTACACAAAATAAGATGAAAAATAAATAAACAAATCAAGAATAAAGAAAATCAATAAATATAAATAAATATAATAATAATAATAAAACAGCAAATAATAAAAACTTAAGAAACCACATATAGTTGGTGGGTAGACAAATTATTTTTTTCAGATTAAAATTGAAACATTATTAGAGCCCTGTAGACATGACAAAACACGACTATAGTCACATTTATACTTCGTCTTGAGACACATGCTAACTCGCAAACTAGAGAGCTAGCAACCTAAACAGTAGCCTTCAAGTTATTTCCTTTAAACTTAAATAGCCAAAACCTTACCACTTCCACACGGGTAGGGAGGATAACTATTAACAGTTATTTAACCTTTAACATGAACATTAATCAAACGTAATCATTTTTTCTGGGTACATGATACCATACAGCATCCATATCAAACTTGCACGGGCCGCACTAACATTGAACTTTCATATCAAGGCGGGGGCCTCAAACTAGTGTCCCCGCAGGCCGCATGTTTGAGACCCCTGATATACAGTCTATGATAAATGCCTAAAAATATCAATATCATATTTTTTAATATCGATACAGTATCGTGGAACGAAGTATCGCCTTTTTAAACGATCAAATGTGTGTGTAGTAACCAATAATGACTGATAATGAAAGATGATTGATAGCAGATGGGAGCCGAGTGACGGTCACCAGGCTTCAACCCTTTCCGTAAGCTGCTAGGTCATCCCTGTTTCTTTCTCATTGGAATTCCAGTAACGACTGATCATCATGTATGAACTTGTGTTCACCGTACCGTACTCCCAAGTCAACGTTGTCAACGTCTTATTTTGATATGATCACTAATTTACAGTGAATGTGATGTGAATTTGTTCTTTCATACTGGGCAGGCTTCCACTGACAAGGACAGGATGTCCAGTATATCCCATCCCAGTATGAAAAGAGAATGTGCCAACTGGGCAGCTGCCCCGGCCGGCCACCAGTACTGGTTTCTTTGTGCCACCTGTTCCATAGCCCTCCTGCCCCCGTAGCTGGCCCTGGTACCACAAACCTTCCATCATCGGTCTATGATATGTTTGTTTTTGTGCTGGTTCAATCACCATGCCGACTCTGCGTCCTTACCTGAAACCTGCCCAGGTCAGGCACCTTTGACTGATCAGCTCCATTTGGACTTCAGAAGGTTTTAATTTAATTCTTCTCCATCAACTGTCTATAATCATATTCTGTTAAAAGTCTGAAATAATGCTTTTAGCCCATTTTAAAAAAACCCTACAACCCTACAAGTCTTTGGGGTATAGGATGAATAGGCGTGGGTCATTCATTCATTCATTCATTTTCTACCGTTTTTTCCTCACGAGGGTCGCAGGGGTGCTGGAGCCTATCCCGGCTGTCTTCGGGCGAGAGGCGGGGTACACCCTGGACTGGTAGCCAGCCAATCACAGGGCACATATAGACAAACAACCATTCACACTCACATTCATACCTATGGACAATTTGGAGTCACTAATTAACCTAGCATGTTTTTGGAATGTGGGAGGAAACTGGAGTACCCGGAGAAAACTTGCTCTCCTTGCATTCCAGCCTTGACTGATGTCAGGTCAGGTTCTTTGACCTGTGGACAACTCGACTAGTGTGTCGTTATTGCGATTGATTGGAGTGATCAATCAACTCAAGTCTTCCCTTGGGTTCGTTGTTCCTTAGACTGAATGTCAAGAAATGGCAAAGAACAGATTGCTTCTTCTGGTCCCTGTTAGTGTTCAGTCAAAATGTCCTTGGGCAAGATCCTGAAACCCCATTGGTCCCCCGCTTCTGTACCTTTTGACATTGCCCAGATTTGTCTCCATGTCACAGTGAACACGTTGGTTGGGATCAAAGTCAACCTGCAAATGTTGTGCTTCTGAGAAAGAACAGACTCTGTATTGGTTTTGGAGTACCAGTATTATGGGATGGGGTGTGAAACAGGCTTGTGTGATAATCAGCTTTACGTAACCTTGAACTAACGCTGGGACCAAATGTATTTGGACTAACAGTTTGAGTTTCCCCTTGAACCTTGACTCTTAGACCAAGTCTGAATCCAACCGAGCAATAACACTGTCTGTGCAAAAGATCCGTTCTGTTTATGAAATGGAGGTCATTCCATTTTGTGGGTCCGGAGGGACCGTTTTTTAATTTGTCCTAGTAATTTCTACCTCAGGCTGCACGACGGACGAGTGGTTAGCACGCAGGCCTCACAGCTAGGAGACCCGAGTTCAATTCCACCCTCGGCCATCTCTGTGTGGAGTTTGCATGTTCTCTCCCATGCATGCATGGGTTAAAGTTAGCGGGCTGCACAGTGTTTGAGTGGTTAGCACGCAGGCCTCACAGCGAAGAGACCCGAGTTCAATTCCATGGGTTTTTCTCCGTGTACTCCAGTTTTCTCCCACATTCCAATAACATGCTAGGTTAATTAGCGACTCCAAATTGTCCATAGGTATGAATGTGAGTGTGAATGGTTGTTTGTCTATATGTGCCCTGTGATTGACTGGCCACCAGTCCAGGGTGTACCTCGCCTTTTGTCCGAAGACAGCTGGGATAGGCTCCAGCACCCCTGAGCTTTCTACCTCAGGTTGCACGGTAGGGAGTGGTTAGCATGCAGGCCTCACAGCTATGAGACCCGCATTTAATTCCACTCTCGGCCATCTCTGTGTGGAGTTTGCATGTTCTCTCTTGTGCATGCGTGGGTTTTCTCCGTATATTCCGGTTTCCTCCCACATTCCAAAAACATGCTAGGTTAATTGGCGACTCCAAATTGTCCATAGGTATGAATGTGAGTGTGAATGGTTGTTTGTCTATATGTGCCCTGTGATTGGCTGGTGACCAGTCCATGGTGTACCCCGCCTCTTGTCCGAAGACAGCTGGGATAGGCTCCAGCAATGAATGAATGAATTTCTACCTCAAACTGGAATAGATTCCTATTAAAACCCAGAATAATCTGGATTAGCATTCTTATTCAGGTTGTTTTGAGGTGTTTTGGTTAATGTAAACGGTAACATTTAGGCACTAATTAAGAATTGAGTTCTCACTGTAGCCCTGTGGCCTCAAATGCAACTCTACAAATCACGATATGTGTGTCGCAACCTCCTATTTTGCACTTGGGCGTTGGGAGCACCGAGCCTCATTGTGGAAAAAATGAGGAGGTATTTGAGGAAAAGGTTATCCATTGTGTCCCGAATTGTTGACAGAACAGCAATCCGTGTCCCATGAAGCCAGGAGGCGGCTGTTAATGAGCCTCTTCAATTAGCTCAGGGTCATCACAGATGGCATAAACGTATCTCCATCACAGGCTCAGCTGGGAAGAAAGTGAATTCATCAATATGAACAAACAAAGTTAATATACACCTCAACCCCTTTACCCCCCCATTCCGTTGTTTGTGAGGCATTCAAAGCAGCGTTTCTATTGAGAGGATGTTTCGCCCAGAGGGAAATGCAGATGACGTCTGGTCGCTGCTATTCAGTTTTATCAGAGCTACAATTTACCGCCTGACAACACTGCAATTGCAGCTGCCACCGGCCGGGTTGTACACGCCAGAGATTGTCTTTGGGTAGCCGAGGGGACGCACACTGAACTCGCGTGACCCCTTGCATAAACACTTTAGAATAACACAACGCTGTCAAGTCTCACCCAGAAACTAGAACTTGTGAGAAGGATGGCTGTAGACTGTCGAGTGTTACCAAGTAACAAAACTAGCTAAAATATCAGACTATATCAGGGAATTATGACATCAAACTGATCAATCTGATAACATAAAAAATAGACGGTGTACCAAATGCTCCGTTATTAGCGAACAAAAAGCCACCTAAAATGCCAGCGTCGTGGTGTTGGAAAATGTACAAAAGGTTTGCCGGAGACCTCCATGACCTCACACCAGCTGCTCGGAACGTGTGCCCGAATACAGTGCACCTTGCTGGGTCACAGCTGGTGCGTCCTCCCCTCTATACTCTGGTTCTCCTGATAATAGTGATGTCATGATATATGATGACTGTTTGTCAAATTGTATAATTTCAATGAATGAATTCCGATTATTTGATGTCCCAGCCACAACATATTGCGCAACTGCAAGATCTTGAGACACATGCTAACTCGCAAACTATAGAGCTAGCTAGAGCTAGCGACCTAAATGGTAGCCTTCAAGTTATTTCCTTTTAAACTTATAAATTTACCACTTCCACACTGAAAGGGAGGATAACTATGAACAGTTATTTAACCTTTAATATGAACATTAATCAAACGTAATATTTTTTTCTGGGTACAGGATACCATACAGCATCCATATCAAACTTGCGCAGGCCGCACTAACATTAAACTTTCATATCAAGGCGGGGGCCTGAAACTAGTGTCCTGCGGGCCACATTTGGCCACGTGTTTTAGACCCCTGCTATAGGCTGACACGGCTTCTTGGGGGGTTGTTGGTTCAGTTCTCTTGTAATTGTTGAACAGATTTATACATTTCAACTCTCATGTTCAACATTTGAAATTTCACTGACTCCTCCCACATTGACACATTTCCCCAACATCAACATTCAGGACATGTCGGTGACGTGAATTGACAATTTCAACATGGCTCCCCCCATCGATGGGAATTCATTTGACATTTAACATGACATGGAAGAACCGGTCCAGCGTGCACCCTATCTCTTGCCACCTCTCCATCCTTGTGAGGATAAGCAGCAAAAAAAATGGATGGATGGATTACATTTAAGATGCTTATTCTGCGCGCTGTAGCACGGCTCAGGAGAAAGTGGTCGTCACCCCACCATGATGGTTGCTGGTTCCTTTCTCAGACGGTGAATAGATTTTGACACATTTCTAGCATTTTCAGCATTCACATTTAATGGTAATGGTAATGGTTTTATTTCATTTGAACATGCATCAGATTACAATTGAATGCATCCCATAATCAGTTCACAGTTCCACATGTCCAAAAGGAGTAGGAAGAAGCAAAGCTTATTAAATCCTACCCCTCCATCTGATACTTTTACAATCAGTAACTGTTACATTTGTTCACGTCCTGCTTTCTTAATATAGTTTAAGTTTTTTTTTTATAAAAAAATTTAATTGTTATTTTTTTGTCATTTTAAATTTAAAAAAATTAACAATTTTTTTAATTGTTATTTTTTTGTCATTTTAATTTTTAAAAATAAAAAAATATTGTTATTTTTTGTCATTTTAATTTTTTAAAATTAAAATTTTTTTTTATTTTTTTTGTCATTTTTTTTGTCATTTTAATTTAAAAAAAATGTTATTGTTGTTTTTTGTCATTTTAATTTTTAAAAATTAAACATTTTTTTAATTGTTATTTTTTGTCACGTACCAAAGTACGAGGTGATATGACCATACAATGACATAATGTGGACCATAGTAAGTGTCAATATAGTGATATATATAGCACATCATGGTTCAAGACTCTTCATCCTTGTATTTGGCAAACATCGTTTAGCAAACATTGTTTGAGTTCCTTACTCAATCCCTTCCATAGTTTTATTCCACATACTGAAATGCTATGGCTTTTTAACATAGTCCTAGCATATATTTAATTATAGTAAATAATCAGTTTTTATTACCGCTGAATAGATATTACTTACCCATGTTATGCCATTGTCTCACTCAGCAGGCCTTTACAGCATACATCATTAGCATTTATTGCAACTCAGCGTGTTAAAAGTGTGACTCAGGCAGACTTTTTGTAGGCTGGTGGGTTTCAGTTTGTTTCCTTGACAAAAATCCGTCCAGTGTGGCGTGTCGAGAGCAAAACAGTAGTAAGTTCCTCTCGGGTTCCTGCATGCCAAATGAGGCATGGCTCAGCATCTCTTGCACACATTTTACCTGCTGGGCTCGGATTTGTCGAGGAAACAGCTTGCATTGCGGATGCCTAATTATTTCTTGGGGGGAAATTAGAAGAGGAAATGAAGGTAAGAGGATAAAATCATCACTTGACCAATGAGCTGCTGCAGATGCTGGTGTGTCACGGATGGCGGGAGGCAGGATAGAATTTGATTAGCCTAGCTAATGAAATCAGTGGGGTGAGTGCGTGGTTGAGACACAGGTTTGCAGAGAAGTGAAACTCTCTTCCGGGTTTGCTACCGGCTCTTCATGTCTCATGTACGATTCTGCATCACCCTGGTTTCACATGGTTGGATCCTCATCCTCATATCGACCCCCTCGGCAGCTCTGGCAAAGCCGTGCTTCCACACCTCCTCTCGCTGCAGGGTTAATGAGATGTGGAGGTGCTTGGTGGTTTCTTCATGTTACCTTCCTCGTACTTCCTTGCTTCTCGAAGTATTAGATACAGCTTCGGAAAAGTCTTCACGGTCTGGGGCTGCACACGTGCTACCGGCACTGGGGAGCTGCGGTTCACCGAGGACAACTGGAAAACATTTTGTTTATAGCGGTGAATTAAATTGGTTAAAGCATGACTTTCTAAATAGGTTTTCTTAACATTATTAGAGCCCTGTAGTCATGAAGTAGCATCCCTATAGTCACATTTATACTCCTATTATTCATTCATTCATCAATTCATTTTCTACCACTTATCCTCGCGAGGGTCGTGGGGGTGCTGGAGCCTATCCCAGCTGTCTTTGGGTGAGAGGCGGGGTACACCCTGGACTGGTCGTTAGCCAATCACAGGGCACATATAGACAAACAACCATTCACACTCATATTCATACCTATGGACAATTTTGAATGGCCAATTAACCTAGCATGTTTTTGGAATGTGGGAGGAAACCGGAGTACCCGGAAAAAAACCACGCATGCACGGGGAGAACATGCTGGAATTGAACCCGGGTCTCCTAGCTGTGAGGCCTGCGTGCTAACCACACTCCTATTATTCATTCATTCGTTCATTTTCTACCGCTTATCCTCACGAGGGTCGCGGGGGTGCTGGAGCCTATCCCAGCTGTCTTCGGACGAGAGGCGCGGTACACCCTGGACTGGTGGCCAGCCAATCACAGCGCACATATAGACAAACAACCATTCACACTCACTGAGCTGGAGCTACGCCATACTAGCTTATTCCAGAGAGAGAGAGAGTGAGAGGAGAGAACGGAGGTAGAGTTCAGTCATCAGTCTGAAGGTCAATATCAAGTGACAGCCAATGAAGCAGAATTACTCAGTGATTCACAGAAAACTTTACAAGCTGCACGCTGGCTTTATGAACCCACCTCGCTCACTCTGCAACGCTTTTGGTTTTTTTTTTCCCTGGACTCTTAGGTTGAACTTGCCAAAATAAACATACGCACATGCCTCATTGGCCTGGCGGAAACCATAGCTAGGTGATAGACCTGGGGAGGCACAGGTGTTCAAATATTTGGCCCTGGCCTCAAGCGTCTCCAATGCTTACTCTCTTGTGGTAGGTATGAATCTCACACGTATTAAATGTCAGATATGATACATTATTACTGTATAAGAGCATCCACAACATCTCATTAGATTAAGGACACCACTGGCTCACAGCTCCCCTAGTGGACACAGAGAGTATTGCATTTGATTGATACATGGATTCTCTAAATCAGGGGTCAGCAACCCGCGGCTCCAGAGCCGCATGTGGCTCTCCAGCCTCTTTGTTGCGGCTCCCTTTGCAATGCTTGAATATTTTTTAGCACCCGTGTGGTGAAAATGCACGTCTTTGTTATGAGTTTACAAAAATCCAACTTTGTGTGAGACCATGAATGCATCCTGACTGAGTTCTGACTGGTGACTGAATGAGCAGACAGGATGCTATCCAGTTCTCTCTGACAGGTTAACATGAAGGGAAATGAGTAATACTTTGAGTTATTTGAGTTATTAATTATTATTAATGAGTTATTTGACGATTCTAAAAAATAAATTAGAGCTCATTTAAAAACAAAAGTTTATCTCCAGTACTAGCAAGAGTACTCCAACTCGTCTTTTTTTTCCCCTCCAATGTTGTTTTAAACATACAACGTTTTGCGGCTCCAGGCTATTTTTCTTTAGTGGGCAAGTGGGTGAAATGGCTCTTTTCATAGTAAAGGTTGCCGACCCCTGCTCTAAATCATTCATTCATTTTCTACCACTTATCCTCACAAGGGTTGCGGGGGGTGCTGGAGCCTATCCCAGCTGTCTTCGAGCGACTGGTCGCCAGCCAATCACAGGACACATATAGACAAACAACCATTCACACTCACATTCATACCTATGGACAATTTGGAGTCGCCAATTAACCTAGCATGTTTTTGGAATGTGGGAGGAAACCGGAGTACCATGAGAAAACGGAGGAGAACGTGCAAAGTCCACGCAGAGATGCCCGAGGGTGGGATTGAACTCGGGTCTCCTAGCTGTGAGGTCTGCACGCTAATCACTCGACCACCGTGCAGCCCCTTCTCAAAAACAGTCCATCTCGCAAACCCATTCTCAACTGGTGGGTCAAGTTTTGGACGCGGAGTGGGGGATTGAACATAGACACGACACACCGCTGCAGATACCCGCTGGTTGTGTTGCCAATAGTTAAATATAAGATATATTTCTACTCTGCATGTCATTGAGGGGTGATGGTGGGTCCCGTCGCCAAACCAGTTGAGAACTACTCATTTACCGGTCATCAGGAGCACCAGAGATTTTTTTTTTAAACTGCAATACAATTCTATTAGAAATGTACACATGTATGAAACATGAATTATACATGCTAGGAGTATGTTAAAAAGCCATAGCATTTCAGTATATGGAATCAAACTATGGAATGGATTGAGTAAGACCCTCAATCAATGCACATGATGTGCTATATATATCATCATATTGACAGTTACTGTGGTACCCATTATGTCATAAATGAAAAAAATATATTGAAATAATTTTTAAAAATTTATAAAATGTAAATAAAAATTAAAATAAAACAAAATAAAATTAAAAAAAATTTATTTAAACAAATTAAAATTATATTAGGAAAGCAGAAAGTGAACAAATGTAACAGTTACAGAGTCTTGAACCAGTCATGATGTGCTATATATATCACTATATTGACACTTACTATGGTACCCATTATGTCATTGTATGGTCATATCACCTCGTACTTTGGTACGTGACAAAAAATAACAATTAAAAAAAATTGTTTAATTTTTAAAAAATTAAAATGACAAAAAGGCGGCACGGCGGTCGAGTGGTTAGCGCGCAGACCTCACAGCTAGGAGACCAGGGTTCAATTCCCACCCTCGGCACATCTCTGTGTGGAGTTTGCATGTTCTCCCTGTGCATGCGTGGGTTTTCTCCGGGTACTCCGGTTTCCTCCCACATTCCAAAAACATGCTAGGTTAATTGGCGACTCCAAATTGTCCATAGGTATGAATGTGAGTGTGAATGGTTGTTTGTCTATATGTGCCCTGTGATTGGCTGGCGACCAGTCCAGGGTGTACCCCGCCTCTTGCCCGAAGACAGCTGGGATAGGCTCCAGCACCCCCCGTGACCCTCGTGAGGAAAAAGCGGTAGAAAATGAATGAATGAATGAATGAAAATGACAAAAAATAACAATTAAAAATTTTTTTTTGAATTTATTAAAATAAAAAAAAAAATGTAAACTATATTAAGAAAGCAAGAAGTGAACAAATGTAACAGTTACTGATTGTAAAAGTACCAGATGGAGGGGTAGGATTTAATAAGCTTTGCTTCTTCCCACTCCTTTTGGACATGTGGAACTGTGAACTGATTATGGGATGCATTCAATTGTAATCTGATGCATGTTCAAATGAAATTAAACCATTAACATTACCATGCATTCTGTCAGGATGACTCCAAATCTTGCACCCCAAAATATTCACCCCTCCTTGACCTTTCATTCCCTTATTGCAGCGCCTTGATGTGTAACCCCTTAAGTGCACGTACACCCTTATGGCATATTATTTCTATTTTTACACGTCATTATTGAAAGTGTTTTCATTAGCAGGAAGCAACATCAGCTGTTGTGTGCTTCATAGCCGACATATGGAAGCATACCAAGTGTTTACGAGTGGGCGTAAACGCAATATGAAGTACATACAGAGTACTTCTCCAAACTACACTACATGGCACTGAGCCCAAAATGGCATCAGCGTTTCTGAAAGCTTTGCTCTGATGCAACAACAAATGCAGCTTCTTCCATCCAAGACGAACCTCTGACCTCTTTTTATCTTCTCGCTCATCCTCAGGCCTCAGGACCTACCTGATTTCTGGAAGGAAACTGGAGAAGCACCCTCATTGTAGCTGCTCCCAGCTGACCGTGTCCGCCTCCGAGCATGCCGACGTGAAGTGCTGCTCGCAGAGAGCGCACCCCCCCGATGGAGCGCCTTCAGCCTGCAGTCTCCCCCCAGATGGAAGCAAGGTGACTTAAGGAAGTCTTCTTTGATAGTCGTCTCTTTGCTTTGATGTGGGTGTTGCAGAGGCTTTAATAATATTTATCCGACATTTTTCTCGCCTTGAGGGAGCCTTTCGTTCTTTTGCTTTGGCGCACACCTTCATTCATGCGTTTATGACACTTTCCTAAGGCAGGGGATCAGCCAAATATGCTTTGTTTGTGTTTTATGTCAATGCTATTGCACTATGTCCATGTTATTTATATCCATGTTATTGCACTATTCATAATGCCGCCTACAGTGAACATACTAACTACTTATTTCTAAAATCTAGAACTTAGCTAGTTAATCGTCAAACAGCTAAAATAATGCATAAGACTAAAAATAACCAATTACCTAAAAATGTCATCCAATACTTCTCTACAAGAGAGGAGAAATATGGGAAGAACTACATTTGAAACACTTTTGAAAACACTACGTTAAAAAGCCATAGCATTTCAGTATGTGGAATCGATCTATGGAATGGATTGAGTAAGACCCTCAAACAATGCACAACGATGAGAGAATTCAAGAAACAATACAAGCAGTTGATGTTTGCTAAATACAAGGATGAAGAGTCTTGAACCAGTCATGATGCTATGCTATATATATCACTATATTGACACTTACTATGGTACACATTATGTCATTGGATGGTCATATCACCTCGTACTTTGGTACGTGACAAAAAATAACAATAAAAAAAATATGAAAGCAGGAAGTGAACAAATTAAAATGACAAAAAATAACAATTAAAAATTCATTCATTCATTCATGTTCTACCGCTTTTTCCTCACGAGGGTCGCGGGGGTGCTGGAGCCTATCCCAGCTGTCTTCGGGCAAGAGGCGGGGTACACCCTGGACTGGTCGCCAGCCAATCACAAGGCGCATGTAGACAAACAACCATTCACACTCACATTCATACCTATGGACAATTAGGAGTCGCCAATTAACCTAGCAAGTTTTTGGAATGTGGGAAGAAACCGGAGTACCCGGAGAAAACCCACGCATGCACGGGGAGAAATGCAAACTCCACACAGAGATGGCCTAGGGTGGAATTGAACCCTGCTCTCCTAGCTGTGAGATCGCCGTGCCACAATGAAATTTTTTTTATTTAAAAAAAAAAGAAAACTTAAAACTATATTAAGAAAGCAGGAAGTGAACAAATGTAACAGTTACTGATTGTAAAAGTACCAGATGGAGGGGTAGGATTTAATAAGCTTTGCTTCTTCCTACTCCTTTTGGACATGTGGAACTGTGAACTGATTATGGGATGCATTCAATTGTAATCTGATGCATGTTCAAATGAAATATTTACCATAACTGTAACACGCATGTTGTGCACATACTATACATGTCTCCAAAACAAGTCTGTCAAAAGCTGTGGGTGTCTGGGCATGTGAGTCTTACCTTGCATATGTGGTTTCCTATATGAGGAAGCTGACTATTCTGTTTGGGTTCTATGGTATTGCCTATTGAGAAGATTGTGAAGTTTGTTGAAAAGTCAACCATACTGCATTTCTGAGCTTAGCTACTACGTGTTTGTGTTATTCCCAACTGCTAAGTGTTATGAATATCTTCATATCAAACTAAATCTTCTCCCAACCTCCTCCATTATTAAGCAGGCCCTCCTTGTCTTGTGCAGCTTCACTTTTCAAGAGGATCTTCTTTCTTATTTGCATCCAACGTGCAAAATCTCCCAAATCTTACACTTGCTATTCCCCCCGTGGTGCCTCTTCTGGGCTTTCTGCCACCCCAGGGGGTAGAGGTAAGGATAAGATGGGTGGAGAAGAGCTCAGTCGTGCATGCGGGGGGAGAAAGGGAGTGTTTCTGCTTCACAGCGTTTGATCTTGTGTGGAGCCCGTGCTCAGACACGGATAGAAGTTCCACCTGCGTGGGCGGAACTGTACCAACCTGTCTAATTAACAATTCATCATCTCCTTTCTCTCTCTCTCTCTCTCTCTCTCTTCCCCACGTGTCCCGTCCTGTAGCCGTCGTGTCCATCCTGCAGCGTCATCCTGATATCAGGAGGCGATGAGGTTGAGGAGGAAGGTGACGTGAAGCTGAGCTGCCGTGAAGACCACAGGACCAGCAACGGCAAGGTTAGACATCAACAACATGGTACTGCTCTTCTTTCTGGTTAGTGTGTGTCTTAAAAAATGACAGAAAATGATTATTATTCCATTATATATGTTTTTCCCATTTTTAATGGCATACATGTGTGTATTGTATTATAAATATTCAAAAAGTTATTTTTTAATGATGAAATAGTAATGAAAAATAATGAAATAAGGTCAGTTATTATTTTAAAAAGTTTTAAATTTTTAAGAATTAAAAATATATAATTTTTGTTCATATTTAAAAAGTTAAATACAGTTCCTTTTTAATGGCATTCATATGTGGACTACATTTACGATAATTAAAGACGATTATTATTTATTTTTCAAGATAATTTTCTATGCTTTTATTTTAACATTTTTATTATTATATTGTTATTTGTATTATATTTTTTTAAAAATATATTTTTATCCTTTATGTAAATCATTTTTTTAAATGTTTATGGCTTTATGGCTTTATGTGTGTATATACATAAAGAATTAGAGGTAAATTATTATTATATTATTATTTTATTATTTTATTATTTTATTATTTTATTATTTTATTATTTTATTATTTTATTATTTTATTATTTTATTATTTTATTATTTTATCATTTTATTATTTTATTATTTTATTATTTTATTATATCTTTTTAAAATATATATTTTTATCCTTTATGTAAATCATTTAAAAAAAATGTTTATGGCTATATATACACACACATAAAGAAATAGAGGTAAATTATTATTATTTTATTATTTTATTATTTTATTTTTATTATTATATTATATATATAAAATTTATGTATTTATTTATTTTATTATATATATATATATATATAATTATATTATTATATATATTTATATATATAAATTGTATATAAAAATACAATTTAGAATGCCCCACCACCTTGGATAATGGTCATCATAATAAATTTAAAAAAGCAATAATAATAATAAGAAACAACAATATTAAAGGGAAAAAAAGAAGCAAGATGAGAAGCTCGCTTGACGTCTGGCTGATTTACAGAGCTGCATATCTTCCCAGGACACATCTGGACTCAAGTGTTCCCCGGGGGGGTCTGCCGCTCGCGGCCCCAAGGCTCAGAACGGTCTGCTGAGCCCCCGACTGGAGCCTCTGAACAACAGCCAGACATCTCTGTGCGAGATGCTTCAGGAGAAGGAGAAGAAGACGTGGGCCGGGGGGGCCATGGGCATGGACCACTCTGCCCTCATCCCGCTACGCTCCAAAAACTTCAGAGAGAGAAGCGACGCCCACTTTGTGGACGTGATTAAAGAGGACAGGTGAGACTTGACAGCAGCCAAGGACGGCCCGGAGGGGGGCGGTGGAATAACCGCATGCTGTTATCCTCACTTTTGACAGCCTGATGAAGGACTATTTCTACAGACCGCCCATTAACAAGCTGTGCCTCACCTTCTTGGATAAGAGCCTGGAGTGTTCTTACCAAATCAGCTACCAGGAGGAGGTGTGTACTCTTCTTCTTTTGTCATTCCAGCAAAAGAAGGCATTGTGTGACAGTACTTGTGTCCTTTAACACTCCAAGACTGCGGCAGAGAGATAATCCCTACAGGACACGAAGGCACCTTTTTATGAGGTTATAGTGCCCTCCAGTGGTGGAGCAGGAGAAATGCATTTTCATGCAATTTTCTAATAGGATCCTTCTCTCTTCTGTTGCTCTTGTGCATGCAGGTGGAGGCCCAAGCTCCGGTGCAGACCTTCGCCAGCCCCACGTTTAGTTCTTTCCTGGACATGCTCCTGTGCTCGTCCGTCTTCCTGGCGTTGTCGCTGGCCTGCTTTCTTCGCTCTATCGTCGCCCGACTGAGTCCGCCCACACCGGCTCTGGTTCTGACCGCCGTGGCCGCCTTGCTGGAGGCAATGGCTCTCTTTTTGGCAATACGGTGAGGAACCTGACACCCTGGAAGAAGCTTTTTCTGCAACCTCATTTACTGGTTTTGTTTGTTTTTGAGGGCTGCACAGCAATCGATTGGTTAGCACGCAGACCTCGCAGCTAGGAGACCCGAGTTCAATTCCATCCTCAGCCATCTCTGTGTGGAGTTTGCATGTTCTCCCCATGCATGGGTTTCCTCCCACATTCCAAAAACATGCTAGGTTCATCGACCACTCCAAATTGTCCATAGGTATGAATGTGAGTGTGAATGGTTGTTTGTCAGCTGGGATAGGCTCCAGCATACACATGACCCTTTTGCGATGAAATAGAGAACTAGAGATGAAGATTGGTAACTGTAAATTACCCTGGAGTGTAAAAAAATATAAAAAAAATATATATATGTTTTGCCACTGTCACAGCAACGGCAGCCCCAAAATGTATATATGAACATCCAGCAGCAACACGACATTTTGATGAAACATAGCCTGAGAAGACTGCACAGTGGTCGAATGGTTAGTGTGCCGACCTCACAGCTCGTACAGTAGTACTAGCTAGTAAAGTACACAAGCTGAGTGTACTGTCTGAGTGCACTTCAGCGAGTGTACTGGAGGGTGGATGCTGTGTTTGCTGTTTTTTTTTGTTTTTTGTTTTAATTCCAATGAATAATAGGAGTGTGGTTAGCACGTAGGCCTCACAGCTAGGAGACCCAAGTTTGATTCCACCCTCGACCATCTCCGTGTGGAGTTTGCATGTTCTCCCCGTGCATGCGTGGGTTTTCTCCGGGTACTCCGGTTTCCTCCCACATTCCAAAAACATGCTAGGTTAATTAGCGACTCCAAATTGTCCATAGGTATGAATGTGAATGGTTGTTTGTCTATATGTGCCCTGTGATTGGCTGGCCACCAGTCCAGGGTGTACCCCGCCTCTCGCCCCAAGACAGCTGGGATAGGCTCCAGCACCCCCCACAACCCTTGTGAGGATAAGTGGTAGAAGATGAATGTTTGTTTTTGATAATATTGTGAATAAAGAAAAAAAAAGTATTATTATTATTTATTATTATTATGTAGACATGCTGATGAATTTCTTCCCGTTTTCCTGCAACTCAGTATGGCCTTCCACTTGGACGGCGCCCTGAGCTGCACGCGGACTCTGATGAAAGCCATCTCGGGCTGGATTCCACGTCACCTGATAGGCGCGCTGGTGGTGTCGCTGCCCGCTTTGACCGTCCTCTCCCACGTCACCTGCGATATGCGTGACTGCGTTCAGGTGTGTTGTTGGATTGTTGTTGTTGTTTGTGTTCCAGGAAATGCTCACCATCGATATGTGTTGCCTTCCAGTTCACCATGTTCATCTGCTGCGCTGTCATCATCGCCATCGTTCAGTTCTGCAACTCCTGCCAGCTCCGCTACTGGATGCGTTCAAGTTTGGCAACGTTGGTGGGATTGGCGCTGCTTTCACTGCTCTTCACGTCTCCGTGCAGGTAAAGGAGACGGAAAATGCTGAAATGCTGTGCTGTGCTAACATTTGTAGTACATGCACTACCTTTTGTAGTACATGCAGTATACTGTACATAAATGCTTTTGTTTACGATGCATTGCAATCTAGAGCTTTGATAATAAGCTAATTGTATTTCAATAGTAGAGGTGTACCTAATCTTGTGTCTTTATGTATCTTTTATGTTTTTATGAATAGAGTTGCTGCAAGCCTATTTTTCTGGTAAGTTCTCTTTTCGCTTGTTATTACCATAAAAAGAAGATAAATGGTAAAACTTTTCATATTTAAGCAAATGTGATGTATTTTGAGCCTAAATTAAGCATTTAATGTTCTAAATGAACTCAAATCCATATACTGATTAAGGCTATGTAAGACATGAATGAACTGGAGTCTACTGGCCACTAGGTGTCGCTAGTAACACGCATCTGACTTGTTCACCAACCACAGGTCTTTTTCTATTATTCACCTCAACAGGCACAACAATAATAATAATAATAATAATAATAATTCATTTATTCATTCATTTTCTACCGCTTATCCTCGTGGGGGACGTGGGGAGTGCTGGAGCCTACCCCAGTTGTCTTCGGGGGAGAGGCGGGGTACACCCTGGACTGGTGGCCAGCCAATCACAGGGCACATATCGACAAACAACCATTTACACTAATAATAATAATGGGCGGCACGGCGGTCGAGTGGTTAGCGCGCAGACCTCACAGCTAGGAGACCAGGGTTCAATTCCACCCTCGGCCATCTCTGTGTGGAGTTTGCATGTTCTCCCCGTGCATGCGTGGGTTTTCTCCGGGTACTCTGGTTTCCTCCCACATTCCAAAAACATGCTAGGTTAATTGGCGACTCCAAATTGTCCATAGGTATGAATGTGAGTGTGAATGGTTGTTTGTCTATATGTGCCCTGTGATTGGCTGGCGACCAGTCCAGGGTGTACCCCGCCTCTCACCCGAAGACAGCTGGGATAGGCTCCAGCACCCCCGTGACCCTCGTGAGGAAAAGCAGTAGAAAATGAATGAATGAATGAATAATAATAATAATAATAATAGTCATCATCAACATCATCAAAACACAGCGTCCGACTGTGGCCGTATTCCAGCTAAAACTCAACTCTAAATCCCCACTTCCTGTCCACACCTGGAGGACATTTAGTGAAACACACACCAGCATGAGTCTTATTTACTGTATATCTTAAATGGCCTATTTTGTGATCTAATATATAGTGTAATCTGAGTGGAATGGTGACTATAGGGCTGTTATTTCATGTCTGGAGGTCTCTAACAATGGTAAAAACTAGAGATACACACTATCTTTATTTTCAAATTGATAGTGATAACTTTGTGCTTCTCATGACCAATATGGTACCTTTAACTTTTTACATGTATTTTTTATATTTAAGTGTATTTTAAGTGTAGTATGTGCACACCTGGACTTCAACAAGTGTACTACTACTACTACTACTATCATGAGAGTCACCCGTGGCCTCGGCCTTGGAGGTGCTGATTCATTAGCCGACTAGGATAATAATCTCAGGTCGACGGTGCTCCTGGATGCTGACCACTCATGATACTGCTACAACAGGAGGTTACCTACAGCCGCAGTTGTTGAATTGAATGCCAATGATTTTATGCTCATTAGGAACAGTTTATGATGAGTCACCATTTCTGTAGTCGCTAACTGTTCTCTGTCATATCAGGTCAGACGAGCAGAACAACAACATCAACAACAACAACAGCTCAGTCCTCGTATCCGACAGCCAGACGGAGCAGGACCGTATTCCGCACCCCAAAGACCTGCTGGGCCCAGAAGCCTGCGTGGCCTTTTTCCTGCTCCTCCTCCTCGTCTGGTTCCTCAACCGGGAGTTGGAGGTGAGTTACCGCCTCCATTACCACGGCAACGTGGAGGCCGACCAGCACCGCATCAAGATCCAGAACATGAGGGACCAGGCCGACTGGCTGCTCCGCAACATCATCCCCATCCACGTGGCCGAGCAGCTGAAGGTCACCCAGAGCTACTCCAAGAACCACGACAACGTGGGCGTCATATTCGCCAGCATCGTTAACTTCAGCGAGTTCTACGAGGAAAGCTACGAGGGGGGCAAGGAGTGCTACCGGGTCCTCAACGAGCTCATCGGAGACTTCGACGAACTGTTGCGGAAGCCCGCTTTCGCCAATATCGAAAAGATCAAGACCATTGGTGCCACGTATATGGCGGCGGCGGGGCTCAACGCCCAGCAGTGTGCGGACACCACCCATCCTCACACTCACCTTCGCGCCCTGTTTGAATTCTCCCTGGAGATGATGCACGTGGTGGACGACTTCAACAAGAACATGCTGGGCTTCGGTTTCAAGCTCCGCATCGGATTCAACCACGGGCCGCTCACCGCCGGGGTCATCGGAACCACTAAGCTACTGTACGACATCTGGGGCGACACGGTCAACATCGCAAGCCGCATGGACACCACCGGCGTGGAGTGCCGCGTCCAAGTCAGCGAGGAGAGCTACTGCGTCCTCAGCGGCATGGATTACGAGTTCGACTACCGCGGCACGGTGAATGTCAAAGGAAAAGGTCAGATGAAGACCTTCCTGTATCCCAAATGTGGCGACAGCGGCCCCGTACCTCAGTACCAGCTCTCCGTCTCCCCGGAGATACGAGCGCAAGTGGATGGCAGCATCGGGCGCTCGCCCACCGATGAAATCGCTAGCATGGTTCCCACTACCGGCGCGGCTCCCGTCGGCGCCATGGTGCCGAGCGCCAGCGCCGGCTCCTCCATTAAAACGGGGCTCAGCCACGACAGGGCGCCGAGCGGGGACAGACGGGGTGGCCTTCAGTGTCGTCCTTGTCACGCCAGGCGGTCGGTGTCGCACAGCGGCCTCAGCGGCCTGGAGGCACCGCCTTGCTTCGCCAATAAGAACCAACTCGCCATCTTCTCAGCGGGAAAGCCTCATCAAAACATAACAGCGGCGTCCCAGAAGGACAAACCTGAAAGCGGAAGTGCTTCAAACAGACTTTAAATTTGCCTTCTACCCTTTAAGGCCCACGCAGGCCAGGAGGTGGACCAACCAAAGGCACACGGCCTTCATCATGTCTACCTTTAATCTTTCTTTTCAAGTGCCTTTAGCGTAGAACAACGTCTCCACTTCAGCCTTTTTCAAAAGGGAACTGATTTTGTGGGCAAAACATTTTTCAGCGTTTTGCTTATCTTGGCCTTTCTATGAACAAACAGACCCCACACGCTTCAAGTGCTACATCGCCAGGACGCGTAGGACACGGGGAGGATGGAATAGTCAGAAAAAGCTTTCCAGTCCGTGTTGATTGTGGAAACACTAAAGGGAATGTGTGCACTTTTATTGGAATTTTGCCCATCATCCACAATCCTTATGGAAGACACAAACACACAGAGAAGAGGCGTGGAAATCATAGGTCTACTTCTACTACGTCGCTCGTGGCCTGACAATATGAGTGACTGTGTGGGGAAGCTAGTCGCTATCCAGCTAGTCACGAGCCAGCTGGTCGCTATCAAGCTAGTCACTAGCCAGCGAGTCGCTAGCCAGCGAGTCGCGAGCCAGCGAGTTGCTATCCAGCACGTTGCTATCCAGCTAGTCGCTATCCAGCTAGTCACTAGCCAGCTAGTCACTAGCCAGCTAGTGATGAGCTGGCTAGTGACTGTCACTAGCCAGCTAGTCACTAGCCAGCTAGTCACTATAAAGCTAGTCACGAGCCAGCGAGTCGCTTTCCAGCTAGCCAGCTAGTCGCTATCCAGCTTGTGGATAGCCAGCTAGTCGCTATCCAGCTTGTGGATAGCCAGCTAGTCGCGAGCCAGCGAGTCGCTATCCAGCTAGTCGCGAGCCAGCGAGTCGCTATCCAGCACGTTGCTATCCAGCTAGTCGCTATCCAGCTAGTCGCTAGCCAGCTAGTTGCTATCCAGTTCATCACTAGCGACTAGCTGGATAGCGACTAGCCAGCTAGTCACTAGCGACTAGCTGGATAGCGACTAGCCAGCTAGTCACTAGCGACTAGCTGGATAGCGACTAGCCAGCTAGTCACTAGCGACTAGCTGGATAGCGACTGCCGGCTAGTCACTAGCCAGCTAGCCAGCTAGTCGCTATCCAGCTCATCACTATCCAGCTAGTCGCTATCCAGCTCATCACTAGCCAGCTAGTCACTAGCCAGCTAGTCACTATAAAGCTAGTCACGAGCCAGCTAGTCGCTATCCAGCTAGTCACGAGCCAGCTAGTCGCTATCCAGCTAGTCGCTATCCAGCTAGTGGCTAGCCAGCTAGTCGCTATCCAGCTAGTGGCTAGCCAGCTAGTGGATAGCCAGCTCGTCGCTATCCAGCTCGTCGCTATCCAGCATGTCGCTATTCAGCGAGTCACTATCCAGCGAGTCGCTATCCAGCTAGTAACTATCCAGCTAATCGCTATCCACCTAGTCGCTAGCCAGGTAGTCGCTATCCAGCTCGTCACTATCCAGCTCGTCGCTATCCAGCTAATCACTATCCAGCGAGTCACTAGCCAGGTAGTCGCTATCCACCTAGTCACTATCCACCACATCGCTATCCAGCCAGTCGCTATCCAGCTAGTCACTAGCCAGCTAGTCGCTATCCAGCTAGTTTCTAGCAAGCTAGTCACTATCCAGCTCATCGCTATCCAGCTCATCACTAGCCAGCTAGTGTGGCAAGGTGTCACTACACCAGTAACGTAGTTCTTAGGCATAACAATGTTCATAATAATAATAATAATAACAATGTCGCTGTAGCTTGGTTAAAATGCAATTGACATGGAGTTTTTTTCACTAGGCAAAATAGGTGTGTCCCATTCTGTGTTCACTGTCTCTTTTTTTAGCTGTTTTGATATCTTTATAAAGCACAGAAGAGAGAAAGACGTGTTCCGTGTTTGTGGACGATGGACGCAATTGCCGAAAAAAGTGCACTTTTCCTTTTGTTAAGGAGGCTTGTTGATACGGGAGGCGGAGCTGCATGTGGAGTGTGTGTAGTCGCATGTGTACACGCCGTGGGTGTGTTTATGTCTGTCCAAGCAATATCTGCACCAAGCAGAAACAATGCGGAGTAGTCAAATAACCTGGTGAAGATACTGGATGGTGTTTTTTTTTTTTTTCTTGTGTGTCACCGTAGTAGTGAGGAGCTACTCTCAGAAAAATAGCATGCTTGGAATAGAATGGATAGAATCTACGTGATCAGGAAGTTGA
The DNA here is from genome assembly GCF_030265055.1 of Doryrhamphus excisus. Classification (NCBI taxonomy): domain Eukaryota; kingdom Metazoa; phylum Chordata; class Actinopteri; order Syngnathiformes; family Syngnathidae; genus Doryrhamphus; species Doryrhamphus excisus. Next base: position 5,717,914 of record NC_080480.1, on the reverse strand, counting down.
TGCTACGTTTAGAGTACTGTTTCAGCTAATAGAAGGTTATTTAGATTGACTAGCGGAATAAAAACAACTGCCGAGGTCGCTAGGGGTGTCATTGTGTGCTAGCTGTGTGATTGTTATTATTGTAACAATATTGTAGTTATTGCAATATTGTAATAATTGCTTCATACTTGTGATGGAGGAAACTGTGATAGCACTGTAAATGCAAAAGTTGTCTACCAAAATGTACTTCAGGAGTGTGGTAAAAGTTTTTTTTTTTTTAATATTTATTGTCTCGGATGTAACTATTTTTAAAGATTATACAAAGTAAAGCTAATTTAACGGATTGTGTGCTCAGAGGCAGTTTATCCAACATTTTTATCCCCAATTAACATAGAAATCACTAGCTAATAAATAAATCAAACGCAATTAGTGTGTTGCTCCAAATATAAGACGACCATGAACACAAGGTGCCTGTTCTTGGAAAACTACAAGAGTGGCACAATATCTCGTCAGATTAAAATATGATTTCTTGGACTGGGATGAGAATAAATAAGCTAATTAATCACACAATAAATGCAAATGAAGTCAATATATTACCATGTGCATGTGTGTAGCCTCCAAACAGAAAGAGGGTTCACTCTGTGCATTGCTTTCTCGTTTGTACCAAAGAACAATCTCATGAACGGAGTGAAACTAGGTGTTGAAAACAGACACACACACAGACAATATCGATATAAAAGTTGTCAAAATCATTTACATTCATTGTGTGATTAATTAATATCACATTTTAATCTTTTTCCTTATAATTGGGTCAATATTCTTTGCATTCCCGTTTAGTAGAAACATTTATATTATTCCGTGACTAATGTTGGTGCCTTTCTCATCATTGATTAGAATTTTGACACAAGACAAAAATGTCTGCCATGCTTATTTAGAATCATCACTGTAGTTGAGTAGTGCCTTTCTAAAATCAGTGTAAACATAGTTGACGTTATTGAGCCTTAAAGCTGAATTATATTGTGTTGTTTTACTTTTTTCTGCCTTTATTGTTGTAATTATGTATGTATTATGTCTTTTTTCCCCCTCATATATATATATATATATAGTAACGCAATGTGGATGAAGTGGAATATGACTTTTATGCTCATGAGCACACAATTCTGGTACTCTGATGAGTATTTGATACTACAGTAAAGGTATGCTTTGGTAAGGATAATAATCATTTTTTTGTTTAATATTGTCTTTTTATGAGAGCTGATTACGCTGAATTGTTATTATTATTATTATCATGCTTGATTATTAAGTGGGAAAAAAAGGGAATTTATCAAATGTATTGAGGTTCAGGTACCAGGTTCAGGCACGCTGGGAAATGTTGATGCCAAAGAGTGTCATTTCCATTCACTTTTTCGAAGTCACCATTTTATTTGATTTTATTGAGCACCTTCAAGATGGCTCAGCTGTAGATGGACCCCTTTGCACAAGGTACTGGCTTTTACGTATGTCTAGTGTTGTACAGTATCTGAGCGTTTTCTATTGTTTATATACGCATGTGCTGACTAGCATAAAGTACCAGCTCATTTAGTGTGTCCACTTGGCCTGCATGTGTGTATAAATGAATGTTGTTGTGGTTGTATGTGTTTCAGAAAGGATGCATTTATTTAGCCATACTATTTTTTTTATTCTTTTTATATGCTTGATCACAGCATACTAATAATAATACTTGTCAATCCTTTTTCTAAAGAGCCACACTAGCCAAATAAAGACACTCGTAAATGTGTAATACTCGGCAGTATGAATAGCCTGTCGCGCTCATGTTTTCATGAATTATTGTTGTTTGAAATATTTTTTTTGTATATAGTGCGCTTAATAGGAATGCAAGTGAAGGTAAGCTTATAATAATAAAAGTCATGTGTCAAATGGAGGATGTTTTCACCAGCGTTTTTGCAGCACATCCTTTGAAATGTTTTTTTTCTGTTTAAAATAATGTATATATCCAGCCCGACTGAGTACTTTCAGTACTAGTCAGTACAAGCTTATTGACCGTTGGTGATGGTCGGAATGTAGAATTACTGGTAAATTCACAGCTTTTTGCCTTTTGGTTCAGCAAAGTCTGCATTTTTTAAAAATAAAAATATAATTTGTTAGATTTATTTATTTATTTTTTAATTTATTTTTTAAGAACTGGAATTTTATATTTTTATATATGCTTATAACTGAAAATGTAATAATGTCGAGGATTAATCAAGTTATGTTGTAAATTCTACTGAATTTGTGTGAAAAAAAATCTATTAGCTGGCATTACGGTAGCTATTTGCTGTACGTCCACTTGGCGCACGGTTTTTTTTTAATAAAAATATAATTTATGTTAGATTTATTTATTTATTTTATTATTTTTTTAAGAACTGAAATTTTATATTTTCATATAAAAATACAATAAATATTACATACTTATTATATTTAGATAATAACTCAAATTGTAATAATAATGAGGATGCTATATGCTTATAACTGAAAATGTAATAATGTCGAGGATTAATCAAGTTATGTTGTAAATTCTACTGAATTTGTGTGAAAAAAAAAATCTATTAGCTGGCATTACGGTAGCTATTTGCCGTACGTCCACTTGACGCACGGTGGGGCACAGGTTTACGTCATTACGTCACAGCACCGTCCCCCTCCTCCCCCCTTCAGTCTAGCTGGGAAGAAAAAAAAACTTTTTGTATCGTAGGAATCAACAGCCGCCATCTTGACGCGGCTCGGAATCGGGATTTCTGGGCTAGCATTAATTGTAAAAATACCGAGCGGGGCCACCCAGACACACCCCGAACGGCGTTTTCTCTCCCAGAATCGAAGCGTGAGCTCTCCCGGCGAGGATTAATGCCAACATGTGAGGGCTTTTCGGGGTTTTTGTCGTGCCAAAAGCCCACTGTAAATTTGATTTCCCTTTTAGCGAGCAGTGCTTCTCGCCGTATCTCCGGCGTCGAGACGCTGTATTTCTCCGGGCGACAGCGACGAGAAAAATAATCCGCTTCATAGAAAATATTTGTCGATTTTTGCTCTTTTTATTGGAGCCTGTGTTGGATTTTAAGGAGTCTCGATTCGACGGCGAAAAAAAATGACTCCGGATAGACGCGAACCGGCGATCTCCGGAGAAATGGCTTCGCTTACGCTTTGTGTGATAATTCATGGTTGATTTACTATTTATTTTTCTCGGCGCAAAATATTTTTGGATGCAGTTATTGAGGATAATTATGTGGGTGTTGGGTGTTGGATTATCATGGGGTGATCTTCCGTGGCGAAGCGTGGCGCTGTTGCCTTTCTTTTGAAATCCCTCTCACCGGGCAGCCTTTTTGCCACTCAAGAAAAAATACTTCCATTGAGCCTTGGACGCGCTGTCATACTGAAAGTTAGCATTTATTTAAAAATAATAATAAAAAAGAAGCTTCTACTGCTACAACACCCACCAGAATGGCTGACAACCTGCTGGATGTTGGACCCCCAACTGCAAAGCGACCCAAACTGAATTCGCCTCTCTCAGCATCGGATGGTCCAGGTGAGTCGGTGCTGCTTCCTGACACTCTCAGCGAGCTAATGGCTACACTTTCGGTTTGTCAACCTCCTGTAATATTGCCACACTCTAGCAAGTTATTAGTCATGTTTGCTGATACATTGCTGCTGCAAACTGGTCTGATAGTTTGAGAACATTTTGCATGGCACTTTTCTTGCTCGGAGGCAAACGGGAAGGATTGAAAACTTGGAAGTTGAAGTCAGGTGGCAATGGTGGAGAAAGTGGATTTCAAAACATTCATTCATTCATTCATTTTCTACCGCTTTTTCCTCACAAGGGTCGCGGGGGTGCTGGAGCCTATCCCAGCTGTCTTTGAGCGAGAGGCGGGGTACACCCTGGACTGGTCACCAGCCAATCACAGGGCACATATAGACAAACAACCATTCACACTTACATTCATACCTATGGACAATTTTGAGTCACCAATTAACCTAGCATGTTTTTGGAATGTGGGAGGAAACTGGAATACCCGGAGAAAACCCACACATGCACGAGGAGAACATGCAAACTCCACACAGAGATGGCCGAGGGTGGAATTGAACCCTGGTCTCCTAGCTGTGAGGATTTCAAAACAATCAAAGATTAAAAAAAAAAATTCCCGACTGTGATGACAAATTTTGCTGGACGATTGTCCTCCATGATAAACAATAATATTGTCAACAATTTATGATTTAAGACCATTTCTTAACTAATATAGCGATAATATGTGATATAATCATGCAAATGCTTATCAAAAGCAATGAACTGTCCAAAATATTGGAATTGGAATTTATTTATTCATTCATTTTCTATTGCTTATCCTCACGAGGGTCGCGGGGGTGCTGGAGCCTATCCCAGCTGTCTTCGGGCGAGAGGCGGGGTACACCCTGGACTGGTGGCCAGCCAATCACAGGGCACATATAGACAAACAACCATTCACACTCACATTCATACCTATGGACAATTTGGAGTCACCAATTAACCTAGCATGTTTTTGGAATGTGGGAGGAAACCGGAGTACCCAGAGAAAACCCACGCATGCACAGGGAGAACATGCAAATTCCACACAGAGATGGCCGAGGGTGGAATTGAACCCTGGGATAGGCTCCAGCCCCCCCCCCCCCCACCCCGCGACCCTCGTGAGAATAAACCGTAGAAAATGAATGAATGTATATTAGGTCTGTCAAATGATTCAACATTTTAATCAAATGAATTAATCAAATGAATTAATAATTAATCACCATTTGCAAATGTGTGTGAAATATGCCCATTTTACTGTTTGTGAGTTGGAGACATATAAGGTGTTGGAATTCCACTGTTGTTGATGTCTTCGAGTGTGAATGGTTGTTTGTCTATATGTGCCCTGAGATTGGCTGGCCACCTGTCCAGGGTGTACCCCGCCTCTTACCCAAAGACAGCTGGGATAGGCTCCAGCACCCCCGCAAAATGAATGAATTAATATCATGAACAGAAAATCAGTGTCACCTTAATTATTGTCTGTATATTGACAGAAAACCCTGAAATTGACATTGTGTCAGCTCATTTGCATATCGACTTCATTGATTGACGTTTAATAACATTGTGTGTGGAATATGCTGTTTACATTTAATGGGGTGTCACATTTTGTGAGAGTTTGGTCAAAGTTCAAGTTTTGGATGTAGCAAAATTCATTTGGTGCACGATGAGGTGTTTTGCTTCGGGAATCACGGCAGCGGAAACGCAAGTTCCACCGTTTTGCAGTAACTTCATTCTTTCATTGTTTGTCACAAGCTTTTTCACGTCTCGAGAGGATGATGAGGGCTGACATTGACATCCGATGGTGTCATGGGAGATTGCACCAAGAAATGATTCCATGGTGTAGCACACGGCAGACGCAGATGGCAAGTGGCGCAGTCAGTAGTGCAAAGCCCGCCTTTCCCCATTGGGAACAGGAGACTGAATCACTGATGGGAGGGTTCATGGACTCTGTTCAATCCGCTATAGAACCAACATGCCCAGGTGTTGAGACAGATAGTCCACTTGTTATCCAGCCAGGTGTACAAGCGTAAAAAGAAGCAAACCACTTTGTAAACAGGACAAAAATTACGAAATGCCTTGAATTAATGCACCTCATACATAAAATTTTGTACCGTTGTCGGGTTCACGGACTCCATTCGTTCTGCTATAGAACCAACATGCCCAGGTGTTGAGACAGATAGTCCACTTGTTATCCAGCCAGGTGTACAAGCGTAAAAAGAAGCAAACCACTTTGTAAACAGGACAAAAATTACGAAATGCTTAGAATTAATGCACCTCATACATAAAATTTTGTACAATTGTCGGGTTCATGGACTCCATTCGTTCCGCTTTAGAACCAACATGCCCAGGTTTTGAGACAGATGCACAGGGTGAACCCACTTGTTATCTAGCCAGCGGTACAAGCGTAAAAAGAAGCAAACCACTTTGTAAACAGGACAAAAATTATGAAATGCTTTGAATTAATGCACCTCATACATAAAATTTTGTACCGTTGTCAGGTTCACGACATTCGTTCCGCTATAGAACCAACATGCCCAGGTGTTGAGACAGATGCACAGGGTGCACTCACTTGTCATCCAGCTTGGCGTACAAGCGTAAAAAGAAGCAAACCACTTTATAAACAAGACAAAAACTGAAATGCTTTGATGTAGTTCACCTCATACATCAAATTTTGTACCGTTTTTGTCACACTCGCGTATATAAAGTGTCTGAAGAAGCCATCGTTACAGGGACTGAGAGCGTATAACGCATGCAAGCATGATATCCCGCCTCTTCCTGCTTTGTGTAAGCCGACGTAACACATGTACGCCTATTGGTTATTTCAGCAAATGCCAGGAATTTGGCAAAGTTTAGCTATCATTTATGGGGTGTCACAAGACATCCAACTCAATAGACGGGACAAGATTTTAAAAATTCCGTTGAAGAAAAGAACAGTGGGGGGAAAAAACATGCCAGGACTAACTTTTATACAATGCATGTGGGTTTTGAAGTGTTTACGATCCCATAAATTGATCCTAAACTATATTATTGTCAATATTTTGGAGGACAAATAAAGCACTAATGTTATAATTATATCTAATCATTTTAGTAGGGCGATATGCTATTATGCTATTTTATGTACCGGTATACCGATATAGATTCTTCCAATGATAAGATCAAATGTAAACAAACCGAGCAAATTGTGTCGCAGCAGATTTATGAAATGAATAAAATACTGTCATCGTGAGGCAAAGAAAGTATGTGGAAGTATTTACTTGCAGATCGTTCAATCGTGTCAAAAAATCATTATAAACACTGAACAATCCCCTCCCGACCCTAAACTGGTTGAAATTCCTAAAGACACCACCATCAGGCACAAGCGGTTGGAGTTCCTGATTCCCTACCAGCAAATGAAATGCATTTTAATCTTTCAACGCCATTTTGGTTGTGTGGAAGAGTCAGAAGGGCAAGCAATAAGCAACAGTAACAGTTAGCATAGAAGATGCGGGGTTGCTAATAGTCTTTTCCCACCACAATTAGTGGCTCTACCAGAGTTTTTACACACTGGTAGTCAATACTTGTCAATGCAATACTTCTATAGACGCTAATAAATCAAATGTGTAACAATAACAATAAAGAGGGAGCAGGATTACCATTGCAACAACACATCATCAGTGACATAAAAGTAACCTGTCTCACAGCGGTCTAAACCCATCTTACGTTCCCTATTAGTGGGTGAACAATCTAACGCTTGGTAAATTCTGCTTCACAATGATAGGAAAAGACTATAAGGTAATCCTAGTAATGGGACGCACCTAAGCCTTCTGAAAAACCTCCAAAAAGCTACTATAAAGCTCCATTTACATCATGTGACCTGCATATTAACCAAGCTACGGTGACATTGTGATTGAAACTGCGAGGTCCCCTTTTTGAGGACCTTAAAACTAGCCCCTGCCACCAGTTTCATTCATCATCACAAAGCTTGGTGGAGATGTCAATCATGACAGGACGCACAAAAAAAGTCTGAAGAACCTATGTTACCAAACAAACAGAAAATCGGCCATTTTGGCCGGCGACGGCGGCAGCGAAATTGTCCGATGGACTTTGACCAAATGAGCCCAATGTGCCATTAATGGACCGCTTTAATTATTGTTACGCCCAAGAACTACATCGCTTGCGTAGTGACACCTCGCCATACCCCCACCGCCTAGCGACTAGCTTCACCAAGCTTGGAGCTACCGCCACTGCTGCTGTCTTACCGTTTTTGCCACACAAACGATAACGCATAAACTTTAATGTACTTCATTTCCCTGACAGAAGAGAAAGGTGAACGTGTCTGTGATACTTTTTCTGATCTCTATTCATACCAAGTTCATCTTCAGGCTGCACATTTCATTGTACTATCAACACGTGTCGAGTAATTTTGTGCTAAATATAACTACAAAGACAAAGTTTTCAAAAGTAGCCTAAGGATGTGTGTGTGCTGGCCTGCCCAACCTGCACAGCAACTTGTATCATCACCTGGGAGACGTATTTAGTGTATGTCTCTTATGGGTGATCTACTACGTTGTACATTAGTAATAACATCATGCTAGGTTAGCTTTTTGGCTGAAGGGAAAACAAGATGATCCAACTTACAGGTCATTTGTCGGTCGCTGACTGATGCATAGACGGCACAGCTCCAGGCTTTCTTTAAGATGCAGGCTTCCATGAAGTAGTGGGCATATGCACAGAGTGGGCACCCCCATTAGCTAGGGGCCGGGATCTTCCCTTAAGGAAGAAGTGTTTCCCTGCATGATGTCATAAAAACCCACAACTTCAAAAGTGACCTTTTGAATGCCACTTTTTTCACCTTTGTTGCTAATAAACAGTAGCGATGCTTGTGACTGTTATACCCCAAAATTGAAAATTCCACTATTTTTCTCTTTAAGGCTTTGGTGTTTCTCTTCAGTTCTGGCAGGATTTGAGTTTCCACATGTTTGATTTGTATCTGTGAGCATGGACATGCCTGATTTTCCCAAACATTGTGATGAAAGTTGCAAGTTTTTTTAGCGGTTGTGATAAAATTTCTGGAGAAAGTTGCAAATTGTTGCACGCTGCCTTCTATGTAATTAAAAGTAGTCAAATAATAAATAATGATTGAACAAATATAAAGCACGGAAAGAGTGAGAAAAGCAAAACAGGCTTTATTCAGCCACATAGGAACCTTCACATGAGAATAAAATACATTGGTGCCTTGGTTAACATCATTCCGCCCTCCCAGAAAATTCAACTCAAACCAAAACAGACTCTAACCAAAAAAAATTATCCCATAGAAAATCATGTAAGTCCAATTACTCCATTCCTTTAATTTCTATAAAACGCATTTTCTTGACAATATAAAATTTTCTATAAAAAAAATTGCAAATTGTTGCACATTGCCTTTTGTGTAATTAAAAGTAGTCAAGTAATACATAATGATTGAACAAATATTAAGCACGGAAAGAGTGAGAAAAGCAAAACAGGCTTTATTCAGCCACATAGGAACCTTTACATGAGAATAAAAGGCAGTGATGCCTTGGTTAACATCATTCAGCCATTCCAGAAAATTCAACTCAAACCAAAACAGACTCTAACCAAAACAAATTATCCCATAGAAAATCATGTAAGTCCAATTACTCAATTCCTTTAATTTCTATAAAACGCATTTTCTTGACAATATAAAATTTTCTATAAAAAAGTTGCAAATTGTTGCACGTTGCCTTCTGTGTAATTAAAATTAGTCAAATAATACATAATGATTGAACAAATATTAAGCACGGAAAGAGTGAGAAAAGCAAAACAGGCTTTATTCAGCCACACAGGAACCTTCACATGAGAATAAAAGGCAGTGATGCCTTGGTTAACATCATTCAGCCATTCCAGAAAATCCGACTCAAACCAAAACAGACTCTAACCAAAACATATTATCCCATCGAAAATCATATAAGTCCAATTACTACATTGAATTCATTTCTGTAAAACGCATTTTCTTGACAATATAAAATTTTACAACGAAAAGGCATGCAAATGGCAATATACAGTATAAGCCTAGTGCCCATGTGACAGAAATCTCGTCACATTAATCTTGCAAGATGCTGCGAGAGTATTCATGTGATTTAAATAAATAAATACATTTGCTTTTTAGGCTTAAATAAGTCTTTAAAAAGTCTAAATAAATTAAATGAAGGGATAAATAAATATGAAAATTAGTTAAATAATGAAAAAATACTAAAAAAAAACCCAAAAATAAATTACAATAAATAAAAAAATTAACAGTGGGATGCAACTTAATGACCATTGGACATGCAGGTCCCATGTTGAGAGCATTAGAGAATCCCTAGTCTGGTGTAATGTGAGCGCGTGCGAGCTCCAGCAGCCACAAGCTCTCTTGAGGGGGCGTGTCAACATGTGGCGATGAAAATGCTCAGACGTTTTCCAAGAAAAAGGCTCACCTTGAGGGTTCCTCAAACGCCTCGGGCGAGCATTATTCAGCAACATGTATTTGAAATGCATTTACGCCCGACGAGTCTTGGCTTCCCCGAGCACGGCATTCTCAGAATCTTTTGGTAATGGTTCTGCTGATGTGGAACACACGGTCGTATACATCAAGATACATTTTGTCATATGTCACCCCCAAAAATGCAATCTTTCTCATATTACCTCTTCTTTCTTTTATGTAGATCTTGTTTCCCTGTTTGACTTGGAAAATGACCTTCCAGACGAGCTCATCCCAAACGGAGACCTATCTCAGATGGGAATGTCCTCAAACGGTGGCCCGGGCGGAGGAGGGCCCCCCAATCTCAACTCCATCGTGTCTGACGCCGCCGCCAAACACAAGCAGCTGTCCGAACTTCTGCGCCCGGGTAGCTCCTCCATCTTGGGAAGTTCCATGAACTCAGCCAGCCCCCAACAGGGTGGCATGGTGGGAGGCCAGCTTGGAGCCGTGCTGGGTAAAAGTCCCCTGGGGCAGGGGTCTCCCAATCACCAGTCACCCCAGTCTCAGAAATTAGGCTTAACTACGGGACAAGGCAACGGGGGCATGGGCTACAATCAGGCCATGCTGAGCAGTGGACAGGGTCACGGGGTCTTGGGCCCGAGTGGACAGGTGATGAATGGAGCTCTTGGACCAGGAGGTCGAGGACGACCTGGCATGCAGTACCAGGGCCAAGGTATGCCGGTTGGTGCGGGCGTTGGAGGAAGTGTGCTGGCAGAGACACTCACCCAAGTCGGGTCACAGCTGGGCGGACACAACGCGCTGACTCCTCAGCAAGCTGGACACATGAATAAGGTGAGGTCCAAATCCATCTCACTTTCAGGACTGAAAGGGACTGAAAATGGACCCAATGTTGTCCCTCACTTATTGCTCCTATGCTTTAGTCTTTCTAAAATGTAGAATTTTCCTTTTTTCTTTCTTTTCCGTCCCTTTTCTCCATTTCTCCCCGCCTGCTCTCCTGCCTCTTGGTCTTAGATAATGGAGCTGTAAATCAACTTTAGAGGGCTTACTTGGGGTGTTGCTGGTGTGGGGGATGCAATAGAAAACGGGCAAGTGGAAGAAGAGAAATGGGGGTTGGGGGGGGTGTTATTCCAAGAGAAATCCAAACAGCAAGCAGTCTCTATGCCATCCTCTAGCTCGGTGGCACTTCACACACAATAAACGGAGATCATTAAGCTAGGAGTACCTTAGCCAGATGAGGTGAAAGTCGTGCTCTGGTGTGACTAGCAGAGAGACATCAGGCAAGCGCTGTGTGTGTGTGTGTGTGTGTGTGTGTGTGTGTGTGTGTGTGTGTGTGTGTGTGTGTGTGTGTAGGAGGGGGAGGGGCAGGCTGCAACCCAGCGGCTCCGCTCAGCTGTCTAGCAAACTGGTCCTTCCCACTTGATGTCTCCTCCCACATCTCTGTCTTCTAGGCTGGGCCTGCTCGCTCTGCTGGAGCAGTGCTGAGAGCAGGCAGCAGACAGACTGATGCAGGGAGCTATACATAAGGGCGTGGGAATAAATCACTATCACAGAATCATAACAGTAACTATATCTGCCTTTTACAAACTTTTTTTTTTTTTTTTACATTTCACCATTTCCCTAAATCCTCTAGCAGACAAGTGTTAAAGATGTTGTATGTCACTGACAGTGGCACCCGTTTTTGACTACAAATTGTTGCTTATGTGGGTGAGGATGCGTTTACGGGCATGTACGTGACCAATCAACTTATGTGGGCCAAACCAAAACTGAATACCAAAAATTTTTTATGCATTTTAACTCACAATTGTGGAAAAATTGTGAGTTCAGTCTGAGTGAGTCAGTCAATTGTTCAGTGTGTTCTTTGAGACCACTATTGGTAACATATACCAGCTGGTGTTGGTGTTGTTTTTAATATTATAAAATGTTAGAATTTTAGTATCAGCCTGACTTGTCGGATGATTCTGTTCCACCCCGATCCTATAGATGGCGGTAATGCACATTACAAAGTGGTTAAAAACAGAGCTGCGGTGGAAAATAGTCTGCTGTGTTTGGTAGCTTTGGAAAAAGAAAATATCTCTATACATATATACATACATACATACATACATTTATTTAATTAATTACGTTACAATTTTTAACTTAATTAATGCATGCACATCATGTCAAGCCACACCTCTCTGTTATGACAGCAGACCGAAGTATAGTGTGGCATCTCCACACAGTGTGTGACACTCTTTTAGAACTTTATTCTAATCCGAAGACATCAACAACAGTGGAATTCCAACACCATATATGTCTCCAACTCACAAACAGTAAAATGGGCATATTTCACACACATTTACAAATGGTGATTAATTATTAATTAATTTGATTAATTTATTTGATTAAAATGTTGAATCATTTGACAGCCCTAATATACATTCATTCATTTTCTACGGTTTATCCTCACAAGGGTCACAGGGGATGCTGGGGCCTATCCCAGCTGTCTTGGGGCGAGAGGCGGGGTACACTGGTCGTCAGCCAATCACAGGGCACATAAAGACAAACAACCATTCACACTCACATTCATACCTATGGACAATTTGGAGTCGCCAATTAACCTAGCATGTTTTTGGAATGTGGGAGGAAACCCACATGCATGCACGGGGAGAAAATGCAAACTCCACACAGAGATGGCCAAGGGTGGAATTGAACCCTGGTCTCCTAGTTGTGAGGTCTGCGCGCTAATCACTTGACCGCCGTGTAGCCCTCTAATATACAAATCAGTCCAATATAAGGGAATTATGATGTCATACCAATACATCTGATAACTGACCTTTAAAGAAAAAATGCTCAGAGGCAAGATTACCTGTGCTGTGCAGGTGAGCAAACCAAGCGCTGCTTTTTTTTTCTCCTACCAGTGACGTTGTCGGCCTGCTGAAACTTCCCAACCTTTCTGAGGAAGACATTTCACATGCTAGTTGTACCTGTGATATGCAGATACCATATTGGTTTTGAGAAGCAGAAAATGATCAATATCAGTTGTAAAGAAAGATATCATGCATCTCTAATATATACCGCCGGAACGACCACACGGGGACAGGACTGTCTAAATGTCCAAAATAAGAACACTCAATCATCTGATGGTATGTTGCGGATGTTCTGACCTGTCTTTGTTCCATCTGTCTGTGCTAGATGGGGATGTCGGGGGCTCCATTTGGCCAGCAGTATGGTCCAACAGGGGTCAGCACCCAGCAGCTCCAGAGCAAGTCAGTCCTTTCCAACAATCTGCCTCAATTCCCGTCTGAGTTAAAGGGAGCTGGGAGTGTTTCGAACATGGTGAGTGTCTTCTTTGGAGAAATTGGAAAAACGCACGCAGGCACAGATGACAGGACCGTGTCGTCATTTTGTCGCAGTCCCAGATGCAGCAGCAGGTAGCGTCGGTGGGCATCGTCCCCGGGGGGCCTGGCGGCGTCTCGACCGGCCCGACGGCCGATCCCGAGAAGCGTAAACTCATTCAGCAGCAGCTGGTCCTGCTGCTCCACGCACACAAGTGCCAGCGGCGGGAGCGGGCCAACGGGGAAGTGAGGGACTGTACTCTGCCCCACTGCCGCACCATGAAGAACGTCCTCAACCACATGACCCACTGCCCGGCTGGCAAGTCCTGCCAGGGTGAGTGTTTTTTAGTGTCATACCTTTCGTCGACACTTAATTTAATCCTTTTATTTCTCCTCCCACAGTGGCCCACTGTGCGTCATCCAGACAGATCATCTCCCACTGGAAGAACTGCACACGGCACGACTGTCCTGTGTGCCTACCACTAAAGAATGCAAGTGACAAGAGAAACCAGCAACGTGAGCGCACTTTCTTTCACTGTATCAATGTGGAGATCAAAGGTTGAACAGTTCAGTTTTTTGGGTGGAAAAAAGCTTTTGGCATCAAGTCCATGTGTTACATGAGGTGCTGCCACCTGGAGGTTGCAACACGCCGAGGCAACTGTGGGAGGATTCCTTAAGAAAGGCTCGGCATGTACTGGGACACCCAGGGGAGGGGCTTGGTTGCTCTTTTATCAGTGGGGGCAGGGCCTCGGGCCAGGCTGCTCTCTGATAGGCTCAATGACCCAGTGACGGATTTAAATCCCCCACAGAGGCAGCATGCTCCCTGTCAGCAAGCAACACAGCAGGAAGCTGCCGTCACAGATGCGACAGAATGCTAAATTTAACATTTATACTGTATCCCCCCACAAAAAAATGTTTTGTATCAGAAAAAATACAAAGAATTAAACCCAAAATATGTTGTGTGATTAATGACTAATTTTTCCCTTTACTGATAAAGCTATGCTAGGTTCCCCTGGCGCCAACCTGCAGAACGCAATCAACACCGTGGGGGCCGGCCAGCCCAGCGCCCCGACCATTAACAGTGCAACCACACATATAGACCCCAGCTCCATGCAGAGGGCCTATGCCGCTCTTGGGCTCCCCTATGGCAACCAGTCCCCTGCTCAGGTTCAGGGCCAGAACCAGGGCCAGGGTGCTACTCAACAAACCCCCCAGGGCCACCAACAGCTACGTAATATGAACCCACTAGGTACAGAACAAAATCTATTGTTTCGGCTTTCAGTAAAAATGGCTTTGTTGCTTATGTCTGTCCCTTCATGATTATCAGGCACTAATCAGATCAACCAGATGGCAGCAGGCATGGGTGTCCCCTCTTCAGACCAAACTGGCTTGCACAGTGGTGACTCTTTGCCCTCCGCACTCAAGTGAGCATTCGTAGATTAATCATTTCTTTAATATTTCAACACATTGCAGTGAAATAATTAATTGCAATCTGTCGAGATAACATTTCAGCATTTTTAAACTACGCATAATGTTTACAGTATATTCTCTCAACAGAATATTTTCTGGAACTTAAAATAAAACTTTATTTTGTTGTTTCTCATTTTAAGACTTAAAATAATTCATATTCAACCTCTATGCTACAAAAATGGAAAAAATTATAATGAAAAATTATTATTTAATTATAATTATATGATTATTATTATGAATAATAATAATTATTATTATTCTGTTGAAATTGCTACTTTTTTTCTTGTTACAGTACGACTTTTCTTCGGACTAATCTTTCAAAATGACTGCTATTTTTTTTTCAATTTCTGTTGTTTTATGTTTTCGAACTATTTCAACTTTATTATGGTAAATGTTCTTCTCGCAATTGACTTTATTTCGATAATATTTTTATTTTGTTCTCATAACGTGTTTTTTTCCGCAACCTTACTCTCCAATGATTACTGCTGTATTTTTTAATTAATTTAAATTTAATTAGTTAAACATCTTTTTTCTTGAATATTTCAACTTTTCGTCACAAAACCACAACATTATTCTGATAGTCATGACATGTTTTTGTTAGATAACAGTTTTCTCTTTCTTGTGAAGTTACTGCTGATCTATTCATTTTTGTAGTTTTTTTAGGATGTTTTTAGAATGTGCTGTGGGCTACAAATGGCCATCGCTACCTATGATAATAATTATTCCCTTCTTCTATTGTCCTTCAGTCAGTTGTTGCCAGATGGATCAGTGGCAGGAGCTATGGGAAACCTGCCCGCTGCCACCCCTCTCTCGGCTTCAGGGGTCCGGAAGGCCTGGCATGAACACGTCACTCAGGACTTGCGCACCCACTTAGTGCACAAACTGTATGTTCCAATCAAAAGATCAACACTGGCATATTAATTTGGAATATGTAATGAATGAGCTTTCCCCCAACCGCTCATTATCTGCAGAGTACAAGCCATATTTCCTACACCGGATCCTGCAGCGTTGAAGGACCGAAGAATGGACAACCTGGTGGCGTACGCGCGCAAGGTTGAGGGTGACATGTATGAGTCGGCCAACAGCAGGGTAAATGAAACTTTGGCATGTAAAAGCAGGGAATTTGAGATCGTCACACAGTCTTATAAACAACTTTGTCCCTTCTGGTTCTCTGACCAGGATGAGTATTACCACTTTTTGGCAGAGAAGATATACAAGATCCAGAAGGAACTGGAGGAGAAGAGGCGCTCGCGGCACCAGCAGCCCGGCATGGTGGGGAACGTTGGTCCGCAGCAGTCGCAGATGAGTCAGCCCAACGCAATGGGCCCGGGACAGCCTGTCCGACCTCCCAGTTAGTAGCCAAAATTTCTGACTGGTGGATGTTTTACTTAGCTGTTAAATAAATGATTAATTTGATTAATTTTGTTCCACCTCAGATGGACCTGTGCCTATGCCAAACATGCCAAATCAAATGATGAACCGAATGCAGGTGCCCCAAGGTATGCGTGCACCGAAAGCAACCATTTTATTGTTTTTAGTGCACTATTAAAAGAATAGATTTGGCATTTAACAAAACATAAACCTTTTTATCTCAGTTAACTTCAGATTTGAGCACTGATAGATAATCCTACATACCGCATGTCAATATTTCCCAAACCTTTTTTGCATTGCAGCGCCCCCCCTTTTTAGAGTTGAACCATTAACCGCGACCAATGATGGATCACTGTATTCAATTCCAGCGACTGCCCAGTATAATAAACAAATGTGTATTCCTCCAGGAATCAATCAGTACAACCCAATGGCAATGCAGAATGCCCAGATGTCACAGACGCCCTTGGGGGCGCGGGCTCCCTCCCCCATGAACCACCCACAGCAGATGAACATGAACTCCGTCCCAGCGGTGAGCTCTACCTATTCTGTCTTTGCAGATTAAGATTTTTTCATAAAAATACTAAATTTTACTTGGCTACCCTGTGTGGGGGGTAAACTCATGTTATGCAAATGAGACGTAGACACACAAATATCATGATGTTAATCTATGTCGCGTCTTTCTTTGCTAGATGGGCATGTCCCCTTCGAGGATACCGCAAAATCAAGGAATGATGGGTAATCATTCGAATAACATGCTTCCCCAGTCGGCCAACCAGGGTCAGTTCTTGCCTCAGGCGCAATTCCCTGCAGCTGCTGGAGGAGCCATGAATGTGAATGTCGGTATGGGTCAGCCCGTCACGCAAGCTGTCGGTGCACAGGTGAGAAGCTGTGTGTAAAAAAATAAATGATCTTTACTAATTTCTTCATTCGTACAATTATTTTTTTTTTTCAGCAGCCGCCAAATTCCAACC
Source organism: Doryrhamphus excisus (assembly GCF_030265055.1). NCBI lineage: Eukaryota > Metazoa > Chordata > Actinopteri > Syngnathiformes > Syngnathidae > Doryrhamphus > Doryrhamphus excisus. The sequence continues at coordinate 5,700,787 of NC_080480.1, read as the reverse complement.
TCCCTTTGAATGCGCTGGGAAGCCTTAGCTCACAGTTGCCCTGTGGCACAGCAGCTCAGCCAAGCTTGGGCGGCACCCCTCCTCCCAACCCCTCCACCAGCCTGCCAGTGCATCAGCAACACCATCCACCCGCGCAGGGCCCGGTGCAACCACAGCCCAACACCCCTGGCTCCACGAGCGGGCCCTCCTCCAACCAAACCCACATACCAAGCAACCTCCCTCGTCCGCCCTCCGCCATGAGCACGGCCTCAGACCCTTCCCAGCCGCTCACCCCCCTGCAGCCCCAGCCTGACACTTCCAGCCAGCTGCAGCAGCCCACCTCAGTGCCGGCACAGCATCCCAGCACACCGGTGAGATGCCAGAAAGTCAAAGTGACTGTAAATGAAGACAATATTTCTATGTCTCATCATGATTCGTTTGTCCCCCCCTCCCCTTTAAGATGTCACAGGCTGCTGCTAGCATTGACAACAGAGTGCCCACCCCAGCCTCGGTGGCCGAACTTAACTCTCAACAGACCCTGCCGGATATGACTGCCTCTGATGTCAAGGTCAAGTCTGAAGTAAAAGACGAAGATGATGACAGCAATTCTGGAAACAAGACAACTAGCATAAAAGAAGAGGTACAGTAATTAATGATCTGTTATTGGTGCAATTGTTAATGTTAGCAAATGACATCATAATTCCCCCATAACAGCCCGTACACACCTGCTGATGGCCTAATCCACGTGTCGACAGAGGGCCGAAGCACTGCAGGTTTTCTTTCCAACCAGTTTCTCCAGCTGGTGATTTAAATGACGAGCCCCTTCCCTCAAACCAAAGGAGGGTCAATCATTAAAATCATCTGCTTTAGTGACCGGCTGCAAAGAAAACCTGTAGTGTCTTGGCCTTCCATGGCATGAGTTTGACACCCCTGGCCTAATCTATCTATCTGCTTTCTGACTCGTCTATCTTGATTCTGTTGTTGTACCAGGATGACGACACCAAACCCTCACTGGTGAAAAAAGAGGAGGAAGATGCAACCGAGCCAAAGCAGGAAGCAATGGAAACCGAGGACAAGAAGCCAGAGATAAAGGCTGAACCCAAAGAAGAGGGGGAAGGCGGGGCCAACAGCACAGCCACACCTCCTACTCAGAGCCGCAAAAAAAGTAAGAATCCAGGCATCACCTGTGTTGCTTGTAAAAAATATATGCATATCTAATATTTATTGTTGCATTTACAGTTTTCCGACCTGAAGAGCTAAGACAAGCCCTGATGCCAACACTCGAGGCCCTCTACAGGCAAGACCCCGAGTCCCTGCCCTTCAGACAACCTGTGGACCCCTTGCTGCTAGACATCCCTGTGAGTGTACACTTTTCCATGCACACCGATTTAATTTAGACATTTTTTTGTAAATGTCGTCTCTTTCTCGCCTCCTCAGGACTACTTTGACATCGTGAAAAATCCCATCGACCTGTCCACCATCAAGCGCAAACTGGATACAGGCCAGTACCAGGAGCCGTGGCAATACGTGGATGACGTGTGGCTCATGTTCAACAATGCGTGGCTGTACAACCGGAAAACATCTCGCGTTTACAAAAACTGCACCAAACTGGCAGAGGTGTTCGAGGTAGAGATCGAACCCGTCATGAAGTCCCTGGGCTATTGCTGCAGCAGGAAGGTGAGATGACGCGGGACTGTATCCATATCAAATGCCACTTTTTTATGACACGGATACATGATGCGTATCTTTGATGTCTCCACAGTACGAGTTCTCCCCCCAGACGCTCTGTTGCTATGGTAAACAATTGTGTACTATCTCAAGGGATGGCATCTATTACAGCTATCAGAACAGGTAAGCCTTAAAAGGATGGTAAAGCTGAAGGATACCACATCCATTAATAACACATAGCACTTGCATTCATTTCCACAAATGTCTTACGTCCTAAATTGTGATCAAGTCTTGAGTTTTTTGTCTATCGAAAGTCTGCAGAAGCACCCAGGATTCCCCCTGCTGGACAGAACATGTTACTGCACTTGAGCAAAATTAGTATTTTCTGCTCGCCTAAATTCATCATATCCCATAAAACCAAAACAATATTCAGAAAAATATTATACTTTTATATTTATTTTATTATAAAATTATATTTTCCCATCATTATTGTGGTATCCGCGTGGCCTAAAAGTCTAAAATTTAATCATTTGATTTTAACCTTCCTGTTGTGTTAGCTTTCCGGTATCATCTCTTATGTAAACGGGTCGGTTTTGACCCATGTATTAAATCAGCTATAAAATACACTAAAAACATTAAGTTACCACCAAATTTGCTTCTCATGTCTTGGTTACCTTCTTAGATAGGCTTCCTCATCCATGAAAATGTTGGTTTTAATACTTTTGGTGTGGGCATGTAGGCCTTTTTTTGTCACTATACCCCTCGATTTCAATTTCCAAAAATTAAAGCCTCTAAAATAAGGTTGAAAGGTCAAATACATTATTCAGTCTCGCTTATGAACTGTTTTGATTTGAGTATGCAAAAACATAATGACATAACAAAACTCATATTAGTTCACAATAGAGAGGCTTCTGGTTGTTTTTAGTTAGGTTAAGTATTGAAATGTGAAAGAGCTGTGAATAAATTCATACACAGGTATCCTTCGTTTAGCGTCATTTTAGACCCAATGGTGATAAGTGAATTTCTGCAAAATGGACAATCCTCATTCTGCCGCTGCATTTCACCAATATGGTCTTGTCGCCGACAGGTATCACTTCTGTGAGAAGTGCTTCAACGAGATCCAGGGTAACAGTGTGACCCTGGGGGATGACCCGGCACAGTCGCAGACGTAAGTTACTAGGAACATGAACAAGACATAATTTAAGATATTTAGAACAAAAGCTGACATTATTCCTTTTTTTTGTCATTTCTCTAAATTTTGCTTCAGAATGATTTCCAAAGAACAGTTTGAAAAGAAGAAAAATGACATGTTGGACCCTGAACCGTGAGTACTACTTGTACTGTCTACTTGATGTCTGATGACTGTGTTGATGCCTCAGTCCTTAACAAGGAGCGCCTCTTGTAAATGTCTTTTCTTGCAGGTTTGTTGAATGTAAAGATTGCGGACGCAAGATGCATCAGATCTGCGTGCTGCACTACGACGTCATTTGGCCATCAGGGTGAGTTTCACCATGACAGCCACAAAAAAAACAACTAGCCATTTTGCCCATCATCCACAATCCTTATGTGAGACACAAACACACGTCTTTTTCTTTTCTGTGAATTTTAAAGACATAAAAACTACTCCACCTAGAAAACTCCAACAAAGTTTCATGTAGTAACATGTAATACTTGCAGTAGTTTGCTGTACTTTTGTTTATTTTAAGCATTCCCAGAGCTTCCTTCCTGGGCCCATTGACTGCCAGGTAGTGCTCGTTACGAGTCAGTGTGCTGTGGCGAGGTGTCACTACACCTGTAACCTAGTTCTTGGGTGTAACAATGTTAATAAAAATATTAATAACACTTTCGCCATGGCTTGGTTATGTTTTGGAAATGTAGCATTGTTGCCGCTTTTTTTGTTTTTTTTCCAGAAGGCTTTGTAAGAGGAATAGGTGCATCCCATTACATGTGTTAATTCGCTGCCTCTTTTTAGCTGTTTTTATATTTTTAGAACGCACTTGTGTTTATGTTCCACATAAGGATTGTAGATGATGACGTGCAGAATCCTTCAAACTACCCAAGCACAGACATTTCTCTTTACATGCCTAATTGTCTCTTTTGCAATTTAGCTTTATCTGTGATAACTGTCTGAAGAGGGCTGGGAAAACCAAAAAGGAGAACAGGTTTTCAGCCAAAAGTAAGTTGAATGTCAACATGAAACAATCAGAAGAGTTGTACGAGTGGGTATAAATGGAATTATCTTTTCTTTTGTGTGTAGGGCTGCAGTCTACGAGGTTGGGGACGTACATTGAGGACAGAGTGAACAAGTACTTGAAAAGACAGAACCACCCAGAGGCTGGTGAGGTGTTTGTGCGAGTTGTTGCCAGCTCTGACAAAACAGTGGAGGTGAAGCCTGGAATGAAGTCCAGGTAAATTCCTTTTTCCCAGTGAGCCATTTCATCTGCATGGATCACGTTGGAAGATGGTTGGACATGTCTGTGTTGCTTTTGTGCTCCGCAGGTTTGTGGACTCGGGTGAGATGGTGGAGAGCTTCCCTTATAGAACCAAAGCACTTTTTGCATTTGAAGAAATCGACGGTGTGGACGTCTGTTTCTTTGGCATGCACGTCCAAGAGTATGGCTCAGATTGTCCTTTTCCAAATACAAGGTAAAGCAAAGCACCAAAGAAATCCAATGTTTGTCTTCAGTCATTCTTTTACCTGAAAAGACAAATTTTGTCCATCATCTATAATCTTTATGTTAGACATGAACAAACAGTGCATTCTAAATATATAAGAACTCGACACCTAGCATTAACTTTTGCAAACCAAAGTCGGTGTGGCGAGGTGTCACTACGCTAGTAATGTAATTCTTGGGTGTAGCAATGTTAATTACAATGTTGCTGTAGCTTGGTTAACATACAGGTCACATTATAAAAAAATTGCATTTTTTTTCTTCTTTATTTTGAACATGAAAAACATCCAAAGCACAACAAACCAATAAAAATCAATTCAAATAAAAATACCTATGTATATATAAACGTACACACGTTCGAAAGGGAGTGGTAAGAAGTCAAGACTTATCTAGTCCCACCCCCCAACCACCCAGATTCCAACCTCATCCCAACAAAACATATATTATTCCTTGTCTACACAGAATAAAAACCCCACATCCAACCACCCTCACCCAGCTTGAGGCACCCAACCACGTGCCAAGAGCAACCAGTTCATTATTACATCGTCCAGTACAAAAGAAAGAAAGAAACCACTCCAACTAAACAGTCACCACACCAGTCATCACAAGCTAACATAGATATTAAACATCAATGTTATGGTATTGTTTCAGTGAGATTGAAAAATAAAAGGATGTGAGAGAAAAAAAGAAAAATATTTTTTAAAATACCTCTAAACAATTAAATAAAATAAATAATAATAAAATTAATTTAATTATTCTTGGTGTTTTTTCCCAGAAATCTTTATGGGCAGAAAAGCTGCCTAATTTTTGCTGTTTTTGTATCTGAAGAATGCACAGAAAACCGAAGGACGTATGTTCATGTCTCATGTCACCCAAGGATTGTGTATGATGGGCAACAAAAAATGCAATTTCATTTAAAACTATTTTTTTTGTCTTGTAGGCGGGTTTATATATCATACCTCGACAGTATTCACTTCTTCAAACCACGCATGCTCAGGACTGCAGTTTACCATGAAATATTAATAGGCTACCTGGAGTATGTCAAGAAACTGGGGTACGTTAAAAAACAAAACAAAAACTCTTCAATCATGTTTTCATTTGATAGTAGAGCACTGCTAAAAAAAAAGACTATGCATCCCCTTCAGGTATGTGATGGGTCACATCTGGGCCTGCCCACCCAGCGAAGGGGACGACTACATTTTCCACTGCCACCCTCCTGACCAGAAGATCCCCAAACCCAAGCGGCTCCAAGAGTGGTACAAAAAGATGCTGGAAAAGGCTTTTGCTGAGAGAATCCTACATGACTTTAAGGTCAGCAAATGATGTCTTGTTGGTTTCTGACCCCCCACCCCCAATGCGACTTTTTAGATGCCGTAAGAATGGCTTTCTGATTGAAACGTTTTTGAACGAGCATGTAGAGTTATTGTGTGAAGTACTGCTTGTCAACAGTACAAATAACTTTTTAATAAGAATATAGTAATGCCATATTTATGGCGGTTAATAGGTTCCACACCCGACCGTGATTAGTGAATTTCTTTTAGTGAATTTATTTATAAACGGACATTACATTTATTTATACACTAAGACATAGATATACTATGAGTAAAATAAGCCATATAAGACACGGATAAGGCTTATGTTGTAAGTAATGTTGTGTAAATGTCTTCCGTTGTTAGTGTCGCCGAGTGGAGGACATTGGGTATTCAGACTTGAGTGTCAGCTTGGTGTGTGTTATGGCCGCAGCGGTATCATGTGTTTTTATTGAGGATTATTGTACCTGTTATGAGATCATTCATACTTGCCCCAAGACTCTTCCATTGATTAAGTCTGGTGCTTGTGTGTCTCAACAAACCTTACAGTTTTTGAATATTGCTGGTGAATGACTTAGTTGTATTTTATTTCATTTTCTTGCTTGGAAATTCAAAGGTTTGTAAAATGTGCTTAATTATACATATTTTTGACTAACAATAGCCGACGCAGACATTTGTGGGAAGTTTTGTAAACGTTCCCACATTCTGCCACTATACTGTTCTGTGTTTCTGCCTCCAGGACATTTTCAAGCAAGCAACGGAAGACAGGCTAACCAGTGCATATGAGCTGCCGTACTTTGAGGGGGACTTTTGGCCTAATGTGCTGGAGGAGAGCATCAAGGAACTGGAGCAGGAAGAGGAGGAGAGGAAAAAGGAGGAGAACACGGCCTCCTGTGAGACGCCGGAGGTGAGCTGAAATAATCTGAGGATTAAACATTTAGGGAAAGGACCTGAGCAAGGTCCTTTCAACAGTTGCTGTTTGCATGCGTTTTATGTTCATGTGCAAATATTTGAAGGGAGCCCACGCTGACAGCAAGAATGCCAAAAAGAAGAACAACAAAAAGACCAACAAGAATAAGAGCAGCGTCAGCCGTGCCAATAAGAAAAAGCCCGGGATGCCCAATGTAGCCAATGATCTGTCCCAAAAGCTCTACGCCACGATGGAGAAGCATAAGGAGGTGAGCCATCCTCATAATGTCAATTTGTCGTCACGTCGTGTTCTATTCCTAAAATAAACATCCTCCTACCAGGTGTTCTTTGTCATCCACCTTCATTCGGGCCCGGTCGTTAACACTCTACCACCCATTATGGACCCGGACCCTTTGCTGTCTTGTGACCTGATGGATGGCCGTGATGCCTTCCTGACGTTGGCCAGAGATAAGCACTGGGAGTTCAGCTCGTTGAGACGATGCAAGTGGAGCAGCATGTGCATGCTGGTGGAGCTGCACAACCAGGGCCAGGACCGCTTTGTCTACACCTGCAACGAGTGCAAGCACCACGTGGAGACGCGCTGGCACTGCACTGTCTGTGAGGTAGGAAACCCAACGGTTTGAAATAATGTACCAGTTAAATGTCCGACCTAAACGTGGTTTTCCTTCCTTGCCACAGGACTATGACTTATGCATCAACTGCTACAATGCAAAGGGTCATGAACACCAGATGGTGAAGTGGGGCTTAGGTTTAGATGATGACAGCAACACCCAGAACGCAGAGGCTTCCAAGAGCCCTCAGGAAAGCCGACGTCTCAGCATCCAGCGCTGCATTCAGTCCCTAGTGCACGCCTGCCAGTGCCGCAACGCCAACTGCTCCCTGCCGTCGTGTCAGAAGATGAAAAGGGTGGTTCAACACACAAAGGGCTGCAAGCGCAAGACCAACGGTGGCTGCCCCGTGTGCAAGCAGCTCATCGCTTTATGTTGCTACCACGCCAAGCACTGTCAGGAGAACAAGTGTCCTGTTCCGTTCTGTCTCAACATCAAGCACAAACTCCGTCAACAGCAGCTACGGCATCGGCTCGAGCAGCATCATTTGATGCGACGCAGAATGGCCACGATGGCTGGAAGGGGTATGCCCATGCCATCGCCACCAACGTCGTCTGCGCCGGATACTCCCAACTCTGTGCAGCAGCCTAACACACCGCAGACCCCTCAGCCCATGCCCAATCAGCCCCAACCACCTCAGCAGCAGCAGCAGCAGCCGGCACCCAACCATGCCAATGTCGGCCAAGTCTTCCCCAACAATGGTCGCATCAGCCAGCCCCCGACACCGATCCCGCAGGGCAAACCAGGGCCTCAGTCGTCGCCGCTCCATCAGCAGCAGTCTCCATTGCCCAGCTTACCACATCAACAGCAGCCTCCATCTCAGATGGTACAGCAGCAGCAGCAACAGCAGCCCCTGCTGGCGGCGCTGAAGGTGGCTAAACAGATTGAGATGGTAGCAAAAGCAAAGCAGCAGCAGCAGCAGCAACAGCAGCAAAATTACACCATGAATGGGATGCCGATGAACCACCCGCGCATGATGGGACCCATGCAGGGTCAGATGCAGATGATGCAAGGACCCCGGGGGCCTCAGGTGATGCAGACCATGCAGCAAGGACAATGGGGTCCGGGAATGCAGAGTCCCATGCAGAAAGCTCAGGGCCATCCGCAGCAGATCCCGACACAACAAGGTGTCATGGCCGCTCAGCAGGTTCAGGGCGCCGCCATGCAGCAAGGCCCGCTCATGCAGAGGCCCATGATGGCCCAGCAACAGGCGCTCCAAATGCCCGGAGTCATGCCTCCCCAGGGGCCCTCCCAACAGGGCATGACGCCACAGCAGCAGAATATGCCTCGGGGGATGCCTGGTAACATCGCACCCAACGCTTTGCAGGAGTTACGGCGCACCCTGAGATCTCCCAGCTCTCCCCAGCAGCAGCAGCAGGTCCTGAACATCCTCAAGTCGAACCCCCCACTCATGGCTGCCTTCATTAAACAGAGGGCGGCAAAATATCAAGCGAGTCAGCCGCAGCAGAACCATCAATCCATGCAGGGATCTCCGGCAGCAATGCAGGCCATGATGCAGGTGCAGCGGCCTGGAATTCCCCCTCAGCAGCAAGCTCCTCAGCAGGTAGGGCCGCAGGGTATGGCCCCCATGGGACCCCAAGGCCAAATGATGAATGTGGCTCCAAACTGCAATCCTCAGCTTTACCGCAGACAGCAGCTGCTGAGGATGCAGCAACAGGCGCAGCAGCAGCAACAGCAGCAGCAACAAGGTGGCATGCCTCAGCCCCACGGTCAGTTCCCCCAGCAGCAGCCGGGGCCGGCCACCTACTCCCAGCTCCGTATGCAGCAGCAGCAGATGGCTATGCAAGGAGGTGTCGGGCCTATGGGCCAGCTTCCTCCCTCTTCCCAAATGGGCCAAGGTGGCATGGGCATGGACGGGCCCCAGAACCTTCTGCAACAGCGGATGCTCCAGCAACAGCAACAGCAGATGTTGAAGCAGCAGATGGGCTCTCCGGCGCAAGCTAATTCCATGAGCCCTCAGCCGCACATGCTCCAAGGCCAAGCACAGGCCAGTGCTCACTTAACCGGCCAACCCATGGCAAACTCTTTAGGCAACCAAGTGCGCTCGCCAGCCCCGGTCCAGTCGCCTCGGCCGCCTTCGCAGCAGCCCCCGCATTCCAGCCCCTCTCCACGGATGCAGCCTCAGCCCTCTCCCCAACATGGCGCCCTTCTCTCAAGCTCCCCTCACCCCAGCCTTGGAGGACCTATGTCAGGCCCAATGGAGCAAGGACACATGGGGACGCCGGAGCACAGTGCCATGCTTCCACAGCTCAACACACCAAACCGAGGGGGCTTAAGTACTGACATGGGCATGGTGGGGGACCCAACGGGAGACACGCTGGAGAAATTTGTTGAAGGATTGTAGCAGAAGGTAGGTCTTGGTAAAACGGTTAGCGTCATGAGGCCTATGAACCGTGAACTGTGAACTGCTATCCGAGCGACTGCTTTTTATTCCAACACGGTGATTCACCAGTCACTGTTGCAAAGAGGACACAAAGGATATATTTTTTGGTTTGGACCAGCCAGGCAAGAATTTGCTGTGTTTCAATTTGGTTTGCATTTGTTACGCTCTGGTATTTGGTATTTTTTTAAAAAAACCTCTCAAAACAAAAAATATCTCATTTTATTTTTCATTATTTTTTAATTTTGTATCTTTGCAAATAAATATTGTATTTGTGTTGAGCAGACTGTAAAAGTTCAAACTGGGATTTTTTTTTTCCCTCTCGCCAGTTTTGACCTTTTGCTCTGTTGCTCCTGTTCCAGGCTAATTTATTCTAATATGCCATTTTTTTCAAAAGGACTGCCTTTGGGAAAGCCTTAATTTTCCTTCCTGCTTGCAGAATCTATGGAAGATTGACGTGTTTGTTTAGATCTAGGAACTATTGCACACATACAAACACAGCAGGCAGGTGATGGAAGACATCTGCATTGAAGCTTGTCCCTCCCCCTAATGCCAGAATGTTGTTTTCTTTACTGGCCTTGGCTCCGTATTTGTCTTGCATATGTACAAATAATCACTTTAGTTTCTCTTTCAGTCCAAACAAATTCTCTTCCAAGTCCTGTTCTCCTTTTGCCTGTGGTGAGAAATGAACTTGTTCAACTGCTGATTTGTGTTTAGAGTTGTGTGCATCATTTTCTATCTTACATTAAACTTGAATCCATGACGAACTGTTCTCTCATGTCACGCAGCTCAACAGCACTGTAAATATGCTGAAAATAAGAATGAGATCACTGTACAAACTGGTTCAAAATGGCTCATTTCGTACTTATATACCATATTGTTTAATAAACCTGTGTGCCACAGACTTTTGACTGACTTTTTTCATAATGGAATGGAATGGATTACATTTATGGTCATTGCACAAAGTACAATGAGATTTAAAAAGTATTCTGTTTCAGTGCACTTACAATATAAACAATGTATTGCACAAAAATATTGCACGGAAGTAGTGTTTTCCTGCATTCCGGGATTGCTGAAATGTACTTAAAACACAAAAATAACTACAGTATTTTGCTCTTCACAATTAATGCTGAGATTCACCATGACTTTTTCTCTTCCCCTTGAATTAGTTTTAAAAAGAAATGTTTAGTATATTATATTGACTTTATTCTTGTAATATAACTTTTACTAAAATTACAATTTTGTGTTTATTTCATGTTATATAATTAAAAAAAATAATTAATAGTTACTTTATTCTACTAAAATGACAGTTTGAGAGATGAAGGCATCGATCTTCCAATGTAGTCGACCACAATTTGACCTTGATATTATATGACGTTCATTTATTTCAAATTTAAACAAATGCTACTTTAAAAATAGATGTAGATAAATTCAATGATTTTTTCAATGAAACAAAAAAATATCGTAGAACTGTTTATGACTTTTCAAATTAAAATTGCGTAGATTTGCGACGTTTCAGTCAGGCACTTTGATGGACATCTTACGCCGCGATTAGGACCGGTGGGGTCCTACTGTCAGTGTAGTTCGCCGTGTTCGGTGTCAAGTGTCCCTCACGTTACAAATGACGGCAAATAAACACAGCTAAATTGCTATATTTATTAAATTAAAAAAACGATAGGAATACTATACGATTTTTGAAATTATACATACGTAGCAGATTTTCGCCCCGTTTTCAATCAGGCACTTCGATGGACATCTTATTCCGCAATGAGGACCAGTGGGTCCTACTGTCAGTGCAGTTCGGCGTGTTTCTTGACAAGTGTCCCTTACCCGAGTAATTTGACCGCAGCTACGTACTTTTCTTTGGCTATCAACATGTCCCGTTGCCTTTCTTTGGCCCGGTTCGGTATAACTTTGTCCGCTAGATGCACTTTAAGGGTACCACCATGTACGCGAAGGCTGAGCGGTTCTGTCTCCGCATCTTTGGCACGGGGTAAGTGTGTGTTAGCATGAGCCGGGCTAGCAGGTTAGCAAGTTGTTGTTTCATGACCTTACAGTACACATGAGTAAAAACAGACATATACTGGTAACAATTTACTACCTTATTATTTACACAACAGTCTGTTTTACCGAACGTGATAAAAGTGGCGGTGAAGTTTGAATATGACGCAAGTGCCACAATAGTAGGTACACTGAGATGAAACGACTCAAGCCAGTCGTCCAGTTTGAATGGGAACTAGCAACAGATGCTGTAGCATGTGTGAAATCTTATATATAGATTAAAAAAAACATTTTACACCACAGTTGGCGTTCTAGATCTTGACAGGGTTTCCTTACACTTTCTTCTCTGTCTTCAGAGATGCAGGTTGGACCCCAGCAGAGGTGGAGCAGTCGGCCCAAATTGTTGCGCTCTCAGCAGGTCTTCCCTTGGATCAGCCAGCAGTCTTCGTACAGCACGCAGGAGGCTGAAAAGGAACCCGAGGAGGAACCCTTGCACACCATCATCACAGATTCCGAGTCTGTGCAAGGTGCTTTCATGCAGTTTTGACAGTTCAAGCTATTTTTGTTTGTATCATTGTGTATGTAAATGTCTTCTCTGTTTCTTCCATCCAGGCACCTTCTCCAAACATGAATTTCAGGCCGAGACGAATAAGCTTCTGGACATTGTTGCCAGGTCTCTGTACTCGGAGAAGGAGGTAAGATGTTTGGGGACAATGAGTCGCATTCACAGTGTTCATTAATGCTGAATAAACACGAGCCGACACGCTTTGACGTCTCATCCTCAACATGGCCTCCATCATGTCTCCTCCAGGTTTTCATCAGGGAGCTGATCTCCAACGGCAGCGACGCTCTGGAGAAATTGCGTCACAAACTGATCACGGCAGGCGGCGAAACGGCTCCCATGGAGATCCACCTGCAGACGGACGCTGCCAAGGGCACGTTCACCATACAGGTATACACAATCCAACACAAAAGCCATGGTATATCAATACGCCGGTCATCCACCATTACTATCAGCTGTTGTTTATTTAGCGACATGAGAGGGGGGGGGGTGTTGTCATGGCCCAACCATGTTGGACCTCAGCATGTTTGAAGTAGGGCTGGGTTAAACGGTTATTTCTGTAATCGATTAATCTAGAAAGTAGATTTTTGATGCATCGATTAATCCCTGAAAGTCCCTGAAAACATAAACCACAAACACATGCACAGGTTAATAAAAATATATATTTCTAAATGATCTGCCCATAATCAATAAAGTATAATTCATTCATTTTCTACTGCTTATCCTCACGAGGGTCGCGGGGGTGCTGGAGCCTATCCCAGCTGTCTTCGGGCGAGAGGCGGGGTACACCCTGGACTGGTGGCCAGCCAATCACAGGGCACATATAGACAAACAACCATTCACACTCACATTCATACCTATAGTCGGTATAATAGTATAATAAAAAGTAAAATAAGTAAAGTATAATAACATGAATAATACTACTAATAATAATAGAAATAAAACTAGCTATAGTGTGTATTTGAGGAGTGTGTGTCTGTGTCACATACTTTGGCGTGAAGTATTCCCGTACTTTGGATTCTGTGTTGCTCGATCTTTTTTCTGTCCGACCTCACTGAAACTTGTTGGCTGCTGCCATGTTTTGATTCTGAGTAGTGGTGTGGCATTTGTGAATGAACAGGTCAAAAGAACTAGTTCATTTTTGCGAACGAATTAACTGCTCATAAAATACCCGTTCAGTACACCGGCTGTTTTGTTCATGACCGACACAGCATTAGTTGGTGAGCTGTTGAGTCGGAACGAACGTGAACATGAGTGAACGGACTGACTCGACATCACTGACCGGGTCTATGCACATTGGGGGGGTGGGGGGGGAATCACAGGCTAACGACCAATTGACTGAAATGAACGGATCTTTTTACTGAATGAAGCAGAAGCACTGAAATGAACGGTTTTGCCCACCACTAATTCTGAGTGGGGCGGAACGGCGATTGAGTGGTTAGCACGTAGACCTCGCAGCTAGGAGGACCAGGGTTCGATTCCACCCTCGGCCATCTCTGTGTGGAGTTTGCATGTTCTCCCCGTATATGCGTTTTCTCCGGGTACTCCGGTTTCCTCCCACATTCCAAAAACATGCTAGGTTAATTGGCGAGTCCAAATTGTCCATAGGTATGAATGTGAGTGTGAATGGTTGTTTGTCTATATGTGCCCTGTGATTGGCTGGTGACCAGTCCAGGGTGTACCCCGCCTCTCGCCCGAAGACAGCTGGGATAGGCTCCAGCACCCCCCGCGACCCTTGTGAGGAAAAAGCGGTAGAAAATGAATGAATGAATGATTCTGAGTGAAGGCGCATCGGCATGCAGTTCTTGCGTCGACGTATTTTTCTAATTTTTGTGTCGATGTCATCGATGACGTCGACACGTCGTCCAAGCCCTAGTTTGAAGTTGTGCGGTTAATCAAAGCGTGATGGAGTTGAAAAATGTAGTGCAACTCCCATTATGTCATCCTGCACAGCAGCATAGCAACATTGCCACCTGCTGGGTAAATGCTGTATAACATGCAATGTTTCCTTAACAGGACACCGGAGTGGGGATGAACCAAGAGGAGCTCGTTGCCAACCTGGGAACTATTGCGCGTTCCGGTTCAAAGGTCGCTCCTTCTGTTTCATTGTTGTGTAATAACGTGTCGCGTCGAGCCGTGTCCGTCATCTCCGATGGACTTTCTTCTTGCAGGCGTTTTTGGACGCTTTGCAGAACCAGACGGAAACCAGCAGCACCATCATCGGGCAGTTCGGCGTGGGGTTCTACTCGGCCTTCATGGTGGCCGATCGCGTGGACGTCTACTCGCGGGCGGCCGAGGACGGCTCGCCCGGGTACAAGTGGTCCTCGGATGGGTGAGAAGATGCTAAAGTCGGCTGTCCGGGACGCCAAGGAGATGCAACCTCATGTGGTTTTGGTTGTATGTCTTCCAGCTCGGGAGTGTTTGAGCTGGCCGAGGCCAGCGGCGTCCAGCAGGGCACAAAGATCGTTCTGCACCTCAAAGACGACTGCAAGGAGTTTTCCTCCGAGGACAGAGTGAAAGGTAAAAACGTCTCGCCGTGTACCGTCTCGGTACGCCAGCACGCCGTCATCGTCATGTCCGTTCTTCAGATGTGGTGACAAAGTACAGCAACTTCGTCAGCTTCCCCATCTTCCTCAACGGACGGCGGCTTAACACGCTGCAGGTGCGTTGATGGCGTGCGCGGCCTTTCCGAGAGACAGCAGTCGTCACCCACGTTGTGTTTAACCATCAGGCGCTGTGGATGATGGAACCCAAGGACATCAGCGACTGGCAGCACCAGGAGTTCTACCGCTACGTGGCTCAGGCGTACGACAAGCCGCGCTACATGCTGCACTACCGCACCGACGCCCCGCTCAACATCCGCAGCATTTTCTACGTCCCTGAAACGGTCAGGAGCTTTGCTCTTCCATGCCAAGCGACGACGCGATGTTGAAAAAAATGGTCTTTTCTGCCAACAGAAGCCGTCCATGTTTGACGTGAGCAGGGAGATGGGCTCCAGCGTGGCGCTCTACAGCAGGAAGGTTCTCATTCAGACCAAAGCCGCCGACATCCTGCCCAAGTGGCTGCGCTTCCTGCGGGGTGAGCGCCCCCCTTAGCTGTAGGGTATCCTGGCTGGTCTTTATCCTCATCCGTGCTTGACCTGCGTGTGTCCAGGGGTGGTGGACAGCGAGGACATCCCCCTCAACCTGAGCAGAGAGCTGCTGCAGGAGAGCGCTCTCATCAGGTACGTACCTTTTAATTACATCGGTTTGGATAGTTGACATTTTATTACCCAAGACCTAACCAAGCTTTCTTTTTTTTTAATACTTTTTCTGCTTACTTTGCACTTTGTTGCCCATTTCCCTATTTTCAACAAATAATTGCAACTCTGTTTTTCTGTTAATAATGATTTTATTTTGTGCTACTATTATAACCTTCTTTCGTCTTTCTTTCACTTCTGCTTATTTTATTACTTCAGTATTTCAAATTCATGCTTGTAAAATAGAGACATCATAGTACCATGATGTTATTGTTGTAAAATTACTTTTTTACTTGAACCGTTACCACAGTTTTATCATGTGATACATTTAGTCTCATTGTTATTATTATTATTATATGATGCATTTAGTCTCATTATTATTATTATATGATGCATTTAGTCTCATTATTATTATTATATGACGCATTTAGTCTCATTTTTATTATATGACACATTTAGTCTCCTAATTGTAATATGATACATTTTAGTCTCCTAATGTTTCTTTAGTATACAGTCATGTAAACTCTTTTTAAAAATGTCATCTGGTACTTTATGACTTTATTACCATAATATTTTGACATTATTCTCACAAGTTTTTTTTCCAAATGTAAGTAAAAAAAAATTACAAATTAGTTTTACTTTGATTCTCAAAAATATTACCTCTACATAATATATATTATATTACATATTGTATCATATAATGTTGCACAAAAATATTTTTTCTTCATATTTTAGTATTTTGTCTCATTTTTTTTACTTTTCCCTCGTTGTAATACATCTTTCTTCTCTAATTTTGACTTTATTCTTGTAAACTACAGCAGTATTTTCTATTTCTGCTTGGGGGTGGTATTTTTTTCAAATATTTCAACTTCCGTTGTTGTAAACTTTCTTCTCCTGATTCTGACTTATTATAACATTACCATAATATTTCTACTTTATTCTTGACACTTTCTACTTGAGATAATTTACCAGAAATTACAACATAATGCTTTCTTTGTCATATTAAAAAAACAAATAGTACTGCAATGACATGTACTCATGCAGTATGATGTTGGTCTTGTAAATTTCCGACTGATTTCTTGTTAGTTTTTTTTACATTACTATTTTTATTTCTACATTATTTTTCACCAGATATTTTCAGTTTATTCTCATAAAATTACAGCATTCAAAAAGTAAATAAATAAATTTAGTTTATTTTCTATTCTAGTTTTTACATGTATTTTATCATGTCCCTGCACGTTGAACCACCCTGCTGTGTCTGTTGTAGAGGATGGTGACTACACTCATTGAACGCGTTTCTGCCGCCCCCTGCTGTTGACGTGTTGTGTTTTTTGTGATGTTTGCTGACGTGTGCGTATGTCTTGGACCGCCAGGAAGGTTCGTGACGTCCTGCAGCAGCGTGTGATCCGCTTCCTGCTGGAGCAGAGCAAGAAGGAGCCGGAGAAGTACAACAAGTTCTTTGAGGACTACGGCCTCTTCATGCGGGAGGGCATCGTCACCACGCAGGAGCAGGACGTCAAGGTGACTCTTTGGACCACAACATGGCGCCCTCACCCGCCACACTTTCCTTTGCTTTGTGTTGCAGGAGGACATCGCCAAGCTACTGCGCTTTGAGTCATCGGCACTGCCGGCGGGTCAGCACACCAACATGATGGAGTACGCCTCCCGCATGAAGGCCGGGTCACGCAACATCTACTACCTGTGTGCCCCCAACCGCCATCTTGCTGAGCACTCCCCTTACTTTGAAGCCATGAAGCAGAAAGACATGGAGGTGAGAGACTTGGGGGCACGGGCAGTTATAGTTGTCTCCACACCCGACCATGAAATATAATATCAATGCAATATTTTGGTTATTTGAGCCTAGAAAACCTGTTTGCCACCTTTTTAAATACACTTTTTAACATTATCACCCCATAGTCACATTTACACTCATCTTATAGTAGACATAACTCATAGGAAACATGTTTGTTCTTTGAAATATAGTTTAACATAATGAGAGCCCTCTAGACATGACATAACACCCCTATAGTCACTTTTACATTCATCTTACCCAATATAGTAGACACAAGTCATAGGAAACGTTGCCTTTTGAAATATAGTTTAACATTATTAGAGCCCTCTAGACATGACATAACACCCCTATAGTCATCTTTACACTCCTATTACCAATATAGTACACACACGTCATAGGAAACGTTGCCTTTTGAAATATTGTTTCATTATTAGAGCCCTCATGACATGACATTACACCCCTATAGTCATCTTTACACTCCTTTTACCAATATAGTAGACATAATTCATAGGAAACGTTTGCCTTTTGAAATATAGTTTAACATTATTAGAGCCCTCTAGACATGACATAACACCCCTATAGTCACCTTTACACTATCTTACCCAATATAGTAGACATAAGTCATATAGGAAACATGTTTGTCCTTTGAAATATAGTTTAACATTATTAGAGCCCTCTAGACATGACATAACACCCCTATAGTCACCTTTACACTCATCTTACCCAATATAGGAGACATAATAGGAAACATGTTTGCCTTTTGAAATATAGTTTAACATTATTAGTGCTCTCTAGACATTACATAACACCCCTATAGTCATCTTTACACTATCTTACCCAAATAGTCGACATAAATCATAGGAAACATGTTTGTTCTTTGAAATATAGTTTAACATTATTAGAGCCTTCTAGACATGACATAACACCCCTATAGTCACCTTTACACTCATCTTACCCAATATAGTAGACATAAGTCATAGGAAACGTTTGCCTTTTGAAATATAGTTTAACATTATTAGAGCCCTCTAAACATGACATAACACCCCTATAGTCACGTTGACACTCCTATTACCCAATATAGTAGACATAAGAGGATAAGACTTGGGCACGTGTGTTGCTGTCAGTGTGTGTGGGTGCTATCTATATTGATGTATATCTATATCTATATCTACCAGGTGCTGTTCTGCTACGAGCAGTTTGACGAGCTGACGTTGCTCCACCTGCGGGAGTTTGACAAGAAGAAGCTCATCTCTGTGGAGACGGACATCGTGGTGGACCACTACAAGGAGGAGAAGTTTGAGGACAGCAAAGCAGGTCTCTTGGCTCTGTATGAATTATAAACCACTGCCCCCCCCAATCAATCCTGTAGTGTAACGTTTATTGATGCGTACAGCGACGGAGCGTCTGACGCAGGAGCAGACTGACGACCTGATGGCCTGGATGAAGAACGCCCTGGGCCCCCGCGTCACCAACGTCAAGGTAAAGCAAAGAAACACGCTGTGAGGGGATCAGACCCTCACAATGACACGCCCCCCCTCCCCCTCGCTTTGCTCAGCTTACCCCCCGCCTGGACACGCACCCCGCCATGATCACGGTTCTGGAAATGGGCGCGGCGCGACACTTCCTGCGCACCCAGCAGCTGGCCCGCAGCGCAGAGGAGCGAGCGCAGATCCTGCAGCCCACCCTGGAGATCAACTCCGGGTCAGCATCATTTTTTTCGTGACGTAACAATCCGACTGCCTCGCTTTGACCTCTTCCTCCATCTTGCCGCAGACACGACCTCATCAAGAAGCTCCACGCGCTCAAGGACTCCAACGCTGACCTGGCAGCTCTGCTCCTGGATCAGGTGAGCACAGAGTCCTGGTTCTAACTCGCGTCCAAAGATGGTCGCCATCAAGACTACTTTTAACGTTTGTGTTGTTCAGATTTACGACAACGCCATGATCACCGCTGGACTAAACGACGACCCCCGACCAATGATTGCACGCCTCAACGACCTGCTGACCAAAGCGCTGCAGAAGCACTGAGTGCCATGTGACCACTTTGGACTGTTTGGCGCCCACTGGTGGGGAGAAGGTGAACTGCCAGCAGGTTCATCCATGAACATGTTTTGTTGTTTTTGTAAATACAAGCTGCCCCCCTTCCCTCCCTTCCCCCAAGGGGGGGCTGATAAATAAGTCATAGGCTTCTTCTTCTACTCTGTAAATGTTTTTACTGCAAAAAAAAGTACAAGTAAGAAATGAGCAGAGTGCCGAGCCACATGGTCCAATGTTGGTCTGAAGGTGAAGTCCGTTCTTCATACGGCGACACTAAAACATCTCAGCGCCGTCAGTCTCTTGGAAGGGTGGGGGTGGGGGGGGGGGGGGCGCCCATGCTGCTGCTGGCCCTCTCCATCCCCGTGGGGCCGCTGACCCGAGACCTCATCAAGATCCAGAACCTTCAGAGAAAGGTCAGGACAGCTTGTCTATGTTGGCCAGGAAGCGCTGGGCCCACCACTCATCCAGATCCAGGGCCACGAAGTCTGGCAGGACCAGGAAGTACAGCACACTTTCAACATGGTTCAATATACTTTCTATATGATATTTATAACTACATGTGTTTCAGGCGGGACAAAAATACCTATCATGAGGGGAAAAGACTACCATTTTTCTTTTTACTTTGCAGAGTTATGAATGCTGAATGTTATGAATTCTCCAATAAACTAAATCCAAAACAACTTTGTTGTCAGATGCATTATTATTATTATTTTTCTAATTTGTAGGGTTGTGAATAAAAACAGAAAACCCCAACCATGTTTATTTAGCAGAATGTTTGTGTATCTCAGACAATGTTAGGGAATATTCATATTATTCATATTTGCCTTTGGTGCTAAAGTTAACATTTACTATTTCCTCAAGTCTTAGTCTTTTCTTTGCCTAGAAAAGACTTAAGATGCTAAGATGTGATGTCAGACAAGTTAAAGTGTACTTACCGTCCATGTGAGGGCTGGGAGTGTGGTCTTCAAAGTGGAGCACCTCTGCTCCCTGCTGGACTCCCTGCTGGGCCCCCTGCTGGACCACCTGCTGCCACGCTGCAAAGAGGAAGACACTTGGAATCAATACACCACTTCTGACTTTACATTTGTCATGTGTAAAGTTGTTCTCGCACATACACACGTATTACATCATTTCATGAAAAATACTTCGCACACATATATACACACACACTGAATATATATTAAAAAAAGTATGACTTCATTTTTGTGACTTCTCACTTGCATATACACACATCGGCAAAAATGGTAAGGGGTTAGCCTTTGTTTTTTTTATTTTTTCAGCTTGCGTCAAATGCACTTTTTTACTTCGGAATGAAGTGGAACCCCCCCTCAACCTCATTGGGGGTCCCTGCAGCATCCAAAAAATGCAAAAAATGTTTTTTTCAAGATCGTGATTTTTGGCAAAAATGGTAAGGGGTTAGCCTTTGTTTTTTTTTGTATTTTTCAGCTTGTCTCAAATTCACTTTTTTACTTCGGAATGAAGTGGAACCCCCCCTCAACCTCATTGGGGGTCCCTGCAGCATCCAAAAAATGCAAGAAATTTATTTTTTCAAGATGTTGATTTTTGGCAAAAATGGTAAGGGGTTAGCCTTTGTTTTTTTTTGTATTTTTCAGCTTGTCTCAAATTCACTTTTTTACTTCGGAATGAAGTGGAAACCTCCCTCAACCTCATTGGGGGTCCCTGCAGCATCCAAAAAATGCAAAAAATGATTTTTTTTTAAGATCGTGATTTTTGGCTAAAATGGTAAGGGGTTAGCCTTTGTTTTTTTTATTTTTTCAGCTTGCGTCAAATGCACTTTTTTACTTCGGAATGAAGTGGAAACCTCCCTCAACCTCATTGGGGGTCCCTGCAGCATCCAAAAAATGCAAAAAAAGAATTTTTGGGGGGATGTTGATTTTTGGCAAAAATGGTAAGGGGTTAGCCTTGCATTTTTTTTGTATTTTTCAGCTTGCTTCAAATGCACTTTTTTACTTCGGAATGAAGTGGAAACCTCCCTCAACCTCATTGGGGGTCCCTGCAGCATCCAAAAAATGCAAGAAATTTATTTTTTCAAGATGTTGATTTTTGGCAAAAATGGTAAGGGGTTAGCCTTTTTTTTTAAAATTTTTTCAGCTTGCCTCAAATGCACTTTTTTACTTTCGGAATGAAGTGGAAACCTCCCTCAACCTCATCGGGGGTCCCTCCAGCATCCAAAAAATGCAAAAAATGCATTTTTTTAAGATCGTGATTTTTGGCTAAAATGGTAAGGGGTTAGCCTTTGTTTTTTTTTGTTTTTTTCAGCTTGCCTCAAATGCACTTTTTTACTTCGGAATGAAGTGGAAACCTCCCTCAACCTCATTGGGGGTCCCTGCAGCATCCAAAAAATGCAAAAAATGAAATTTTTTAAGATCGTGATTTTTGGCAAAAATGGTAAGGGGTTAGCCTTGCATTTTTTTTGTATTTTTCACCTTGCCTCAAATGCACTTTTTTACTTCGGAATGAAGTGGAACCCCCCCTCAACCTCATTGGGGGTCCCTGCAGCATCCAAAAAATGCAAGAAATTTATTTTTTCAAGATGTTGATTTTTGGCAAAAATGGTAAGGGGTTAGCCTTTTTTTTTTTTTTTTTTTTTCAGCTTGCCTCAAATGCACTTTTTTACTTCGGAATGAAGTGGAAACCTCCCTCAACCTCATCGGGGGTCCTTGCAGCATCCAAAAAGTGCAAAAAATGATTTTTTTAAGATCGTGATTTTTGGCTAAAATGGTAAGGGGTTAGCCTTTGTTTTTTTTTTTTTTTCAGCTTGCGTCAAATGCACTTTTTTACTTCGGAATGAAGTGGAAACCTCCCTCAACCTCATTGGGGGTCCCTCCAGCATCCAAAAAATGCAAAAAATGAATTTTTTTAAGATCGTGATTTTTGGCTAAAATGGTAAGGGGTTAGCCTTTGTTTTTTTTTTGTTTTTTTCAGCTTGCCTCAAATGCACTTTTTTACTTCGGAATGAAGTGGAACCCCCCCTCAACCTCATTGGGGGTCCCTGCAGCATCCAAAAAATGCAAGAAATTTATTTTTTCAAGATGTTGATTTTTGGCAAAAATGGTAAGGGGTTAGCCTTTTTTTTTTTTTTATTTTTTCAGCTTGCCTCAAATGCACTTTTTTACTTCGGAATGAAGTGGAAACCTCCCTCAACCTCATCGGGGGTCCTTGCAGCATCCAAAAAGTGCAAAAAATGATTTTTTTAAGATCGTGATTTTTGGCTAAAATGGTAAGGGGTTAGCCTTTGTTTTTTTTTTTTTTTCAGCTTGCGTCAAATGCACTTTTTTACTTCGGAATGAAGTGGAAACCTCCCTCAACCTCATTGGGGGTCCCTCCAGCATCCAAAAAATGCAAAAAATGAATTTTTTTAAGATCGTGATTTTTGGCTAAAATGGTAAGGGGTTAGCCTTTGTTTTTTTTTGTTTTTTTCAGCTTGCCTCAAATGCACTTTTTTACTTCGGAATGAAGTGGAAACCTCCCTCAACCTCATTGGGGGTCCCTGCAGCATCCAAAAAATGCAAAAAATGAATTTTTTTAAGATCGTGATTTTTGGCAAAAATGGTAAGGGGTTAGCCTTGCATTTTTTTTGTATTTTTCAGCTTGCCTCAAATGCACTTTTTTACTTCGGAATGAAGTGGAACCCCCCCTCAACCTCATTGGGGGTCCCTGCAGCATCCAAAAAATGCAAGAAATTTATTTTTTCAAGATGTTGATTTTTGGCAAAAATGGTAAGGGGTTAGCCTTTGTTTTTTTTGTATTTTTCAGCTTGCCTCAAATGCACTTTTTTACTTCGGAATGAAGTGGAAACCTCCCTCAACCTCATTGGGGGTCCCTGCAGCATCCAAAAGATGCAAGAAATGTATTTTTTCAAGATGTTGATTTTTGGCAAAAATGGTAAGGGGTTAGCCTTTCGTTTTTTTTTATTTTTTCAGCTTGCCTCAAATGCACTTTTTTAACTTCGGAATGAAGTGGAAACCTCCCTCAACCTCATTGGGGGTCCCTGCAGCATCCAAAAAATGCAAAAAAAAAAGAATTTTTGGGGGGATGTTGATTTTTGGCAAAAATGGTAAGGGGTTAGCCTTTGTTTTTTTTTGTATTTTTCAGCTTGCCTCAAATTCACTTTTTTACTTCGGAATGAAGTGGAAACCTCCCTCAACCTCATCGGGGGTCCCTGCAGCATCCAAAAAATGCAAAAAATGAAATTTTTTAAGATCGTGATTTTTGGCTAAAATGGTAAGGGGTTAGCCTTTGTTTTTGTTAAATTTTTTCAGCTTGCCTCAAATGCACTTTTTTACTTCGGAATGAAGTGGAAACCTCCCTCAACCTCATCGGGGGTCCCTGCAGCATCCAAAAAGTGCAAAAAATGATTTTTTTTAAGATCGTGATTTTTGGCTAAAATGGTAAGGGGTTAGCCTTTGTTTTTTTATTTTTTCAGCTTGGGTCAAATGCACTTTTTTACTTCGGAATGAAGTGGAACCCCCCCTCAACCTCATTGGGGGTCCCTGCAGCATCCAAAAAATGCAAGAAATTTATTTTTTCAAGATGTTGATTTTTGGCAAAAATGGTAAGGGGTTAGCCTTTGGTTTTTTTGTATTTTTCAGCTTGCCTCAAATTCACTTTTTTACTTCGGAATGAAGTGGAAACCTCCCTCAACCTCATTGGGGGTCCCTGCAGCATCCAAAAAATGCAAGAAATTTATTTTTTCAAGATGTTGATTTTTGGCTAAAATGGTAAGGGGTTAGCCTTTGTTTTTTTTTAATTTTTTCAGCTTGCCTCAAATGCACTTTTTTACTTCGGAATGAAGTGGAAACCTCCCTCAACCTCATTGGGGGTCCCTGCAGCATCCAAAACGTGCAAAAAATGTTTTTTTTTAAGATCGTGATTTTTGGCAAAAATGGTAAGGGGTTAGCCTTTGTTTTTTTTTATTTTTTCAGCTTGTGTCAAATGCACTGTTTTACTTCGGAATGAAGTGGAAACCTCCCTCAACCTCATCGGGGGTCCCAGCAGCATCCAAAAAATGCAAAAAAAAAGAATTTTTTGGGGGATGTTGATTTTTGGCAAAAATGGTAAGGGGTTAGCCTTGCATTTTTTTTTTATTTTTCAGCTTGCCTCAAATGCACTTTTTTACTTCGGAATGAAGTGGAACCCCCCCTCAACCTCATTGGGGGTCCCTGCAGCATCCAAAAAATGCAAGAAATTTATTTTTTCAAGATGTTGATTTTTGGCAAAAATGGTAAGGGATTAGCCTTTTTTTTTTAAATTTTTTTCAGCTTGCCTCAAATTCACTTTTTTACTTCGGAATGAAGTGGAAACCTCCCTCAACCTCATCGGGGGTCCTTGCAGCATCCAAAAAGTGCAAAAAATGATTTTTTTAAGATCGTGATTTTTGGCTAAAATGGTAAGGGGTTAGCCTTTGTTTTTTTTTTTTTTTCAGCTTGCGTCAAATGCACTTTTTTACTTCGGAATGAAGTGGAAACCTCCCTCAACCTCATTGGGGGTCCCTGCAGCATCCAAAAAATGCAAAAAATGAATTTTTTTAAGATCGTGATTTTTGGCAAAAATGGTAAGGGGTTAGCCTTGCGTTTTTTTTTTTGTTTTTTTTTCAGCTTGCCTCAAATGCACTTTTTTACTTCGGAATGAAGTGGAAACCTCCCTCAACCTCATCGGGGGTCCCAGCAGCATCCAAAAAATGCAAAAAAAGAATTTTTGGGGGGATGTTGATTTTTGGCAAAAATGGTAAGGGGTTAGCCTTGCATTTTTTTTGTATTTTTCAGCTTGCTTCAAATGCACTTTTTTACTTCGGAATGAAGTGGAAACCTCCCTCAACCTCATTGGGGGTCCCTGCAGCATCCACAAAATGCAAAAAATGAATTTTTTTAAGATCGTGATTTTTGGCAAAAATGGTAAGTAGCCTTTCGTTTTTTTTAATTTTTTCAGCTTGCCTCAAATGCACTTTTTTACTTCGGAATGAAGTGGAAACCTCCCTCAACCTCATCGGGGGTCCCTGCAGCATCCAAAAAGTGCAAAAAATGATTTTTTTAAGATCGTGATTTTTGGCAAAAATGGTAAGGGGTTAGCCTTGCGTTTTTTTTTATTTTTTCAGCTTGCCTCAAATGCACTTTTTTACTTCGGAATGAAGTGGAAACCTCCCTCAACCTCATCGGGGGTCCCAGCAGCATCCAAAAAATGCAAAAAAAGAATTTTTGGGGGGATGTTGATTTTTGGCAAAAATGGTAAGGGGTTAGCCTTGCATTTTTTTTTTTTTTTTTCAGCTTGCTTCAAATGCACTTTTTTACTTCGGAATGAAGTGGAAACCTCCCTCAACCTCATTGGGGGTCCCTGCAGCATCCAAAAAATGCAAGAAATTTATTTTTTCAAGATGTTGATTTTTGGCTAAAATGGTAAGGGGTTAGCCTTTGTTTTTTTTTAATTTTTTCAGCTTGCCTCAAATGCACTTTTTTACTTCGGAATGAAGTGGAAACCTCCCTCAACCTCATTGGGGGTCCCTGCAGCATCCAAAACGTGCAAAAAATGTTTTTTTTTAAGATCGTGATTTTTGGCAAAAATGGTAAGGGGTTAGCCTTTGTTTTTTTTTATTTTTTCAGCTTGTGTCAAATGCACTGTTTTACTTCGGAATGAAGTGGAAACCTCCCTCAACCTCATCGGGGGTCCCAGCAGCATCCAAAAAATGCAAAAAAAAAGAATTTTTTGGGGGATGTTGATTTTTGGCAAAAATGGTAAGGGGTTAGCCTTGCATTTTTTTTTTATTTTTCAGCTTGCCTCAAATGCACTTTTTTACTTCGGAATGAAGTGGAACCCCCCCTCAACCTCATTGGGGGTCCCTGCAGCATCCAAAAAATGCAAGAAATTTATTTTTTCAAGATGTTGATTTTTGGCAAAAATGGTAAGGGATTAGCCTTTTTTTTTTAAATTTTTTTCAGCTTGCCTCAAATTCACTTTTTTACTTCGGAATGAAGTGGAAACCTCCCTCAACCTCATCGGGGGTCCTTGCAGCATCCAAAAAGTGCAAAAAATGATTTTTTTAAGATCGTGATTTTTGGCTAAAATGGTAAGGGGTTAGCCTTTGTTTTTTTTTTTTTTTCAGCTTGCGTCAAATGCACTTTTTTACTTCGGAATGAAGTGGAAACCTCCCTCAACCTCATTGGGGGTCCCTGCAGCATCCAAAAAATGCAAAAAATGAATTTTTTTAAGATCGTGATTTTTGGCAAAAATGGTAAGGGGTTAGCCTTGCGTTTTTTTTTTTGTTTTTTTTTCAGCTTGCCTCAAATGCACTTTTTTACTTCGGAATGAAGTGGAAACCTCCCTCAACCTCATCGGGGGTCCCAGCAGCATCCAAAAAATGCAAAAAAAGAATTTTTGGGGGGATGTTGATTTTTGGCAAAAATGGTAAGGGGTTAGCCTTGCATTTTTTTTGTATTTTTCAGCTTGCTTCAAATGCACTTTTTTACTTCGGAATGAAGTGGAAACCTCCCTCAACCTCATTGGGGGTCCCTGCAGCATCCACAAAATGCAAAAAATGAATTTTTTTAAGATCGTGATTTTTGGCAAAAATGGTAAGTAGCCTTTCGTTTTTTTTAATTTTTTCAGCTTGCCTCAAATGCACTTTTTTACTTCGGAATGAAGTGGAAACCTCCCTCAACCTCATCGGGGGTCCCTGCAGCATCCAAAAAGTGCAAAAAATGATTTTTTTAAGATCGTGATTTTTGGCAAAAATGGTAAGGGGTTAGCCTTGCGTTTTTTTTTATTTTTTCAGCTTGCCTCAAATGCACTTTTTTACTTCGGAATGAAGTGGAAACCTCCCTCAACCTCATCGGGGGTCCCAGCAGCATCCAAAAAATGCAAAAAAAGAATTTTTGGGGGGATGTTGATTTTTGGCAAAAATGGTAAGGGGTTAGCCTTGCATTTTTTTTTTTTTTTTTTCAGCTTGCTTCAAATGCACTTTTTTACTTCGGAATGAAGTGGAAACCTCCCTCAACCTCATTGGGGGTCCCTGCAGCATCCAAAAAATGCAAAAAATGAATTTTTTCAAGATCGTGATTTTTGACTAAAATGGTAAGGGGTTAGCCTTTGTTTTTTTTTGTATTTTTCAGCTTGCCTCAAATGCACTTTTTTACTTCGGAATGAAGTGGAAACCTCCCTCAACCTCATTGGGGGTCCCTGCAGCATCCACAAAATGCAAAAAATGAATTTTTTTAAGATCGTGATTTTTGGCAAAAATGGTAAGGGGTTAGCCTTTGTTTTTTTTAATTTTTTCAGCTTGCCTCAAATGCACTTTTTTACTTCGGAATGAAGTGGAAACCTCCCTCAACCTCATCGGGGGTCCCAGCAGCATCCAAAAAATGCAGAAAAAGAATTTTTGGGGGGATGTTGATTTTTGGCAAAAATGGTAAGGGGTTAGCCTTGCATTTTTTTTGTATTTTTCAGCTTGCTTCAAATGCACTTTTTTACTTCGGAATGAAGTGGAAACCTCCCTCAACCTCATTGGGGGTCCCTGCAGCATCCACAAAATGCAAAAAAAGAATTTTTTTAAGATCGTGATTTTTGGCAAAAATGGTAAGTAGCCTTTCGTTTTTTTTAATTTTTTCAGCTTGCCTCAAATGCACTTTTTTACTTCGGAATGAAGTGGAAACCCCCCTCAACCTCATTGGGGGTCCTTGCAGCATCCAAAAAATGCAAGAAATTTATTTTTTCAAGATGTTGATTTTTGGCAAAAATGGTAAGGGGTTAGCCTTTGTTTTTTTTTTTTTTTTCAGCTTGCCTCAAATGCAATTTTTTACTTCAGAATGAAGTGGAAACCCCCCTCAACCTCATTGGGGGTCCCAGCAGCATCCACAAAATGCAAGAAATGATTTTTTTTAAGATCGTGATTTTTGGCAAAAATGGTAAGGGGTTAGCCTTTCGTTTTTTGTTTTTTTCTTCACCTTACTTCAACTGCACTTTTTTTGCTTCGGAATGAAGTGGAAACCTAATGATATTAATTAAAATGTAAAATAAAAATGAATACGTCTCAGTGTAAAATTTTGGGGGGAAGAAATCCAAGTTATTTTTGGTCATTTGACTGTAATTCCATAAGAATATAAGTAACTTAAGATGTGGATAAACGTCCTGCTTCTGTAAGAATGACTTTAGTATATTATTGTGAAAAAGTGAAATATGAAGAAGTTGATTGGCAGCCCCATCCAGACATTGACAATCGGGGGAGGGACGAGAGTAACAGGTATGTGTGTCCTTGCCTACTTAACTACTTGGGGGGGTGGATTGGGGGGCGGGGGCAGACAAATGGCCACCAATTCCAATGTAAAAGTTGACTTTCTGTGTGTATGGGGGGTGGGTGTTGCCTATCAGGGTGAGAGCAGCTGTGAGGGTGTGGCGTCGTGGGGTGGGTCACGGCCGTTGTCTACACTGATAGTTAAAAAAAAAAAAAAGAAGAAGACGTGCTCTTTCTCGTCTTTCCAGTCTGGCCGTGTTTCACTCACCTTCATGTACAAACTTAACGTTGTCCTCATGGGCCGCCGTCAGTCCCCCGTCCTGATGAGGGTCTGTGGGAAGACTCGGGGGAAGCTGATGGTACTTCTTGCCGTTGGGGCGGTTAAACACAATCTTGGGTGCAGGGAGCCTGGGAAGTAAAAGACACCCATTTGCTTTGTAATAAACGTCAAAGCAAGGTTGGTAACAGCTGCATGGGGAGGGGGGGGGGGGGCATGTGTCACCTTTGCACAAGGTCACACATGCACACCGGGCACTTTGTGGTGAACTAACACAAGCAAATTTACAACAATAGCGTTATATTTCTCCCATTGCGTTACATGGAACGCAACACTTACTCGGGCAAACTCCACGAGGCCTGCTTGTGCTTGAAGTCGTTGGTTTTGTTTTCGAGCGGCTGTGTAGGCCCTTTAAAAGACAAACCGACACACTTTCAACACGTTATTATTAAACACAACGGTGACGCATGCTGACTTGTTTTTACACACCTGTACGCCGCTGGGTCACCAATTTGCTTGGACCTCTGGTGATGGTGTACATCATGCGAGGGCAAGAAACACTTGTTAACTTTTGTTTCTCGCGTACTGCTCCAAATCTCGCGATGTTTTCAGCGTAAACCTGCCGGCTAGCTTAAAAACTTAACTGTAACGACAACAAAAATAGAAACTACACTCGCCAAAACTAACAATACTCGACCGGTATGTCTATTTCTCTGATTTAAGGTCATTTAAGAGTTAAAATGTGTCCTAGAAGAGCACAGCAGTCCAATGTCACATAAGTTGTCATTCACGTGAAGGTTTCTGGCACGAGCGGTCAAAAAGCAACACTTTGTCCACGTGCCTGACACACCCCCCGGTGCCTCTTAAAGGGACAGCGTCCCTAAAAACGCAACACTAACACGTCACTGGCGTGTGTTTAAAATATGACAAAACAATGTTTCCTAATTTATCTGTACATTTATAAAATAAAAAATATTAATGCAATATACATTTTCATACAGTATACGGTACAGTACTGCGTTTAATAAACTATTCATGGTTTCATATAGTACCAAATATTTCCACATGAGGGCGGCAATTCAACCCCATTTCAATCTCAACGTCATTGTGTTTAAATAACAAAACAATGTTTCCTAATTTATCTGTACATTTATAAAATAAAAAATATTAATGCAATATAAATTTTCATACAGTATACGGTACAGTACTGCGTTTAATAAAATTTTCATGGTTTTATATAGTACCAAA
Source organism: Doryrhamphus excisus (assembly GCF_030265055.1). Classification (NCBI taxonomy): domain Eukaryota; kingdom Metazoa; phylum Chordata; class Actinopteri; order Syngnathiformes; family Syngnathidae; genus Doryrhamphus; species Doryrhamphus excisus. Next base: position 5,670,824 of record NC_080480.1, on the reverse strand, counting down.
TATTTCCACATGGGGCGGCAATTCAACCCCATTTCAACCCCAACGTCATTTCACAAACTTCTGTTTTTTAATTGATTAAAGGGCATTTTAAGATGAATTCACATTTTATTCTATTAATTGCTTTATATTTGGGCATATTTACACCTATATTTTCAGGATTGACACAATAAGGAAGCCCAATAAAGAACCATGGTTAATTTAATAAGGCTTTGATTGCTATATAAAGGCAATGAGCAGTGGAAGAAATGTAATAACATGGACAACATATTTAATATTTGTACCAAAAGTAATTATATGCTATATCTTAGCATAAAAGTGTGCAGTGGGAGACAAACAAAGCATCACTGAGACGAGTCGTCAGTATTGTGTGTGTTCATGGAGCTGATGTGCTGCAGCAGTTGGTCACAATATTGCGGAGTGCGATGTTTGTCTCTCACAGCCCCCACTTCCTTTTTTAGGAGCTCGGGATGGACCGAGCTGCCTTCCTTCAAAACCTCTGCAAAATTAAAAAAACACAGGTTGTCAATTATGATCATTTAAAAAAAAAAGGATGCAAGTTATTGTGTTACACTGTGCAAAGGTGCGCCCTCTGGTGGGCCACAGCAGCAATGACATAAACAATAGCAGTTTATATGGTTAATTTCATATACATAGATTGCTTTAAAATGAAATATCATACTGGAACTGGCCATCTTACCAAGGACTTGGTCCTGCACGGAGCTGTCAGGGTCATCCAGATGCAGGAGGAGCTGCTGGAAGAGGAACAGCAGATGTGGGCTGCAGAACTCAGGGTTGTAGTTTCCTCCCAGGCTGGACAACCAGAGCGAGAGAACCTTCAGAGCCTCGCGCCGCACCTCCTCGCTGCTGTCGTCCAGACGCTTCAGGACCTCTGTTAGTCACAAAAGAAGCACTCAGAGGTCTGGCAATGGTCACCAAATATCTTTTGAGTGGTACCAGGGTAGATCTTGTTGAGGACATCTTGATGTAGACTAGATCCTACTAGTCTGAGCATGGTGGACAGGGAGCGGCAGGCCAGAAGTCTGCCCATCTGAGATTCCTCATCCAGGGCTGATAGCATCTGAGGACACAGCTTGTCCTCCACTGAGAGCAGCTGCACACGCAAAACATGAAAAAACCACTTGTTTTGCAGCATCTGGTATATAAAGGATCTTTGACTCGTGTTTTTTAAGTACATCCTTCAATACAGCGCTTCTGTCATATAGAAGATCTTTGACTAGAGCTTTGCTGGAGGTTCTTCAAATCAAATCACACGAGTAAAAACAAGTTCTACAGATAAGGTGAACTAAAATAACTCAAACAAAATAAATATACACACATAATTATTCATTCATTCATTCATTCATTTTCTACCGCTTATCCTCACGAGGGTCGCTGGGGGTGCTGGAGCCTACCCCAGCTGTCTTTGGGCGAGATACACCCTGGACTGGTGGCCAGCCAATCACAGGGCACATATAGACAAACAACCATTCACACTCACATTCATACCTATGGACAATTTGGAGTCACCAATTAACCTAGCATGTTTTTGGAATGTGGGAGGAAACCGGAGTACCCGGAGAAAACCCACGCATGCACGGGGAGAACATGCAAACTCCACACGGAGATGGTCGAGGGTGGAATTGAACCCTGCGCGCTAACCACTAATCATCCTGGGTCAAAAGCCAGTCATATGGGTGTATTCTGGACCATTAGAAAGGAGGCGAGCGGCCATGTTTTGTCATATAGACAATCTTTGATGAGTGTGAGATAAGCGAGAGAGATGAGATATTTTTCCCCATGTTTGGTGCTCTTGGGAACACGTCATGAAAAAGTCAATGCAATACATAACTGCAGAGAGTAGCAGGCCTTTATTGTGAGGTGAGGTGTTTATTAGATTTGGATAGAATTGCATGCATTTTATTTTCGGCAAACAACTTATTTTAGGGCTGCACTGTGGTTGAGTGGTTAGCGCGCAGGCCACACAGCTAGGAGACTACAGTTCAGTTCCACCCTCGGCCATCTCTGTGTGGAGTTTGCATGTTCTCCCCATGCATGTGTGGGTTTCCTCCCACATTCCAAAAACATGCTAGGTTAATTGGCGACTCCAAATTGTCCATAGGTATGAATGTGAGTGTGAATGGTTGTTTATCTATATGTGCCCTGTGATTGTATACAACAGTATAGCGTATACAAATATTGGATATTACAATATAACAGTCACTTAAGTCATCATACAGCAACTTCACACTCAAATATACAAACATGTACCAATATGAACATAAAAAAATACTGTTTTGCATCTGAGCAACACATTCAGTGGGGTGCTGCAATGACGTTAGCCCCTCTCTGGGCTCCTCAAATAAAGACACACATCATCAAAAGTATAAGATGCCGATGTATTTACTACACTAAAACGGTCTGAAAGTTTAATGAATGTTAAGGAAAGTTTCCTCCCACATTCCAAAAACATGCTAGGTTAATTAGCGAGTCCAAATTGTCCATAGGTATGAATGTGAGTGTGAATGGTTGTTTGTCTATATGTGCCCTGTGATTGGCTGGCCACCAGTCCAGGGTGTACCCCGCCTCATGCCTGAAGACAGCTGGGATAGGCTCCAGCACCCCCACGACCCTTGTGAGTATAAGCAGTAGAAAATGAATGAATGAAAGTTCTTTTTAAGTATGTCAGCTTTACAGATGCCGGTAAGGACTGCAGCTGTTAAAAATAAAATAGCGGTTGCTATTATTTGACTTGATCCAAAGTGGATTGTCACGAGACGTGATCGGGTTTCGTTAACCGTTAACCCCCTGCCCCCCACCCCGACTCCCAGCTGTTTGCCTGCGAAGCAGACGAGGCGTGCAAGACGCTTTGGTCACGCTGCACACGCGAGGGCAGCCAGATGTGCGTGTACAGTATGTATGCTAAGACGGGGGGGGATGGCGGGGGGGGGGGGGGGGGGGGGGGGGGGGGACAGGTGCGAAGACAGAACAAGAGCCCAGAAACAGTGGGACCATTGTTCCTGGGCAGGACAAAAAGGTATGTGAAGCCGCTCGCCCCCCCTTCCCTCCACGCACACCTGCTGCCCCTACTTTGTGAGACAAGGACATAAAAGATGGCGGCTGATTGGATGACAGATTTGGACTGAAGCTACTTGTAGTTGAAGTCATTATCCAGAACACAGAGCTTATCTGAAGGAGCTCATACATCAAAGAAAAGCAACTCAACCCCAACAAGGGGAGGCGACGGAGGTAAGGAAAAAACCAATACAGGCACTCTGTCTCTGTGTGTGTGTGTGTGTGTACCTGCTGTGGTGCGATGGCGCCTCCGTGCAGGAGTGCCAGCAGGCAACTGAGGGCCGCGGTCCGCAGGGCGGCGGCACACCGGCCTGCTCGCCACACCAGGTTAGGAAGCAGGATGTCAGTCAGGAACTTCGCCGATTGGTCCCGGAAGAGCCTGGAAGAAGATGCTCACAATTACCACCCCATTCAATGAAGCACAGAGTCGGCCATTAAAGTCGGCTTTATCTACCTCTCCATTTGTGTTAAAATACCATGCATGACTTACATATTCTATTTTTAGAAAACCACAACGAGCCGTGAAATTGGAAGCGTAAAGTGTGGCGGTCTTAGTGTGTAATAATGAATTTTGACATGTTGATGACTTCCCTGTCCAGAGAAAGATATTTTAGGGGACTTGCTCGTAAATCACGGCTGGGAATGCCACACTCCTTCCGTTTTCCCACATTTGCTCCAGGAGACAACATGTGTTTATCCTCTATTCTTTTCTTCTGCGTCAATTTTCCACGCTGGCTAAGGCGTTCACACACCCTCTCACACACTAGTTATCCACTTCTATCACTTCTATGCTGTATGTAGCGTTGAACGGCCACTAGAGGGAGACAGAGTGCCATGAATGCAGCCTGCTTTCATGCACTCTGTTGAAGCAGTCATATCATTTCTTTAAGGATGGTGTGAACAGACAAATCATTTACTTTATCACACCTTCATATGTCAAAGTCTTTACTTAGCTTTGGTTACACTTCTTTGAAAACTGGCATGTACTTTCCATCCGCCACCTTCTACTTATAATGGCTGGCTTTATTCAATCCACAAAAAGGCACAAATCCACATGAAACAACCGCGCGTGTGTGTGTCTGTGTGTGTGTGTGTGTGTCTGTTCTGCAGCAGAGATGTCATTATGTCATTTTGGCAAAAGTACAAAGCCGACAGAGATTGCTCCAGGACTATTATTGTCCTCTGCCATAAAGTGTGTGTGTGCACGCTGATGGGATGGATTCATCTCGGGAGATGTGAGGGTCTTTAAATCATGCATGGGAGGATGTGCATGCATCTTGCATCCCCGTTTCACGTACATCTTTAGAAGGTTCAAAATGCCACGGTTAAAAATATTGTACTGCTGTGATCTGTTCAAACGCAAAAAGGAACAAATAAATACATGGCACGTGTTTTTCAATGACGGTGAATGAGAATCAAAACAACAATGGTATGCTTATGTAGGGTTGATAATGTGTGGAAAATGTCAATATTTTTGGTGAGTGCCTTTATTTATTATAATTAACTAATATATTATAACAAATTATTCTAATCCACAGGTATGAATGTGAGTGTGAATGGTTGTTTGTCTATATGTGTGATTAACTGGCGACCAGTCCAGGGTGTACCCCGCCTCTCGCCCAAAGACAGCTGGGATAGGCTCCAGCACCCCCGCGACCCTCGTGAGGAAAAAGCAGTACAAAATGAATGAATGAATGAATTAATAATATATTATAACAAATTATTCTAATCCATATGTATGAATGTGAGTGTGAATGGTTGTTTGTCTATATGTGCCCTGTGATTGGCTGGCCACCAGTCCAGGGTGTACCCCACCTCTTGCCCGAAGACAGCTGGGATAGGCTCCAGCACCCCCGCGACCCTCGTGAGCAAAAAGCGATAGAAAATGAATGAATGAATAATTAACTAATATACTATAACTACATAACTAATTATTCTAATCCATAGGTACGAATGTGAGTGTGAATGGTTGTTTGTCGATATGTGCCCTGTGATTGGCTGGCCACCAGTCCAGTGTGTACCCCGCCTCTCGCCCAAAAACAGCTGGGATAGGCTCCAGCACCCTCCGCGACCCTTGTGAGGAAAAAGCGGTAGAAAATGAATGAATAAATAATTATTCTAATCCATAGGTATGAATGTGAGTGTGAATGGTTGTTTGTCTATATGTGCCCTGTGATTGGCTGGCCACCAGTCCAGGGTGTACCCTGCCTCTTACCCGAAGACAGCTGGAATAGGCTCCAGCACCCCTGCGACCCTTGTGAGGAAAAAGCGGTAGAAAATGAATGAATGAATGAATAATTATTCTAATAAAGATTTAGTTAGATTGGTTTTTTTTTTTTTAATTTGGCCATCCTACTTCATTCCTATATATTTCTCCATAACCTTGAAAAGTCCTGAAGAATATGACATTTTCGCCCGAACAGGTTCATGCGACTTGATGCGACCATCTATCCTTCAATTTAAGGAGTGGAAAGCCCCACAAATCTTAACAGAGCTTTTGGCTACGGCTTTAAAAGTTACTGACATGTCTCCAGGACAACTCCATAAGCGCAGTTTGTCTTTGGGATTGACAGCAGCAGCTGTTGCTGCGAAAAGCTGGAACCCTTTGCGGTGGCCTCAGGCATTCCCTCAGATTAGTGCCGTGAGCCTGGGATGAAGGCTGCACAGCTGAGGGGCTCGGCGGGACCCTGGAGGGCTGAAAAGTAGATCCAGAGGGGAAGAAGCCATAAACAGAAGCCCCTTGAAGGGGGAGGGCCGTGGGGGTCAAGACATCCCCATCACGTCCTGCCTTCGGTAAACGACCGCTGAGGCAGAGCGTGTGTCCTCCTCCAAGTCAGACGTTCAACTCCACGCATCTTAAAGAAGCCAAAGTGACTTCATGGAAATACGCTGCGGTTGCACCTTTCCAATTCTGATGGCTAGTGGGCGGAGTCTTCACTTGCATGTGATGTGAAGTCTAAAAATATACTCTCGGGCGAAAACAACCCCAAACGACCGTGGGAGTTCAACGCTTCAAAGAAGCGTGACAGAGTGATAAAGAGTGGAAAAAACACAGTGGTACCTCAAACCTAAAGAACCAGTACTTTCTAGGTACTATTCATATGCTGTACTAATGTTCTTGGGCATATTTGCCAATATTTGCCAATTATCTCATCGCTGTTATGTTGCTTTTTCATACTTTGAGGGCACACTCACAAACGCACCGGTACATGCACAACAAATGAGTCATATCATTATTGCAATCACTTATTTTCGCCCATTAACGATGCCTCATATAAAGTCCCTGCAGGTGTTTCCAAACTTTTTTTTGGGGGGGGGGGGGGGGGGGGGGGGCGTAATAATAAATACAGAGAAGTATTCAAAATAGCTATGTAGGTGTCATATAATGTACGTATTGTTATTCATGTGATGCTACTCCCTCCAGTTATTTATGATAACCTTCCACAATAGGAATAGAAGGAAGAAAATACAGTCTTGTATTACAAAGTGATGGCACACTGGTAGAGGTTTTGGATATGACATGCTATGCAATTCCTCAAACGGTTCCTAAACAATTCCTAAAACACTTCCAATTCCTAAATCACTTGATTCATTTCACGCTTCAGCTATTTCCATAAGCTTGTCAGGTTCGGCTTTCGGTTGTCTACTTTGTAAGTATGCGTTGTGAACGAATCAAGACGGCTCTTTGAAATTAATGACAGTAGCTGGCTCACTGGGAGACGATTATTTTTTTTCCCTAAAGGCAAATGTCATTGGTCAAGATGTGCAGCGGCATCTTAGCGTCCGCCCTGAGCAGGGGAGGGGCGGGGTTAAACACATACAGCACCAATGTTGCGACGTTGCTGCTAAATCTGGCAACATTTCAAACACTCTTGGCAATATATATATTTTTTACATTAGTAATTCATTTTAGGGCTGCACGATGGAGGAGTGGTTAGGGCGCAGGCCACACAGCGAGGAGACTAGAGTTCGATTCCACCCTCGGCCATCTATGTGTGGAGTTTGCATGTTCTCTCCATGCATGTGTGCACATTCCAAAAACATGCTAGCTTAATTGGCGACTCCAAATTGTCCATAGGTATGAATGTGAGTGTGAATGGTTGTTTGTCTATATGTGCCCTGTGATTGGCTTGCGCCTCTCGCCCGAAGACAGTTGGATAGGCTCCAGCCCCCTGCAACCCTTGTGAGGATAAGCGGTAGAAAATGAATGAATGAATGAATAATTCATTTTACACAATACACATCATTCATTCATTCAAGAGGCGAGGTACACCCTGGACTGGTTGCCAGCCAATCACAAAGCACATATAGACAAACAACCATTCACACTCACATTCATACCTATGGACAATTTGGAGTCGCCAATTAACCTAGCATGTTTTTGGAATGTGGCAGGAAACCGGAGTACCCGGAGAAAACCCACGCATGCAAACTCCACACAGAGATGGCTGAGGGTGGAATTGAACCCTTGCTATGAGGTCTGCGCGCTAACCACTCGACCGCCGTGCAGCCCACAATACACATCATTTGGTAAGAAATTAATTAAAAACAACAGAAAACCTGAGGAGCTACTTGGGAACCGAGGGAAGCTGTGCCAAAGGAACCGTCTCTTTAAAACTTTGTACAACCATCTAGTTAAGTTGATGCTAAGTTTCAACATTGTACTCTCCAATAGGTTCAATAGGTCACATTTAGCCAAACAACAACAAGTTGACTACAGAGGATCCACCGTGTCAAAGCATCTAAGTTTGATGTACATAAAACATGAGAAATGGTCTATTATGGGCTGTTTCCATGACTCAGTATGTGTGTGTGTGTGTGAGATTTCTAACCCCTGGGAATCCAGCGTGTTGCCTCCGTCCAGCAGCAGCTTTGCCAGCATGGTGAAGATGCTCATCCTCATTTCCTGGTCTCTGTCTGGCTGGAGGCAGGAATGCAGCAATGGCATCAACTGGCTCACAAACTCTCCAATAGCGGGCCCTATAACACGCACAAACACACACTCTTGTTGACCTTTAATGTATCCAGGCTGCAAAGTTACTTATCTATCATCACTATACCTCAATAAAGGATTTCCATTTCACCATCATCGTATAGAAGATCCTTGTAAAGATCTCTGCAGGCTTGGCGGTGGTGTCATATAATCATATTTCTTACTGACATGAGCTCTTCACCTGCTTTGTGCGTTTCGCATGCAACAAACGACACATTGTGTGTCCTCCCGTATGAAAACAGCTTCTTTGTTCTATACTGGAAAAACCTTCCTCATTTTCATTACTGCATCTTCTCAAGTTTGCAAGCTCTTGAATGCCCTTTGGCGAACAAGACAAGGCCAAAACACTCACAGGATATTTTGTGGTGCATTGACTAAAGGTTATTGAGACATCAATGGAGTGGTGAGACAGTGACACACACACACACACACACACACTGAGGAAATGAGACATAAAAAGGTCCTTGTGTCACACAGTGTTTCCAAACAAGTGTCCATTACAGGAAAAGTGAGACTCTCACACGACAAGTATTCCCAGTTGCACCATTGCCCACACACACACGCTATGTTTACATTGCTATATTTAGCCCTTACATGTGTGTGTCATGCCTGATAAGCGCAGGTGCCATGTTCAATAGCACAAGCGACAGAAGAGACGGCGGATATCCTGAGTGGGTTCAATGGGTGGACGTTTGACAAGAGGAGAAACGGCAGACAGGAACGTTTGAATCAAGGTCGGAACGGTACAGGTCATTCTTTGTTTACGTCGCATTGCACAGGATACGAGATCGCTGCAGGGATATAGGAGACGGCCGCCGCTAGCAGAGCAAGCTATCGAGCCAACGGGTTAGTCTCTTCAATTCCCTTATTCTAAACTGAAAATGTTTCAAAACGAGCGGGAAAGGACAAAAAAAAAAACAAAAACGAATTCTTACCACTTCCACACAGAATGAGAGGAAAACATTTTTTTCCACACATGATCTTAGCTGTGTCGGCCAGGCTCTGCTGGCTTAGTCGCCAGACTCCATGCAGGGTGACTCATAACTAGTGACCACAATGCTACATATAACTTGTCTTTCAGTATGTTTTGATTAATAATAATGCTCAGTCAACCTCAAAACAGAGATCATTTATTTTTTGAAAAAAATATAAAATTTAATAATAATAAATTATTTAAACAAATAAAAATTTAAAATTTATAAATTAAATTAATTTCTGGGGATCACAATAGATGAAAACATGAGCTGGAAACCTCATATTACAAATATACAACATAAGGTGGCCAGAAATATTTAAATATTGAACAAAGCAAAAAATATGAAACACTTATATGCTAGGACTACGTTAAAAAGCCATAGCATTTCAGTATGTGGAATCAAACTATGGAATGGATTGAGTAAGGAACTCTAACAATGCACGACGATGAGCCAATTCAAGAAACAATACAAGCAGTTGATGTTTGCTAAATACAAGGATGAAGAGTCTTGAACCAGTCATGACGTGCTATATACGTATATCACTGTATTGACAGTTACTATGGTACCCATTATGTCATTGTATGGTCATATCACCTCGTACTTCGGTACGGGACTAATAAAAAAAAAAAACAAAAAAAACAAACTTAAACCATATTCGGAAAGCAGGAAGTGAACAAATGTAACAGTTACTGATTGTAAAAGTACCAGATGGAGGGGTAGGATTTAATAAGCTTTGCTTCTTCCTACTCCTTTTGGACATATGAAACTGTGAACGGATTATGTAATCTGATGCATGTTCAAATGAAATAAAACCATTACCATAAAAATTTATCATAAAAAAAATATTTTTTGAAAAATTGCAATAAAGTGAAGAAGCGATATTTGAACCGAGATATAGCTAGGGACGACTGTATATTGCTCTTATTTTTCATTTAAAAACCAAACAAGCAGGAAGACAAGCTAAAGAAAATTAGCATGTTTCCCATGTGTAACATGATGTAGCATCCTTGTGTGACGTGACTGTGTACTCTGTGTACTCACAATATTTACATAGCTGATGCGGGAATGGCGGCACGGCGGTCGAGTGGTTAGCGCGCAGACCTCACAGCTAGGAGACCAGGGTCCAATTTTCTCCGGGTACTCCGGTTTCCTCCCACATTCCAAAAACATGCTAGGTTAATTGGCGACTCCAAATTGTCCATAGATATGAATGTGAGTGTGAATGGTTGTTTGTCTATATGTGCCCTGTGATTGGCTGGTGACCAGTCCAGGGTGTACCCCGCCTCTCGCCCGAAGACAGCTGGGATAGGCTCCAGCACCCCCGCAACCCAAATGCGGAAAAGCGGTAGAAAATGAATGAATGAATGAATGCGGGAATGACTATCCCTCCCTGGTGAGGTACCGTAGGCTTAGTGGAAACACGGCTATCATTACTGTTGAGGAAGGAGCCAAGTCCCGGGCCAAATGGGGGAAATAAAACATTTACCAAAAAGCGACCGGTGTCCTTCCAGCTGAGCACACTTGAAGGATATAAGAGGCTCTTGTCTCCGATAAACAGATGAGTTGCAGGAAGAGCTGATGAGCAAGCAGAAAGATCCGAGTCTGCTTCCAACCAATTGTTCCACAGACTGCCCCGAAAACGTGCACATCAAACACACACAGTTTTAGCCTCAAAAAGACATCCTGGCTATGAATCCTGGAGGGCTTAGTGCGGCATTCAAATGCACAAATGAAAAGTCACACACACACACACACACACACACACACACACACAATAGGCTTTCAAAGTGGCCTTGATCCAAGGGAAGGTCAAGAGCAGGCGGCGGTTGAGTCGTTTGATGTCCTGACCCGTGTTGGGATCCCAGTGCGAGTGGACTGGTTGGTTAGTGGTGTGTGTGTGTGTTTGCATGGGGATTAACTGGGGCACCCAGCTGCCTGCTCAATTAGAAAGAGAGGGGGGGAAAGGTGGGAGGAGATGCAGATGAAAGTGTGGCACAAGGAGGTGCTGATGATGGGAGGATTAGATGGCATAGAGGGACCTAAGCGAAGGTCTCGGCGCCATAGAAGGGGGCGGCGGTCAGCGCTACTTAACCCCTAAAACACACACAGTGATTTAGGCCCCTGCTGAAACGCACTGGCAAGCTGGACTGAGGGAAAATGTCAATAAGCCAACTGGTGCTAATGACAGCCTTCTGATTGTGTAACCTTGAAGATTTCTTCCAGGATGACTGACAGGCATTCGTCTCACGCTTGTATACCGCTATAAATCTCCTCCTGCGGATGCAAGGAAGGCCGTGTTTTTCTTTCAAATGAGAGAATGTGTTCTGTTGCTTTGACAGCTGCAGGGTTTGATGCGCTGCCTCCATGATGGATCATGTGCGAACAGCTAAATGTTTAAAACATGATGTAAGGGGCTTGTGTCTCAACTTGTTTCGGGGAAAAGGGCACCCAGTGAAGTCATGCTTAATAAAACATTAACAGGATTCTACGTTTTCTCCACTGTGCTTCTGGAAATGACCATCAGACAACGTTCTCACCTGATTGCACCACGATGATGTGCATTTGCAGCCTGTGTGGGGTGTAACTGGACCAGGTGTTCACAGAGGCAGACAGCCAGTCCAGCAGCTGGCCCATGTGCTGCCTGTAGAGCTCTGTCACAGAGCCCAGACCCTGGACCTTGCATAAGCTCTGTACACTCTCCAGGGCCTGAGGGAGACACATGAAAGGGCTGAAAAGACTAACATGACAAGTGACATTGCAATTTGTGCATTAAATCATGTAGAAATAGAAAAAGAACAAACAGAGCAAGAGATTTATTTAAGTGTAGAGTTCTCAAGGGTGCTGGGAAATGCTTGAATTTGAGATAAATTATTGATTAAGAAAAAACACAAATGCCTTTAAAACCTTAAAATTGTGGTCCTTGGTGATGACAGCACAATTTTCAACATCATTAGAGACTTCTTGTCATGAAATAACAACCCTAGAGCAGTAAACTTATAGTCCTTGGTGATGACAGCTACTTGGTTGCAGATCCGACCATGATGACCATTGAAGTGAGTGCATAGAAAACTTCTAAATACAAATTTCAATCATTAGAGACTTCTTGACATGAAATAACACCCCTATAGCAGTAAACCCATGGTCCTTGGTCATGGCGGCTACTTGGTTGCAGACCTGACCATGATGACCATTAAAGTGAGAGCATAGAAAACTTCTAAATACAATTTTCAACATCATTAGAGACCTCTTGACATGAAATAACACCCCTATAGCAGTAAACTCATGGTCCTTGGTCATGGCGGCTACTTGGTTGCAGACCTGACCATGATGACCGTTGAAGTGAGACCATGGAAAACTTCTATGTACAATTTTCAACATCATTAGAGACTTCTTGACATGAAATAACACCCCTATAGCAGTAAACTTGCGGTCCTTGGTCATGGCGGCTACTTGGTTGCAGAGCTGACCATTAAAGTGAGAGCACAGAAAACTTTTAAATACAATTTTCAACATCATTAGAGACCTCTTGACATGAAATAACACCCCTACAGCAGTAAACTCATAGTCCTTGGTCATGGCGGTTACTTGGTTCCATGAAGACCATTGAAGTGAGAGCATAGAAAACTTCTAAATACAATTTTCAACATCATTAGAGACTTCTTGACATGAAATAACACCCCTATAGTCACATTTACACTCCTATTACCCAATACAGTAGATATAATAAGAGGAAATAAGACATAAATAAGACTTGTGCTCATGTGTGTTGTTGTTGTAAATGCTATAAATGTGCTATGTCAATACATCAAATTTTCAGAGTTGAATTTTAACTTTCCGTGGGTTACGGCTGAAACTGTAGCCAGTGTTAGGGACGCGCAATTTTACAATAATCGGGGTCTCGACCCACCGTCACCCAGGCATTTTTACATGTGAAGACCTGCTCTCAAATAGACTTCTAATCCAGCCTAATAAGGCTATCAAAAATAGCATTAAAGTAAAAACAAAGCTACAAATGGTGATTAATTATGACGTATTATTTTAAAAACCCTGCTGACAGCCTTAATGTAAATCCATGGGAAAAACAACACATCAGACATGGCAAGGTCATCCTACACATAAAACCCACTTAGAAACAGGCGTGACACGCACACAGGATGTCAAATAAAGCGAAGGAAACCGACCCAAACACACACGCTAGTGATCTAAGGAAAAAAAGACAGGAAGTAAATAATTAGTAGACCTTTAGGGCACATCAGTCCCGCCATAGTCCCTCAGGGATGAAGAAGGATGGAGACAAACCCTGAGCTGTCCACTGATGGGAAACTTTGCCCTATTTTTATGGGAAATGTCTTTTTCTTTTCCTTTGGGCCCACCAATGCTTTCCTATTATTCATAATCCATTCATGTCGCTCCGTTTTTCGCCACGTCGCCATCCGAACATGCAGACTGATGTAAACACGTGTCGGTGGCTTATGTGGTGTCTGCACGGTAAATCCCTGCAGACTGACCTCATTTGTCACAGTTCCTGTCTGCGTCTTGAGAATGAACACATGAATTCTTATGACTCGAGGAGACCAGACGGGATGACACACACCTGCTAAGAAACACACTCTTTCCCGAATTGGGTTGTTTTTTTTTTTTTTGCCTTCTGTTTGTCCGCCTCGCCTTTCACCCACCTCCTTTCACCTAAGACTGAATTTAAAAGTTCCATTCCAAAGGTGCAATTTCAGCACCCCGTTGGCTAAGTGGGTAATTATACTGTTTGTCATGCCCACTTTGAAGCTGGGCATTCCTGACATAGCTGCCTTGCATCATAAAACCTGCTTTCTAATGAAACGCACAGGTTTATTTTCTCACCTTCTCGCTGATGCGAGGCTCAGCGGCGAGGCTCTGGACGGTGACCAGCACCTGCAGTAGCTGCAGGCTGACCGAACCGCAGTCGGAATCACACTGACGCAGCAGTACATCCACGCAGGCCAGCAATTGCTCCAAGTACACAACCTGGTGGGAGAAAAAAAAAAGTGAGAGGAGGAGGTAATGTTGTGTAATACTGAGAAGGCAGCCATCCATCTATCCATCTGTCCATCTCCATGCCATGTCATGTTTGTTCCAAAATCCTGCCGCTCAACTTTAATTCGCATGTTATCGCTGCCTTTCCACCTTGATGGTTGTTTACTCCTAGTCTGTCATTAGGGCTAAACGGTGGTGACTGTGCAAGTGTTGTGATGAGGAGATGGTGAGAGGTACACTTGTTGACCTTGGCAATTTGCAGGAGCAATCACTGGCACGTGTCTGCAGGAAAAACAAGTTAAGTAGAGATGCTGAGCAGCTGGAAATGAAATATAAAACGCCTATACACACCTGTATGATCCCATGAGAATCAATGGAAGAGAATTTACAAAGAACAATGCTAGTTTTTTTTTACTTTTAAACATCATAATTCATTCATTCATTTTCTACCGCTTTTTCCTCACGAGGGTCGCGGGGGGTGCTGGAGCCTATCCCAGCTGTCTTCGGTACACCCTGGACTGGTGGCCAGCCAATCACAGGGCACATATAGACAAACAACCATTCACACTCACATTCATACCTATGGACAATTTGGAGTTGCTAATTAACCTAGCATGTTTTTGGAATGTGGGAGGAAACCGGAGTACCCGGAGAAAACCCACGCATGCACAGGGAGAACATACAGAGCTGGCCGAGGGTGGAATTGAACCCTGGTCTCCTAGCTATGAGGTCTGCGCGCTAAGCACTTGACCGCCGTGCCGCCCTAAACATCATAATAAGACACCAAAATAGAAGTTTTGGGCAGGGGTGGGCAAATTGTGGCTTGCGGGCCACATTAGGCCCTTCAAGTCTTACTCCGGACCACTGGAAATGTTCAAATTACTTTTTTTTTTTTAAACCTTAAACAATGAATGCAGAGTCTCAGCACACCTGAAGATTCACAGGTGCGTAGGAAGCAGGCGTAGCCAACAAAGTGTTCAAAATAAGGTTCCCGCACACTGTGTCGCTCTCATTCATCAGTTTCTATTCAGGTAACGTTTCGGTCCGTTTGACCTTCATCAGACATATTAAATCACATCTCTTCATATATATTTATATATATATGTCCCCAATGGGTGCAGTCAACCAATCCGAAGACTTAGGGGGCGACCTGTTGTGATAATATAATATATTATATATAAATAATATATACTAATATATAATATAAATAATATATATAAATTAAATTATATTAAAATGTATATTTTACATAATAATATAAATTAAATATGTTAAAAATTGATTAACATATAATATAAATTAAATTATATTTTAAAAATATTTTTTTACATATAATAATATAAATTAAATTATATGTTTAAAAAATCAATGAAGTTTTTAAAACATATAATAATATAAATTGAATTATATTAAAAACATTTTTTTACATATAATAATATAAATCAAATTATATGTTAAAAAAAATCATATTATGTGAAAACCTTTTAACCGAATGTTATTGCCCTTCGACAGGTGATATTCATCAAAACAGGTCGCCCCCCCAAGTCCTTGGATTAGTTGACTGCACCCGTCGGGGTCATGTATATATGTGTGCAGGGCAGAGATGTGATTTAATATGTCTGATGAAGGTCAAACGGACCGAAACGTTACCTGAATAAACTGATGAATGAGAGCGATACAGTGTGCGGGAACCTTCTTTTGAAACCTTAAACAATGAAACTGTACCTGGCAACATGACTTTCACTGCTATTGTGGCACACTTGAACAAGACAACACGTCCACACATGACGACCAATGCACCATCAAACAGTTAACAGGAAGTTTCCTGATCACTGGGACTTTGCTGAGCCTTGGCTGGTGGGCTGATCGCTCTCGGCAGTGTTGGCATTGCAATTGTTTGAAGCTACTTTTTCTCCTATCAAATTGTACACATTATTTGAGACTCTTAGCATTATTTCACAGCTAGAAGAAAATAATTTCTGTAGACTTGTCCTTGGGAAAAAGGGTCGCTCTGAACAGCGGCATAAAAAATGAGTTGGTTCAAAGAAAAAAGTGCTATCTTATAAGCTGTGCATTTGATCTAGATGTGTTTACCTGGAAATAAAAGCTTCAAAGTTGCTTTCTGGCCTCATATATGAGCAAAAATAAAGAAATGTTCCAATATTTGTGTCTCATTCAATCAAACAATACAGAACAGTGAACATGCAGACCGACAGTGATCTTACACACATTCCAACATGCATGTTATACTATGGAGACAGAAAACAACCATTAGAAATGCAGGGAGAGCGAAAGACAGCGGAAAAATCGGTGTGGGGTAATAACTAGTTGGACACCTGGAGCCAAGGGAGCTACACCTGGTTTCATTGGCCTGGACGGGCTCCTGCAGGGGCCTCATTACAGACTGTGTGCATCTGTCCACCACTGGATACATCAATTACACACGCGACTCCAGCCGTCGCAGAAACCTAGGGATGCCTCGACTTGGGAGCCCACCCCCCTACTCGCAGCCACTCATGTTGCTATGGCGACAGAAAAATAAACACCGAGCTATCGTTATGCATCATTCAGAGTCGTATGCAGCTGTCATCCGTGACAAATGTTGGCATGTGGCTGATTTATGAATGTTTTGCACAACTCTGTATTGTGATATTGAAATGAAACAGACACTTTTTTTTTTCCCCCTGCGGTCCTGTTAATCTGCTACTTTGCAGTACGTTTAGTATACCTAAACATTCGCTTCCACTCCTGTCACCACGGCAACACACAACAAAATGACTGTCACCGGCGGCCGGGGTGAGGGGCTGTTAATCCTCGGTGGAGTGCCCCTTTAAAAAGGAAAACCATATGCGAATGAAAAGCAAACACAACACAGACGTACCTTACAACTTGCTCGCTTCTTGAAAAGCACCGACTCGCCTTTCATTTGACCTCAAACCCTTAACGGCGAATTCAACTGACCGAGATTATTTTCACAAGGCAAAAGAAAACCCTTTCGCGGAACTAAAGAAAAGAAAACATGGCACATGAAAGAGTCGGTGAGGTTAAATTGTGCAGAAGAATCGTATGTCTCCGGCCATCTTTTTCATCATTTTCCCTTCCTCTGTTCACTTTGAAGACTATTTATACTTCATTTTTGTGACTGTGCCAGTCATATCTCTCTTTGAAATAAGTTATATAAAAAGATTCCTTATAGTGGATGCAATGAACTATTGAATTAAGTCTACTATTGAATGAGAGGTCTCGTCATGTTCTAATATGGCAAGTAACAACAAGTATTTTTGGAGGGACCACTACAGAGCATGCAGGACTCCTCTCATATTGTGTTATTGCAAAAGTTAAGTGGGTCAATTCCCTCCTTCCTGAGCCGCTTTGCAGGTGCTCTTCCACACGGCAACACGAGCCAAGAGGAGACGGATGGGCATCCAAGCCGAGAGGAGAGGAAACAGAGGTCTGCCTCCATCTGTGACCGTCCTGTCCTGTTCATTCTCCCTCTGCTTGACCTCCAACAAAAGCGACGTGGGAGGACAGAAACGGGTCAAGCGCTGTGCCTCATTTATCATCGGCCTTGACCAGGTCGGTGCGGCGGGCTTGGACGTTTCATGCTAAGCAGTAGTGTAGAATAAAAGGCGACATACACGGGACTACAGTAAACCTCGGATATATCGGATTCAATTGTTCCCACTGGTTTTGTCCGAGATAAGAGAAATCCGTTATATGCGTATACCGGAAAATGTCCGTTTTACGCATATATCGGATTTATATCCGGTATATGCGTAAATCGGATTTTATCCGTTATAAAAAGGCACTTCCTTGACTATGTTTCCAATGTACCTGGACGCGCAGGCAACGCTGCAAACGCTGCAAATGACGTCGTATAGCGGCCTGTCACGATTCGGCGAATCGGAGCGCCACGATGCGGCCATCCGATATATGCGAGGGAAATTTAATGGAAATGCATTGGAACGGGACTGGAGATTTTGTCCGAAATAGGCGAAATCCGTTATAAAAAATCCGATATATGCAATGAATTTTTATTGGAAATGCATTACAGAAAAATTGGTTCTTTTTTATCTGTCCGTTGTGAGCGAATTTCCGATATATCCGAGTCCGATATATCCGAGGTTTACTGTATAAAGGAAAGAAAAGCACAAAGACTGTGTACTGCTTTACACACAGGAAGAGGTCGGAGCAACCATGGATTTTGTGATTTGCTATCTCGGGGAGACATTCCTACAGGTCTCACTTGGAGAGGTGAGTTAGTCAGGGATCACAAAAAAGGGAAAACTATTTGCTCCAAATGGAAAGGAAGTTGAGAAGTCTGTTCCAGGTTTGATGGTCTTTTTCCACTGGAAGCGTGTTATTTTAAGACAAACAACAAAGGCAGCCTTATCTTCTTTTTTTTTCCCCACTGCAGAGTTAAAGAAATGGAACATGTTAAGTTTTGGGAAGCAGATTTTCCATGTGAGCACAAACATGATGATCACAGACTTGAAATATTAGATCTGACAAACATGTGGCCGGTCAAGTCGATTTTGCCAGGTCAGCTTTTTTTTTTTTTGCTGCAGATTTCCTCAACAGCAAACCCGCTGAACTCGCCGTGAACAGAGGTGCTATTGAAAGATCCACTTTTGAAGCGAGGCTGCCTTTAAAGATGAAGCGTCTTATCACAAAACATGTTTACGAGAGAGGAAGGCAAGAAATGTACAGTATCGGTTCCCCCGGTGCCACTGCCAAAAATAAGAGCGTTCAAATCCACTGGGCCAAGCTGACAATGACCTTCTATGACCCTGCCAAAATCACCAAATACGACCTGAATTTAAACAGCTGGTGTATGAGGCAGCTTAACAAGCTGGACTTCTGCTTGATGCTCTACACCCGGACAATGAAACGCTTGTTCTGGCTGTGTGAGCTCCATGGAAGTGCTCTCAGGTGAATAACAAAACAAGGTAAACCACGAGTAGAGCCAAACGGCCCGCATGCTGACCTGCTGATATTCCTGGCAGACGTCAGGCTGGACCAGCGTGTTGGCAATGCGCTGCAGATGTGGTCTTAGGAGAGCTTTGGGGCATCCTCCCAGCACTGCACACAGCACCATGAGGGCGGACCAAGGGTAGGATGAAGAGGATGGGGCCGTCACGTGATCAAGGAGCAATGTGAGGAAGACCTCAGGTGGGACGAAGGTGCCCAACAGTTTTGCAGCAGCCAGGCACTAATGGAGAGACAACAGGAAGTCTTGATGAAGAACCGAATCATTCACTAAATACGTACCGAATCCGGTCAAGACTCACATTGTTGACCACATCCCTCTCAGTGTCGGTACAAGCCCGGTAGAGGAGGACCAGGAGAGGCTGGAGGTGCTGGGTGCTGTGGTCCTCGGCATGGAGCAGCAGCACCGACAGCAGCTGGGAGGTTCTGACCCGGGTGGGAACCAGCCAGTCAGTCAGGTCGTGGGTCACGGCGGGAATAAGTCGCAAGAGGTTCCTTATCACCAACTCTCTGCAGCCCAAACCTGGACGCTCCACTGTGGGGGTGGAGGATCAGACATGTACCCACAAATACTGACTGGTACTTAGTGACGACAGTCTATAAAAAGCACAGCAGAGGTGGCATCTGTAAAGCTGAAATTAACAGCGGAGTTTGGACAGAACGGTTTTACAATTTATTCAATGCTGGACAAAAATGCAAATATTTGAATTCAACTATTTGAATTGAAATTCAGGAAGTCATTTTCATCAAATTTAAATTTTTTAACTGATTATTATTATATATATTATATTATTATTATATCTTATTATTATTTTATTTATTAACTTATTATTTTGATTTATTTACATTTTGAATTAAAAACTTCACTGATGTTTTTTAATGTTATATATTATTCAAAATTCATTCATTTTACCACTTCCTCACAAGGGTCGCGGGGGGTGCTGGAGCCTAGCCCAGCTGTCTTCGGGCGAGAGGCGGGGTCCACCCTGGACTGGTGGCCAGCCAATCACAGGGCACATATAGACAAACAACCATTCACACTCACATTCATACCTATGGACAATTTGGAGTCGCCAATTAACCTAGCATGTTTTTGGAATGTGGGAGGAAACCGGAGTACCCGGAGAAAACCCACGCATGCATGGGGAGAACATGCAAACTCCACACAGAGATGGCCGAGGGTGGAATCGAACCCTGGTCTCCTAGCTGTGAGGTCTTTATTCAAAATTATTTGACTAATTCTAATCTTTCCATAAAGATAAATATAAAGTGTTGTTATATACTGTATTATTATTATTATTATTTGATACGATAGCCCCTACGCTCCAATTAACACTTAACCCAAGTTACCTGGTATTCTCTGCAGGTGAGTGTGAAATTGATTATGATTACGCCCGATGAAATCATATTTTCATTTGTACTCATTTCATATTTTATTAGAACGAGGTTTTATTTTCTGTCTCTTATTGGGTCCAACACTGAGGGAGGGGAAGAGCGGACTGAAGAAAAACAGGGATAAATCAGAGGAGTACACATGGGGGCAAGACAAAACAAGCCCTTTTGTGGTTGCCCGTCTGTGTCGAACAGCGACCTCTGCACACTGGGAGGCCCTGCAGATTTATGATGGCAAGAAAGAAAAAGACCAAAAACACGAGAGGAGAGCCTTTCCTTTCCTGTCCCCAGGCAGAGCTTGTATTTGTGGCAGTATTTGCACAGGCTAAGCTCACACACACACACGCATATATTTAACCTGGCAAGCTGTAATGACCATGTTCTTTTTCACGCTCCGGGGGGAGGGAGTGGGGAGCGTACACGTTTATGTCCAAGCCAACTGCTCGCACATAAAACCTCATCATTTTTACTCTGCGTTATTACCTTGGACGGCTGTAAATAAATGTGATTTAAGGCTGCAACGGTAAGGTTAGCTTAAGCGTAGGAACGTATGAGTGTGCCACAGGTGGATTACATGATTTAAATAAATTCTCTCAGACTGGGGAACCAGCTACCTACCTCCTGATGGGTAAAAGGGAGGAGGAGTGAGGAGAAAGTCCATCTTGTCCTTGAGGTCATCCTCATTCTCCTTCTCCCACTGGGCGCCAACCTGCCGCCATAAATCAGCTGCCAGAAGACTGCAGGAGAAATCTGAGTCAGAACCGAGACTGACGTCGCCCTTGTGATTATACTGTACTGTACACGTCTCAGTTGCAAATAGAGATGTAGCATATTTTTCTCCAAACTAATACTGCTAACTTAGCCGAGTAAAATACATCATGCACATGTAGCATCAAGTAAAAAAATAATCAAGTTAATCCGGAATTTGTCCATAATTTGGGGAAAATAAGCCTCCAAATCACGTAAAACTTAAAGCATGAACCGCTGTCATGCAGGACAAGATGCTGTTCAAGCTTTGAGCATGGCAATGGTAATGGTTTTATTTCATTTGAACATGCATCAGATTACAATTGAATGCATCACATAATCAGTTCACAGTTCCACATGTCCAAAAGGAGTAGGAAGAAGCAAAGCTTATTAAATCCTACCCCTCCATCTGGTACTTTTACAATCAGTAACTGTTACATTTGTTCACTTCCTGCTTTCCTAATATAATTTTGATTTATTTTAATTTTATTTAATTTTTATTAATTTTATTTATTAATTTTTATTTTTTGTCACGTACCGAAGTACGAGGTGATATGACCATACAATGACATAATGGGTACCATAGTAAGTGTCAATATAGTGATATATATAGCATAGCATCATGACTGGTTCAACTGGCTCATCCTTGTATTTAGCAAACATCAACTGCTTGTATTGTTTCTTGAATTGGCTCATTGTTGTGCATTGTTTGAGTTCCTTACTCAATCCATTCCATAGTTTGATTCCACATACTGAAATGCTATGGCTTTTTAACGTAGTCCTAGCATATAAGTGTTTCAAATGTAGTTCTTCCCTGAGATCATATTTCTCCTCTCTTGTAGAGAAGTATTGGATGACATTTTTAAGTAATTGGTTATTTTTAGCCTTATGCATTATTTTAGCTGTTTGAAGATGAACTATATCAGCAAGTTGAAGTATTTGTGATTTTAGAAATAAGGAGTTAGTATGTTCTCTGTAGGCGGCATTATGAATTATCCTTACTGACCTTATTTGCAGTACATTTAGCGAGTCATGGTAAAAGCATGTTTTGCTTTTTCTTTGGCTTTTTCCAACACTGCCATCGAGGTCCCGTCAACCATCAGCTTATCAGCATAGCTCACGTGAGCTCCCTTCCAAAAGTATGACTTTTTCTTTGTTCTTTTTACATCGGTTCACTTCTTTTTACACTTGACAAGAAAGAAAACACATGTGAGGGCATCTGCGACACTATTCCAAGGCATACTCATTCTGAATGTAGAATGTTGCATTATGATTTATGAAAGCGTGCCTCCTTTTTGTCACTCACTAGTCATGATGTGCTATATATATATATATATATATATATATATCACTATTTTGACAGTTACTATGGTACCCATTATGTCATTGTATGGTCATATAACCTCATACTTCGGTACATGACAAAAAAAACTATATTAGGAAAGCAGGAAGTGAACAAATGTAATGGATTTAATAAGGTTTGCTTCTTCCTACTCCTTTTGGACATGTGGAACTGTGAACTGATTATGTGATGCATTCAATTGTAATCTGATGCATGTTCAAATGAAATATTACCATTACCATTAAACAGGGCAAATGTGTTTACCTTATTTCAGGAATCTCATCAGTGATATTACTCAGAAGGAGTGGAATTAACTTGTGGAAATACGAATATCTGTCCCTCAAGTTGAGCAGCCAGTCACCAACGATGACGGTCACAGCTTTTCTCACCTGTGCCATAATAAAAACAAAATAGATGAAGAGGTAATAGATAGCATTATTCAAGTAGCAATGAGAGCATTCGTTGAAACAGAACCTGAGGCGAGTCGTCAAACAGTCTCTGCGCCAGGTGAGACAGGACGTCGTCCACATTTTTCCCGGTGCCGTGCTGAATGACCGCCCCGGTGGCTTCGATGACCGACACCCGTACCTTGGAGTGTTGGTGAGAAATTGTCTGCATGAGCGGCTTGACCAGACTCTCAGCTTGCATGTGGAAGTGTTCTGGAGAACAAATCACAACAAATAATTAGGTGAGTGTTACTTTCAGGCACGTTTTTTAAATAATATTATTTAATTTTATTTAATTGTACAGCGCCCCTGCTGGTAAAGTGAAATAAGAAATTGAACAGCTGATGTGCTCCTACTTGACATATTCCTCACGTGACGATACTGTACATGGAGCATTTCATACCGGAAGTACAACAACCAACCTGGCACACACTTGGCAAAGTTGACAGTACATTTGCAGCTTTCTCTTTTCACATCTGGGAACGGATCCACAATGGTTCTCTGCAGTATGTTGATCATCTCATTCAGATATGGTGCTAACTGCTTCCCGCACACCTCCACCGTCAAAGTCAACATCTCCATAGCCGACAACCGAAGCTCCTCCGCCGGTTCCAGGATCTCTTTCTCCCCGAACCGCTGTGCCATACACGGCATGAGATAAGGCAACGACTGCTGCGGTTCAGGAACATAGCGCATAAACTCACTTATCAACATAATAGCAATTTCTCTGCATCTTTCCATTGGATCTGAGAGACATTTTAGTAGTGGCTTGAGCAGGGCAGAGAAAAGATCTTGTAGGACGACACCGGAGAGCTTTTTATCCACCGTTTCTTTCTTGATGGACTCCAAAGCTCTCTTTCTCGTCGACTTGTTGTCTTCGCTGAGACAGTTTAAATGTCGGGCGAGTCCTCGCAGAACTTCAGAGGAAACATGCTCCTCTGTGGACGCCATTTTTGTTGTGGTCGCGATGGCAACCGGTTGCTTCACGACAAACAAACTGCTGCTTTACGACAGCTTCCGCTTCAAAATGCCACAACTTTATTCACACAGCGTAGTAGTCGCTTGTATACGATTACTAACCATACTGAATTTACGCATAGCTGAATTTAATCAATGTATACAGTTGGTATAGTTTACTGTGTATTAGTTTTTTACATGCATTTGTGCTGAAATAAACGATAGCTTTTTCATAAACTCATTTACATTAAACGTTCTGATTTAAGGGAAAAATGGTATTTTAACGTATTAAACGAAAATGTTCCATTTTTAAACATCCCGCAGGCATCGTTTCGGCTGAAATGACAGATTGACGTCATCGGCACTGACGCAGCCCCAGCCGAGGTTGAACGCAGCATCCGAGCTAACCAGCCATAGACCAGCGGGCATCTCGCCTACCTCCAACAATTATATTTATTACAGCATCCTCCCCACAAAACAACGGTAGGGACAGCAACGACAGTACCGATTACATATTGTATTTTTTTTTTTAAATGGACACCGAATGGCAAGGGAAGGCCTCTTATGTAGTGTCTTAGCCGCAGTCGTTTGCCTTGGTTGTGTTTTGGTTTGGGCTTTAAGCTAACGTTAAGTCACGTTAGCTCGCCACTGAAGTCACCCGGAACAGGTGCCCTCTTTTTCGGGTTTGTTTTCACCTGTTTTGACGTGAAATGGCAATAAAACTATTACAGATGTATTATACCGTAATTACGATTGTCCCTATCAGGAAGTGTCATAGTTTTCGCTTTCACCTGTCTGGCTTGTTATGAGACATCCTTTCCTAGCATTGTGTTTATTGCTTGCATACATTTTTATTTGTTTAGACTCGTGATTGGAATTCTATAACGCAATAAAACGTTTATTATTGTTGTTGAGCTGCATCACAGTACCTTATGTAGCAGCGAGGACTCTATAATGGATCTCAATAGATTGTGCAGGTGTACCTAATTAAGTGGATTTACTGCAATTGTGTCTGGATCCCCCCCATGGCTTATGTGTCTTTTGCCCAGGAATAGTCTTTAATCTAATACCACCACACTGTTGTGGCAGGTCAAACATGGCTAGGAGTAGTAGTAAAGCTAGTACTACTAGTAAAATCAAGTCCCATCACCTTCACCTTCCACTGCGCCACTTTACCATACCGTATGAATCCATTTTTGCTCCTCCTGCTCTATTTTTGTGTTTCCCCTTCAGCCTGCAGCATCCACTTTTCTGTCCATCCACCCCCCCATCGTCTGGATTCTGCTTTATTCCTCCCCTCCTCTCATGGTCCACCCTGTTTTCTACCACAGAGATAAAAGATAAGATGGCCACCTCCTCCTCCTCCACTCTGGATGAAGACGAGAGTTTGAAGGGCTGTGAAATTTTTGTGCAGAAGCACAACATCCAGCAGATCCTCAAAGAGTGCATTGTGAACCTCTGCATCGCTAAGCCCGAGCGTCCTATGAAGTTCCTGCGTGAGCATTTTGAAAAGCTGGAGAAGGTTGGTGAGAAACAAACAAACAAACAAAAAAAACAGTTTTGTGTTTAGAATGTGAGGCTGCATTGTTGTGTCGTGACTTCTATCCATGTCTCTATACTTAAAAGTCTTGCAGTGGTTCTTGCAGGCTCAGTTCTCCTTTTCCTTTGTGGATTCTCGTGTGTGTAATATTTTTTTAGTGTTGTTCTATGTCCCATCCTGTATCTTTGTTTGTCATAGTGGTGCTTGATTAGTCGACGCTTGTAACAGCATGGAAAAACACACTCCTTTAGTTTGATTTATGAAAAAAAATTAACATTTAATTGGTCAAAGAAGTAAATAATAAGAATAATTCTTGGGTTTTAGCACTTGTCAAGTAACTCTTAGTGGGTCTTGTAGATGCTTCACTATGAGAAAAGTCAATATAATATTAAAAAAAAATTATTTTAATAATAATAATGTCATTTGAATGAATAACATGTATAGAATTTGATTAAAAAGGAAGTCATTATAAGAAAAATTGTTTATTGATCAAGTAACTCTGTGGGTCTTGTGGATGCTTCACTATGAGAAAAGTCATAATCATAATAATACAAAATATTATTGTAAATATACATTTCATGATGATTACAAATGTAGAAAAATGTGAAGAATCCAATTACTCTGTTCCAGCCATACAAAACTTTAATAGAAGATAATATTGGGAATAATTTATCCAGATAATACGTGCAGAAAACAAAGGAAATAATTATAAATGATGAATTAAATTGATACATTAAGATTTAACATCACTTAAATCACCTTGATACACAATTGTTTTGTTAGCACGTCTACCTCTTTTGCAATATAATCTAAAAAAGTAATTTTTTTATATAGCTAATATATTATTAACATAAATTAGTAGCCTCCCATGTAGTTTTATCATGGGTAAAAACAGCAAACAGGGGTCTTATTATTACAGGAAATCTCTGAAGTCATATTAGAACACTAAGGACATTCCCCAAGGCACACAGTACAAACACACACACCGTACTGTTGTCATCGATGTGCTTTTGGCTGTGTTTTGCTCATGAGTGCATCATAAGATGATTTAAAAACAACCCAACAGGCTCCACTCTTCACACTGTGTGTGTCAAACTAGCATCCAGGCTGAGCCTCAGGCTTTAAGAAGGACAATTGACGTACAGTAGGAGGCTCTACTGCTGATGCAGTGTTTTGTGTGTGTGTGTGTAACATGTGAGAGTCCACTGACTTGATATGTTTTTGTTCAAAGAGATCAAAGTGATATTTATTGGATCAGGAACGTCTGTGTTGACCTCCAATGAGGGCTGTGTGATTTTGGCAAAAATCAAAATCACGATTAATTGAACCTCCAACTGGATTTTGGTGCATATTGAGATGCACTTTTTGTTATTATTAGGAGTGCACAATAATTATGGGACGATATGAGGGAATTATGACATAATTTCAATAATGTCTTGTGGACACTAGGCCTGGGACAATGGTGCATCAACTGAGTGAGCCTTTTTGTCAGTCATACAGTCTATTTGTCTCAGTGGGTGGAGGCGGGGCTGATAGCATACACACAGAGTGTAACTTAGTAGAAATAAAATTAGCATATAATTTTTTGTGGTACTTTTCGTATTGTTCTTGTAGACCCAATGTCATTTCTCGTGGACTGGTTGGGCATCACAACAAAGGCAAAAATGTCCATTATGCAATATCTTGTTTTGCCTAACACACAAAGATAACATGTCTCCTTTCATGGGTGATTAAGGAAATTAGAAAATATTCACTTTCACAAAAAAGAAAAAAGAAAATATTCACATTTGAGGGGTTGACATCAGAACATACATTACATTTTCAAATAAAAAATATCACTTGAAAACCAAAATAGCTGGATAATGCAATAATAAATGCAACCCTAATATTTTGCATCCCCTTTTTCCACAAAAAAATGTTAATAATACTCAAGAATATGATGATAAAAGCTACCTATTTGAGGGGTGGCGTTCATTTGTTCAAGGTGCTGTTAATTGGGGCAAGGCATCTAATAGAATGGAGCAGTGTCCTATTATACAGGCTGGGTTTTTAAACTCAAATTGATGATACACCCTGCAAGTGATTGGTGGTAGGGCGTCTACATGAGTGGAGGAAATTTGGTACTAGTTTAGTACTAATAGTCCAGGTTCGGAGATTGTTTGTGTTTCCTGTGTTGCAAATGGATTCAATGATATTAAAAAGTGTTCTGTCTGGATCTTTTGAGCGGAACACAACATAAAAAGAAAACATAAACTGAAATGTAAAATATGACTCAACTTTTTAGCCTTTTCTCCTCCAGCAAAAGAGGCGGTAACCACGGCAACAGTGGATGAAAGCTAGACCAAAGTCTAGCCAGTGCCTAAGTGAGCCACTTGAGACACAAAACTTTGTTCCCTCTCCTCCTTCGCATGTTCCGCTCACTCTGGGTACCAGTCAGTACTCGTTCTCGTCCTCATTGCATGCTCATTCCTTATTTATTTTCTCCATCGTCCGTATCTTCCCGGACGTCTGTCGTCCTCTCACACTGGCTAGCCTCTCATGCTGTTGTGCAGTCAGCGTTCATTCCGGAATTACATCAGTTTGGAATACTATTCAGAAGCTAAAAGTCCTTAGGTGGAATTTCCAAACGCAAACACGACGCTCGTTTGTTGTAACGGGCAGCTGTCACCGCAGATGTTTTATCGA
Organism: Doryrhamphus excisus; assembly: GCF_030265055.1. NCBI lineage: Eukaryota > Metazoa > Chordata > Actinopteri > Syngnathiformes > Syngnathidae > Doryrhamphus > Doryrhamphus excisus. The sequence goes on along the minus strand of NC_080480.1, from coordinate 5,642,674 downwards.
ATTAGTCACATGGGTTGATCACAAGACTCAACTGTGTCATTTCCGGCGTCCCAAACGCTTTGGCCAGATGTGTAATTTCCCCTTTTTGCAGCCTAATTAAACGTGACAAGGGCGAAATAACATCAATAAGTAGATAATAAAAATGCCCGACTTCTACGCTACGCTAGGCTAAATTGTGGTTTTTAAATCGTGCAAAGTTACGTAACCATTCTCATCACGCCAGCTCAAACAAATGCAAACTATGCTCAGTCAGCTGCGTGTGTTGGTGGACATGCCGCATTACATCACATCCGTCCGCCTGTCAGTCACCTGTCGCTTGGTCGAAGACAGGCCTGCTGGTGTTAGCACACATTCAGCTGCCAGCAGGATCCATGGCAACCAATCTCTTATACCAGTAGACCCTTCAAAGTCACCTCTACAAACACAACAAGATCCTATTGATTTTGAGGGCTATCCAACCCAACATGACCCTAAACTTCATAAAGTTGATGCATGGATGTGGATGGGTGTTCATACATACAACAATCCAGACCCAACATTCCATATTTATTAGGGCATGGAAAACAGAATGTTTACTACCTTCTAAATTTAGTCTTTTAACATTATAAGAGCCCTCTAGACATAAAATAACACCCCTATAGTCACCTTTACACCCCTATCACTCAATATAACATTGAAATAATACATAATATAGACTCACATGTTAGCATTGGGGCTGCACGGTGGACGAATGGTTAGCACGCAGGCCTCACAGCTAGGAAACCTGAGTTCAATTCCACCCTCAGTCATCTCTGTGTGGAGTTTGCATGTTCTCCCCGTGCATGCGTGGGTTTTCTCCAGGTACTCCGGTTTCCTCCCACATTCCAAAAACATGCTAGGTTAATTGGCGACTCCAAATTGTCCATAGGTATGAATGTGAGTGTGAATGGTTGTTTGTCTATACTATGTGCCCTGTGATTGGCTCCTCTCGCGCATAGACAGCTGGAATAGGCTCCAGCACCCCTGTGACCCTTGTGAGGATAAGCGGTAGAAAATGAATGAATGGATGTTAGCATTGTGGAGTTCCTGCGTTGGCTACTGTCTCGCCAGTGTAATATTACTGACGTCAAGCGACGTTAAGCCATTTTAATGCTTTAAAAACATAACATTTGCTTATATATGCATACTTTTTACTAATAATAGGCCATCACCAATGACTAAATAGCAAGGAACCACAATAAACTCAGTTTCTACCTCTGTAGCTTACTGACAGATAGTTGGAAGAGCTTCCATCTTTATTTTAAGATGTGTAGTGAAGCCTGTGTTGGTGCTCTTGGGACACTTTGTGCTATTATAACATCTTTCAAAAGTCCATTCTGCATAATAGGAGGCTTTTAAATGATCATGTCAGTGACCCGGGCCTCACCCCCTCATTCCTCCCCGTATCCCACCCCTGGGCCTCTGCAGGTAAAAATATCTGACCCCCGTCTCACTGGTGGTCCCCTTTTTGTCTTCCATCAGCTGTCCGTTACATCCCTCCTTGGCTAATCTACGGTCTGTGTGAGACACAAACATTGCAGAGGCAGCAGGGAAAAATCCAGAAGCAGAAGAAAAAGACCCAAATATTTAAGCAAAGGGTCAGTTTGCCATAGCAGTCAATCACTGTCACATTCAAATACTGGGAGGTTGACAACAAAGACTGATGAATAGCGTGGAATAGAATCTACTATCTACATGCACGGGAGGGGCAGGTCATTCTGCAAGATAATAACAGAAAAAAAACAAGAATACAGCAATCATGCGACAAAGATTGTGACACCTATTAACCTTTTCATTGCCGTTAGTGGGATATTTGTGCGGTATGTCAATCTACATCATCGCTCACTCATTATTAAAAAATCAATCATCACTGTTTTGTGGTTGAATTCGGTTTATACAGTATTTAGTCAAGAAATATCCATATTTAATCACACTTCATATATTTTTTGCCTAAATGTAGCATTTTCAAGCATACCAATGGCTAGAGGAAGTAAAATACAAATAAAATGCATTCAGAAAACGCATTCAAAGACGTTGTGATGATATTTGGTATTCTACTCATATTGGCATAAAAATTAGCATCAAGGTTAAATATTGAAGACTAAAATAAGAAGTGGTAGTACTGTATTATGACAAACAAAACGAGGAATAAAATTGCAATTTTTGGAAAAATAGGTTGGGTAAAAGCTATTAAATTGTGATAATAAAGTTAAAAATATTATCAGAATAAAAACATATTAAATGAAAAAATGTATTAGAATAAAAATGGTAAAATGTAACAAGACAAAGTTCATACTAGTAATACATAACACAAAGCTGAACTGGAGATTTTTCAGTATGGGGCCCAGTTTGGGCACCAGTGGCCTACATGTTATTTGTGTCTTATTTTCTCTTAGTATGTATGTTGTATTGTGTAATGAGGGTGTAAAGGTGACTATAGGGGTGTTATATCATGTCTAGAGAGCTCTAATAATGTTCAAAAGCCTATTTAGAAGCTAGAACCATGAACTTTTTCGATATATAAATCGGGAATTCTACTTCACCGAAGTTCACCTATCACGGTAGAGTCTGTAACCGATTAGCCGACATAAACGAGTGATTACTGCACCGCGACTCTCTCTCTCTCCTGAAGCATAGCTGAAAACAAACACACCAGCAAGTAGTCACATGACAACATCCAGTGGTCACAATGCGTGTGTCTGTGTGCAGCCCACAAAGGGACTGAATGTCATTTCATCGCCAGGAGGTTGGTGCTCCATGAAACACACGCACATAAACCCCCCCACCGCGTCACCTCAACCCCCCCACCCCCCCCCAAAAAAAAAAAAACTCCAGCAGAGTTTGTGTCCATTGTGGTGCTGTAATGGGGTGGAACAGAGTGATGAGCAGACTACTCTCCATGCTTCATTACCTGTGTGCTTTGTGTAGCGCTGTGTTGTCTTTGGGTTGGCGCTCTCGGCGGAGACGGAACTGTACATCAGTTCAATGCTGAAGGTAACAGGTCCTGATTATTTCTTCTTTGCTCCGATGTGGAATGAGCTTCATGGAAGAGATTGTTTTTGCATGTTCTTTTGGCTGACGAGTGGATTCATAGTTGTGTGTTGGCGATGTTTTGATGAAAGTTTATCAGCACTTTCAATGGTTGCAAATCGGCGCGGATCCGACAAAACAAAAGAGGCCCGTTTTTAATGTGATTCATCATCCGTACAAGAGTGGAAATTAGAGCGGATGATGGTTTGATAACCATGACGTTAGATGGAGCTTTTGTGCTTGCGATTGACTGCGTTTGTGGCGTCTATTGTCCTGCTCTTCATTCTTTTGGATTAATCTCTGACCTGCCTTCACTCCCTCTCTCTTTTTGTCTCTCTCTCTCCATAATGGGGGACTCATTTTTGTAACGCGCTTTTGTGAGTTGTTGACACATTGGTCCTCGACTCTCTCTCTCTCTAACTGGCTTTCAGCCACTGATAAAGACTCTGGGAGTGGACGAGTAGAAAGCCAAAGCGCTACATTTATGCGACAGTGATAAATACATCCGAGTAGCTTGGAGGCAGTTGGTAGGTCATTTGAATTGCATTGATTTTTTACCTCCACCAAGGAGGCGGTGTATTCATGTTTGCTTTCTTTGTGTTATGCTTTTTCATATAGCCACAAAAATCAAATACAGTCCATAAAGTAGACGCTGGTCTACCTTGAAAAAAGATCCCATAGTCCCATAGGAAATACTAACGCATTCATTCCAAGATTAAAAAAAAACACTGTAATTATCAGTACAAACAATGTTGAAATAAACATTTAAACATTATTAATTATGCATCATATTTTCGTGTTAAACAATCCCAAAGCATACACTAATGAGGTTTACGCAGTGAGCCCTGAAACACGTTTTCTATGGCTCTGCACACTCGGTTTACCGAGTTCGACTGATACTAATGCGATCCCGACTTCCTGATATGGGCTGCAGATTGCCTGCCCACAGTAAACTTGGACATATATATCCATAAGTGTGACCAATCACAGCGGAGTGGGTGTAAATTAAACAGAACGTTTGCGTCAGAAGCAGGAAGTCCATGGAAACACTGCAGAAAGAAGTACAGAGTCTGGAAGATCTAGAAAGCTTTCTGTGCGGGTTATTATGTGCAGCTGCACACACCTACTATATAATGTGTTTATTTTGTTAATAATTGGTTTTGTGTTTTTTTCCCCCTAATAAAACTAAGTAAAAGTGATGCTAACTGTTGTTTTCAGTTTGTCAATTCTAATTATTTTTGCATAATTTTCTGCATTATTGACTATAAAATGTGTTTTGGGTGTGTAAGTCAGTATAAGTCACACCTGACTATAAGTCCCAGGACTAGCCAAATTATGAAATAAACATATGACTATACTCTAGAATACTGTATTCTATGTACTTCACTGCCACAACTATTGGACCAGTACAGTATACTGGCTTATTGTGGCACACACACACAAAGTCCCTCCTTCATGCTTGGCACGATGACCTAAGTGTGTAGGCGGGGCTTGCAATCAGCAGGAAGTCGTACTTCCAAACTTGCCTGTGTTTGATACTTGCCATTTGGTCACAACAGAAGTCCACTTGGAGAGGAGTCACTTTCATTCTGTGACATGAATCACTGTGGACGTGCGAGTGAGTGAGAGAGAGAGAGAGAGAGAGAGAGAGGATGGGAAAATCTGTCAACAGGCGTCACAACAAGTGTGTGTGAGAGAGCGAGAGAGAGAGTGAGCGACTGTTGCTTCTCGCTCAGGCTCAGCATCAACCCGGGCGGGATGCTCACAGAGCCCCCGTTGTCATAGTGACAGAGGGGAAGCGAGCCGAGCCCGCTGATTGTACCACCTGATTGTGTGTTTGCGAGAGAGCGACACTGGGAGGGCGAGGGAGAAAGAGAGAAAAAGAGAGAGAGAGTGGGCAGGCTTTTTTTTTTTTTTTTTTGCTGTGATCACTGTTTTCATCAGTAGTCCTGAGCCGCTGTGCCTCGGGGGGATTGCAGGCGTCGCGTTTGAACCGTCTCTTTAATCCGGATCTTTGCTTACACACACTTAACTAACTAACTAGGTGGCGTGCCGCCATGCATGACATGGCGACCCGTGCGTGTCGGTGCCCTTGCACGCTTTGACCCGCTCTCACTGCGATGTGAGCGACTTGATGCTGGGTGCCTTTTGACAACAAGGCCCCCCCCCCCTTCCTCCTGCCATGGTAAATACCTCTGCAAACACACTAGTTAGCCTCTTGATGCTAATGTTTGTCATGTCTATCCATGCGCGGGAACTTGTTGCCAGCTGAGGATGCTACTGCACTGTCTGAAGTTTTTATGAGGATATAAATTTGCGAATACCATGCATCCTGCTCTTCTGCTTGCATGTTTTTGTTTTGCTCTTCTTCCCTTCCAGGCGGTGATGCTGCGCAAGTAAAAACATGTGAGCTGTACGATCACGAGTCAGGTATCACTGTAACATCAGGATGTAATGAGCCAAGGCATGAGAAAGTATTTTATTTGTCTAGTTTTTGGTCTCAGGTTTGTTTGTGCATTATTCTGTCCCCAAATCAGTGTCGGGGTACTTGCTGCATCATAATGCCAGCAACGATCGAAGCATACCGCTTTGAGCGAGAAGAAGTGCTGATCTGTGAGGTTTGCCTTTTCGCTCTCTCGTGAAGTATTGACATTTGCTATTGTGTGAGCAGGAGCGTCTGAAGTCAATGTGAAGCTGGAAGGAAAAAAAAAAATGTCCGACTCCTAATGCAATTTCATGATATCAAGCATTGATACGAGTGAACAACTTGTTCAACTGCCAAAAATATAATCATTTTTACTTGGTAAGTAGAAGGTGCAAGATCACTCATTTATGCCACACATTTAATTAACCAAGGTAATGAAAATTCCTTAATTCATTCATTCATTCATTTTCTACCGCTTTTCCTCACGAGGGTCGCGGGGGATGCTGGAGCCTATCCCAGCTGTCTTCGGGCGAGAGGCGGGGTACACCCTGGACTGGTCGCCAGCCAATCACAGGGCACCTATAGACAAACAACCATTCACACTCACATTCATACCTATGGACAATTTGGAGTCGCCAATTAACCTAGCATGTTTTTGGAATGTGAGAGGAAACCGGAGTACCCGGAGAAAACCCACGCATGCACGGGGAGAACATGCAAACTCCACACAGAGATGGCCGAGGGTTGAACTGAACCCTGGTCTCCTCGCTGGTAATGAAAATGTTTATTAAAATATTCTATAAAAGATAATATTTTACCGTGTTTTTGTAAATACAGTTGTCTTAGAAGTCGAGATATCTTTTTCTCAAACCGATACAGATAACACGCACACTTCACAGCTAGTAGACCAGGGTTCAATTCCACCCTCGGCCATCTCTGTGTGGAGTTTGCATGTTCTCCCCGTGCATGCGTGGGTTTTCTCCAGGTACTCCGGTTTCCTCCCACATTCCCTTATGTACCAGGAGGCCTGCACACAAACCACCGTGTACCAAAGTGTATGACCCCCCTACCAGAATGAGTGATCTTGGGTGGTTCTACAGAGCCAAGCAACACAGTCGGCTGTAGATACGATAGCCGCTACAAATATCTCAAAGGACCCAAATTAGAGCCCTCTGGACATGAAATAACACCCCTATAGTCACCTATACACTCCTATTACCCAATATAGGAAACATAATAAGATATTTAGGGCTGCACAGAGGACTAGTGGTTATCACGCAGACCACACAGCTACGAGACCTTAGTTTGATTCCACCCTTGGCCATCTCTGTGTGGAGTTTGCATGTTCTCCCCGTGCATGCGTGGGTTTTCTCCGGGTACTCCGGTTTCCTCCCACATTCCAAAAACATGCTAGGTTAATTGGCGACTCCAAATTGTCCATACGTAGGTATGAATGTGAGTGTGAATGGTTGTTTGTCTATATGTGCCCTGTGATTGGTTGGCGACCAGTCCAGGGTGTATTGTGCCTCTCGCTCGAAGACAGCTGGGATAGGCTCCAGCACCCCCCGCAACCCTCGTGAGGATAAGCGGTAGAAAACGAACAAACAAACGAACGATACAGATAACTTTGTGCTTCTCAAGACTGATACGATACCGATAATATCTACTTTTTAAAGTGCAGTTTGTGCACACCTGGAGGTAATTGGGATTTGAACTGTACCTGTTGATTTGTCCCAATAAAATATCATGAGATATAAGTATATAATTGCACCACGTTGAAAAAAACCCCTTTGAGCACCCAAAACTGTTGCCTGATGCACGTGAGCGCTGTGGCATTTGAAGTGAAAAAACATTTGCTGCTGACCTCCGTGGCATCACACCAGCTGTTTGGAGCGTGTGCCCGAATATAGTGCACCATGCTGGGCTACTCCAGTTGGCTCCTCCCCCTCTGTACTCTGGTTCTCCTGAACTCCGTAGCGGAGCATGTGTCTGAATATAGTGCACTTTGCACGACTCCTGATAGTATTTATGTTGTAGTAATTCATTCATTCATTCATTTTCTACCGCTTTTCCTCACGAGGGTCGCGGGGGTACTGGAGCCTATCCCAGCTGTCTTCAGGCGAGAGGCAGGGTACACCCTGGACTAGTTGCCAGCCAATCACAGTCAGCCGTATTGTACTTATCCTAAACTTAAGAGAGTGTTTCAAATGGATCGGGGAAGAAAACTACCACTTCCACACAGAATGAGAGGAGACACACAATACTACATATTATTCTTTCATTTTCTACCGCTTATCCTCATGAGGGTAATGGGGGTGCTGGAGCCTATCCCAGCTGTCTTCAGGCGAGAGGCAGGGTACACCCTGGACTGGTTTCCAGCCAATCACAGTCAGCCGTATTGTACTTATCCTAAACTTAAGCGAGTGTTTCAAATGGATCGGGGAAGAAAACTACCACTTCCACACAGAATGAGAGGAGACACACCATACTACATATTATTCTTTCATTTTCTACCGCTTATCCTCACGAGGGTCATGGGGGTGCTGGAACCTATCCCAGCTGTCTTCAGGCGAGATGCAGGGTACACCCTGGACTGCTTGCCAGCCAATCACAGTCAGCTGTATTGTACTTATCCTAAACTTAAGAGAGTGTTTCAAATGGATTGAGGAAGAAAACGTACCACTTCCACACAGAATGAGAGGAGACACACAATACTACATATTATTCTTTCATTTTCTACCGCTTATCCTCACGAGGGTAATGGGGGTGCTGGAGCCTATCCCAGATGTCTTCAGGCGAGATATAGTCATGATATTTCATTAGGACAAATCATCAGGTACACTTGTAATTTGTTCTTACATTCTTAACTCCATTTGTGCACAAACTACACTTAAATCTAAATTTTAAAAAGCACAAGTTATCAATATGTTCATCTCTAGTTGCTGGTGTCAAATGTTTGGTTTTTCAAACGTGTTTGGTTCCAGGCAGGAGTGTTTGTACGCACTGCAGAGGATGCTCTCCTGGCAGCGTTTGAGCAAATGATCATCCCGTCAGCGCCGTCTGTCTACCAGCACTCTCGCATATTAGCGCGCCTGCATGCTAATGTGTTAATCAAGTTTGCGATCAATAATTCAGTACCTGCAGAGCATTTGGCGGTCGGAACAACATTCAGCCAGAGGTGTCTCTCCTCCCACTTGATGTATTTAATCCCCTTCCATCACTCTAAAGCCAAATGTCTGTTGTCAATTGATCATGTGATTTGATTGTTTGACCTGGTGAGGAATCATTCATTATGTGAGCATCTAGGAAGGAGCGCTTGTTTAATTCCCACCACACGTTGGTCTTTTTTTATGGCTGTTTGGTCTGTCGCCGTCACTCCCTCACCTTGGAGCAACCTCTTGTGTTTACAGGAAGAATGCAAGCAGATCATGGCACGCCAGAAATCTAACAGCCAGTCAGACTCGCACGACGATGAGGTCTCTCCCCCGCCGCCCAACCCGGTCGTCAAGGCCCGCCGCCGTCGCGGTGGGGTGAGCGCCGAGGTCTACACCGAAGAGGACGCCGTCAGCTACGTGCGCAAGGTGAGCCCGCATAGATCCAAAACCATTCACATGAACTCCATGAGCGTTCGAGAAAAGGAACCCAGTCACCGCGCTCTTCTCACATCCGCCATGTGTGCTTGCCATGCATCATGTGTCATGGCAACGAGCCCGCCCCCCCTTGACTTCATCCCCATTTTCTGTAGTGTCTCTCCCCTATAATCTGAGACGCAATCAAGAGCGCACAAATATGTGCGCAATCACTTAGACGGCTCTGGTAAAATGACATCAAATCACTTCATGCACTTCCAGGCCAAAAGTGTTTACCTGCCGACCGTGCAGGCTTGTATTTGACAAACAAATACAGTGGTACTGTTATAGACTGTAAAGCCGACAGTATACTGCACAGGATTCTGTTTATGTTCGATCAGCCTCCTTCATGATGAAAGATAAGACTCCGAGCCCCAAAGCGGCTATTAGACATTGTGAAGGATCATTCAGTTTGTCGATCCTACATCGTTTTTATCCCTCTGCTTATTTCCCAGCCTGCGTTTCCCGATGCGTCCTCTTCCTACTAGGATTTGATCTTTATGTGCATGCTGCACTTGGTGCGGTGTGGTCGTCTTCATGTGGCGGCATCTGTTGCTTTCACTTCCATATAGCTCATCCGCTCCGCTGCGACCACCAACGTCATCATCCTGCAGTAACAAAATCACGGATGCTTTTTTTTTTTTTGTTTGGACAGGCTTGGGTGTTTTGATGTGGCTGCGTGAACTTGCACCCGGAAAATGAAAATGCATGTTTTATGGATGAGTTCAGCTCTCGTATGAATATTTGAGGGCAGGCCCCTTGAACAGATGGTCTTTCCCCGAAATACAGACACACATGTAGATTATTCCTATATCTGTTTTGGCCAGTTCTCTACTCTTTAATTACCCCACAAGTCTACCTTTGAAGTCAGTGACCTATTCCACATTTGTGTTAGTTTACTGCAGGGTGTGTGACCACTGCTTTGTCCACACAGGTGATCCCGAAGGACTACAAGACCATGACCGCCTTGGCTAAGGCCATCTCCAAGAATGTTCTGTTTGCTCACCTGGATGACAACGAGAGGAGGTACGTTTTTAGTCATACACTACAAGTACTGAGACACAACTCCTCACAGATTCAGCCATCAATCAGGGTTTAGAACAAGGACCTCCAACAGGATGGTTGCAAGTAGGCATGGGCCGGTATGGGATGGTAACCTTGGGCTAAAATAATGCATCAGTCATTTTTAAGAACACGATGAAAGTGTAATATATCTATTTCAAATAAATAACAAAAAATAACTCAAGTGGTTAGCGCGCAGGCCACACAGCTAGGAGACACAAGTTCGATTCCACCCTCGGCCATCTCTGTGTGGAGTTTGCGTTCACCCCGTGCATGCTTGGGTTTTCTCCGTTTTCCTCCCACATTCCAAAAACATGCTAGGTTAATTGGCTACTCCAAATTGTCCATAGGTATGAATGTGAGTGTGAATGGTTGTTTGTCTATATGTGCCCTGTGATTGGCTGGCCACCAGTCCAGGGTGTACCCCACCTCTCGCCCTGAAGACAGCTGGGCTAGGCTCCAGCACCCTTACGACCTCCGTGAGGATAAGCAGTAGAAAATGAATGAATGAATGAACTGAATGAATTTCAGGAAATGCTGCAAATGTTTCACAGACAGTATGAATTGCATGTGAGAAAATATGTTTTACAAATGCCAATTCTGCAACTTATCCGAGTGAAATATGTCATATTTAAGATATTAATCCATTATTATGATAACAGTGGTTTATTTGGTCTCTCCGTTTAGTTTGTTGTCAGTTTGTCAGTTTGTTGGACAATTTCAGAACACACCTGCATTGTTTTGAGACTTGGTTGTCCAGTCATATTTGTTCATTGTACTTTTCTTAAAATGAATGCTAAAATCTGGTCTGGTCCTTGTAGTGACGCCCCTATTGCACAGTATTGGATCATTGTTGATGGAGAACATTATTCCAGTGTTTTGCGCTGATGGCCACTGTGTGCCAGTGTTGCCTGCTGAAGAAGCGTCTCAGGCAGGCAGTCACACAGCACATGGCAGGGGGGGATTAGCCATGGACAGATGTGGCAGAGGAGGTGGGCGTCGAAGCTCCAATGTATCTGTGTTGTACCGTGTTGTGTTGTTCGTTGTGATGGGAACCCATTTGGACGTCATGGTGCACAAACACAGCTCTTCATACGTGGGGGGGAAATGCCTTCATTCTAAATTTTTAATCTAGTTTCCTACTATTCAGTTTTCCTTGACACCCACCCACTCCATCTATCCCAGATATGTCTGCTCCTGGCTCTTCCAAGGCAAGCGGGGGGTATCCTGGGAAAAAAGGATCTTAAAAGGTGGCTGGCGGGGCGGGCAGGCTCGCCAGCCGGAATCATGTTTCATTGGCGGGGATAATCCATTATGACCCTCGGAGAGGAAAACACCGGAGCTATCCTGTTGGCTAAAGCCTGCACGGATAAAACCCAAAACACAATCTTTCCAGTCTTTCATCAGCTGACAATTTATGGCTGTCCTTTGGCACAGGCTGGCCTCTGATTGCACGTCAGTACCTCTGTAGCAGCCCATAACCGACTGTAACATGTGATAGAGCGGGACAGTCAGATAAAAACACGCACTTATGTAGGAGGTTGCATTGGAAACAATGTGGCAGTGGAGCGTAGCGAACCAGCAGGATTTACCGTGGCCGAGGCCTCTCGGCGTATGTATGTATGTCATCCCGGGATGTGTAATGGCTGTCATGTTTGCTGTCGCGCTACTCCCTCCAATAAGGACTTGGTAGCAAGTTGGTTATGACGTCTTAGTCCCACTGGCTCTTAAAGTCTGCCATGTTCTTGTAGCTCATGAGGCCGGTTGACTGGCGGTCGCTTTGGTTGGGCTTTAAGCTGAAGCAAACAGAAATGTATTGATCTATTGCCGTTACCGTCCTCCTGTGAGAACCACACACTAGGAGCGCCAGAAGATTTTTTGTCTCGTGGACACAAGACCACACAAGACCATAATTAATCAATAAACAAATCACACAATGTAAATGAATGTAAATTTTACCGGCGTCAATATCTATATTGCTATGTGCATGCATCTCTGTTTTCCTCCTCTTCCACCTCCAAACAGGCAGGAAGAGGGTTCACTCGGGGCATTAAGTTCAGAACCTGGGTGAGTTTGTTCTGTAGAACAATGGCATGAATGGAGTGAGTCGGGGTCGCTAATGTACACACAGAAGCAATGATGGTAGAAGGTAATGTAGTAGAAATTAAATGAGATTGCAATATTCATTATTTCATTTTCTATTGCTTATCCTCACAAGGGTCACGGGGGGTGCTGGAGCCTATCCCAGCTGTCTTCAGGCGAGAGGCGGGGTACACCCTGGACTGGTCACCAGCCAATCACATTCAGCCGTATTGTACTTATTCTAAAATTAAGAGAGTGTTTCAAATGGATCGGGGAAGAAAACTTACCACTTCCACACAGAATGAGAGGAGAAACACAATACTACATATCATTCATTCATTTTCTATCGCTTATCATCACGAGGGTAACGGGGGGTGCTGGAGCCTATTCCAGCCTATTCCAGCTGCCAATCACAGGGCACATATAGTCAAACAACCATTCACACTCACATTCATACCTATGGACAATTTGGAGTCGCCAATTAACCTAGCATGTTTTTGGAATGTGGGAGGAAACCGGAGTACTTGGGAAAACCCACGCATGCATGGTGAGAACATGCAAACTCCACAGAGATGGCCGAGGGTGGAATTGAACTCTGGTCTCCTAGCTGTGAGGCCTGTGTGCTAACCACTCGATCCCCGTGCAGCCCAGATTGCAATATATTGGCATATTTTTAAAATATTATTTATTGTATTAAAAGTAAAGTTAAAATCCCATCTTGTCTTGTTCTCCTAGAGCTTGTGTATCGTCACGACACCCGTGGTAGTACACACCATATGTAGTCTCGTTTATTACATGCAGTATTTCCTCAATGGCAACCGTAGTGTCGGCAACCCGTAGTTGTGCAACAGAACACAATCGGCCGTGTGGTTGGCTTTGAAGCGGGAAGTTTTGCTTTCTGATTCCTTCTGCGGTTTGCCATCGATGACGTGTGAAGTACTTTGGCTCGTGAAGATGCGCCAGAACGGCGAAGGCCTGACGCACATAAGCAGATGGAGGCTGACGATACGGTCCACTCACTTCTTCTATTACTCCCCCTCACTTTTTCTCTCCATTTTCTGTCTGGTCTGTTGGGATAGCATCCATCCAAGGCCGCCATCTGAGGTTCCTGTCAAACCTCTGATGGACAGTCCTCCAGACATTACTGTGAACTAATGCCATTGTCATGTACCAAGAAAACCAATGCTAAAACACATACAGTACTATGAATACAAACTTGCCATGGGTGTGGCCCTGGAGTTTGTTATGATGATAAGATTCCTGTAATATTGTGACTTTACCCCCCAGACATTCATTCATTCATTTTCTACCGCTTCTCCTCACGAGGGTCGCGGGGGGTGCTGGAGCCTATCCCAACTGTCTTGGGGCAAGAGGCGGGGTACACCCTGGACTGGTCGCCAGCAAATCACAGGGCACATATAGACAAACAACCATTCACACTCACATCCAAATCCTTGGACAATTTGGAGTCGCCAATTAACCTAGCATGTTTTTGGAATGTGGGAGGAAACCGGAGTACCCGGATAAAACCCACACATGCACGAGGAGAACATGTAAACTCCACACAGAGATGGCCGAGTGTGGAATTGAACCCTGGTCTCCTAGCTGTGAGGTCTGAGTGCTAACCACTCAACCGCCGTGCAGCCCACACCCCAGACTATTCATTCATTCATTCATTTTCTGCCGCTTTTCCTCACGAGGGTCGCGGGGGATGCTGGAGCCTATCCCAGCTGTCTTTGGGCGAGAGGCGGGGTACACCCTGGACTGGTCACCAGCCAATCACAGGGCACATATAGACAAACAACCATTCACACCCACATCCATACCTATGGACAAGTTGGAGTCGCCAATTAACCTAGCATGTTTTTGGAATGTGGGAGGAAACCGGAGTACCCGGAGAAAACACACGCATGCACGGGGAGAACATGCAAACTCCACACAGAGATGGCCGAGAGTGGAATTGAACCCTGGTCTCCTAGCTGTGAGGTCTGAGTGCTAACCACTCGACCGCCGTTCAGCCCACCCCCCCAGATAAGTTTTCCAAAAATTCCAACCTTGTTATTTTCATTCATGACATAACGAGTGAGATTTTTATGATGAGATTCCAGAATCGTGTTGTATTCTCCAGCTTGTCATTGAGCATTTGTGTGAATTAATAACCATCCACAGTTAGGTGCAGCCACAGGACTGGTGGCCCAGTTACGCCGTCATAAAGAACGTGTGAAAAAAGTGACTGATAAGAAAGCCAGACATGCACACGGTATAAAATATGAACAATACTGGACTTGTGACAATAACCTGACCTTGGCTTGTCACTCGCTCCAAGCCACAATGTTGCTGCCGGGCCCGACTCCTCCCCTCTTATTGACCTCACGATGATATGCCCACACAAGCACAGCAGATAAGCTGCCAACAGATGTTTGATTTGGCCGTGTGTGCTGAGGCTACTCCCATACTCCAACTGCACCGTCACTGTTATCTTATTGACCAAAATTAACTTTATTATCAGGTGATGTGGTTAACGCAATATTCCCTCAGGGTCTTATCTAACTTCTGCTAACAGTGTTGTGTATTAAAAACACATCAGGAACACAGTTGGACACACGCAATATGTTAGCTAAGACAAGACGTAAGCCGTATTGTCATCCATTTTCTACCGCTTATCCTCACGAGGGTCATGGGGGGTACTGGGGCCTATTCCAGCTGTCTTCAGGCAAGAGGCAGGGTACACCCTGGACTGGTCGCCAGCCAATCACAGTAAGCCGTATTGTACTTATTCTAAACTTAAGACAGTGTTTCAAATGGATCGGGGAAGTAAACTACCACTTCCACACAGAATGAGAGGAGACACACAATATTACATATTATTCTTTCATTTTCTACCGCTTATCCTCACGAGGGTCATGGGGGTGTCATGGGGGTTACTGGGGCCTATTCCAGCTGTCTTCAGGCAAGAGGCGGGGTACACCCTGGACTGGTCGCCAGCCAATCACAGTCAGCCATATTGTACTTATTCTAAACTTAAGAGAGTGTTTCAAATGGATCGAGGAAGAAAACTTACCACTTCCACACAAAATGAGAGGAGAAACACAATACTACATATCATTCAATCATTCATTAATTTTCTATCGCTTATCATCACGAGGGTAATGGGGGGTGCTGGAGCCTATCCCAGCTGTCTTCAGGCGAGAGGCGGGGTACACCCTGGACTGGTCACCAGCCAATCACAGTCAGCCGTATTGTACTTATCCTAAACTTAAGACAGTGTTTCAAATGGATCAGGGAAGAAAACTTACCACTTCCACACAAAATGAGAGGACAAACACAATACTACATATCACTTGTCAATACTTTTTGACTAATAATAGGCCATAGTCAAGTGAGAAACATCCATTATTTATAATTTAACTTTTTTTTTATTAATTTAAAGATCGCAATATAGTAAGGGAGCAATATCAGAACGGCGACGACTGCATATGTGAACCGAGACAAAATATTCCCACGTAAATACGCTAACTCACCGAGGTTGGACTGTATATGGTAATGATTTTCTTTATTTCAAACGGAGTTCCACTAAAGATCATCGCACATACGTAGTTTGTTCCCTTCCTGGTTTATAAGGCTATAAAAGACCGCAGGACTGTCCTGCATGTGGTAAACAACAATAAACGGTAAAAGGGCTTTTCCCCATTCAAGGAACTCACTCAAAGCGCTCTTAGCACATTTACCCGCTGATGATGCAGCATCTCGCCCCAGGATACTTTGACATAATGATGGGAGGACGGAGGATCGAACTCTAACACCTGAGCCATGCCACACTCAAATCCCAATAACGGGAGTAAAAAGCCTTCCATGATCGCCACTATCAGGTTAACAAGTAAGACGATGCGGTGTAACTGTTTTGGCTGAGCACAACAACAGGGAAAGGAACTGCGACGGAGAGGTGCTTCCCTCATCCCGTCCACTTAAATCCTCTAATTAACAAGCCGAGTAATGAGTTGATGAAGTGACCGATTAGTTGACCTCCAACCCCTAAACCCTGACCTCTGCACCTTCTCCACTCACCCCTGCTGACAGACAGGGAACATCTTCAGTGCACCACCGACTCACTGTGTGTGTGTGTGCGCTCGAAGAAGGACAACAACAATAAATACATCATCAAGAGATAGAAACCTCGGCAAAACAAACAGTAGCAAAGGGGGGAAAACCCGAGACAGAGCGGCTCTATCTGGTGTTACAGCGGACGTTTATTTAAGGGGGAAAGGATAAAACAACAAAAGCGGAAGAGGGTAGAGATCTATCACATGAACGCTTTTACCCTTATCACCTGTTAAATCAGACCCCGTATCCAATTGCACAATTGGAGTTTTTTGTGTTTTAGAGCAGTACCTCATGATTATTTTCTTAGTCGACTCATCAATAAACTGAGTGATCGGTTAGGCCCTCGACCGAGTGCCACATGGTTAAAAAAATTGAAAGGATGCAAGCTTATTAGTATCAACCTCAGTCTTTTTTTGTTTTTTGTTTTTGTTTAATTTCCCAAATATTTTAACTGTCTTCTTAAATAATCTTTTCCTAATATTATGACTTTATCCCATAATATTGACATTTTCTCCGACCTAATTTTCCGGGAAATTGTTTGTTTCTCATAATATTCTAACTTCAAAAAAATATTTAATAGTTCAACTCTATGCTGCAAAAATGACATTATTGTTCCTGTAATATTATGACTTTATTTTTGTAAAATTGCAACAATTTTTCTCATTAGAATATGAGTTTTTCATCTTAATATTCTTGTAAAATTACAGCAGTTTTTTTTTTAATTTTTGCATTTTTTTTTATTAATTGTCCAACTATTTTAAATTTCTTTTGTAATTATGACTGTATTATCATAATATTTTGACTTGATTTTCAAAACATTCTAACTGTTTCTGTAACCTAATTGTCCAAAACTTGCAACTTAATTTAGTTTGTTTCTTATAGTATTACAATTCAATCCAACATCTTTAATATTTCATCTTTATTTTTTTTTGTTAAGTTATATTTCTAAAATGGGCCAATTAAAAAATAGTCTTGGTGCCACAAATGGCCTCATTTGGGCCACCCTCAAGCGTTGTGATATTCGAGAGACTGACATCAGAGGAAATTTACATTTTTAAATAAGAAACAATCGCATCCAAAAAGTTGTTTATGAATTAGATCATCAATAATCAACATTGATGAATTGAACGAGCGTGTGGCGTACCATATGGCGGCCCCTAGGGGGTGTTTTTGCCACACATACTGTAGACCAAGGGGTCTCAAACTCAATTTAATTCGGGGCCACTGGAGCTACGGTCTGGGTGAGACTGGGCCGCATCAGGTTTTTAAAAAAAAAACAAAAAAACGCATTTATTAAAAACAAAAAAATTTAAAAAACTTCGCTTTGGTTCCAATTTTCTACAAGAAAAGCTCTGATAAAACATTCCACAGTTCTCAAATATCTTACTTTTTTATTTTTCTAAACAAAATAAGATGAAAAATAAATAAACAAATCAAGAATAAAGAAAATCCATCAATCCATCAAGAAACCACATGTAGTTGTTGGGTAGACAAATTCTATTTTTCAGATTAAAATGAACAAAGCATTATTAGAGCCCTGTAGACATGACAAAACACGACTATAGTCACATTTATACTCTTTTTATTTACAACATATTGCGCAACTGCAGGGTCTTGAGACACATGCTAACTCGCAAACTAGAGAGCTAGCGACCTAAACGGTAGCCTTCAAGTTATTTCCTTTAAACTTAAATAGCCACTTCCACACGGATAGGGAGGATAACTATTAACAGTTTTAACCTTTAACATGAACATTAATCAAACGTAATAATTTTTTCTGGGTACATGATACCATACAGCAACATGAAACTTTCATATCAAGGTGGGGACCTCAAACTAGTGTCCTGCGGGCCACATTTGGCCCGCGGGCCACATGTTTGAGACCCCTGCTGTAGACAATGCATAAGTTCAGTCATTGTCTCATGAAGACATACAAATAAAAACATCACCTTTTGGTAGACAAGCTTCCGACTGGAAACACAGCTAGTAATTGTACTAAATGTCCTTGTCAGTTTAGTGTTTTTTTTTAAGGGAGCTTGTTTGTGTGTGTGTTCAGGTGGAGGATGTTGGACAGCCTCTATGATTTGTGTTTTATGGCAGGTTAGCACAGCATCAACAATTGAGCAGCTTGTGTGTTGTTTAGTCTTGTTTGTGTTTCCTGTCGTAGCCGTGCCCTCCTCGAGTGTTTGTGTGTGTGTGTGAAAGCCTGGTGGTCTTCTGTTTTTTTTTTTTTTTTAATTCAGAAGTCTCGCCATCCGTCTTCCTGTGGTTCTCCCTCGCTCAGTCATGCAGCCTCATTCACGTCTACGTCCGCACTCGCATCCAGTCCCTCCCCCCACGTTTATGTGTAAGTCCTTTTCTCTCTCTCTCGCGTCTCCTGCGTGGCTTTGTGCTGCTGCCACAATGCCAGGGGCCAGGCGATGAGGTCACCCTCCACAGGAGAGCTGCAGGCCTGAGTGAACCCCGACCATCCCCACCGCCGTTGCGGCACGCAGAACAGGCCGCCCGCTCTCACCTCCCCCCAGTGCCTTTGCCTCATCTCAAGGCATCACCTTGCTAAGCACACACACACACACACACACACACACATATCATTCAGGCTGCCTTCTTCCAAGACACACATGCATGCAAGTGCACACACGTACGCACACAGATGGAAAATTTGTCCTCTCACATACCCATTGCAGTGTTTCAACCTGTCCCCAGCCGCCTCTTCCGCCCCACGCACACGTCCCCCCCACCACCCTCTCCATTCACTCCATTCTAGTTCCCCATCCAGCACTTTAAACCATCGTGAGTCATGGAGCAATACTCACATCTGAGGTACTGCTTAGAGTTCGGGTTTCCCTCCAAAATATACCCCCGAGTCTCTCTGGTGGTAGTCGTTCCAACAGCAAAAAAAAAAAAAAAAAAAAAATGAGTCAACACGGCATTCTCAGCTGCTTTCTCTCAAGGCACAATCTAAAAACATTCCAAAACGTGTTTAACTCTCAACTTAGCTACTGTTATTCCACAAACGGCGGCCTCCCCTTCCATCGGACTCCAATTCTGCAAATGATATAAAACTGCATGATGGAGAAATGCCTTGCCTCAAAGCAATGGCTCCTCTGGAACAAAACAACAGGTGGTGCACGCTGCACTAGCTAGCTGTAATTAACTTTACTAGCGATGGTGGGGAAACTTTAGTGGTGAATAATTTGTTCCACATCCAGCAGCGTTATTGATTCCAACTAGGAATAAAGCACACATAAGTGCTAGTGATGCACAGCCATCCCGTCACTAATAAATCATTGCTGTTAGTTTTACAAAATGCATATTTAAGGAAATTGTATGTCTTGTTGGCATAAATTACATTTTCAAGCATAAAAATTAAGAAAAATACAAAAATATAAAGCATATGAATTATGTGTGTGACGTCGCTCACTTGAGTTGAATGTTAGCCAAGCGCTAGCGGCAGGTTAGCAGTGTAGAGTGTGGACAACACTTCACATTGGTCTCTAGGTGCCTGTAATGTAAAATTTATTACATAATAGCCACCACTGCATCATATATTATCATATACTATCATATATTATTGATGTCCAATATGTTTTCGTTATTATGGTAATGGTTTTATTTCATTTGAACATGCATCAGATTACAATTGAGTGCATCCCATAATCAGTTCACAGTTCCACATGTCCAAAAGGAGTAGGAAGAAACAAAGCTTATTAAATCCTACCCCTCCATCTGGTACTTTTACAATCAGTAACTGTTACATTTGTTCACTTCCTGCTTTCCGTAATACATTTTTTTTTTAAATTTTTTAAATTTTGTAATTTTTTGTCCCGTACTGAAGTATGAAGTGATATGACCATACAATGACATAATGTGTACCATAGTAAGTGTCAATATAGTGATATATATAGCACATCATGACTGGTTCAAGACTCTTCATCCTTGTATTTAGCAAACATCAACTGCTTGTATTGTTTCTTGAATTGGCTCATCGTTGTGCATTGTTTGAGTTCCTTACTCAATCCATTCCATAGTTTGATTCCACATACTGAAATGCTATGGCTTTTTAACGTAGTCCTAGCATATAAGTGTTTCAAATTTAGTTCTTCCCTGAGATCATTGGATTGGATTGGTATTGGATGACATTTTAAGGTAATTATGTGTACTATATTGGGTAACTCAAGTGTAACAATGACTATAGGGGTGCTATTTTACATCTACAGGGCTCTAATAATGGTAAACATGTTATTCAGAAGGTTATAAAAAGTTTTATATGCTGTAACTATTCCATTTATATCCTCGAGAAGCGTTTGTTTGTTTTAGTTTCGAGGTTTCTCCACGATGAAGTCACGTGCGGAACTGAGGCTGAACCGCAAGAGCGAGGTCATCGTGGTTGGTGCCATGAACTACAAATGCAATTTTTGTGGATTTACTGTTCACTTTCAAAAATGGAATAACGTAGAACGCAATTACAAAGAGCATGGCGGTCTAGTGGTTAGCGCGCAGACCTCACAGCTAGGAGACCAGGGTTCAATTCCACTCTCGGCTATCTCTGTGTGGAGTTTGCATGTTCTCTCCGGGTACTCCGGTTTCCTCCCACATTCCAAAAACATGCTAGGTTAATTGGCGACGATGAATGTGAGTGTGAATGGTTGTTTGTCTATATGTGCCCTGTGATTGGCTGGCCACCAGTCCAGTGTGTACCCCGCCTCTCGCATAGTTGATGAATCATGTCAGGGACCCTTTAATGTATACTTCAAATAAAGCCTTGCTTGCACACTGCCACTTCCATATTACTGTATTATCATTCATAGCAGCCATGCCATACGTCACAGTTTTTGCAATATAACTGGAAAGGTCACGTGTTGATCTCCCCTATTCAGCTCATACCAGACCTCACCATTGTAGGTCAGCATCCGTGTGACGTCACATTTACGCGTGAGGTAGTTTGTGCACGTGTGTGGTTGCCCTCGCGGTGAGGACGCGATGTTCCTGCACCCTTCAGCAGCTTTATAGCGCATCCAGGCCAAAACAACAACCCACACGCTGACCGCTACGCATTATTAACACATTAACCAAGGGGACAGAGTTGCTCCGTGCCCTACAGCAAGGCGGGATTTGGCCCACGGCCTCTTATTGTATACATGCCGTCTGCTTTGTCTATGCTACCGTGATAGGTTCCAGTGCACGAGCACAGACAACAGTCCAGTTACAGCGAGTTAGCTCTCCCATGACCTCCACTTTGCTGAGTGCCGGGCGCCATCCTGCATGAGCTTCATTTAGACGAGAGATGTTCAGAATGTTTCGCCACCAAAGAGCAAACATTCCTCTCTGGCGCTGTTTGCATCAACAGAAAACCCCAAAAAATCCATCCATTTCAGGAGTGCACATAACATTGGAAAAGCCTTTCCTGGCACAATGGGCTCTACATAATCAGTACATTATATTTAGAATAGTCAGTTCGTTCTTCATGTACTTTGTGAACAGGCGTGGGTTCTCTTTTGTATCCAAAATGGAGCTGGCTTAGTTTAAATATAGGGCCGAGTGTAATTAAATGAGGTTTCCAGTCAGCAAGTCGCTAACATTAGCACATACCGTAGTTGTAGCTTATTGTACACACAAACACACGCGCACCCCCGCACCCCCACAAGGTGGCTGGCTGCTCGCTCAACACTGTCCAGGTCTGCGGGGCGGTGTGTCGGGTGAAGCCATGTGTTTACAGCACGGGGTGGGGGGTGGGGGGGCGCTTTACGTCAGTCAGATGTCAGCTATTGAATGTCAGCTATTTCGCTCCAATCCGTGCACTCGCTGCCCTTATTATCTCACCGCCAAGAGCCGTGGTCGGCATGTTTTTACACAGACATGCCTACCGCACACATGCGGCGGTTCAATACTTCCTATTTCTCCATGAAGTCATCGTCTGCCTCCACCTGAGGCGTTTTTTTTTTTTTTTTATGGCTTTTCCGTCTGCCTCAGCATATGTATGTGTGCTGCAACATTCTTCTATTATATTGTGCAACAATGTCTCAGGTTGAAAGGTTCAATTGATAGGTGACTCACTACTGCCGGCTGCGGAGCGTCTGAGACAGATCGGACACTCCTCGTGTCACAGTGACTCACTATGTCCTCATGAAGACCAAAGTTGAATTAGGAGACCAGACCGAGTGGCACACTAATTTGGGATGAGGCATATACTTATGAAGATGAACGGTAAAATTGATTGAGTGATGGGTGGGTTCATTGGTGTGTATGTCATGTCTGCATTTGTTTGCATTCTGGCAAAGGAGTGAGTCCCTCCTTTCTTTTGAGTAAATATCCACTCTTGACGCTTCAGAGAGGTAGAGCTTAGTCCTGTCAGCACCTGATTCAGCCTGACCCCCTTTTACTCTTTGGCAGAGGAAGGGTCTTCCTTTGTCTGCCCCCGGGGGACAAAGAACAACAATGACGGGGTGCGTAAGAAAGTGTACGAAGAAAAACATTTTTTTTTAGATTTAACAAGTTTGAAGAAATGTGGGAATGGAAAAGAAAAGGAAAGGTGGGGTTTGGGCATGTTTGTCATGGTTTTAGGCTGACATCATGGTTGGTGTGTGTTGGCTGGTGATCATCAGGTGGAGGCTAGGAAACAGCTGAATACATACAAATCAATCCACGTTACCACAAGACAAATCTGTGCTGTCAATTTTCAGCCAGGCTTCACTTTTTTAACTGTCGTAATGTTTTCTGTAAAATAATTACTAGCTCAACAACGCTCCTGTTACAGCATTAGGACCAAAGCGTAGCGTCATGATCTACATTTGCTTGAATGTGTTCTACATTGTTTGGAATTATTCAGTCTCATCCCGGACGTCAAGTAATGGGGGTGACACCTCTCGGTTCTCCAGGTAGATGTCAACTTGGTTTGGTATATTTTTCATCCAAATAATAGTCATGCTAAAATGACGTGTTGCTGCTGGATGTTCATAGAGTCTGTGTGTCTTTACATCACTGCACATCAACATAAATAAGCACAATTGCTTAGGTCAGGGGTGGGGGAATATTTTGACTTGTGGGCCACATCGAGTTAACACAATTTTCTGGGGGTCCAGAACATATATTTAACACACACACAATTTTATGCTTATAATTTCCCTTGAATTATTTGTCTAATTTTATCCGTGAAAGTGTTATACTATTAGCTGTGTGTCCCTTTTTTCAAGAGCACTTTAAACATCAAACCATATCAAAATATGTAATTTATGGTAATGGTAATGGTTTTATTTCATTTGAACATGCATCGGATTACAATTGAATGCATCACATAATCAGTTCACAGTTCCACATGTCCAAAAGGAGTAGGAAGAAGCAAAGCTTATTAAATCCTACCCCTCCATCTGGTAGTTTTACAATCAGTAACTGTTACATTTGTTCACTTCCTGCTTTCTTAATGTAGTTTAAGGTTTTTTTTTAATGTTTTAATTTTTTGTCCTGTACCAAAAAAATACGAGGTGATATGATTCATTTTACAGTTTTTTTTTTTTTTTACTAAATAAGACATCCGACTTGCAAGTCATGTTGCCAGTTTGTATGTTAAAAGTTTAAATACTTAGAAAGCAACTGGCGGGCCGGATTCAAACGCTTGGTGGGCCGCATGTGGCCCCAGGACCAGAGTTTTCCCACCCCTGGCTCAGGTCATGCATGCAACGTTATACAACATTTGAAATTGTACTTGTATTGTTTTGTCTGTTTGTCCACTGCTATACATTGCCATTTTTGTTTACTTAAAAGTAATATTTATATTATTGTTTATCGTCTTGTCTCGTCACACTCCTCCAATTTAGACATTGTCAACATACTTAATGTTTGTTCTCCGCCTTGTGACACATCCTCCTTTCTCCTCACATCCTCCCACCAACCGCTTTCCTTTTCATCTGACCTTTCTTCCTCTGCCCTGCAAACCTGCATCTCACCCAACCTACAACAGGGAACCTTTCTCCATTTCCTTCCATCTTCCATCCAAAGCAAACCGTCCGGCGCTCTCCAACAACATGACAATGTTGAAGGAAGCACCGCTGCCAAGGACATCGGGCATGGCGCATCAAGGCGATAAAGTTGGATTGCGCTCTGATGATGTTGACATTGGCAGGCTAGCTGGTTTAGCTTAGCTGTTCTTGTGCAACCTCAGCAGTCTCAGCGATTTTTCGCACAATGGACACCGTGACGCAGGCTTCCCTACACATCTTAAATTAAAGCCCAGTTAACTTGCTGATTAGTGTGCCAACCGGTAGTTTACAATATTGAACATCTTCACAATTTAGATAATTTAGCTGTAATCAATATGAAATAATTACTTGGCAGATATTACTCTGTGACCAGGGTTCAATTCTACCCTCGGCCATCTCTGTGTGGAGTTTGCATGTTCTCCCCGTGCATGCGTGGGTTTTCTCCGGGTACTCCGATTTCCTCCCACATTCCAAAAACATGCTAGGTTAATTGGCAACTCCAAATTGTCCATAGGTATGAATGTGAGTGTGAATGGTTGTTTGTCTATATGTGCCCTGTGATTGGCTGGCCACCAGTCCAGAGTGTACCATGCCTCTCGCCCGAAGACAGCTGGGATAGGCTCCAGCACCCCCGCGACCCTCGTGAGTAAAAGTGGTAGAAAATGAATGAATGAATGAATATTACTCTGTGTGGGTGAGGTTCACCTTTTTAATTGAACTACTGAAATAAATCAACTTTGGGCTTCTTGGAGCAACACAGTGTCAGAGGCAGGCGTGGACCAACACAGCTCGGTAGCATTAAATCTACAGACACACAAAGCGGCATCTCGGTCGCGCTTAATAAAGGCATTCTTAAACGGTCTAAAATCCAGCATTTTGTATAACATACAAAAGTTGAGTTGAAATAGTTGAAAAATAGTATAATAAGAGATGTTTTTAGTGTTGATATACATACCCACTGTACTTACTAACAAACAATAACACAGGTAGCACAGATAACCCACATGCATTCTCTTGATGAGGCTTCAGGTGCTTTGCGTCGACACTCGGCGACAACAGGATGCATGTCCAGGTTTACACGCCTTATAAAACCACCAGGGCCAGGTGTGTGGCTTTAACACAGCGCTCTCCTTTGCCTGTCTCCTGTTTTTAAATGCAACTTACAGTGTTTAAACACACGGGACACGACCACCATGCAAGCACCAGCCGAGTTAGCCTGTCTATCCATCATGCCGCCATCAAATATGATGTCTTTAAAAGGAGGTATCTTAAAACGGCCTTATTGCACACAATACAGACCTATTTGTCTAAATGACTGAACACGGCACACTCAACATTTCTTTTCTCCATCATTGTGGCACTTGTCTGTCTGCTTAGTGTGAAAGCCCTCGTACAAAGGCCAAGATCGAAATAGGCTTTTAAAAATACATTTAATTGTGTCCACGCCGAAGGAGCTTAGCTTGGTTGTTCCACATGAGTAATTTTGGCTCCTTGTCTTTTAGTCAGCCCTGTAAAGCTGCTTTCTTTCCACAGCACTCGCATAATATCTTGTGTGTTACACAACAGTCTTGTAAACACAGAGCGGGCTCGTGCTTCAAATCAGAGGACTTCATTTGAGTAGACGGTGACAGCTTATTTGCACTTTATCATGGGCGAGTTGCTCCCAATATTAGGAGTGTGATGGAATATCGATATGGCGAAAACGTATTATCAATGTACCCTCACTATGTATTGTTTAAAAAAATATATGTGATTATTCAAATATAAATGCTATAGACTTTTCAGTCACTGAGTACGACAAATTCATGAACATTGGCAGGTCTACGTTCATATTAGAAGTCCTTCCTGCTTCCCACGCTCACCCAGACAGTTCAAGTCACCGGGGGCCTGCCCCACTATTTGAGAAGCACGGCAGAAGCACCCCGATCCCCGCAACCACTAAAAATGTCATTGACGATGAGTCGCTGATGTGCAACAACAATTACGCATCAGTAGCCACGTTTACATGAGGAGTTTTTCTCTTTCCGAATGGAATCTTGTTATATCCGAGTGGTATACATAGAAAGGAATATTCCAATCGTGTGTCTACATGCGCCGCTATAATCAACCAGAATAGTCAATGGGGCATGTGCAGTAAAGCGTAAACACCAACATCACGTGATACCGACTTCCTCCAGTTTTTCTTTCACTTGTTGGAATAACTCCGTATTGCCAGTTTTTCCTTCATCCAGTCTTGAAATTTAGTTTGAATCAAAAACAAACTTTCCGCAGCAGTCCAGTGCCGATTCCTTGCCTCCATTTTTTTAAATCGAAGAACGTCTTGAGCTGCGTTTTACGTCATATCTCAGCATTCGCTGAAAGAACGCACCCGGGAACAGGAAAAGATAAAGTTCAATCTTGCTAATATTTTATAATTAAGAAGAATTATTTTCTTTTTTAATAAAACTGGACTTGTGAATGGCGTATAGAAGGGTTTAGATTCTGTTCCAAAGATGGCGGTAATGCACACGAAATCTGCTTGCCAACCACCAATAAAGAACAGTAGAAGAAAAACACCACGAAGAAGAACGAACCCTGACAACTTTCCGATTGAGCGGATACAAGATACCTCAATCGGATCGGGGAAAGGAATATTCCACCCCTGTGAATCCGATTGTATATTCATTCGGATTGGCACTTTTCTTTCGGAATGAGGTGTATACAAAGGTTACATTCTTTCCGTTTGAGCAAATAACCTGAATGGAATTGGAATATTTGGGTCCATGTAAACGTGGCGATTGGAGCAACCTTATGAACAAGACGCTGAGATAAGCTGCCATGGAAACTGGCAAAAAAATAGAGCCATTCAGCGTGGTTGAACTCCATCACACTCCAATAACTAATAACGTTCCCTGTCAAAGCAGTCATCTGTACGCTCCGTGCTGACTAATCACAACTCTGCTCCTGGCAGCCAAACAACCAGCACTACTGTAGCATGTCACCCATAATGTCCAACCATCTCTGCAGAACTCCAGGAGGTCTCCATGTTTCCACCTTCTCGTCCAAAATATTTGATATTGTAATACTCCCAGATCACTGCCACCACCATTAAAAAGTACATTTGACTTTATCCGTTGGGACACGGTAACTTAATACGTTACCTTGAGGCCTTGACGCGTAAAATGATTATATAAACAAGAATCAGGTGCAGGTTACGTTTGGTGTCCTCGGGGTGGTTACACGAATAACGGAATTGTGCTTCTTTCTTTTCAAAAACAAAGACCATTGTCTTCGGTTGCCAGAATCAGCAGTCTAAACTATCATCTGTGGTTTTTGCGAAAATGAAGCCTTCAAGTCCTCACCGCATGCCAGCGAGCACAGCACTACCCGAACCAGGACACAAAGCTGGAAAGTACCCCCCCACCCCCAGCGCGTGCGGTGCAGTGGTTGATTATTTTGGTGATTACATAAAATGTTCCACCCAAAGTACTCCTTTAAGGGTTTGTGTAGCTTAACAGTGCGGCCCATTAAAACACATAACAATTGCAAATAAACAGCTGTGGTGTAAGAAGGAGGGCAAACACTCCGATTTTGACAGGAATTGGCCAGGATAACTCAAAATAAGGGGTTGGGGAAACATTTGAGGTTGGTGGCATCTACCGTCGAAGAAATTTTTTTTTGTAGCAAGCTACGCTAAACTGGAGACAACAACATACACTCACACAGGAGCTGTCCTTTTAGGATACGCAGTAATCCCTCGCTTATCGTGCTTAATTGCTTCCAGACATCACTGTGATAAGTGGATTTCCGCGCAGTAGGATTCTTGATTTATTTTAGAACAGCTTTTTACAATCTTCTAAATATGGTTTTTAACATTATTAGTGCTCTATAGACATGAAATAACCCCCACATAGGCACCTTTACATTGGTATTACCCAATATAGTAGCTGTAGTCCAGTTAAGACATAAATGACACTCCTACTTGTATTCTTATTATTATTGTGCCTGATCATTTAAAGCTGTAACTAAAGCATGTTGTTCGGGTCATCAAGTTGTCGGTGCTCAAAAACTACATACAATTTATTAAAATGTAATGGTAATGATAATGGTTTAATTTCATTTGAACATGCATCAGATTACAATTGAATGCATCCCATAATCAGTTCACAGTTCCACATGTCCAAAAGGAGTAGGAAGAAGCAAAGCTTATTAAATCATACCCCTCCATCTGGTACTTTTACAATCAGTAACTGTTACATTTGTTCACTTCCTGCTTTCTTAATATAGTTTAAGTTTTTTTTATTTTTAAAAATAAAACAATTTTTTAATAGTTATTTTTTGTCATTTTAATTTTTAAAAATTAAACAATTTTTTTATTGTTAATTTTTGTCACATACCGAAGTACAAGGTGGTATGACAATCCAATGACATAATGGGTACCATAGAAAGTGTCAATATAGTGATATATATAGCACATCATGACTGGTTCAAGACTCTTCATCCTTGTATTTAGCAAACATCAACTGCTTGTATTGTTTCTTGAATTGGCTCATCGTTGTGCATTGTTTGAGTTCCTTACTCAATCCATTCCATAGTTTGATTCCACATACTGAAATGCTATGGCTTTTTAACGTAGTCCTAGCATATAAGTGTTTCAAATATAGTTCTTCCCTTGTAGAGAAGTATTGGATGACATGTTTAGGTAATTTTTAGCCTTATGCATTATTTTAGCTGTTTGAAGATGGACTATATCAGCAAGTTTAAGTATTTGTGATTTTAGAAAAAAGGAGTTAGTATGTTCTCTGTAGGCGGCATTATGAATTATCCTTACTGACTTTTTTTGCAGTACATTTAGCTAGTGAAGATTGCTTTTATAGTTATTAGCCCATATTTCCACACAATAAGTAAGATATGGTAGACCCAGAGAGCAATAAAGAGTGTGGAGTGATTTTTGATTGAGAACTATTGAGAAATGTGCCAATTTTTCAACTAATAGAAGATCGTATATCGGTCCGCCTTTACTGTAAAAGCACAGTCACGGTTTCATACAATAACAAACAAAAGTAGCTTTGTTTTCTGTTTATTTAACGGTGTACAATGCAGGGCGTTACACGGGGGGAGAGGGGTGTCTTCTTTCCCACCATATCAATTTTAATATAAGCTGCCTGTGAGCGCATCTTTTGGCATGGTTGCTTGAAACTGATGCGTCTTTGACGTGCTCGCCACCTTTTATGATGAGCACAGCGGTGCCATTATTCCACGGCTGGTAGGAACACACATACAGTGTCAGTGTGATGCCTGCACAAAGACTATGTGCAGCATTGTGAACGGATTGGGCGCTGAGGGAAACAGAACAATGCCAGTTGGGAAAATAGAAATGTTAATGTCCCCCCCCCCTTCAGTCCTTTTGGGCGGAGGTGAACTTCATAGCCCCCCCGTCACAGTGGACTCCGTGCCTTTCTGTCTGCGCTGTGTCAGAACAGCACATCCATTGTTTCAGGGCTGCCCTACCTTTCCACAAGGTCAGGGTTCTAAGATAGCAGAAAGCACAAGATGAATCACTCCATCTGGGACAGGCTGGGACGGGGGCGATAGACCCTAACGATGGGGAGGGATAGGTGGGGAAAGGAGAGACTTAGAGGGCAAAGGAAGAGAAATAATGATTGAGAACAGACCGGGAGGAAGTCGGGGTTGAAGAAAAAAGGGAAAAAAGGGAAAAAAGGGACAGGTGAAGATGAGAGGAAGTAATTACCTGCGTGAATTTGTCTTTGTTGTGTTCACCGATGCATTCAGGGACGGGATGGAGAGAGGCCAAGTGGTCAAGGGTAATTACCTTAAGCGCAGGTTCACTTGCTTTTGATCCTCGCACCGTGACGGGCAACGAGGCTCAGTCTTGGACACCCTATTAGCCGCATCATGCATCATCACCGCACAGCGTCGCACCACCGAGGAGCGCCTGCATCATCCGATTCACTTCATTTCTACTGATCCCCGCCTGTCAAATGTCTCGCCAAGGAAGTTATTTTGATTCACCGCACAATGTTAGTTATCCATGACCACAAGCTGACTGAGCAAAGGTGGTCACACATGTAAAGAGTGAGCTCCTGCAGATGTTTGTCTGGCCGACCAGACCCCATTCTGTGGCTATTTGAAGGGAATGCCTTCATTTCACTTGTGTGTGCACATTGTGCAAATGTGCCAAAAGGTCAAAAACAGGGCAAATGGTATGAAAATAGATAGTCTAGAAGTCTTGCTCAGTACTTGTACTCTTTTTTTTCTGTACTATAAGTTGCTCCACCGTCATTATCAGGCCGATATGAAGGAATTATGATGATCATACTGATCAATCTGGGCTGCACGGTGGATAAGTGTTTAGCGCGCAGACCTCACAACAAGGAGACACGAGTTCAATGCCACCCACGTCCATCTGTGTGTGGAGTTTGCATGTTCTACCCGTGCATGCGTGGGTTTTCCAAAAACATGCTAGGTTAATTGGCAACTCCAAATTGTCCATAGGTATGAATGTGAGTGTGAATGGTTGTTTGTCTATATGTGCCCTGTGATTGGCTGGCCACCAGTCCAGGATGTACCCTGCCTCTCGCCCGAAGACAGCTGGGATAGGTTCCAGCACCCCCGCGACCCTCGTGAGAATAAGCGGTAGAAAATGAATGAACGAATGAATAAGTAAAATTAGCGGGCTGCACGACACACGAGTGGTTAGCTTGCAGGCCTCACAGCTAAAAGACCCGAGTTCAATTCCATTGGTTTTCTCTGGGTACTCCGGTTTCCTCCCACATTCCAAAAACATGCTAGGTTAATTGGTGACTCCAAATTGTCCATAGGTATGAATGTGAGTGTGAATGTTTTTTTATCTATATGTGCCCTGTGATTGGCTGGCAGCTGGGGTAGGCTCCAGCACCCCCGCGACGTTCGTGAGAATGAATACTGCTCAATCTGATAACAGATGAGGTGAGATTACCTGTAATGTGAAGGTGAGCAAATCAAGCTCTCCTTTTGTTCTCTGCTTGTAACTGCGGCCTGTTGTTACTTCTCCTAAGCACAAACATTCACTTTGTGCGCTAGTTGTACCAAATGCTCTGTGATGACAGAGAAAAAAAACATTGTGCACACAAAAAACCTTACCAGCCACCTGAAATATCCTTTAAAAGTGTGCAAAAGGTTTCCCAGAGACCTTTGTGGCATCACACTGGCTGCACGATGCGTGTGCCCGATTACAGTGCACCTTGCCGGGCCACAGCAAGTGGCTCCTCCTGCTCTTTAGTCCGGTTCTCGTCACCTCCGTAGCAGCACACCAGCTGCTCGGAGCATGTGTCCGAATACAGTGCACCTTGCCGGGCCACAGCAAGTGGCTCCTCCTGCTCTTTAGTCCGGTTCTCGTCACCTCCGTAGCAGCACACCAGCTGCTCGGAGCATGTGTCCGAATACAGTGCACCTTGCTGGGCCACAGCAAGTGGCTCCTCCTGCTCTATAGTCTGGTTCTCCTGGTAGTAGTGATGTTGTCGTAGTCATGTCCTGATATTTGATTAGGACAAATCAACAGGTACAGTTGACAGTTGGTCAAATTCTAATTTGTTCCTATTATTATTACCTTATTGAAATAAATATGGTATTTTTTTTTACAGTTTTCCATGCAAAAGGTGACTTAAAGCAAGACTTTTGCTGTGTTTTTGGCTAGCAGACATATTCATTTTCTACAAACCTGCTTGTGCTTTCTTAGGCAGTATATACTCAGACACAGACAGACGAGCTCAAATACGCTTTCAACGATCAAGCAATTCAACAACAAGCTTAAACCTGCTCCACATTCACTCAGCAGGTTTTTGATTTGCCTGACCCGCTTTTATTGTTTTTTTTTTCAAATATATTTCTCTATACGACGGGTGGTATGTCACTGATTAGGTAGATAAATATACCCCGAAGGCGAGAGAGCGGAGCAGAGGAAGGATACTGAGCCTCCTCGTGCCCCAACACATCCTTAGCGGTGGAACTGAAATCCACGCTGGCTTCGTGCATTTTAACTGGCCCGGTTTTTGAACAAGGCTAACAAGCGCTTTCGCTGCCGGGCTGAAACGGATATTAAGTGCTTTTGCAAAGCTGCCATTTGGTTTGTTTTCTCAGCGCCTCTCAGATAAAAAGCTTTGATCATGCTCTGTAACAACACAGGAGTCGGGTTTAGGCCGACTCGTCATACCAAAATGTGAAAATAATTGGGAGTTTGCTTGTGTTTCGTTATTTAAACAAGCTCACTTCCTGTGCTGGCTAAGTGTTAATTGTCACAAAAGGATAACCAGCATAGGAACGTTTGTGCTCTTCTTTGTGTGTTTGTGCATGGTGCACAATGGAGGTGTTGTGTGCAAGTTCATGTGTGTGCACCAGGGTCATGGAGAGTTCCAGGCTGGTCTCTGTGGCGATGCTGCATGATAGGCAGTGAAGAATGGCCTCAAGATGACAGAGTTAACACAGTGATTATGGCTCCTCGGCCTCATTCCACCGCTCCGCAGAACAAACACGTGTGTGGCTGTTTTTCTAATAGTCTTCTCTTTTCTGTCTCCTCCAGCGACATATTTGACGCCATGTTTCCCGTCACCCACATCGCTGGTGAAACGGTGATCCAGCAAGGTAGGTACAAGACCCGTTTTTCACCTGTATTCACTCACTGATGTGTCACGGTTAACGGTGTAGCAACAACATAATAAGTGGTGTGGTGTGTGGTCAACACTGGCGGACCTGAGTGCAAACCAGTGGCACAAGGTAGGAGGAAAACTTCACAAATGTGTTATTTAAAAACCCGAAATACTGCATACTGCAAGAATGGTAAGATAGTATGAGTGACAGCGATGCACCTCCAATATTATAGTAATGAAATTTGATTAAAATGTTTGCACTGTTGGATCTTAAGGAAGTAGAAAAATCCTCAAAGATGACATGGGTCACCCACATCGCTGGTGAAACGGTGATCCAGCAAGGTAGTTACAAGGCCAGTTTTCACCTGTATTCACTCACTGATGTAGCAACAACATAATAAGTGGTGTGGTGTGTGGTCAAAACTGGCGGACCTGAGTGCGAACCAGTGGCACAAGGCAGGAGGAAAACTTTACAAATGTGTTATTTAAAAACCCGAAATACTGCATACTGCAAGAATGGTAAGATAGTATGAGTGACAGCGATGCACCCCCAATATTATAGGAATGAAATTTGATCAAAATGTTTGTACTGTTGGAAATTAAGGAAGGAGAAAAACGACTCAAAAACGACATGGGTCAAAAATGAGACAAAAAAAAAGCTTTTTTACTTCGAGCGCGGTGGGCTTCATAAGCCACTGCTGCTGAGGTTGGACGCAGTCAGACAGTCATTAAAAAAAAAGTCAAGTGGTAGACCCCCCCAAAAACGGATCCTGTTGGCTGTCTGTAAAAATATGAAGACTCGATACTCCGGTTCTCCAGACCTCCATGGCAGCACACCGGCTGCTTGGAGCATGTGTCCGAATATAGTGCACCTTGCTGGGCATCAGCAAGTAGCTCCCTCCTCTCTATAATCTGGTTCTCCTGATAATACATATAAATATGTTATTGTTATCAACCTACATATGTTAATTATCACTCAATTATTAGAAAAGAATAAAGGGAAGTTGTCTGTGTTGAACACCCACAGTCACTCAGGCACTCCCACATCGTCTCCGAGACGAGTTCCAGGAGCGAATCGGTCCTAATTTGGAGATAATGAGTCTGGCAAGTTTGCTGCCCCCGTCCACCCCCCACTTTCCAGACAGCCCATTGTTATATACACTATAGAGTAAAAGGTATGCGGTGTACACGGCCCTGATGTCACTGCTCTTGTCTGGACTACTGTACAACTTCAAGAAGCCCCCCCCACCTCCCATCCCCCCCATGCTACTGGTCCATTTAGCACTATTTAGACACGGCCTACAACTTATTGGCTGCAGCTCCAATCCTTTTCAAACAAAAGGAGCATTTACTGCAGCCGGAATTCCAATCTCGATATGGACGGGGTGGGGTGGGGGGTGGGGGGCAAGCTTGGGTAGTTTGAATGCCAAAATATCGTTTTTCCTAGTAGGAAGTCAACGGTATGAATAAAGTAGACCTGAATGGGCAAATATTTGCCTGAACTCAAAAGGCACGAGAAAGGAGACCCAACGTGATAAAAGACAGGAAGAGCAGAAGAAAGGAAAGACAGAGTGAGAGGGAAGAGAGAGATACCAGATGAAAGAACGAGAGAGAATTGGGGGGGGGGCAGGTTACGGCAGCTTGTGTGTGTGTGTGTGTGTGTGTGTGTGCGAGTCTGGGGGTCTGGGCTAAGACAAGCCATCAGAGAGACAAGGAGCGTTTTTGTGTGACAAATAGAGCCGTATGATGAACGAGCGCCCTCCTCTCAGTATTAATTAGCCGTGTGAACTCCTGTGAACTTTACACACTGAGTGCACGGAGCCTTTCAACTCTTCAGGTGAACATGAAACACACACACACACAATCACGCTCTTTTTTGTAGCATCCACACATACTTGCGTTTCTGTTATGGTGATGGGTGCAGCGTCGCAGTTATCATATATACGACGTGGCGCTCAATCCCTTCTAATCATTTCCCCCGATCCCCATGTAACAGATAGCGTAATTAAAGGGAAGACATTTTCCATGCTTATCTCCAGACAAGATGCTTTTAGGCTTCATCAGCCAATCGGCTGTGTCGATTTGTGAAAGCAAGGAATGCTTTTGTCGTTGACACACAAGCACATTTCCCACAAATACGCTACACTCGATCAATTGTGTATTCTATTCATAGTGGCAGCAGAACACTATGGACACTCATTTAAAAATGACTTTGCTTCTTTATTTTATAACCTAAAATTAAAGAGTAACTTTACAATTGCATCAAATCTAATACAGTAAACCTCGGATATATCGGACTCGGATATATCGGACATTCGCTCACAACGGACAGATAAAAAAGAACCAATTTTTCTGTAATGCATTTCCAATAAAAATTCATTGCATTTATCAGATTTTTTATAACGGATTTTGCCTATTTCGGACAAAATCTCCAGTCCCATTCCAATGCATTTCCATTAAATTTCCCTGGCATATATCGGATGGCCGCATCGTGGCGCTCCGATTCGCCGAATCGTGACAGGCCGCTATACGACGTCATTTGCAGCGTTTGCAGCATTGCCTGCGCGTCCAGGTACATTGGAAACATAGTCAAGGAAGTGCCTTTTTATAACGGATAAAAATCCGATTTACACATATACCGGATATAAATCCGATATATGCGTAAAACGGACATTTTCCGGTATACGCATCTAACGGATTTCGCTTATATCGGACAAAACCAGTGGGAACATCACAGGGCACATATAGACAAACAACCATCCACACTCATATTCATACCTATGGACAATTTGGAGTCGCCAATTAACCTAGCATGTTTTTGGAATGTGGGAGGAAACCGGAGTACCCGGAGAAAACCCACGCATGCACGGGGAGAACATGCAAACTCCACACAGAGATGACCGAGGGTGGAATTGAACCCTGGTCTCCTAGCTGTGAGGTCTGCGCGCTAACCACTCGACCGCCGTGCCGCCCGGCACGTTTTTTACATTGGAAAAATCTTGTGGCACACCACTAACCAAAAATGTTCCAAAATGTCACCATGACCTCACACGTGCATCAATAAGTCTATCGGAGGAACAAGGTAGGTGTTGCCACACGGACCAATATTACATTGCTCTGCCAGTCTTTACACCACAGACACTCCACAGTAGCCACGTTTTTACATGACGAGTTTTCTCTTTCCGAATGACCTTTCGGGAAACAATGGTATCCATAGAAAGGAATATTCCAATCTCTTGTCTACATGCGCCGTGAAAGTCAACCAGAATAGTCAATGGGGCATATGCAGTAAAACGTAAACATCAACATCACGTGATACCGGCTTCCCCGAGTTTTTCTTTCACTTGTTGTAATAACTATTGTCAGTTTTTCGTCTGTCCAGTCTTGAAATTTAGTTTGAATCAAAAACAAACTTTGCTTAGCAGTCCAATGCCGATTGCTCGCCTCCATTTTTAAAAGTGAAGAACGTCTGGATCTGCGTGTTACGTCATATCTGAGCATGCGCTGAAAGAACGCACCCGGGATAAATTTAAACAGGATAAAATTAAATAAAAAATTAAATAAAAAATTAAATAAAAAATTAAATAAAAAAATTAAATAAAAAATTAAATTAAAATAAAAAAAATGAAATTAAACAAGATCAAATTCAATTTTTCTAATATTTTATAATTAAACTCAGGACATGTTATATATATATATATATGTTTTTTTTTCTTTTTTAATAAAACTGGACTTGTGAATAAAGTATAGAAGTGTTTAGATTCTGTTTGACAGATGGCTGTAATGCATACGAAAGCTGCTTGCCAACCGCCAATAAACAACAGAAGAAGAAAAACGCACCCTGAAAAATTTCCGTTTGAGCGGGTACAAGATACCTGAATTGGATTGGGGAAAGGAATATTCCATCCCTGTTCAATTGTTTCCGTTTGAGCAAATATACCAAATGCAATTGGAATATTTGGGTCCATATATTCATGGCTATTGACATAATATTTGCAAATGATGATTAATCAATGTTAACTATAAAAAGTGATATTGGATAATTCCTCAAGGTACACTAGTGTGCCGCGACACAGTGGTTGAAAATCACTGATTTATACAATATATAGAATTGCGTTGTTTTTAAAATATGTTTGTGATGGCGAACGCTGCAATGGGAATTGATCCCACACCACCTGTAGCAAACTCCAAGTTATGCAAACCACTCCAAGAGCATTTGCCTCCTATTCAAGTCTGTCCTGTTTCTCTCCCCTGCAGGCGATGAAGGGGACAACTTTTATGTGATTGACCAAGGCGAAGTGGACGTAAGTGGCCATCAAGTAACACTCATACACTCATGCTTGTGGTTAAAGAGAGCTGAAGCAGAGCAAGGATGCGTTTGGGAACCTGAAGGCCTTCGCTATGAGAAGGTTTTCATAGGGAAATGCAAGTCTCATAATGAGACAATGTTCCCCTCCTCCGTTTTGTTCCCGTTCTTCCACTCCAAACTAAGAACAGCTTTTGTCTTTGCTCGTCTGACAGTAGACTTCAGTGGAGATATAAAACTGTAGCCGACAGAGGCTCAGACAGGAAGTGACCTTGTCGGCTTACAGCGAGCTTTCATAGAGAGAAGCTGATCGGCAAGGTTTGCTGAGCAAAGCCCGAGCGTTTGGACCACCTGAGAGATGCACA
Source organism: Doryrhamphus excisus (assembly GCF_030265055.1). Lineage (NCBI taxonomy): Eukaryota > Metazoa > Chordata > Actinopteri > Syngnathiformes > Syngnathidae > Doryrhamphus > Doryrhamphus excisus. Next base: position 5,605,056 of record NC_080480.1, on the reverse strand, counting down.
AATACAATAAGCACAAAGATGGTGGCATTGTACCGCCGGAACTTAGCTGTACTTACAGCTTTTTTGTGTCAGTTTTTACTTTTACTGGCTTTGTATCGCCAATAGAGATTATTTTAGTTCAACTCCCTGCAGCCCAGGATACAAAACACATTCTTTCCATCTTCGCTGACGCAGCACTTTTGCAAGATTCTTTGTCTATGTTTGCTAACATAATCATCTTTTTAAAAGGATTCCCTTAAAAAAAAAATAAAATAAAAATTACTAACGCCGTTACTTTTTTCAGTAACGGATAATCAAGCTAATTACTTTTACTGTCAGCATAACACCATTACCATTTTCGACACCCCGTTACTGCACGTTACCGAAGCTGCCTAAAATATATCAGGAACTTCATAACTAATCTGCAACCACATAAGCAACGAGGATTGGCTAAGGTTTTAGTAAAATTGCGTCTTCGGCCAATCAGACAACTTGAGTGGGCGGGTATTTACAGCACATAAGCAATGAGGATTGGCTAAGGTTTTAGTAAAATTGCGTCTTCGGCCAATCAGAGAACTTAAGTGGGCGGGTATTTACAGCACATAAGCAATGAGGATTGGCTAAGGTTTAGTAAAAAATTGTGTCTTCGGCCAATCAGAGAACTTAAGTGGGCGGGTATTTACAGCACATAAGCAATGAGGAAATAGCAAGAAAGAGGAATAATAAAAAATAAAAAAAATAAAATTAAAAGGATTCCCGGGTTATTGTGACGGATGAGTCCCCTGTGGTCGACTAAATGAATGAACCCCCCTTGCCTCTGTTGCTCCTCTTTGTATTTTTAAGTCAACAGTATAGTGTATGTTGTCTTAATGTACGCTACAATTCATGTATTTTACATTTTAAGGTAGTGCTGCCTTCTCCCCCAAATCAAAGGGATGGTCGGAACAAGGGAAGAAAAAAAATGCACTGATGGGTTGACAAGGGGATAGAAAGCCTTTTAGAGGGTCTCATCTGATGGCTTAGCGGGGATCAAATACTTGTGGGACAAGCCAAGGGAACGTATCACATTGCCCGGAAAGAAGAGTGTGAAGGGGATGACTTAAGGTGAATAGGAATGTTGGAAGCGCTGCAAAAACATAAGTATTCTAAAAAAAAATCCACAACAGCAATCTTGTAGAAATCCACCCCCCTTCCCCACCACCACCCCCCCCCAACTCAATCAAACAACTAAACTGATGTTGGCTGATGAAATGGAATGAGAAAAGCCGGCTTCGCCACAGTACGGTTGGGATTCCTCTTTTTGCCACATTAATAAGGGATTCAGTTCCGATTCAGTTCCGATAATCAACTAATGTACCGCTCTCAGTTGGATTCCCAAAAACGGGAATGGAAATGCTAACACGGTAAAACGTCTACCCGGCGACAAACCAACAATTTTGACCTTTCTTCTGTGTCCCTCGTCCTCTCTACAGGTGTACGTGAACGGGGAATGGGTGACCAATATCGGAGAAGGTGGTAGTTTTGGTGAGCTGGCCCTGATCTACGGGACTCCCAGAGCCGCCACAGTGAAGGCCAAGACGGATCTGAAACTCTGGGGGATCGACCGGGACAGCTACCGTCGCATCCTCATGGTAACACACACTCTGTCCACTCTAATGGAGCCTTGGTCCGAGACCAATTGTTCCACATTTTACAGTACATTAGGCTTGTTTATTATCATTAATTAAGGCTCCGTTATTCACCCGAGGGTGCATGCTCGGTGACTCACTGAGGTTTGCTTCTCAGGCTGCGGTCAGTACCAGTTCCACACTTGCCAGAGTGAAGATAAATTAAGCGGAAAAGTAATAGCAGCTGCCGCACGGTTGATGAGTGGTTAGCATGTTGGCCACACAGTCAGGAGATTGGGAAGCCTGGGTTCGAATCCCCATTTCTCCATGTGTGTAGGTTTTTACCTCCCACGTTCCAAAAACATTAGTTTGGATTAATTGGCGACTCTAAAATATGTAATAATAATAAGTGATTGTCTATAAGTGGGGCGGCACGGCGGTCTAGTGGTTAGCGCACAGACCTCACAGCTAGGTTCGATTCCACCCTCAGCCATCTCTGTGTGGAGTTTGCGTGTTCTCCCGGTGCATGCGTGGGTTTTCTCCGGGTACTCCGGTTTCCTCCCACATTCCACAAACATGCTAGGTTAATTGGCGACCTAAAATTAAAAAGTAACTTTACAATTGCATCAAATCTAATATCATTTATACCAGTGTTTTTCAACCTTTTTTGAGCCATGGCACGTTTTTTCATTCATTCATTTTCTACCGCTTTTTTCCTCACGAGGGTCACGGGGGGTGCTGGAGCCTATCCCAGTCTTCAGGCGAGAGGCGGGGTACACCCTAGACTGGTCGCCAGCCAATCACAGGGCACATATAGACAAACAACCATTCACACTCACATTCATACCTATGGACAATTTGGAGTTGCCAATTAACCTAGCATGTTTTTGGAATGTGGGAGGAAACCGGAGTACCCGGAGAAAACCCATGGAATTGAATTCGGGTCTCTCAGCTGTGAGGCCTACGTGATAACCACTTGTCCACTGTGCAGCCCATAAATCTGTTCCAGAGCGTCCGACTCAAACCCCAAACTGAGTTGTTTTCATCATGAGAGGTGGGGACAGCGTTTTTACTCTAAACGTGTAAATGTGTTTATACTAGAAATAAATGGTTCTCAGTCCTGCCACTTGCACACACGTTTTTGTTGATGTTATAATGACTTCCGCAGACACGTCTCCAAATAAATTCCGCAGCCTCCAATTAACCTTTCAAACACGAGTCTATGCCAGCGCTGCAAATGTGTGGTTTCAAATGGTTTATCCCCGTTTCTTGTAGTTAGCATGTACAGTTGGCGTGGGCCCGAACCTGCCCTCTTAAGCACATAGCTGAAAGAACGGCACCCTCGCCCGGGTAACCCATTCTTCCTTCAGCAACTCATTCCTTGGTCTCCTCCAGCAGCTGCGGAGGCAAAGCAGGCCAGAGAGCGAAATTCCACCACGTAAATCTGTACTTAATTATTACTCTGCTTTGTTTGTAAAGCACTTCTTTGGTATTCTGCCAGCCTTCTCAGCGACAAAACTCAATGCTCGTTATGTGTGGGATCCAGTTGGTTTAATGACGGGCAATTAAAGGTCAGACCTGAAACGCTGTTTGGCACTCACCGTAAGAGCGCGACATTATTACAGTGCCTCATGCCAGTAATGGCCTCATCCCACAGGTATATATTTATGGAAAACCAAATATCATATTCCACACGTGGCGCTTAAAGAAGCCTGCTTCATGTTTTCCATTTCCGTTTTTCATTGGAGCATTTTTTTGAATTATCGCTACGATGTCATAATTCCTTTATATCAGCCCGATAATGCTCATGCACAGCTAATTTATATTATTGAAAACGTTACGCAACAGTCAGCCTTCACAATGAATAATATGAATATGAATATGAATATATTGTATTGGTGCAAGAAGAAAACCGTCTGCTCTGAACGAGGCTCTGAAGCTCTGTAATCATTGATCCTTGAAATATTTTGACAAAAGCAATTTATTTACGGGCGGCACGGCGGTCGAGTGGTTAGCGCGCAGACCTCACAGCTGGGAGACCAGGGTTCAATTCCACCCTCGGCTATCTCTGTGTGGAGTTTGCATGTTCTCCCCGTGCATGCATGGGTTTTCTCCGGGTACTCCGGTTTCCTCCCACATTCCAAAAACATGCTAGGTTAATTGGCGACTCCAAATTGTCTATAGCGAGTGGCTAGCACACAGGCCTCACAGCTAGGAGACCCAAGTTCAATTCCACCCTCGGCCATCTCTGTGTGGAGTTAATAGGTTAATTGGCGGCTCCAAATTGTCCATAGGTATGAATGTGAGTGTGAATGGTTGTTTGTCTATATGTGCCCTGTGATTGGCTGGCCACCAGTCCAGGGTGTACCCCGCCTATTGCCTGAAGTCAGCTGAGATAGGCTCCAGCACCCCCCGCGACCCTTGTGACGAAAAGCGGTAGAAAATGAATGAATGAATTATTGTTTGCTAACAAAAAGGGCTGCACGGCGGACTAGTGGTTAGCATGCAGGCCTCAAAGCTAGGAGACCCGAGTTCAATTCCACCCTCGGCTATCTCTGTGTGGAGTTCTCCCCCGTGCATGCGTGGGTTTTCTCCGGGTACTCCGGTTTCCTCCCACATTCCAAAAACATGCTAGGTTAATTGGCGACTCCAAATTGTCCATAGGTATGAATGTGAGTGTGAATGGTTGTTTGTCTATATGTGCCCTGTGATTGGCTGGCCACCAGTCCAGGGTGTACCCCGCCTCTCGCCCGAAGACAGCTGGGATAGGCTCCAGGACCCCCGCGACCCTCGTGAGGATAAGCGGTAGAAAATGAATGAATGAATGAATTTATTTACATTTGCAGAAAAACTGACGCAATATATCTCAGTTATTAGTGCTCATATTTACATTCTTCAACGTGGCACGCCTCAAACTGCCATTGTACGACTTTCGTTGACGCACAGACTGACAAGCCTCGGTGTCTTCTTGCTTTGATGTTCCAACTTGTGGATCTGTGAATGACACGAGGGAAGCAACTTGGAGGATCTTTTTGGGTTTAGACTTGTCAGGAAGAACCTGATGTGCGTGGCAGCGACAGGGAGGGGGAAATCCCCATGCCTGGTGGGTGGGAAGGGCCACACACACACACACATAATGAACTCAGAGATGAAAAGCACCTGCACTTTGAAGTTGGAGATGACGCTGCTGTTTTATGATTATCTTTCTCCATATTTTGCAGTGTCATTTACCCTTTCTGATTGGGTTGTTTTGCCTGAATAGTCTTCATGAGACGAAAAAACAGGGCCATATATAGTAAAACTTAATGACAAGCAAGACGAAATATAAGATAAAGCAATCTTTAGTGTCATATTTTATGGGCTGTGTGTGTGTGGGGGGGTATATTTTCCATTATGAATGAAAGGATCACACCCTGGGCTGCATAGTGGATGAGTGGTTGGCGTGCAGGCCACACAGCTAGGAGACCCTGGTTCGATCCCACCCTCAGGCATCTCAGAGAGCTGGGATAGGCTCCAGCATTAGGATAAGTGGACAATTTCAGGGCATGTTTAATTCATTCATTTTCTCCCGCTTATCGTCACAAGGGTTGCAGGTGTGCTGGAGCCTATCCCGGGGAGGCGGGGTACACCCTGGACTGGTCGCTAGCCAATCACAGGGCACATATAGACAAACAACCATTCACACTCACATTCATACCTATGGACAATTTGGAGTCGCCAATTAACCTAGCATGTTTTTGGAATGTGGGAGGAAACCGGAGTACCCGGAGAAAAGAAAACCCACGCATGCACGGGGAGAACATGCAAACTCCACACAGAGATGGCCGAGGGTGGAATTGAACCCTGGAACCACTCGTCCGCCGTGCAGCCCGTTATTTGTCTTGATAAGCAGAAAATTATTGGTATCAGTTTGAAAACAAAACTACTAAAAATGATTAATCAAATACCAAACTAGTTAATTAATTGGATATTCAATCAATCATCAATGAATTGTCGCGACCTTAGCCCTGGGAGTCTCTTTATGAGCACAAAATTTGGGAAAAAAAAATTAAATTTCACTTTTTTGCAGGTTTTTCATGGATGAAAAAATATCCTTCTTACTTGTGGACATGATACCGCCTCTAAAAAAACAAAAACAAAACCCATGCATGCAAACTCCACACAGAAGGAGCCAAAACAACATACTTTTATTCCTTTTCCGTTTGTATCCTACAACAATCTAAAATCAACTCTGAACCCCTGACATCACTTCCTGTACGCACCCCACTCAGCTCCTCTACCACCGGAAGATATTTCTTACTTATGTCTTATTTTCTCTTACTGTTTCTGCTGAATGGTTAATAAGAGCATGTGCACAAATGGCCTCAGGGCCCCATTTTGGATACTCCTGATGACGATTTTGAAAAACATATTGTCGTTGTTCTACAGGGCAGCACTCTAAGGAAGAGGAAGATGTACGAAGAGTTCCTCAGCAAGGTGTCCATCCTTGGTAAGTGTACGCTATACGTAGCGTATCATGAAGCTGTGGAGTGCAACACGAATATGCGCGCACGTGTTCAGGGCAGGGTCCAGAGTGCAGGCAATATAAACACGAGCGCATGTTGACACACACACACACACACTGTTCATACCACGTCGTGCACACAATCGCAAGAATAAATAGCGAGTTAAGCTAAGCCCGTCGCTTTTCAATTGGAATCCGGGTTAAATGAGATGCATTCAAATGCAATTGGAAGCGACATCTCATCCCCTCTCCACCTGATCATCTGCGCCGTGTATAGACGGAGGCCGTGGCCCCTGTACAGAGTTATTAGCTGGCTGAGTAAACACATACACTCCATTCACCTCTTAGAAGGTCTCTGCAAGATCCCGCTCCCTTTCATTCACCTCCTTTCTTTCTTCCGCAGCCTGTCCGGGCCTGCATTCAAACGCCCGTCTCCCGCTTGCCAAAGAGCGCTTTGCCCCCTCTTCATTCCCCTTTCTGTCGCTTTACTCTCAATCGGAGGAGTAGGGGGGTGGGGGGTGAGAGGTTTTTGTTTGTCTTTGATTTTCCAGATAGCCACGAAATTGGGTACAAGCCCTTGATGTTGCCGAGTGAAGTGGTTTTTTGTGGGGGGGGACAACATGCGCTCGGTCACACACAAACACACACGCACAAAGCCGTCGACGTCCCGACAGGCAATTCCCCGAGCGCGTAGCGTGTAGCGTGTAGGCACAGGCTCCGCCAAGCGTGAAATGTCGCTTCTTTAGCCACACCACATTCGTGTATCGTGTTACCTGCATGGGGCTGTCAAGACACAAGACATCCATCTGGAGGCCGGCAGACGCCGCGGCCCCATTACAGGGGGACACTCTACACCTCCAACCTCGTTGGATTTCACCTCACTTAATCCGGCGCATACACAAATGTACACACAGATAGACACACACATGCTGGGATCAGTTAGCAGGACCGAAGTGCGAGACAAAGACTTTTAACGCCTTTAAGTTGAAGCTAAAGCTCGGGAATCTTCACGGCACATTCCACGCATCAAGCAATTCAGATTAGGCGGGCAGTGATCTTTTGCACAGTGATCGTCTTTGAAATCTCGGCCTAAGCTTCTACAGTCAGAACATAACTAAAACCACGAGGACGCGCAAGCGTTTTATGGGTGCAAAGAAACATCCTCAGGAATTCTAGCCAGCTAACCACTTGGATTTGTGCATGGAAATCTGGAAAGGCAGCCGTTTCCACTGGCACGTATTTCGTAGGAAATGATGGACTGCTTTGCAGCAACACGGGTATTACTGCATCAAACCAATAACCTGATTGCGTTTTAGAAACGTAAATCAATCTTCTTGTAAGATTTTCAGTTGGAAAACAATGGCCGCTTGCTAGCCCGGGATAGCCATAGCAGCAGTTTATTTCACAAGACAGTACAACAGCATTCCCCCCCAGCACACACAACAGGCCTCCCCAAACAAGTCACCCAGCCCCCTTAATACCTGTGAAGGGCCAACCATAGTTCCCAATGAGAGGGGTGACGCAGTACATCTAAAAAGGTACCCTATTTACATTCATAACACCCTTCTTTTATATTACAAGTCTTTTAAGAGTCCCACACTGAAGTGTCACTTCCTGTATATATTTAAAAACACTCAATTACACATAACTTAGATTACTGAACTACCACCCAGTTAACCCCCCCCCCCCCCCCTCCTCCAGGTGACACTTGGGAGAGTCCAATTAAGGCGATTAAGGCCTCTGGCCTGCACTCACATGGGCGCGCCTCCATGTTTGTGCCCACGACCAATCACCTCAAAAAAAAGGAGAAACTGATGAGAAATTAGGAACAACACAAATGACTTCTAAATGAAAAACTAACTAACTAAAGTGGCACTTAAACTCAAATATAATCAAAGTAATAACCAGAATTAAGATTAAGACATGCCTTTATTCGTCCCTCAGTGGGGAAATTTGTATTGCACAGCAGCAAGAGTACAGAGTCAGTTAAGCAGTACAAAAATACACAATATAGAAAAATAAACAATATAAACAACCCAAGTACATTCATTCATTCATTCATTTTCCTCACAAGGGTCGCAGGGGCGCTGGAGCCTATCCCAGCTGTCTTCAGGCGAGAGGCGGGGTACACCCTGGACTGGTGGCCAGCCAATCACAGGGCAAACAACCATTCACACTCACATTCATACCTATGAACAATTTGGAGTCGCCAATTAACCTAGCATGTTTTTGGAATGTGGGAGGAAATCGGAGTACCCGGAGAAAAGAAAACCCACGCATGCATGGGGAGAACATGCAAACTCCACACAGAGATGGCCGAGGGTGGAATTGAACCCTTGGTTTCCTAGCTGTGAGGTCTGCGCGCTAACCACTCAACCGCCGTGCCGCCCGGTTAGGGTAACAATGGAAGATAATGTTTGTTTCATTGCTGCCACCTAGTGACCAGAATACTACATATCACTTGTATTTCAGTATGTTTTCACTAATAATTCATTATTTATTCATTAATTAATCTCTGTGATATAGCAAGGAACGACTGTGGTTCTCATCATATTTGACAATGACTTTAGATTTTCTTCCCGTCACTCACACACACACACACACACACACATATACACGTCACTGACCAGTTGACACAAGAGACACGGCTGGAAAAAGCCGATAATAGATAATTGTGATTAATGAAGCTGAGCCATTAAACAAATGCTGAGAAGTTAAGGAGAAGAGCGATGAATTTAGAGGGGTTGTCTTATATTCCAGAGTCGTTTTATACTCATTGTTAAAATAAACTGAATGTGTGTTTTCCCATTCACAGAGTCTTTGGATAAATGGGAGCGTCTGACCGTCGCCGATGCTTTGGAACCCGTCCAGTTCGAAGACGGCGAAAAGATCGTGGTCCAAGGCGAACCTGGTGATGACTTCTTCATCATCACAGAGGTAAGGTACCGTGCGGTCGCTACGGCGCCCGCATTGCCTGCCGATTGTAGACTGGACTTTATTGTAGTCATTCCAGGAAGTTGGTGGGCTCTTCTCTTCTTGTCTGGCAGTTTAGTTCCACCAGCACACACCACACACACACACACACACACGCACGATTGTTGTGTGAGGAGGAGACACCCCTCGCCCAGGTCTATGCAGGGCACCCTGTTGAGTCGGGGCCCCTGGTGCAGCTCCATAATAGGCCCCCCTGCCTGTCATCTTAACACACTTTTGATGAACTCCATACTCACAATGCACAAGTCAAGAAGGTCCATTGCTGGATGCAATCTAGTGGTTTTCTTTAGTCTCCACTTGGTGGCCAGTCTGTGCGTCTTTCTCACATTGTGATTACTTCTTCCCCTCTCGTTCCACGCCCCCTCAGTCCCTTTTGTGAGTGCTCGGTTGTCCATGGGAGCGGTGAGGTGCAGCTAAGCCACAGAAGGATTTATCAAAAGTGCTGAGTGATGCGTCCCTTACAGTACTTGTCCCCCCCCCTTCTTCTTTCTTCACTCGCCACGTCCTCCCTGCACTCTGACGAGTTAGCATAACATTACAAAACAATATCCCTGCACAAACATTTACAGACCGCTCCACATAGCGTATGTTCACATCATATTATCTCACCAAGTTTAGAGAAATCCCATTATGTGTGCACAGCCATGAATTATTTGGGCTTTAGGGCGCTGATATAACAGTTATGCATGAGTCATCAGAAGAAAGAAAGGGAGAGGAATCTGTGGGATTATAGCACGGAATGGCAGCATAGGAAGGACAGGCAAAGCGCTTTTAGCCAGGTGGAATATTCCAGTTCATCCTCTTTTAAGTTCTGCACAAGAGAACCTCTAAGATCCATCTGGTGAATACTGTTTGCCTTCGATAATAATGGAAATAAATGGAAATAAACATTAGGCTGCATGATGGATGAGTGGTTACAGGCCTCACAGCTAGGAGAACCGAATTCAATTCCACCCTCGACCATCTCCGTGTGGAGTTTGCATGTTCTCCCCGTGCATGCGTGGGTTTTCTCCGGGTACTCCGGTTTCCTCCCACATTCCAAAAACATGCTAGGTTAATTGGCGACTCAGCAATTTTACGAAAATAATACTATTAAGAGGGCTGCACGGTGTACGATTGGTTAACACGCAGGCCTCAAAGCTAGGAGACCCGAGTTCAATTCCACCCTCCTGAAACTCCAGTTTCCTCCCACATTCCAAAAACATTTTTAAAAAATCAGCAATTAAAAAAAAAAAATACTATTAAGAGGGTTGCACGGTGTTCGAGTGGTTAGCACGCAGGCCTCACAGCTAGGAGACCCGAGTTCAATTCCACCCTCCTCGGACTCCAGTTTCCTCCCACATTCCAAAAACATTTTTTAAAAAATCATCAATTTTACAAAATAATACTATTAAGAGGGCTGCACGGTGGGCAAGTGGTTAGCACACAGGCCTCACAGCTAGGAGACCCGAGTTCAATTCCACCCTCCTGGGACTCCGGTTTCCTCCCACATTCCAAAAACATAAAAAAAAAATCTGCAATTTTACTAAAATAATGCTATTAAGAGGGCTGCACGGTGGAAGAGTGGTTGGTACGCAAGCCTCACACCTAGGAGACCCGAGTTCAATTCCACCCTCCTGGGACTCTGGTTTCCTCCCACATTCCAAAAACATTTTTTTTTTAATCAGCAATTTTACAAAAATAATACTATTATGAGGGCTGCACGGTGGTCGAGTGGTTAGCACGCAGGCCTCACAGCTAGGAGACCGAGTTCAATTCCACCCTCCTGGGACTCTGGTTTCCTCCCACATTCCAAAAACATAAAAAAATCAGCAATTTTACGAAAATAATACTATTAAGAGGGCTGCACGGTGTACGAGTGCTTAACACGCAGGCCTGACAACTAGGAGACCCAAGTTCAATTCCACCCTCCTGGGACTCCAGTTTCCTCCCACATTCCAAAAACATGCTAGGTTAATTGACGACTCCAAATTGTCCATAGGTATGAATGTGAGTGTGAATGGTTGTTTGTCTATATGTGCCCTGTGATTGGCTGGCCACCAGTCCAGGGTGTACCCCGCCTCTCGCCCGAAGACAGCTGGGATAGGCTCCAGCACCCCCGCGACCCTCATGATAATGAGCGGTAGAAAATGAATGAATGAAAGTAAAACGTAGGAGTTGAAAATATCAACTGATAATGAAAAGATGAATTTGGCCAAAATCAAATCTGTGAAAAAAAAAAAATCTCAGCTGTCCCCGTGATTGTGGGTGCCTCTGGTCACATGACTTGGCAGCCATTTCCCTTCCATTTTTAGCTCATTAGACATCAACATGTTTGATCCCTTCCTCCTGTCCAGCCAGCATTTCCCCATCTAAGCGTCTCTCTTCCCCCCCTTGTCCTTCACGCCGCGGGGCCCAACTTTCCCAGAACTGGACGGCCTGGGGTGGAATGTGCATTGCTGGCTTTCACATGGGGTCAGGAGACTCTGATGCCTCCTGGGATGGAGATGAGAAAGAGAGAGAGAGAGAGGGAGGGACGAGTCACAGAGGGCAGAGAGGGATGTGTAGATAGGACGGTGGTAGTTTTTTTTTGGTCAGGACATGTGACTTTCTATCCTCTAATTAAGAAAATGTAGTAATAATTCATAATTCAAAAAAAAGTTTATTTTCATTTTTAAAAATTATTTTAATATTTTGACTTTATTGTTGTAAAATTACAGCAGTCTTTTTTTTGTTTTTATTTTTTGGTGGGGAATTTTCTAACTATTTCAAGTATTTTATCTTCTTAATATTATGACTTTATTCCCATAATATTTTGACTTTATTCATGTAATATTATAACTTTCGCCGCATCCTAAATTTCTTTTTTTCAAATTTTTCAACTATTTTTTCACTGATTTACAAAAATGTGAAAGTCATAATATTATGACTTTATTGTCATAATATCTAGACTTTATCCCCCTTGTATAACATCCAAAATAATTCCAAAAAAAAGTTTATTTTCATTTTAAGAAATTATTTTCATATTTTGACTTTATTGTTGTAAAATGACAGCTGTTTTTTGTTCCATTCCCATTTGTTTTTATTTTTTGGTGGGGAATTTTCCAACTATTTCAAGTATTTCATCTTCTTAATATTATGACTTTATTCCCATAATATTTTGACTTTATTCATTTAATATTATAACTTTTGCCGCATCCTAAATTTCTTTTTTTTAAACAAAATTTTCAACTATTTATTCACTGATTTACGAAAATGTGAAAGTCATAATATTATGACTTTATTGTCATAATATCTAGACTTTATCCCCCTTGTATAACATCCAAAATCATTTGAAAAATGACCTCAAGTTACAAGTTTATTTTCATAAAAAAATTATTTTAATATTTTGACTTTATTGTTGTAAAATTACAGCTGTTTTTTTTTTTTTTTTTTGGTGTGGAATTTTCCAACTATTTCAAGTATTTCATCTTCATAATATTATGACCTTATTCGCATAATATTTTTACTTTATTATTGTAATATTATAACTTTCACCGCACCCTAAATTTCTATTTCTTGTTCTGTATTTTACAACTTCGAACATATTTTCTAATATTTCTAATATTTCTATATCTGATGCATGTTCAAATGAAATAAAACCATTACCAATATTTCAAGTCTATGCCAAGAATTAAGAAAATGTATTAACATTGACTATTATATTGCATTTAAGCAGTTGGGTCTTTAACCAACCAATCATTATCAATGAGGGAAGCTGTACACTGACTACTCTAAAGCCTACATGAGAGGTACTTTCAAGGCATTCAGTCGATGGCAACTGGACTGTTTCAACCCAAACAGTCTTAGAAGACGTTTCTCCACTCATCCCGACAGGCTTCATACGTTCATTGACAGCCATATTTGTGAGGTACGTTATGTTCCTCCATGTTGATGGAGAGGACGTAAAGATGAAGACGTGAAGGGAATGTTGTAAACGGTGGGGAGCACCATGAAGGCGCACGCTCTCCTTTGTTTGCACCCGAGGCTCTTAACAAGCCTCTGTGTGTGTGTGTGTGCATGCATGCGTGTGTGTGTGTGTTTAGCTGCAGGATTTACACAAAATAAATTGGTGGAAGTTTATGAGTTTAAATAAAGCTCGGAGCAGACTGTCAACACTAAAAGCGTCTGGTAGATGCAGTGCAGAGCGGGGGCCGTTATCCCCAGCGGGGGGGGCATCGCTGTAGGGATGATGGGGATCTGATGGCGTGGTTGTGCCACAAGAGGAACGTGAAACTGACACTTTTTTGACACTTTTTGGTGTAATAATATAGACCGGGGGTCTCAAACACGCGGCCCGCGGGCCAAATGTGGACACTAGTTGGAGGCCCCGCCTTGATATGAAAGTTTAATGTTAGTGCGGCCCGCGCAAGTTTGATATGGATGCTGTATGGTATCATGTACCCAGAAAAAATTATTACGTTTGATTAATGTTCATGTTAAAGGTTAAATAACTGTTAATAGTTATCCTCCCTATCCGTGTGGAAGTGGTAAGTTTTTGGCTATTTAAGTTTGAAGGAAATAACTTGAAGGCTACAGTTTAGGTCGCTAGCTCTCTAGTTTGCGAGTTAGCATGTGTCTCAAGACCCTGCAGTTGCGCAATATGTTATAAAAAGAGTATAAATGTGACTATAGTCGTGTTTTGTCATGTCTACAGGGCTCTAATAATGCTTTGTTCATTTTAATATGAAAAAAAACTTCTGTATGTGACGAATCAAATTAAATTAAATTAAATTAAATTAAATTAAATTAAATTAAATTAAATTAAATTAAATTAAATTAAATTAAATTAAATTAAATTAAATTAAATTAAATTAAATTAAATTAAATTATTGAACCAGTCATGATATGCTATATATATCACTATATTGACACTTACTATGGTACCCATTATGTCATTGGATGGTCATATCACCTCGTACTTCGGTACGTGACAAAAAAAAATTAAAATTAAAAAAATTAAAAAATTAAAAATAATTAAAAAAAAAAAAAAATTATATTAGGAAAGCAGGAAGTGAACAAATGTAACAGTTACTGATTGTAAAAGTACCAGATGGAGGGGTAGGTTAATAAGCTTTGCTTCTTCCTACTCCTTTTGAACATGTGGAACTGTGAACTGATTATGGGATGCATTCAATTGTAATCTGATGCATGTTCAAATGAAATTAAATCATTACCATAATACATATTAACCTCTACCCTTGCAAGGGCATGCTTTTACACATCCTGCATTAGCTGCATTGATCCTGTGTGAATAGAATAAATCTCCATCGGTGAAACTGCACAGCAGCAAAGACTGTAGACTGTAGACTGAAGTCCTGGCAGGAAAAGACCAAGACCCCTTCACAGCCCCTCAGTGGCAGTCAAAATGAATTCCTCTTGAAGTGAATGTTTGTTTACAAGCGAGCTCAAGGGAAGTTAATGTCACAGGTAGGCTTGATTGACTCCCTTGCACAGTTCAGGTAATCTCAAAGTGTTTTTTTTTTAATTATGATATCTCATATCAGTGGAGATACAGTTGTACCGTTATATACGCCTGGCACTTTTTGGGTCCTCATTACGGTTGATTATATTCATATTTGGCATGGAAAACCCGGCCAGCATCAGCACAAGGAGCCAAGGGAAGGATTAAGGACAGTCCGGACTTCGGATTTGGCGCTAAAGTCCACACGTATGACAAAAAAAAAATGTTCTGTCACGCTTTTTGAGAGCGTGTTGTTCAACGTTGTGTTCGAAGAACATTTGGTGGAAGCTTGCTTACGTGATGCCAAACAACAGCTGCAGGCTTCGCTCATTCTGGGCAAAGGCGATGGAAAACAGATTTCCCTCAACGTTTGTTGTCCATGAGACTCAACGCTTATTTTGTGTGTGGAAGTGGGGTCGCTCAGGGATATTACATGGACCGCCGTTCGTCTTGGATGATTCGGTAGTTTCCATGTCGAGTGTTTGTATGTGTGAATGTTGATATGGGAATGATGGGATAGAGACACTATGAGTCATTTGTTCGGTGGATAAGTGGCTTCCATGTTTTGTGTTTATAACACTCTGAACAGAATGGAGCCAATCCAAGTGTTCATTCTTGATGGAATATGTGAGTTTGTGTTTTCGGGTACATTCGCCTCCCACGGAACAGGTGTCCATTCCAAAAAAAAAAAAAAAAAAAAGAGAGAGACAGAGAAAAAGAGACTGAGGCCCAAATCCTGTGCACCTGTGTCTTATGAAGCAAAGGAATTTCTCCTCAGCTTAATCCTCCTGATGATGTTCAGCTCCATTCAGAGGAACTCCTCCTTAACGCCCCCCCCCGCTCCCTTCTTTTTTCTTTATACCCCCCCCACCTTTCTGTCAATTCTCCCTCTTGTCTGTCCCGTCTCCAGGGAATAGCTTCTGTTCTGCAGCGCAGGTCCGACAATGAAGAGTATGTGGAAGTCGGACGCCTCGGACCCTCGGACTACTTTGGTGAGTGGATGTGGGCTCTGTGTCCGATTCACCAAATCACACGTGATTTCAGTATTCAATAAAAAGCAGCACATGTAAATATGCTAAGAGGTTTTATGGATTTTATTGCATCTTATTATGTGCCGATTATTAATATCAACTTTGCTTTTTGCTCTTTTTTACAAATATTTTATTATTTTCATGTATATGTATTATTATATTATATTATATATATTATAATATATATTATTATATATTTATTTATTTATTTATTTTTTAATATTAACTTTTTATTTACTAATTTACAAAAATTTACTTCTCATGATATTATGACTTTATTGTCATAAAATCTAGACTTTATCCCCCTAGTATAACATCCAAAATCATTCTAAAAATGACCTCATCCTCATATTACAAGTTTATTTTCATAAAAAAAATAATTTTACTATTTTGGCTTTATTGTTGTAAAATTACAGCTGTTTTTTTGTTACATTCCTGTTTGTTTTTGTTTTTTTTGGTGAGGAATTTTCAAGTATTTCAAGTATTTCATCTTCATAATATTATGACTTTATTCCCATAATATTTTGACTTTATTCTTGTAATATTATAACTTTCGCCGCACCCTAAATTTCTTTTTTTCAAATTTTTGCTGATGTTTTTTTCAAAATTTTCAACTATTTATTCACTGATTTACGAAAATGTAATAGTCATAATATTATGACTTTATTGTCATAATATCTAGACTTTATCCCCCTAGTATAACATCCAAAATAATTTAAAAAAAAAAGTTCATTTTCGTTTTTTAAAATTATTTTATTATTTTGACTTTATTGTTGTAAAATTGTTCCATTTCCATTTGTTTTTATTTTTTGGTGGGGAATTTTCCAACTATTTCAAGTATTTCATCTTCAAAATATTATGACCCATAATATTTTTACTTTATTATTGTAATATTATAACTTTTGCTGCACCTTAAATTTCCATTTCTTGTTATGTATTTTACAACATATAATTAGAAAATATTTTCTAATATTTCTAATATTTCTATATCTGATGCATGTTCAAATGAAATAAAACCATTACCAATATTTCAAGTCTATGCCACTAAAATGATCAATATAATTACATAATATTGCAAGATTATGATAATGAATTTTTTTTTCTCAGCTGTTTTTTGTAAAAGCGATGAATTTCTCAAAGCCTCATCAAAATGATGATTTTCATAAAATGACTTCCACCCCTTCCAGGGGAAATCGCCCTGCTGCTGAACCGTCCCAGGGCGGCCACCGTGGTCGCCCGCGGCCCCCTCAAGTGCGTGAAGCTGGACAGGCCCCGCTTTGAGCGCGTGCTGGGGCCCTGCTCCGAAATCCTGAAGAGGAACATCCAGAGATACAACAGCTTCATCTCCCTCACAGTGTGACGTGGTCGGAAAGCCACACCAGGGATTGGGGGGGGGCGGTAGGGGTTTGTGGTGGGGGGGGTTGCAAGGGTTTTACATTTCCAACGTCAGGGTGCTCATTTCCTGCCTTTTTTTGTTTTCTTTGATTTTGCATCTTCTTTCTTTGATGGCGTGCACTTTGACTCGACCCGTGCTGTCACGTAGCTTTAACGTCAAAAAACGCCGAGGAGACGGTAGACTCCATTTTGTCTTGTTAACCAATCATACGCGGCGTGCCGGCTGTGTGGGATGCATGCCTCTCCCAGTGACTTTCATGCATTTACGTGCAGTGGGAGGAAGCCAGCACACCTTTTCCCTTTGCTTGCGGATTGTGGTTTGCCTTTTTTAATGGGGGGGGGCTTCAGACCTGCACGACACACATTCATGGAGGGGTGACGACGATATGGATTTCCAGCGCTACTTGAAGGAAAAGTACACTTTTTTATATTTTTTTTATTTTAGCCATCATCCACAATCTGTATGTGCGACATTAGCGTTAGCTGTGGCTAACTGCTTAAGGCATTGGGAGAGAGTAAGCTTAAGCTAGTCGCACTGCATTGTGGCAAGGTGTCACTACGCCACTAATGTAGTTCTTCAACCTAATGTTGTTAATAACAATAACTTTATCCCCCTAGTATAACATCCAAAATCATTCAAAAAGGAAGTTACACGTTTTCACTGATTTACGAAAATGTGAAAGTCATAATATTATGACTTTATTGTTATAATACTTTATCCCCATAGTATAACATCCAAAATAATTCCAAAAAAAAGTTCATTTTCATTTTAAAAAATTATTTTAATATTTTGACTTTATTGTTGTAAAATTACAGCTGTTTTTTTGTTCCATTCCCGTTTGTTTTTATTTTTTGGTGGGGAATTTTCCAACTATTTCAAGTATTTCATGTTCCTAATATTATGACTTTATTCCCATAATATTTTGACTTTATTCATGTAATATTATAACTTTCGCCCCATCCTAATTTTCTTTTTTTCAAATTTTTCAACTATTTATTCACTGATTTATGAAAATGTAAAAGTCATAATATTATGACTTTATTGTCATAATATCTAGACTTTATCCCCCTTGTATAACATCCAAAATAATTCCAAAAAAAGTTTATTCTGATTTTAAAAAATTATTTTAATATTTTGACTTTATTGTTGTAAAATTACAGCTGTTTTTTTTTTGTTCCATTCCCGTTTGTTTTTATTTTTTGGTGGGGAATTTTCCAACTATTTCAAGCATTTCATCTTCATAATATTATGACTTTATTCCCATAATATTTTGACTTAATTATTTTAATATTATAACTTTTGCCGCACCCTGATTTTGTATTTCTTGTTCTATTTATTGCAATTTAGAACATATTTTCTAATATATTTTCTGATATTTTTCTAATATTTCAAGTCAATAGCAATGTTGCTTGGTTAGCATGCAGCTCACATGATGGAAGCAGAGCCTTGCTGGTGGAATAGGTGTGTCCCATTATGCGCATTCTTAGCTGCCTATTTTTAGAGCATGTCTCACTATATGTACTTATAATATTGCACATTTTTTTTTCTCAGAAAAAGTTTTTTTTCTTGATAGAATACAAACTTTTGACTTTATGGTCTTTATCTCCAAGGCGTCTAATATGTAATGTAGCTCTGATGTATACGCGTTCTTGATCCTATCCATCCTGGTCACTCCCAATGAGAAAAATCTTTAAAAAAAAAATTTCATATTTTCTCCTGGCAAAATAAGTATTTATCAGGACAAAATATTAAAAAAAAAAAAAAGTGTACTTTTCCTTGAAGTGTGATTTGATCCATTTATGGCGGAAGTCTTCTCTTGCGGTTGAGGCGGTGGCGTGGGATCGTCGTGGGATATTTGGGTCCAGACCGCCACACGCCCGTACACACGCACATGTCTCAGGATTTTCCAACACGCAACATCTGATCCTTGCCGTCGCTTGTTTCTTTTTTTTTTTGCTGGCCCAACGCTTTTGCAGCATTTTGCTAGTAATGTTGCGCAGTTTGATTCCGCTCTTTGAAGTAATATAAAATAAGAGAATATATATATATATACGCTTTCTTTGCTGTACTATCATCTGTCTCATCCCAAGCAGCTGATGCGATGATGTGAAATGAAAACTTGTTTTCTGTAGCGATTCTTTTCAACAATCAAAGCATCTTAAGCCAATAATAAAGATCAAGCCTCTACAGCGTCTTGCATTTATTCATACTAACATCACTTTTTACATCTTTTTATTATTCTTTTTATTATTCTTTTATTATTATTATTTTGTTATTATTATTATTTTATTATTATTCTCCTAAGATTATAATTTTTCTACTTCTATCTAGTAATTATAATTTATTTCCGGAATATTTTCACTTAATTCTCCTAACATTTCAACTTTTTCTGTGACCTAATTCTTCCAAAATGACAACTTTATTCAGTGTTTTACTTCATTTGTTATGTCCTACAGGTGCCCCCCCCCAATACATCCAGCCCCTCCCTCCCGCCTGTCCCTCCTGCACTAAGCAAAGTGTCAATCATCCATCGGGCCTCCTCCCAGCCGGTTTTTCAGCGCAGCCACACAGCTTTGACACATTCCTCCCCATCTTAATGCCCACTAAATCAACTGAGGAATGTCCCCCCCCCCCTCACTAACCCCCCCGTCCGCACTCACACACACACATCATATACATTCATCAATGAGGTGTGTTTTATTCTCCTTTGCATGTTCTACTAACATTGTAACCTGACTCACTTCTCCTATTGTGTCGTTTAGCTAAAAGAAAGGAGTCTCCATACTTCCATCATTCCGGTGTCCCAACAATTCCCAAATCCCAGGTACAGGACAGGATCTTTGTTTGCGTTATTAGGCAAAGAGTCTGCACTCTACACGGCTTTTGTTGTGAGTGCTTTTAAATATGCTCATAAGCATCTTAAAGTACACTCACGGCAGGGAGGAGATTTATCCCAGCATGGGAAACTTTCATGTAACCTTTGCCAAAATATGTCAGGATAAGATGGCTGGGAGTCATTTGGTGTGTGCGTGTGCGTGTGCACGTGCGTGTGTGTTGGATTTGTTCTCAGGAGAGGATGTTTTATTTGCTGCAACATTTTTTTTTTACATCTATGAATGTCGCCCAAGGTCGTTCTCATGGTGTGCACCGTGTTCCCGCGTATCCACAGATGCAGACTAATTAAAAGGCCCGCCAAGGGTGGGCGGCCGCCTGCATCCAGTCCAAGCGTTTCCCTTCTTTGGGGGTCTCAGAAAATGCAACAGCAACTACCAAAACAAGCCAAACCAAAGACAATGAAGCCACAAAAGAAAGAGCACACACCTGAACTAAATAAGGAGGATGAAATTAGGGGCAGGTGCGTCAAATAAGCAGAAACAAGAAAGGAAGTAGTTCCAAAATAAGGGCACGGAAACCGGAACAGAGGAAAAAAAGGAACTAAAAAAGATGTCACGAGGGGGTAACGCCCACATCATGACACTTATGATTGTAAAGTCATAGTTGTATGAGAAAAAGTTGTAATATTTCAAATTTTAGAGCTCCTACAAAGAGAAGGTCATCATATGGTTCAAAGTTAAAGTTTGACTTTTACTATATTATAGTGGGAAAAGTAATCTTACAAAAAATGTAATAAAATGTTTGTATTTTACTATATAATATTATATAAAATATATATAAAATATTATATATTTTTATTTTATTTTATTGAATAGAATAAAATGATGAAATGATGGGGAAATAAAATGTTCAGTAGTGCAGAAAAGTTATTATAGGAGGTTAAAGTTATAGGAGAAATGAGTTCTAATTTTATGAGAATATGAGAAATATGACCTTGCAAGAAGTGTTAAAAAAATAAAATATATCTTATATTTATTCTTGTCATTATTTAGTTTGATATTACTGAAGAAAGTTGTAATATTACAATAAAACATTGGAATTGTACAAGAATAAAATGATGAAATGATATGGAAATAAAATGTTCAGTAGCATACATAGTTATAATAATATTAGCAGAAAAGTTATTATACAAAAAAATATCACTCTTAGGAGAAATTAGTTCTAACAACTGAAGAAAGTTGTAATATTACAATAAAAACTTACGATTTTACCATAATAAAGTTCAGCAGTATTGCAGAAAAAAGAAATTTCACAAAAAATATGGAGACGATATTTGTCAATCCTGATTTTCCATATTTCCCCCCCAAATACTCCTTCATAGTGCCCCTAGTCTTTGGATCCGAATCCCAAGAGGGTCCGTCTCCTCTCGGCCTTAATCACGACCCCGCGGGGTCAGAGGTCGCCACCCGGCCTGGTCACAGGTGAATGAGCAACACTGAGGCTGATGGGATTGAAAGGTTAGGGATGGGAGGGGGGGTGTCGATGCTGAGGTCACGGGGTGGGCTAGAAATGGAGTCCAAAACCGGGTCAGAAGATCATCACAAGGTCCGGCTCAGTGGACTTCCACCTCTCTAATGGTCACCGCCAAAGCACTTGGTGCACTTGGTTAGCTGTATGAGCATCGGTCCGAGTCCCGACATCCAAACAAATAACAGTTTGCTTGCTAAATAATACTTTGAAATGGCCCCCAATGGTAAGCTAATGTTGGTGAGAAGACGCATTTATCCAAGAGGAGAATGAGGGCGGCAAGAAAAAGAGCCAAGGGGAGACTATGGAGTGTCACGATGGATGTAAGCTTTTTAACCCTAAGGAGAGTCCAAAAATGGGGCAGTGCAGCCAAGTGGAGACTGTGGACAATATGAGTCAGAAGACGCATTTATCCAAGAGGAGAATGAGGGCGGCAAGAAAAAAAGCCAAGGGGAGACTATGGACTGTCATGATGGATGTAAGCTTTTTAACCTTAAGGAGAGTCCAAAATGGGGCAGTGCAGCCAAGTGGAGACTGTGGGCAATACAAGTCAGAAGACGCATTTATCCAAGAGGAGAATGAGGGCGACAAGAAAAGGAGCCAAGGGGAGACTATGGAGTGTCATGATGGATGTAAGCTTTTTAACCCTAAGGAGAGTCCAAAATGGGGCAGTGCAGCCAAGTGGAGACTGTGGGCAATAAGGGTCAGAAACTCATTTATCCAAAAAAGAGAATGAAAGCGGCAAGAAAAAGAGCCAAGGGGAGACTATGGAGTTTCATGATGGATGTAAGCTTTTTAACCCTAAGGAGAGTTGAGGGTGAGGGCAGCACCAAAATGGGGCAGTGCAGCCTAGTGGAGACTGTGGGCAATACAAGTTCATCCATCATCCATCCATCCATTCATCCATTTTCCTCCGCTTATCCGGCAATAAGCCACCATGGCCCATATTTCCATATGAAGAGTATGACAAAATGGGGCAGTGCAGCCAAGTGGAGACTGTGGGCAATACAAGTCAGAAGACGCATTTATCCAAGAGGAGAATGAGGGCGGCAAGAAAAAGAGCCAAGGGGAGACTATGGAGTGTCATGACGGATGCAAACGTTTTAACCCTACGGAGAGTTGAGGGCGAGGGCAGCACCAAAAAGGGGCAGTGCAGCCAAGTGGAGACTGTGGGCACTACGTCAGCATCCAGGATAAGCTAATACCATATGAAATGGTACGCAACCATCGGGCTGCCTCGGAGAAAGTGAAACAGGGAACGAGATAGCATCTGTTTGTTATTCTGCTTTTCTTTCCCAAGCTTGTTATTGTTAGTCATTTCCTGTCCGTGTTTGCTAATGCGGACATTTTAGCAACTTTGACACCGGCCTGACAACTAGCTTCAGTTTTGGACACACTTGCAAAGCCACAAACATAAGTCCGAGGGGGGCGGGGCAGAGGGGGGATGACTAGCATTTTTCTGAGCGCACATGACTCTGTCCTCCCCTGCCCACGTTGATCCGAATCCAAACACAATCCATCTCCTCTTCAGGCCGCCTCCCTGGGGAGGAAGCTGGGCATTGTCTCAATGATTCCATGTTGTCAGTGCCTCCTCCTTCTCCTCCTCCTCCTCCTCGGAGGGGCTGGTCTGAGTGCATCATAAAAGTAGTTGAAATCCGCGCTAATCACATTAGGGAGATGAAGGAATGTAATGAGGCAAAAGTCCCTGTTGGACTATTTGGGAAACGCTCCCAGATGCCGACGCAGATAAATGCTAATAGCTGTGGGAGGCTCTTGTCGTTCCCAAACTGGCACACCGCGTCTTTTGTTGCATGTATTTAATTAGCCGCTTCTCAAACCCCCCCCCCCCGGGTGGCGGGTGCCACGTTATCCTCCACGATAGAGCACACACTCGGCACAGGTGTGCAAAGTCACAAGTCAGTGGCTTGTCAAGTGCTTCCTGATTACCACGCCACCTGAAGGCATCTTCTTCCGGAAAAGGCCGAGGCGGGTTGTCCACCGTCTCCGTTAAAGCCTGCAGGAATGTGTGGATTTGAAGGAGGGATGAAACCAGAGAGCACTCTCGTTGATGCTTAAGCCCATAATGGAGGCACTTCCTGTTGATAATCAGTGTGTTGTGATCTCCAGCCCCCCCCCCCCGCCTCGGGATTTTGACACTTCATTTTAAATCCTCGGAGAAGGGGAGGAGTGTTTGTTGTTATGGTTGTGGTCTGGGTGCCATAATGACTGAATTAAAGTGGCATCAAAGGCATGCCCCCCCCCCATCTTTAAACACATGAATGCAACATTTGGCCACAATGAATGGATGGAGGACTGGGGGTCCTAGGGTGTCCTGGAAAACTTGTGGACTGGTGCCATGCAGTTTTTCATTTAAGGCACAGAAAAAAAATAATACATAAAAAAATTCCTGAAACTTCCAGTATCAGGGTCGGATTATTTGTCACCATCCATGCTATGAAATGGATCCTTTGATGGTACCACTGCCATCAAATACCAAGTATTAGCACCGTTGCGGTAAAACGGACCCATAAAGTGGGTCAGGATCATGGCCCCGTGAGGTAAGTCCAAAACCCCGTCATAGTTTAACCTGAGCCCAATTGGACCCGAGGGCTGAATGAATGTGGAAAGGACTCATTTGTTGGTTTAGTTTCTGACACGTATCCCAGCTGACTCATTGGGCAAGAGGCGGGGTACACCCTGGACAAGAATCCAACCTCCGGGAAGACCCGGGACACATTGGAAATTGGCTGGGAGGAGCAGGATGAAGAACACGGACAAGGTTTTTAAGCATTATTATTTGAAAATATTGGTTGGGCTGTGGTGGGCTCTCGGCCATCAGTTTACATGTTCTCCCCGTGCATGCGTGGGTTTCCTCCGGGTACTCCGGTTTCCTCCCACATTCCAAAAACATGCTAGGTTAATTGGTGACTCCAAATTGTCCATAGGTATGAATGTGAGTGTGAATGGTTGTTTGTCTATATGTACCCTATGATTGGCTGGCCACCAGTCCAGGGTGTACGCCGCCTCTCGCCCCAAAGACAGCTGGGATAGGCTCCAGCATCCCCTGAGACCCTCGTGGGGATAAGTGGTAGAAAATGAATGAATGAGTAAAATTAATGGGCTGCACAGTGGACGAGTGGTTAGCACATAGACCTCACAGCTAAGAGACCCGAGTTCAATTCCATGAGTTTTTCTCCTGGGACTCCAGTTTCCTCCCACATTCCAAAAACATGCTAGGTTAATTAGCGACTCCAAATTGTCCATAGGTATGAATGAGTGTGAATGGTTGTTTGTCTATATGTTCCCTGTGATTGGCTGGCGATTAGTCCAGGGTGTACCCCGCCTCTCGCCCAAAGACAGCTGGGATAGGCTCCAGCACCCCCCGCAACCCTCGTGAGGATAAGCAATAGAAAATGAATGAATGAATGAATGTAACTTAAACCAGGCTGCATGGTCGACACGTGTTTAGCGAGCAGGCCTCACAGCTAGGAGACCCGTGTTCAATTCCACCCTCGGCCATCTCTGGGTTTTCTCCGGGTACTCCGGTTTCCTCCCACATTCCAAAAACATGCTAGGTTAATTAGCGACTCCAAATTGTCCATAGGTATGAATGTGAGTGTGAATGGTTGTTTGTCTATATGTGCCCTGTGATTGGCTGGCCACCAGTGCAGGGTGGAATAGGCTCCAGCACCCTCCGTGAACCTTGTGAGGATAAGTGATAGAAAATGAATGAATGGCTTTATATTTGGACTTTATTGTTGTTTTTTTCTATTTCTGCTGGTGGGCTGCTCTCGCCCGAAGACAGCTGGGATAGGCTCCAGCACCCCCCAACCCTCGTGAGAATAAGCGGCAGAAAATGATAGTTTTCCATTATAAAGTATTGCTACAGAAGTATAGCCTTCATTTTATATGAGATTATCTCCTCAACATGGCTAATCTGCTTCACTGCAAAGGTCCCTTAATCTCACCCATTCTTTTTCACTTTCACTTTTTCCACCCCTCTCCACCTCAAGTGATAAATGTGTCTCAAGTCAAGCAGAGGAATCCCACAGAGCCCCCCCCCCCCCCTCCCCAGATGTACATCATCACCATCATGGGCACCAGCAAGCACAGAAAGGTAAATGAAAAGTGAAAAGAAAGCCCCTTCCTGACATGTCAATTGGTGTCATTATGAGGGTTTAGTCCCTTAATGCATCTCTGAAGACAGCATGTAATCATACCCCCCCCGTCCCCGTCCCCGTTCCCCCCCTCAGTATCTCAACATTCTTACTTAGTAGAACTTGAATGTAGCTTGTCTTTAAAGGCTAATGTTGATGTATGGCTAATGTTGATGCATAACAAAACAAACTCCATGTTTATTATTATTATCTGCATCCTTGTATATACAGTATGCGTCCCAATTTCACATCCCAATGCATGAAGCCCCCCCCCCTTCACTCATTGGTTTATATTTGTGCCACGATACAGTCTTAATTTCTACATCCAAGTCACACAAGGTGGGGGACGTAGTGGGAGTTCCCAGTGGGGGCGGTCAGGTCAGACCACCGCAGAGTCGGGGAGACCTCGGTCTTCCTCCTCGCCCCGGTTCCCAGCGTTCCCGACATGGCACACATGTGGAAAAGGTCAGGTCTTGATAGACAACAGAGCACCGCCAATTACTCCGCTATTTCTTTGACTTGCTGGAAGTCCCCCGTTTTCTTTTCTCTGTGTGTGTGTGGACTTTTTTTTCATTCATAAAGAATAAAGAAGCAGTGTTCAAGGGGGGGGGGGGGGGGGGGGGGTGAGATGGTGGGGGTCCGCATGTAAGGACTTGCGCAGGGATTGGAGATTGTCGTGTGTTCATTTGTGGAAATCGGAGAAGGTGCATAAGAGTGTGCAGGTGTGTGTGTGTTGACATTATATACAGTCCGTGCCTGAGCGTATTAGACAATTCAAGCGTGGAATAACATAACATTCCCAATCCCGTTCTAGATCAACTCATTCCGCTAAATCACCTTCAGCTTCTTCATTTCTGAGGTGCCTTATGTTCCCTGAGGTAGGGGTGGGGTCATGCTCAGCTTCACAATGTTAATGTACCCCCGACCCCATCAATGAACCGCGGCTCCCCAATACCGGGTGGCACTCATGCAGCCACAGACCGACACGACCACCACCGTGCTGGACTGTAGGAAGGACGCAATTATATCCATACTGACTCATTTTCATTGGCTCATCAATTGATGCTGCTGTACCCTGACTACACCACAGCATAGTCACCTTTCATTGCTCACGGAAAAGTCAACCACTTCATGGACTCCTCATTTAGAGTTCGCATATGCACAAAGAACGGATTCGAACAATGGAACAGGGACTCTTTGGTCCCATTAAAATAACCAATTATCTAAGAGAAATATGATCTCATGAAGAACTATATTTGAAACACTTATATGCTAGGACTACGTTAAAAAGCCATAGCATTTCAGTATGTGGAATCAAACTATGGAATGGATTGAGTAAGGAACTCAAACAATGCACAACGATGAGCCAATTCAAGAAACAATACAAGCAGTTGATGTTTGCTAAATACAAGGATGAAGAGTCTTGAACCAGTCATGATGCTATGCTATATATATCACTATATTGACACTTACTATGGTAATAAAATAAAATAAAATAAAATAAAATAAAATAAAATAAAATAAAATAAAATAAAATAAAATAAAATAAAATAAAATAAAATAAAATAAAATAAAATAAAATAAAATAAAATAAAATAAAATAAAATAAAATAAAATAAAATAAAATAAAATAAAGAAAGCAGGAAGTAAATAAATGTAACAGTTACTGATTGTAAAAGTACCAGATGGAGGGGTAGGATTTAATAAGCTTTGCTTCTTCCTACTCCTTTTGGACATGTGGAACTGTGAACTGATTATGGGATGCATTCAATTGTAATCTGATGCATGTTCAAATGAAATTAAACCATTACCATTTCTGTTCGTATTAGTGCTCTGCACTGGACTCAAACTCGGGGACTTTGGCCAAAAGACTGTTGACCCATGTGATCAACCCATTTATAGGGTGGGATAGGGTGCCTATCCCAGCTGTCTTTGGGGCAAGAGGTGGGGTACACCCTGGACTGGTGGCCAGCCAATCACAGGGCACATATAGACAAACAACCATTCACACTCACATT
This sequence comes from Doryrhamphus excisus, assembly GCF_030265055.1. Classification (NCBI taxonomy): domain Eukaryota; kingdom Metazoa; phylum Chordata; class Actinopteri; order Syngnathiformes; family Syngnathidae; genus Doryrhamphus; species Doryrhamphus excisus. Next base: position 5,577,526 of record NC_080480.1, on the reverse strand, counting down.
CATACCTATGGACAATTTGGAGTTGCCAATTAACCTAGCATGTTTTTGGAATGTGGGCGGAAACCGGAGTACCCGGACAGAACCCACGCATGCACAGGGGTTCAATTCCGAGGGTGGAATTGAACCCTTAGTCTCCTAGCTGTGAGGTCTGCACGCTAACCAATCGACCGCCATGCAGCCGAGATTATGTGTTGTTTTGTAAAAAACCTCTGAAGCAACGGTGGGCAAACTACGGCCCGGGGACCACATGCGGGCTACCAAGCGTTTGAATCCGGCACTCCAGTTGCTTTGTAAGTATTTCAACTTTTAAATTTCAAAAAATTAAATTTGCTGTGGTGTGATGTTTAAAGTGCTCCTGGAAAAAAGGGACATGAGAACACATAGCTGATGGTATGACACTTTTACACATAAAATTAGACGATTAGATGGACAATTTGGAGTCGCCAATTAACCTAGCATGTTTTTGGAATGTGGGAGGAAACCGGAGTACCCGGAGAAAACCCACGCATGCACAGGGGTTCAATTCCGAGGGTGGAATGGAATGGAACCCTGGTCTCCTAGCTGTGAATCGACCGCCGTGTAGCCGAGATTATGTGTTGCTTTGTAAAAACCTCTGAAGCAGCGGTGGGCAAACTACGGCCCCGGGGGCCACATGCGGCCTACCAAGCGTGAATCCGGCACTCCAGTTGTTTTCCAAGTATTTCAACTTTTACATTTCAAAAAATTCACAATTTGGTGTCGCCAATTAACCTAGCATGTTTTTGGAATGTGGGAGGAAACCAAATTAATCAACCTATAGCTAGCAAAAAAAAAAACCTACCAACTAATCAGACCAAGTCCTTTTTGAACCAAGCAGCCTGGATCTATCATGTTTCCTCTGTGGTTGAGAGTTCAACTCTGACCCACACAATGAACAGTCAAACCCTGGAACCCCACGTGAGCCGATTCCCGCGAAAGCCTCGAACAAACTGAACAAACATGCCCACGCTTTGGCTAGCTTCTAACGACTTCCCAGTCATTTCTCTCTTTGGTGCCATTTCTCCCTCGCACCACATCTCCACTTCCCTCAGGATGACCTTTTGGAGGAGAGCGTGAGGAGAGTGTCCGTGGTGTGGTACAGGATATTGAACACGAAGATCATCAGACTGAGACAGAGTTCTTTGTTGTGTCAAACACTCTATGGGTGTTTACGTTTTTTCTACGTCTTTCGTACGTATTGTTGGCATCAGGTTAGGGCAAAGTACTGCACAGTCTTACAAACATCTCCATCATCTGTTATGAGTCCATGACTTGTGGTAAAGAAATACTACCTGGTGGTATTACGAGACTCCGCAGTTGCTAAGCATGTAGCCGAATCCCTGCTAGTAAGCATCCCCATAAAAACAACAACAAACCAAAACAAAAAAAAAAAGTAGCTGATTCTTGGAGCGCTTACAAGGGCGGCTGCCGTCTTTGGCTTCCCCGTGACTCCTTCGCGTTCAGGTGAGAGTCGCGGTGACTCCCGTGTATCTGCACTCGTTTGTTTGTGTGTATAAAAAAAGGTTGCCCGGGATATGCACTCTGCTCTGGATATATTCCAGGACTGGGACTATATCGCAACCAGCTATTGGAATCCACCTTTGCTCCTGGACAATTTCACCTGACTGTGTATATGTGTGTGTGTGTGTGTGTGTGTGTATGAGTAAGCCAACCATAAATGTAAACGTGGCTTCTAAAAGGCCCCCATCACAAGACAAGCTCTTGTTAAATGACACATTAAAGAGCCCAAGGCAAAAGCCACTAATGGCTCCCGCTGTGTCATCACGGGCGTAGATGAGTGAGTTGAGGTTTAAGGAGAACAAAGCCTGTGGAGGAAGATCAGTCGCAGTAGTGACCTGCGTCTTTAGACCGTGACTCATGCAGCACACCGTGTGTGTGTGTGTGTGTGTGTTTGTTTGTTCATCGCAAGGCAATCCATGCGGTTTTTCGACATTACAAGGTGCGATAGAACGAGGATTCCCTGATGTGCTCGCAGGAATGTGCTGCTATCAGTTCATAAAGTTTCTATGATCTTTTTTTTATGATTGCGTCTTACTAAAGCATAACTAGCTTTGTTGGTGACGATCATTGGGACGTCTTATATTACGTGACAACAACTTGGACTCGTTTCCGGTGAGGGTTTGATTGCAGGATTGGGCAGGATCTGCTGGACGAAACATCGGAGAAGGTTGCTTACCCTGTGACGCGACCTCAGATCAGGTGAAGATGGATGGATGGTTGGATGGATATCAGGATAGTTTTTGTGACTCCAATTGTGACATTAGCCATGTTTACATGATTCCGAATGGAATGTTTCCGAATGACCTTTCCGAAAACAATGGTATACATGGAAAGGAATATTCCAATCTCTTGTCTAAGTGTACCGCTAAATCAGAGGAGGTTGCTGCCCCTTCGACTCAACCTCAGATGAAGATACAGATGGATGGATGGTTGGATGGATGGATATCAGGATAGTTTGCTCCAATTGTGACATTAGCCACGTTTACATGATTCCGAATGGAATCCTACCGAATGACCTTTCCGAAAACAATGGTATACATGGAAAGGAATATTCCAATCTCTTGTCTAAATGCGCCGCTACATTGGAGGAGGTTGCTGCCCCTTCGACCTAACCTCAGATGAAGATGGATGGATGGTTGGATGGATGGATATCAGGATAGTTTGCTCCAATTGTGACATTAGCCACGTTTACATGATTCCGAATGGAATCTTTCCGAATGACCTTTCCGAAAACAATGGTATACATGTAAAGGAATATTCCAATCTCCTGTCTACATGCTATAATCAACCAGAATAGTCAACGGGACATGCACGGTAAAACGTAAACATCAACATCATGTGATACCGACTTCCAATCTCTTGTCTAAATGTGCCGCTACATCGGAGGAGGTTGCTGCCCCTTCGACCCAACCTCAGATGAAGAGGAAGTTGGATGGATGGATGGATGTATGGATGTATGGATGGTTGGATGGTTGGATGGATGGATGGATGGATGGTTGGATCGATGGATATCAGGATAGTTTGCTCCAATTGTGACATTAGCCACGTTTACATGATTCCGAATGGAATCTTTCCGAATGACCTTTCCGAAAACAATGGTATACATGGAGAGGAATATTCCAATCTCTTGTCTAAATGCGCCGCTACATCGGAGGAGGTTGCTGCCCCTTCGACCCAACCTCAGATGAAGATGAAGATGGATGGATATCAGGATAGTTTGCTCCAATTGTGAAATTACCAAGTTTACATGATTCCGAATGGATTCTTTCTGAATGACCTTTCCGAAAACAATGGTATAATGGAAAGGAATATTCCAATCTCCTGTCTACATGCGCCGCTATAATCAACCAGAATAGTCAATGGTGCATGCGCGGTAAAATGTAAACACCAACATCACGTGATACCGACTTTTCCGAGTTTTTCTTTCACTTGTTGGAATAACTTCATATTGCCAGTTTTTTGTTCGTCCGGTCTTGGAATTTCGTTTGGATCAAAAACAGGGCAGTCGATTGGTTAGATTCTGTTCCACAGATGGCGCTAATGCACACGAAAGCTGCTTGCCAACCGCCAATAAACAACAGAAGAAGAAAAACACCACGAAGAAGAACGCAGTCTGACAACTTTCCGTTTAAGCAGGTACAAGATACCTCAATCGAATTGGGAAAAGGAATATTACATCCCTGTGAATCCGATTATATATTCATTCGGATTGGCACTTTTCCTTCGGAATGAGGTATACAAAGGTGACATTCTTTCCGTTTGAGCAAATAACGCTAGGAAATGTGAAGCTAATATAGAGTTTGTCACATTATCAGGACAAAGTCAGTTTCCGACAATTCTATGCTTTCCAAGTCTGTGGGAACAGTTTTGGGAACTATGATTCCATTTTGGATCGCCATCAAAACAACAACTGCAGTTAACTTTTTACGCCTACTGAGTCATCCAAGGCAACTCTTATATATCACGTTCTTATACCTTACCTCAGAACCCCCCCATAAGCCCCTTTCACTACACCCCCATGCTCCCGTCATGAGGAACGATATGTGTGGCCTGGAGGAGAACATGGAGTCATCACCACTTCACTCCTTCTCTGCTGGGCCTTAATGGCTGAATTTACGGTGCTGCAGCATCAATAAAAGACATTTTATAGGGTTAAAAATGTTGTTAGGCGCACTGTTGCCCGTAAACATGTTGCCTGTAAGCTCATGAAGAAGTCAGCGAGGGGGGGGGGGGGGGGGGGGGGAGTACAGTTTGTAAAACTACCCACTTGCAAAGCAGCCCCCACCTTTTTTCCCCCTTTCCACGCCGAACAATCCCTCGCTCCTCTTCCTTTTCCCACCGGGATGTGAAGTGACTCATCATGGCATGTCACAGACCGGGAGGCTGACCAGTGACATCACCATGACGACGCCGCCTGGCACAATGGACCAGTCAGTTTTATTGCATCAACTCCCGTGTGTGTGTTATGGAGACCCCTCGGGTTACTCTCGGACGGACAAGATGGCAGGTAGACCACCTGGTCAGGTGACCTTATGCCTCCCCACCGCTGATTGTCACCTCTGGCCGCGTGCGCATCACGTCTGTGCGTCTCACCTCCTGCAGGTATGTTGTCTTTTATCACCCCTCCGCACTCCCTAAGGGGCTCCTCCGCCCGGACCTCCCAGTTTCTGGTCCGCTCCTGACAAGTTAGGACCAGTTAAACTGTTAACCTGCCGTTAACTAGTTGTTTCCTGCCCCCACAAGTCCACACCAGTCCACTGTGGACGTGAATTGGTGAATTGTTATTCATGCCCTTGTGTTACTACACCAGCATCATCATCATCATCAAGTCTTATAGTCAGGCTTTAGACTGTAGGGGTGGGCAAACTTTATGACTCATGGGCCGCTTTGAGTTAACAAAATTGTCTGGGGGGGGCCAGAATATAAATTTAACACACACACACACACTGATTTACGCTTGAATTATTAGTCTAATTAAATCTGTAAAAGTGTCATACAACTAATTTAATTTTTTGAAATTTAAAAGTTTAAATACTTAGAAAGCAACTGGCAGGCCGGACTCAAACGCTTGGTGGGCCGCATGTGGCCCCCGGGCTGTAGTTAGCCCACTTCTGCTTTAGAGGTTTTTACAAAGCAACACATAATCCCGGCTGCACAGCGGTCGATTGGTTAGCGTGCAGACCTCACAGCTAGGAGACTAGGGTCTAGGTACTAGGGACTAATTCCAAGGGTGGAATTGAACCCCTGTGCATGCGTGGGTTTTCTCCGGGTACTCTGGTTTCCTCCCACATTCCAAAAACATGCTAGGTTAATTAGCGAATCCAAATTGTACATAGGTATGAATATGAGTGTGAATGGTTGTTTGTCTATATGTACCCTGTGATTGGCTGGCCACCAGTCCAGGGTGTACCCCGCCTGTCGCCCAAAGACAGCTGGGATAGGCTCCAGTACCCCCGCAACCCTCATGAGGATAAGCGGTAGAAAATGAATGACTGATAAAATACTTAGAAAGCAACTGGAGGGCCGGATTCAAATGCTTGGTAGGCCGCATGTCGCCCCCCGGCCGTAGTTTGCCCACCCCTGATTTAGAGGTTTTTACAAAGCAACACATAATCCCTAAGTGAGTCAAAGCTTTTCTTCCCGTCACATACACCCAATGACAAACAAGGTCTGAACAAGACTGGTCGTCTTATATTTGGGTTTATTTGGGTTAGCGCTCAGACCTCACAGCTAGGAGACCAGGGTTCAATTCCACCCTCAGAATTGAACCCCCGTGCAAGCAAGGGTTTTTCCGGGTACTCGGGTTTCCTCCCACATTCCAAAAACATGCTAGGTTAATTAGCGAATCCAAATTGTCCATAAGTATGAATGTGAGTGTGAATGGTTGTTTGTCTATATGTGCCCTGTGATTGGCTGGCCACCAGTCCAGGGTCGCCCAAAGACAGCTGGGATAGGCTCCAGCACCCACCGTGACCCTCGTGAGGATAAGCGGTAGAAAATGAATGAATAATAAAATACTTAGAAAACAACTGGCGGGCCGGATTCAAACACTTGGTGGGCCACATGTGGCCCCCGGGCCGTAGTTTGCCCACCCCTGCTTTAGAGTTTTTGTTTTTTTTTACAAAGCAACACATAATCCCTAAGTGAGTCAGAGCTTTTCCTCCCGTCACATACACCCAATGACAAACAAGGTCTGAACAAGACTGGTTGTCTTATATTTGGGTATTTTCTATGCCGCTTATCCTCACTGGGGATATTTAACTTAACTGTCAATGTGATTATATGACTTTGTGTATAGATATATATCATATAGAGTAGAGTATGCATGTAGGTTCACATATCCTGCATGGATTATTCCATTTGTGCAGGTGTGCCTGACAGAGTGGCTTCAGTGGAACCCTTAAGGGCTTCATCTTTTCACTCTTGCATACAAAAGGGGGTGGTTTTAGTTGAGTGGGGGGGTGGTGTTGGTGGTGGGGGGGTATGCTCTTGAGTCTCAAGTCAGCCAACCAGCTCCCCTGGTGGAAGAAGACGCACCATCACGGAGACGCGAGTGGGAGGCGCAAACTGCACGGAGCTGCACGCCGCCTCTCTATAACCAGCAGCTCACACTCTCTCCCACTCCACTCTTCTCTCTCACTCCAACCTCTCCTCTTCCACTCCACTCCACTCCACGGACACTCAGCAAGCTCTGGATGCCTCCATGCATGGACAACTTTTTCACTTCTTTTCCCAGGATCTTCTCCACTGGATTATAACTTTTTAGAGACACATTTACAAAAAAAAATTATATTTTTTTGCGTGTACGTGGGTTTGTGTGACAAGTGCACTTCCCGTCTGCCTTGCTGGGATTGTCCCACTTTGAGGAGTTATGCTGAGCCGCTTCCCTGCAGAGGAGTAACAGGAGTTTTTGCAAGCTTAAACTGGAAGCAGAACCACCACCAGTTACTGGTTTCTCTCCCTGAGGGGATGGTTGAGGGTCCTCGGGGGCCAGGAGCGACTTTGGGGCTCCTCCACGACTGCTTCGTCTCGTTTGGGGTTCAAACCAAATTAAAAGGGAGATGAGAGCCACAATTTGTTACTTCCTGCTGTGGACGTCCTACATGCTTCTGGCCACCGCTGAGGTAAAAAAAAAAAAAAAAAAGTGAATTATCTGAATTTTATTGCCAAGTCACACTTGTGATTTATTCCTGTGGGAGAGTGGGGGGGTCAAAAAGCAGAATTTGGGGGTGCATTGGCAAGCTAACAACACGCTGGGTTATTTTTGGCTTTTGTTGCCTAATTTGTTTGTAGCCTGAGCCAAGCGGGCAAACGTTTGCGTTGGTTGGGCCCAACGCCTTCATGGGAACCGGTAAAAATAGCCCCCCCTTGTCGCCCCCGCACAGCCCAGAGTGGAGAGGCACCAGCATGTGCAGGAGCGCAACAAGTGCAAAAAGTACATCAGCAAAGTGCGCACATGTTGCGCGCTGCTGCCGCTGCGTAGCGTAAACTGTCATAAACTCCTCGGTTACTGGTGCATAAGGCGCTTTTGCACGCTTTCAATAAACACTTCTTTGCGCTTAATTGAAGACATTGTGCACAATGTGTTTGGCGCAGTTGGCGCAGTTGCTGTAAAAATAGTTGCAACGCGCCTCCGTGCTTGTTGAAACAAGAGTTTATTAGCAGCCAACAACATTTGCACTAAAACATCACTAACCGCCCCCCCCCTCTCTCTTTTTTTTGCACCCCTCCTCACCCCCCTCCTCCTCATCCTCATCTTCATCGTGAAGGAAGTGCAGTTTCCACAGGAGCTGATAGACAGACTGGCCCACAGTGAAATCCACAGCATCAGCGACCTCCAGCGGCTACTGGATATTGAGTCCGTAGGTAAATTCTGCCTCAAGATACCTCCTTTTTCAAGTATTTATATATATACTGCATATATTATTATTTATATATAACTCACTGTATGGGTCATTTTACCAAGTCAGATCAAGAAGGGAAAATTGCTTTAAAAAAAAAAATCCAGCTAATGAAATTTCGTGCCACATGGCCGAAATTCACAGCATTTCCATGTAAGCATATCATAGCAGGTTCCCTTATGCCATCCCATACACATATGCCCCCTAGTGGCTACTATGAGCAGCATACATTATGGCATCGCCATCATTCAGTTTCAATACGTTTCAATTCTTAAAAATCGTTAGGATGCCGAATAAATGAGCATGATCACCATTGTTCCGTCAGATATGCGATTAAAAAAATCCATTAAGTGGTGTTCAAGTACTGGTGTTGGATTTTCAGCTCATTTCTCATGTTAAAGTCTACGCTTGTCAACAAACTAGCGCTAGTATGAATGGTGGTTTCTCAGCATTCACGCAACAAATATGTTCAGTGCAAAAACTTGCGCTAATGTGAATGGTGATCTCTCAGCATTCACACAACAAATACGTTCAGTGCACAAACTAGCGCTAGTATGAATGGTGGTCTCTCAGCATTCACACAACAAATACGTTCAGTGCACAAACTAGCGCTAGTATGAATGGTGGTCTCTCAGCATTCACACAACAAATACGTTCAGTGCACAAACTAGCGCTAGCGTGAATGGTGGTCTCTCAGCATTCGCACAACAAATATGTTCAGTGCACAAACTTGCGCTAATGTGAATGGTGGTCTCTCAGCAGTCACACAACAAATATGTTCAGTGCACAAAGTAGCGCTAGTATAAATGGTGGTCTCTCGGCATTCACACAACAAATACGTTCAGTGCACAAACTAGGGCTAGTATGAATGGTGGTCTCTCAGCATTCACACAATAAATGTGTTCAGTGCACAAACTAGCGCTAGTATGAATGGTGGTCTCTCAGCATTCACGCAACAAATATGTTCAGTGCACAAACTAGCGCTAGTGTGAATGGTGGTCTCTCAGCATTCACACAACAAATATGTTCAGTGCATAAACTAGCGCTAGTATGAATGGTGATCTCTCAGCATTCACACAACAAATATGTTCAGTGCACAAACTTGTGCTAATGTGAATGGTGATCTCTCAGCATTCACACAACAAACATGTATAGTGCATAAACTAGCGCTGGTATGAATGTTGGTCTCTCAGCAGTCACACAACAAATATGTTCAGTGCACAAAGTAACGCTAGTATGAATGATAGTCTCTCAGCATGCACGCAAATCTTTGCAGAATTCACACAATAAATATTTAGCATGCATATCATATCCTTAACATGCACACTGATATTTTTGGTGTTAGCATTCACACAATATTTATTTTTGGCGTGCGATAAGATGAGCATCGGCACCGTAATTACTGTATTCCTGGTGTTAGTGTGAATGTTTGTCTCTCAGCATTCCCACCGGACTTGAACATTGCATAGTTGTGAGGCAGCGTAGTGAAGCGGTGTTGTTGCTTTGGCACACACACACCCTTCATGCTCTCCTGGAATCAAGTGCACAGGGCATCTCCACGGTAACGCCACTGGACAGGAAATAACTGTGCACCCAGGGAACTCTTGGAGACGGCACACAGCCGTGTCATGCGTGATGAAACAATCACCATCAACACGACCATGTATGTTTTGGGGGGTTTCCTTCAGGAATATCATGTTAGCTTCTGTTACTGCGCTAACTTTGATTCATATTCCGTAAACAGGGAGAGAAAATCCAAATGATTCATTTCACGCCTGCACCCCACAACGGTGGCCGCGGCTTTCTAATGTATGCATGGAGAACCCGGAATAGACCCCCTAAAGGGGGCTCTAGCATGAGAAGAAGTGTTTATAATTGAATTAACATGTCTGGCTTCAAACGGAGGAATGTCTCTCAGGGTAACAGTAGTAGGCTGATTATTATTACGAGGACATAAATCTGTCTGAGGGCCAGCTCGGCAGCCCTGGCAAGCCCATTAAAAGATTTTTGACGCCAGCCTGAGGGGTATTTTCAGAGCTTTTGTTGCAAATGTCCGAGACTTTTCAAAGCTGCACGTTGGTCGGAGTGTACATGCGAAGCAGGCCGGAGCTGCAATCTATTTTGGGGATGTGGGAGATGTGACAAAAAGTGTGACAGAAATAATGTGGGAACTGTCGCTGGTAGAATGACTTCCATGAATCAGCCTCTTAAAGATGTTTGGATTATTGGCAAAGGCCTCCAAAAATATGGGGGGGGGGGGCACTCATGGATGCTGGCTGGAGTTTTGGTTTTTGGCTTCCGTAGAGGACACGGAAAGACAAGGGATCGGTTGTTGTTGGTAGAGATGGGACTTGGTATTCCTGCTAAAAAATGAGCTAGTTATTGTTGTGCAACCAACCTTTCTGACCCTGGAAAGATATGAAAACTACATTTCAGTACATCGTCACCTCTGTCAGATACAAGCTTTAATAACAGTTCCAAGCAGCGCTTAAAATAACAAATTAAACTAACCACGACACGCACATGCATGCAATGTAGATGTGTCCTATAATTACTGTAATGAAGTTACCCCGCCTGTTATTGAATCATAGTCACCTTTCACGTAATATAAACAAACAAAGACGAATAATCTACGGTAAAACTGCATCATCAAGTGAGGAGGTCTGAATTGCTTCAAGGCGTATTGATCCACCCACATTTTAATCAGAGGTGTGGCGGCATAGCCAAATAAATCCACAGAAATGGAACATTATGGTGGCTCAAAGTCCCCTTTTTTGTACAAAATAGACTTTTCAATTGATCTTGTGTCCATTCATCGAGTAATCAGTCAGACCCTGGACCAGGGGGCGTCAAAGGGGCTAGGGGGCCACATCACAGTTTTGCCTGAAATTGCCGAAATCGTGGTGGGTGCTGGAGCCTATCCCAGCTGTCTTGGTAATGGTAATAGTAATGGTTTTATTTCATTTGAACATGCATCAGATTACAATTGAATGCATCCCATAATCATAATCACAGTTCCACATGTCCAAAAGGAGTAGGAAGAAGCAAAGCTTATTAAATCCTACCCCTCCATCTGATACTTTTACAATCATTAACTGTTACATTTGTTCACTTCCTGCTTTCCATAACACAGTTTACTTTTACAATCAGTAACTGTTTCATTTGTTCACTTCCTGCTTTCCATAATATAGTTTAAGTTTTTTTTTTTTTTTTAATAATGTACCTCATACTTCGGTATCTGTCTTGATAAGCAGAAAATTATTGGTATCAGTTTGAAAAAAAAGCAACTAAAAATGATTAATCAAATACCAAAATAGTTAATTAATTGGATATTCAATCAATAATCGATTAATCAATGAATTGTTGCGGCTTGGGAGTCTCTTTATGAGCACTAAATTTGGGGGAAAAAATTATTTCACTTGTTTGCAGGTTTTTCATGGATGAAAAAATATCCTTCTTACTTGTGGACATGATACCAACTCTAAAAAAAAACAAAAACAAAAATGCTTTGCTACACATCTTTAAATAATAAAAATAAAAATAAAAATAAAAATAAAAATAAAAATAAAAATAAAAATAAAAATAAAAATAAAAATAAAAATAAAAATAAAAATAAAAATAAAAATAAAAATAAAAATAAAAATAAAAATAAAAATAAAAATAAAAATAAAAATTCTATCCATCTATCTATCCATCAGTGAGCATGGTGTTAGCATCATAGCTCACATCGCTAAGCTAGCATTACCCCACTCTAGTTAACAGAGTGATTAACAAGTCGTAAAAAGTCTTTTCTGTCTCAGCGTTTGCTAACATGTTTCCGCTACTTCCATTCCGCCATCGACTGTTTCCCCTGCAAGCCTGCTGACAATCTGATGGACAAATATTCTCCCTTGGAAAAAAAAAAAAACCCCAAAAAAAAAAAGCCAACAGAGATCTCTTTCTGCGCTGCTGAAAAATGGACTACACGGTTTATAAAAGGACGTCTTTATGTTCTCCCTCCGCTGGTGCCGTGGCTCTGACACAAAGTGTCCCTCCTCCTGACAGGAGGCGAGCGAGCGGAGGCACCCTGGGAGCTTTTGGCCGGTGACCCGTGGTGTTTAAAAGGTTGTTAGGAAGGAAAATCATGCGGCTAAATGACAAGCAGAGCGTGTGAGCGCATATGCCGAGTATAAGACGCTTTCCTCTCTGTGGATCGGCGTCACTTTCCACAGACAATGAATGTGGTGTATTAACGCAGGAAATCCCTTCAAGTGGGATTTGGTGGTGAGAGCACAAAAGGCGTTGGATGAGAGCCACATATCTGGCCTGTGGCGATGCTTTTGTTGTGCGGGTGTACGCTATAGGTCGGAACACGCATGAGGAGTTTATGTAGCGCCGGGAGTTTACATGAAGCCAGCAGGTGTGAGCGCCGGACTCCACCCACTGCGCAAACATTCAGACTCTGCTCTTTTCGGGAAAGGCCGGGGTTGACTTTATTATTTTATTACCAGTCTGCTGTAATATTCAGGGTGGAGACCAAAACAAGCTTTATCAGATGGGTGCAAGCAAGAGAGAGAGAGAAATAGCTGAGCCGAGAAAAACATGTAGTTCATAGTAGCCTGAAGTCATCACAAAGGTAAACATTTAGGGCGAAATGAGAGACACGACAGCGTTAATTAAGCGCACGGTTAATGGTGACCGAGTACCCGCCTGCTCGTTTTGCTGAGTCGCTGGGAAGGTTCAGCCAAACGACGACAAAGTGTTCACTTCAGCGAACCTTTTCAGGAAGTAGCGGTTAGCTTGTCTACCCTCAAACGACAAGTGTTGAAAAAAATACCAGGTATTTTTCCATGTGGATGGAAAAAGGTCTATGAAATAGCTATGTGAGCTATGATGCTAACACCATGCTCACTTGATGGATAGATGGCAGAGCTTTTATTTTTAAGACGTGTAGCGAAGCCTTTTTGTAGGAAGTAAGTAAGAAGGATATTTTTTCATCCATGAAAAACCTGCAAACAAGTGAAATACCCCTCCCCCCAAATTTTGTGCACATAAAGAGACTCCCAGGCCGCAACAATTCATTGATTAATCGATTATTGATTGAATATCCAATTAGTTAACTATTTTGGTATTTGATTAATCATTTTTAGTAGCTTTTTTTTCAAACTGATACCAATAATTTTCTGCTTATTAAGACAAATAACGGGATGCACGGTGGTCGAGTGGTTCGCGCGGAGACCAGGGTTCAATTCCACCCTCGGCCATCTCTGTGTGGAGTTTGCATGTTCTCCCTGTGCATGCATGGTTTTTCTCCGGGCACTCCGGTTTCCTCCCACATTCCAAAAACATGCTAGGTTAATTGTGGTTAACACGCAGGCCTCACAGCTAGGAGACCCGAGTTCAATTCCACCCTCCTGGGACTCCGGTTTCCTCCCACATTCCAAAAACATTTTTTAAAAAATCAGCAATTTTACAAAAATAATACTATTAAGAGGGTTGCATGGTAGTCGAGTGGTTAGCACGCAGGCCTCGCAGCTAGGAGACCCGAGTTCAATTCCACCCTCCTGGGACTCCGGTTCCCTCCCACATTCCATAAACATAAAAAAAAAAATCTGCAATTTTACAAAATTAATAGCTGCACGGTGGGCGAGTGGTTAGCACACAGGCCTCACAGCTAGGAGACCCAAGTTCAATTCCACCCTCCTGGGACTCCGGTTTCCTCCCACATTCCAAAAACATGCTAGGTTAATTGGCGACTCCAAATTGTCCATAGGTATGAATGTGAGTGTGAATGGTTGTTTGTCTATATGTGCCCTGTGATTGGCTGGCCACCAGTCCAGGGTGTACAACGCCTCTTGCCCCAAGACAGCTGGGACGGCGGCCATGTTTTTTAACCGATTTTGCTCAAATTGTCCAACACATGTGTTTGTGTGTCCCCTAATGATGCGTACCCAATTTGGTGGTGATTCGGCTGAACCCCCCTTAAAGTGTACAGTATGTTGATCATTGTGAGTGTAAAAGTCTCTACTTCCCAGCAGTCTTGAATGCAACATAGAATTCCCATTCTGACAGTTTGGTACAAATAATAGTTTTTCTTTGCCATAATGCACTGGTCCAAAAAGAAGAACCTAAACAACTCGGATTGAGGGTCACCAGTTGGCCACTATTAACGTGACTGCCTTCTGTTTTGACGAGGTACGGGAAACGATGTTATCGAGAGGCCCAAGCATCACAAACACCACAACAACAACAACAACAACAACAACCATCACCATCCCAAGAACTACTCCCATCACCCTGGTCACTACAGCGACCTGAAGAGCTCGCAGCTACACAGCCGTCGCAAGAGGAGCATCGGTAAGGCTGCTTAGTAATACTACTGCTAATAGTAGCTAATAGTATTGCTCCAATGTGTACAACTTTTAGGATGGCTAAGCATTCTTCATTTGGTTAGAATCCACATTTCTAATGGTATAGAAATAGATACTTTCATCCGGATTGGATCCAAATGGGGTCTTTTACATGCATGTAAAAGGGAACTCAAATGTATTGAATATGTCACAAATAATAATCCGATCAGGTTATTGATTGTTTTTGCAGGCTCCTAATTCATTTTGTAGATTTGGATTCAATTCTATTCATATTGTATATGTTAATACAATAAAATTTGAAATATTCTAATTATAATAATTATATACATATATTTTTTAAATGTTATTTTATTTAAATAGTGGTTATATTATTTTATTATTATTATTATTATTATTATTATTATTATATATGTATGTATATTTAATATATTTTATTAAATTTTTATTTAAATTGTGGTTATATTATTTTATTATTTATTACAATTATTTGTAATTATATATTATATATATAATATATTATATATTATATGTATGTATATTAATTTATTTTATTTACATTTGGTTTATTTAACATTTATTATTTGTTTCATTATTATTTATTTAATAATTTGTTATTATTTATTTTATTATTATTTCAATTCTGTTTATTTTATTATTATTATGTTATCATGTTATTATTTTATAACATTATTATTATTTAATCTTTTATAATATTATTATTTACAACATCTATTTTTTTAATTTAAATGTTTATTATTTTTAGTATAAACTCCAAATACATATTAAATATTGTTTTACATTCATGTTACTTGTTTTTATGAATTTTTATTTTTTTGGACCGAAGTTGCATTACTGCAATTCAGTGATGCCGTGCACTTCATCTTCATAAGCGCGTTAATAACAGAAGCAGGTGAAACTTAGCACTCATTTCCAACTAAGCTAATATTTAGTGGCTTTTCCACGCCGCCTTAATGAAGCAGTACACGTAGCATTTATGCTTTCATGTGCTGGTGCGTGAGGATGCACTTTTGGATTGTCCGGAGGGCTTCCAAGATTCGAGACACGCGTCAGGAGAGGAATATGTCCTTGAGTGTGGAAATTCCAGACATTCAGGCTTCAAGTTGCAACTCGCCTGGTGTTCTGTCAGATTTCTTCATAAAATGCCATGCTCTATGATATCTGATCGTGGTGCGGAGAGTGCCATGGAGTGTGTGTGAGTGTGTGTGTGTGTATATTCCTGACGGCACAGTACTTGAAAGGAATATAGCGTTAGGTCATATTTCATTGACATGCTTTATAAGTGCATGGAGTATATGTTGGAAGTAGTCCAAATAGATCTTCAGATGTCTTTCCTTCACTTGAGCACGGGGGTTTTCAAAGTGTAGCAGCGTGAGCCTCGCCTGATTGGAAGACAGAGTACGGCTGGGGCTTCCCAGCTTTTTATCTTTTAAAAATATATTTTTTTACACTTTTCTGTTCGCTCTCTTATCATTCCTCAAAAAGATTTTCTGTTACCTTCCAGGGAAGGTCGGACTTTTTTGCAGCACATCTTGAAGGAACAATTTTACGCATCATCATCAATGTGCGACACAAACACACAAGTCTCGTTTTGTGCATTCTAAAGATATAAAAACAGCTAAAAAGAGACAGCTAATAATGCACAATAACACTACACCTAGCATCAATAACAAAAAGACAGCAACAGTGGCGGCAGCTCATTCCGTTAGCGGCCTAAGGCATTGTGAGCGGAATTAGTCGCTAACCGGCTAGTAGCTAGCTACTGTGGTGTGTCGAGGTGTCACTACACCAGTAATGTAGTTCTTGGGTGTAAAAATGTTGCTGTAGCTTGGCTAATATGTAGCTTGCATAATGGAAATGGAGCCTTGTTGCTGCTTTTTGGAGGCTTTATGGGTGCGCCCCCATTATGTGCATTTTTAGCAGCTTCTTTTTTAGCTGTTTTTGTATCTTTAGAATATTCAGGACGTGTGTTCATGTCTCACATGTTCATACTGTTACAAATTTATTATCATAAAATTTCAATTTTTAAATATGACTTCTTTTTCCATTTCTGCTCAGGTTTTTTTTATTTCAACTATTTTATTTATATGTTCATATGTATTCATATATATTTTATTTATAATTTTATAATTTTATAATTTTATAATTTTATAATTTTATAATTTTATAATTTTATAATTTTATAATTTATAATTTTATAATTTTATAATTTTGACTATTTTTGTAATATAACCTTTTCCATGCCCCAAATTCATTGTTTTGTATAATATTACAGCTTTAAATAGCATCTTTCTTCAGTATTTCAACTGTATGCTACTAAAATGATATTATTAATCCTCATAATATTGCGATTTTTAGTCCATAAGGTGTACCGGATAAGCATTAGAGGTGTTTTGTGAATAGCGATGTTGGGCGTGATCGGAGGTGAGCGAGTGAGTCAGGGAATAATAGCTGCAGCAAAGGAATGCAACAAGCAGCTGGGAGTGAATGCGCACATTACAGCACGATATCAGCACGATATCAGCACGATATCAGCATGATATCAGCATGATATCAGCATGATATCAGCATGATATCAGCATACACTGGGACTATTTCATAGCCAAGGCTCAATTGACTCAATTAGCTCCGCCCTCTCACCTTCCCCGCAGTCGAGGAGGCGGTCCCGGCGGTGTGCAAGACGCGAACGGTGATCTACGAGATCCCCAGGAGCCAGGTGGATCCCACGTCGGCAAACTTCCTGATATGGCCGCCCTGTGTGGAGGTGAAGCGCTGCACGGGTTGCTGCAACACCAGCAACATGCGCTGCCAGCCGTCCCGCAAGCACCACCGCACCGTTAAGGTAAACACACTCTCACATTCATCCACTTCCTGTTGTCCTCGTCATTGTATATGCTGCGACAATTTCGCTCTCAGGAGGTAAGTAAATGACCACATACCGAGTGGTCGGCGGCGTCGGCGGCGTCGACGGCAGTAACACCCCGCCACCCCTCCCCCGGTCCCCATACGTCTTCCATTACAGCCGCTTTCACTACTTCATCACTCAGTCCTGCGCTTGGACACGGGCCAGTGTGCCAAAGCTAGGGCCGTAGGAAAGGGGGTGGGGGTTGTCGGCACTTGTCAGTCAGGGCGGGGTGGGCGGCCCCGTAGGGGTGCTCCAAATAGATACAAGACCACCCGTGTGAAAAATGTCTGCCGTTTGACCCGGTTTCTTTGGTACACAATGGGGAAAATGAACTGTCCATCCATCCATCCATGTTCTCTCACTCACTCGGGGTCCAGGTCATGGGGGCGGCATTCTCAGTAGGGAAGCCCAGACTTCCCGACCACCTCTTCTAGTTCCACCTCGGAGACATGATACCTCGGTTCTGCCCACAGGGAGGTGTCTGGGAGAAAATGAATGTTTTTGCAACAACATGTTCTGAACTCCTGTTTCCATCCATCTTCTACCGCTTATCTGAGGTAGGGTCATGGGGGCAGCAGCTTAAGCAGGCAAGCCCAGACTTCCCAGACTCCCCGGCCCCTTCATCCAGCTCCTGTTGGTGGGTTCCTGATGATCGGAGTCCACTGGGCTGGTGCCAGTTCGCACCAATGCTATTTGCTGTGGCGCCTAGTGTCCCCAATAAGGTGCCTAGTGGCATGCAGTTGCTCAAAGTGGCTCATGGTGGCCCGTTACGGCGGCAAAAATTGAGTTTGGCGGCAAGAAAATTCTAAAATGTTTAAAATTTTCGTCACGCCACTTGCATCAAGCAATCAGCGCGAAGTGTTGGCTAAGTGGAAAACAAAATGTAAACAAACAATCCGCCGGAATGTAATGGCACGCGCCAAGATTCGCTTTGAGTCCACTGGGTCGGTGCCCAGTACAACAAAGTACATCAAAGAGTCTCACACAAAATAAAACTAAAATAAAGTAAAATTATTCAAACAACATGCATGCTAGGTTAATTGGCGACTCCAAATTGTCCATAGGTATGAATGTGAATGGTTGTTTGTGTATATGTGCCCTGTGATTGGCTGGCGACCAGTCCAGGGTGTACATTGCCTCTCGCCTGAAGACAGCTGGGATAGACTCCAGCACCCCCGCGACCCTTGTGAGGGAAAGCGGTAGAAAATGAATGAATGCCCAGCGAACATTAATTCGGCGGCACTACGCGCCAATCACATAATTTTTGGCGCAAACTGGCACCAACTGGCGCCGGCCCAGTGGACTCCTAGCCTTGGTCACTCGCTTGTACTCGCCATCTTGTCCTTTTGATCACTGCATCGAATGTGGCGAAGCTTTCAATTTAGCAGATCTACGTTCCTACCTACGATCTAAAATGTCTACATGGATTCCAAATGCCCATCCATGTTCTTGAGTATGTCCAGTTCTTGTTGGAAGGCCCTGTGATAAAAGAGGGAGGGACTCCAAAAGGGGGGGTTGCAGTTCCCAGAAGTTTCTTTTGGTCGCTACAAACACGTCCTCCTGCTCAGCATCAGGAAGTCAAAGGCCCGTTCTATTTACACATCGCTCTTGGTGGAGGTATGGCAGCTATGGGCTCTGTTTTTGGGAGACAACTGTGGGATAAACAGGACCGACGGGGTCCAGAGTCTGGACTCGATTGTCTCGTCTGAGTTGGAAAGAGACAACTCTGTCCTCGAGTCTGTGCATGGGTTCATTGGGCGCGACCTAGACGCGACCTGATCCGGTCTCATCAGGTTTTTTTTTATGGGCAGAAATGCTGAGTCACATTGAAGCAAGACCAGCTGTCTGCGTCCAAACCCGTCTGTCTCTCTGGGAGTGAGCGTGTGGTCAATGGGACCTCTGTCTGCCGCCACCGAGACAAGGACCGAGACTCGACTCAGACCGGAATGCCGCGATTCTTGGGAAAAACTAGCACACTCCAGGATGGGCCGACGGGGTCCATCCACAGGAGACAGTGACTGTGTTCGAAACCGCATACTTACTACTACATAGTACTTCCATGCCCATACTAGCCACACTCCATACTGCATACCCAATCCATCAGACAGTATGCAGTATTTACACAACAGCGTACTACATGATAACCCAAAATGCATTGCGATCCTACCCGAGCCGAAATTGAAAACTCTTTAAATTCATTACTTTATTGAATTTTTTTTTTTAATCAAACGAGAAATTGGCCATTTAGATCCCGAGTATGCCATTAATGTATCCAAATACCAACTGTTTACAATTTAGTTTGGACAAATTCGGCTAAATTTAAGCTAGCTGAAGTGAGCAACGCAATTTCTACCGCTTATCCTCACGATTGTCGCAGGGGGTGCTGGAGCCTATCCCAGCTGTCTTCGGGCGAGAGGCGGGGTACACCCTGGGCTGGTGGCCAGCCAATCACAGGACACATATAGTCAAACAACCATTCACACTCACATTCATACCTATGGACAATTTGGAGTCGTTAATTAACCTAGCATGTTTTTGGAATGTGGGAGGAAACCGGAGTACCCGGAGAAAACCCAGAGATGGCCATGGGTGGAATTGAACTCGGGTGTCCTAGCTGTGAGGCTTGCACGCTAACCACTCATTCACCGTGAAGCCTGGTTTAAGTTACATTCATTCATTCATTCTTCGGGCGAGAGGCGGGGTACACCCTGGTGGCCAGCCAATCACAGGGCACATATAGTCAAACAACCATTCACACTCACATTCATACCTATGGACAATTTGGAGTCGCCAATTAACCTAGCATGTTTTTGGAATATAGGAGGAAACCGGAGTACCCGGATTGAACTCGGGTCTCCTATCTGTGTGGTCTGCACACTAACCACTCATCCACCGTGCAGCCTTCTGATTATTTATTTATTACACAAAATAAAACACCCCCTTACTTTTCTCATACAAAAAAACCCATAGTGATAAATCACTGCTTTTACTTTGAAAACAAGAAGCGAACCAACCGCGGTTTGGTCCATTCTGCTGCTCAGTGTTGAACGTTTTTTGGGGTTTTTTTCCGCGGTGACGTCACGATGCATTGCATCCTGGGTAATTTGAGTGTGAGTAGTAAGCTGATGATACGTACTCAACATTTCTAGCGAATGCAGTATGCATCCAGGAACTTCTCGCATACTACCAGTGTAGACACACAAAGAGTTAGTATGAGTAGTAGGTAAGTGTGCGGTTTCGAACACAGCCATTGTCTTTTCTATTCATTTCCTGTCTCTCCTCTCAGCGTTTGGGCGCCAATAGATGGACTTCATTCATTTACATTTCCCCAAATGCGCCTCATTTATAACTAATACATCTAGCTAAAATACGTCCAGCATCATGGATGCTCTTCTGGCCCCAAACAGGTGCTTTCAGGACAGGACGGACCGAGTCAAGTACGAGTGTGTGTGTGTGTGTGTGTGTGTCGACATTCTTTCACACATTGTGTGCTTGTGTGTGCACGTATGAATCACAACGCCTCTCTTTGCTCTCCCGACGGGTAAACACGCCACGACACGGGTGGAAGAATGGGTGTCACTCATCCTATACGCACGCCTCTGAAGCCATTCAGCGTTTGTTTACCGTGTACGCCGAGCAATGAAGCAATTACAATTCATGGGTGGACATGCTAAAATCTCGAATCGCGAGAGGTGAGGTGGTTCGGGCATCTCGTCCTGGCGAGGTTGCTCCACCTGTTCCGACCTGGATAAACGGACCAAGATGTCCTTGAATGAACCGTAACGCATCAAACTGAGTCTTATAGTACTTATGTATTTCCTACGGCGGCACAGCGGTCTAGTGGTTAGCACGCATACCTCACAGCTAGGAGACCAGAGTTCAATTCCACCCTCGGCCATCTCTGTGTGGAGTTTGCATGTTCTCCCCGTGCATGCGTGGGTTTTCTCCGGGTACTCCGGTTTCCTCCCACATTCCAAAAATATGCTAGGTTAATTGGCCACTCCAAATTGTCCATAGGTATGAATGTGAGTGTGAATGGTTGTTTGTCTATATGTGCCCTGTGATTGGCTGGCGACCAGTCCAGGGTGTACTCCACCTCTTGCCCTGAAGACAGCTGGGATAGGCTCCAGCACCCCGGACCATGGTGAGGCTAAGCGGTAGAAAATGAATTAATTAATGAATTTAACTTAAACCAGGCTGCACAGCAGGCAAGTGGTTAGGCCTCACAGCCAGATGACCCGAGTTCAATTCCACCCTCGACCATCTGTGGGTTTTCTCCGGGTATTCCGGTTTCCTCCCACATTCCGAAAACATGCTAGGTTAATTGGCGACTCCAAATTGTCCATAGGTATGAATGTGAGTGTGAATGGTTGTCTATATGTGCCCTGTGATTGGCTGGCGACCAGTCCAGGGTGTACCCCGCCTCTCGCCCAAAGACAGCTGGGATAGGCTCCAGCACCCCCCGCGACCCTCGTGAGGAAAAGCGGTAGAATGAATGAATGAATGAATGAATGTATTTCCTCCTGATTTCCACACTGAATGATGCGAGTGGGCTCAACCTTTAACCGTATAAGGAAGCTCCATCAAATCATGATGGTATATTTTGGCAACAAGTCACTTTGGTTGGCCCCCGTCTTCAAGTATTTGGCAGAGGTTGGAAGGGGTCATCGGCTCACATCTGTGTAAACCAAAGAAGGAGATTGTTTCCGTGTGTGTGTGTGTGTGTGTAAGAGAGAGAGACACGGTGCGCCGCTTCATGCTAGGCTACATAAACTCCCCCACCGCAGCGTAGCGACAAGGTCGTTTGTGCGCGAAGGAAGACGGGCCGCAGAGTAATGAAGTGTTGATGGCTGCCGGATCAAAGCGAAGGGCGGATGTAGTCACGGTGCTAACCCCCCCACCCACCCCCCCGCATCCTAACACACTGACTGTTACCTCGGCGACAGCGGGTCAGATGTTGAGCCTGGTGGTAAAAAAGTGATGATTTATGAAGCATCACGTGATTGTTTGCTACTCCCGTTTGAAAAGGAGCATGGAGGCCGGGCGGGTCATGGGAGCATCTCGACCGGGTCAGAAGTCGGAGCGTTTGGCTACTAGCACACAGGCTGGACCACATCACGGGAAAAAGTTGCATTTTTATCGTTTTTTTTTTTTTTTATACCCCCCCCCACTTCTTCTTCTTCTCTGTCCTGCCTTTCACTCTTCCCCTCTGACTTCATCCTCCCCTCCCTCCTCCACTACTGGAGTCTGATTGTCTGTTATATGAAATCACTCCCTCCTTCCTCACCCTTTCCACAAGTCTTTTGGCCTCACCTCGGCGACCTTCTCTTTGTAATGTAATGGCATTGTTCTGTGGAGGATCATGAAGGAGCCTTTAAAGACGTGATTCAGGTCTTCTTTGATATTTGATATCACACCTTCTGCTGCCCTTAGATGTTCCACATCTGGCCATCCATGATATATGGAGGAAAGCGATGCCACGCAAGGCATGGCAGAGGTGATAAAATGCTCCTCTTTCGAGATGATAACCCCATCCAAACGTCAGCTGGAGTGCACACGTTATGACGGGTTGACAATGAGCCCCCCCCGCTCTGTAGATCATAATTTTTCTTTAAAAACCCAGCAGAAATAGAAAAAATCCAACAATAAAGTCAAAATATAAAGACATTAATTCATTTTCTACCACTTATCCTCACAAGGTTCACAGGGGGTGCTGGAGCCTATCCCACCCTGGACTGGTGGCCAGCCAATCACACGGCACATATAGACAAACAACCATTCACACTCACATTCATACCTATGGACAATTTGGAGTCGCCAATTAACCTAGCATGTTTTTGGAATGTGGGAGGAAATTGGAGTACCCGGAGAAAACCCAGAGATGGCCAAGGGTGGAATTGAACTCGGGACTCCTCGCTGTGAGGTCTGCGTGCTTACCACTTTTCCGCTGTGCAGCCTGGTTTAAGTTAAATTCATTCATTCAATCATTTTCTACCGCTTATCTTCACCATGGTCGGGGGTGCTGGACTCTATCCCAGCTGTCTTCAGGGCAAGAGGTGGGGTACACCCTGGACTGGTTGCCAGCCAATCACAGGGTACATATAGACAAACAACCATTCACACTCACATTCATACCTATGGACAATTTGGAGTCGTTAATTAACCTAGCATGTTTTTGGAATGTGGGAGGAAACCGGAGTACCCGGAGAAAACCCAGAGATGGCAGTGGGTGGAATTGAACTCGGGTCTCCTAGCTGTGAGGCTTGTGCGCTAACCACTCATACACAGTGCAGCCAATACAAAGCTAAAAAGTCAATTTTATGAGATTGAAGTCATAATATTAAATGTAATTTTTGAAAAAAAAAATTCTAATATTCAACTTTTTCTTTGGGGAAATATTATGGGAATAAAGTCAATTTACGAGAAGTCTAAAAATATATCTCTTTTTAGAAAACTAAAAAATAGCACAGCAGTCATTTGACAAGAATTAAGTCAAAAAAAGTTGTTTTCATATGAGGAAAAATAACGTCATTGTAGTAGTGGTGAAGTGTACACGTCATGACGGGTTGACGACAAGGGCAGCAGCAGGTTGCCCCCCCCCCTCCATCCTCGCTAGATCATCTCGCATTTCTTCCTTGTTCAATCTCCAAAGTTGAGAGAGAGCTCCTTTGTGTTGAGGAAGTTTTGGCTTCTCCCGCCACTTAGGAGTTTTTCTTCTCGCGGGGGGACAAGCTCTTATTGTCTCGCTGGCCTAATTTCCTCCCCGACGGATGAGTCGCCGCCCCGCCCTCGCCGCTTTCCATCCCTCCATTCTCCAAACAAACACACACTTTTATTTATTTGCGCTCTGTTTTTTTTTTTTTTTTGTCCCCATTCCAAGTCATCATGGCCGGCGGTGCACATCCACATCCTAGTTGTGTGTTTTCCTTGGAAGGCGGGAGTAAAACTTTCCCCTCCGTCATGCTCTCATCAGCGCTCAGGGAATTCCCAATTAAAGCCGACCAAGACAATCAGCTTCACACAGAGGGTTCTTTGGTGGGAGAGGTGGGGGGTGGGGGGGCGGCCTGGGATAAACCAATGGGGGTGCACTTCCCAGAGCCCCTTGCATCACCCCAACCCCGTGGATCGGATATCATCCCTCAAGCCACTCAAGGGACTCTTTCTCAGGGCCCCGGCTTTCTTGGGAGTGCTTTGATTGATACACAAAAGAATGTAGTCAAAAAAATGTGTATAAAATATATATATATTTTTTTAATAATAATATTAAATAAAAATATAATATATAAAATATATTTTATATATTATTATATTTGATTTTTATTTTATATATTTTATATTTATATTTATTGTATACTTATATATTTTATATTTATTATATATTTATATTTTATTATTATGTTTTAAAAAATGTATTTATTTATTTATGAATACAAGAAGAAAGTTGAAATTGTTGGAAAAATTAAAAAAAAAATGTAGAAAAACATTTTTAGAGGAATAAAGCGAAAAAAGTATTATTATAAAGGACAAAGTCACAATTTTGTCAAATTTTAAATAAAAAAGTAATAATACGAGGAACAAAAAGGTGTCATTTTTGAAAAATTGGGTTGAGGAAAAAATTATAATATTATGGGAATAAAGTCAAAATATTATGAGAAGTTCAATTATGAAAATTAAACATTACAAATATGGAAAAGAAGATAATTTATGTAATTAAATTGTATCAATAACATACGTGTTTACCTCCAATGGATGTAAACATATAAGTAAGTAAGCATATCTCCATGCGTTGCTTTACAAAATATAAAAGGTAGTGTACTTCCCAGAGCCCCCCTCGCCCCCAACCCCGTGGATCGGATATCACCCCACAAGCCACTCAAGGGACTCTTTCTCAGGGCCCCGACTTTCTTGGGAGCGGTTTGATTTATACAAAAAGAAAGAGTGTAGGGGCCCCCTCGGCGTAGCATGGGGGTCTCTCTCTGATGTATGTTTTATGTGGGAAGTCATTGACTCCTCGCCGGATAAGAAGCCTTTGTACGCGGGTGACGAAGTGGTTGGCGGTGAGGTTGAAAATAAATCTGCTTCGGAAAGTAGGCAGCTTCCCTGTTAACACCTTTCTAACACACACACACACACTATGGGAGAGTGTTGACAAAGTAGGCAGAGCCAGAGGTTGTTTGAGCAGTATTGTTGTGCACACTAATATGAATGGGGGCCTCTTGAAGTGTTTTTCACCTTAGAGTGGGAAGGACAACGATATGAGGGGCCTCTCAATGGGGGCGGACGGAGGGGGGCAGGTTTAGTACAGTTCGGTTGAGTTTGCGCTGAACTACTAGCCGAGATGGTTGACTTTGCTGTTGTATGTCGATCCCGTAACGTAGCAGTCAATATGCCAGTCCAGGGTGCACCTGGACCCGTGACCCGCGTACCCGTGACCCCAATGGGGACAAGCGGAGGCGGGTTTAGTACAGTTCGGTTGAGTTTGCGCTGAACTACTAGCCGATGGTTGACTTTGCTGTCCTATGTCGATCCCGAAACGTAGCAGTCAATATGCCAGTCCAGGGTGCACCTGGACCCGTGACCCGCGTACCCGTGACCCCAATGGGGACAAGCGGAGGGGGGTTTAGTACAGTTCGGTTGAGTTTGTGCTGAACTACTAGCCGAGATGGTTGACTTTGCTGTCGTATGTCGATCCCGAAACGTAGCAGTCAATATGCCAGTCCAGAGTGTACCTGGACCCGTGACCCGCGTACCCGTGACCCCAATGGGGACAAGCGGAGGGGGGTTTAGTACAGTTTGGTTGAACTTGTGCTGAACTACTAGCCGATGGTTGACTTTGCTGTCCTATGTCGATCCCGAAACATAGCGGCCAATATGCCAGTCCAGGGTATACCTCGTTGGGATAGGCTCGAGCATACCCGTGACCCCAATGGGGACAAGCAGCATAGAAAACTAATGAATGACTGAATCCAGGTCAGCGTTCACAAGAGTTCCACTTGGTTCTTTTATTCAGGAGCACAGACCTCAACTAGAGGAATTCCTGCAGTGAACACGTTTTCGTTCATTCGGCGGTCTGTGGCGTGTAAACGAGGCGATAGCGTCCTCATGTCTCGTCCGCAACAAGTTCTTGGTAGCATCGCTATCAGTCCATATTTGCGTCCATTCGATGCTGTACATGATCACAGCCAAGTGCCTACACCCGTTTCTTAAAATAACCCCCTTCCCGCCTTCGCACACTCGCTTCTTGTCCGATCAGGGACCCCCTTCCACCCCGGCCATGTCAGGGTCCCACAATGGTAAAACACCATTGCCGACCCAGCCGCCATTGTGCTCTATTTGCTCGCCGCATACCTCCTCCGCTTGCTTGCTCACCCCTCTTCTTCCTCCTCCTTTCATGGAACTACACAGCCGGAAAGGTTGAACTTTCTATTGTAGCCACGGCAGCCTTTTTGTTTTGCATCCCTGGCGTGAGGGACACGGTGCTGCGTGAGCGTCAACACCGCGCTTTGTTTTAGCAGACAGGCTCGGTATGTTCAATTGTCTGCATGACTAATTCACCACCGGGCTCTGGGCCATCACAGGATACACAAATATCTCATGTCTCAACAACCAGACTGTATCACCAGAGACCAATGGCTGGCTCATATCCTCTACCGTGTAGTGAACCCCCCCTCGCACTATAAACCCCAGGACACTACAGTAGCTGCCTTTGGTGCTTAAGATCAGACAGAGAGCAGAAAAGCATGTAGCCATCTCGCTCTGATGGTACCAACATAACCTTGATCTCATATCGGGAAGCTAAGGTTGCAGTCATTGAATTATTGCTTAGAATTCCTGCTGATTTTCTGTTTGACGGATTGGAGACTGTCCTTTTGATTCAGATTCCTGTAGTAAATGATGATGAGTTTTTCTCTTTCCGAATGGAATCATTCCGAATGACCTTTCCGAAAGCAATGGTATACATGGAAAGGAATATTCCAATTGCGTGTCTACATGCGCCGCTATAATCAACCAGAATAGTCAATGGGGCATGCTCAGTAAAGCGTAAACAACAACATCACATGATACCGACTTCCTCGAGTTTTTCTTTCACTTGTTGGAATAACTCCGTATTGCCAGTTTTTCCTTCGTCCAGTTTTGGAATTTAATTTGAATCAAACAAAAACTTTCCGCAGCATTCCAGTGCCGATTGCTCGCCTCCATTTTTTTTAAAATCAAAGAACGTTTAATAAAACTGGACTTGTGAATGGCGTATAGAAGGGTTTAGATTCTGTTCCACAGATGGCGCTAATGCACACGAAATCTGCTTGCCAACCGCCAATAAAGAACAGAAGAAGAAAAACACCACGAAGAAGAACGCAGTCTGACAACTTTCCGATTGAGTGGTTACAAGATACCTCAATCGGATTGGGGAAAGGAATATTCCACCCCTGTGAATCCCATTATATATTCATTCGGATTGGCACTTTTCTTTCGGAATGAGATGTATACAAAGGCTACATTCTTTCCGTTTGAGCAAATAACCCGGATAGAATTGGAATATTTGAGTCCATGTAAACGTGGCTAGTGAACCTCAGTCCAATCAGAAGCAGGCCCTGCGGTCCAACAGTGACCACGGTTCTCAAATGAATGTACCGCAGATTCCTACAGACACACTCCAATCATGGAGTTCCAATTGACCTCCAGCATTAATGATCGGAATGACCCGGAAGTGGATGTGGAGCTTACCAATTGTACATTTCCATATCGAGAGTAACAAGTAATCACAGTCTTCCCTTGACTTTGATGCTAAGCTCATCCGTGTTGTGCTTGTAGATGCTGAGAACAATGTTAACGTTAGCGCCTGCTAACCTCGTCTCTCTCTGCTCCTTCCTGCAGGTGGCCAAGGTGGAGTACGTCAAGAGGAGGCCCAAGCTCAAAGAGGTCTTTGTACGGTTAGAAGACCACCTGGAGTGCGTGTGCACGTCGCAGCATCACGTCGTGGAGCACTCCGATGCAGAAACCGGTACGTCTGGGTGTCGACCGACCTTAATTTGGGCGATTTCTTTGGTCCGCTTGAACTGAAAACCAGTTCGCTTTCCCCCTTGGTGCGGATATGGGAATGCCTGGATGTGGTTTATCGTGAATTGCGGTACTATTTGACTGGAAATGACGTCACTGCAGTAAGACCTTTGACTGAGCGCCAGATTCTGGTGGGGGACGAGGCCTGGGATGATCGATTAATCACACATGTAAATTAACTCAATAATTTTGCCATTATTGGTTTCAACACTGTGAGGCCCGGGTAGCACACAGGCCTCACAGCTAGGGGACCCGAGTTCAATTCCACCCTTGGCCATTTCTGGGTTTTCTCCGGGTACTCCGGTTTCCTCCCACATTCCAAAAACATGCTAGGTTAATCGCCGAGTCCAAATTGTCCGTAGGTATGAATGTGAGTGTGAATGGTTGTTTGTCTATTTGTGCCCTGTGATTGGCTGGCAACCAGTCGAGGGTGTACCCCGCCTCTCGCCCCAAGACAGCTGGGATAGGCTCCAGCACCCCCGCAACCCTCGTGAGAATAAGCGGAAGAAAATGAATGAATGGTTTCAGCACAGGTCGAGTGGTTAGCACGCAGGCCTCACAGCTAGGAGACCCCAGTTCAATTCCACCCTCGGCCATCTCTGGGTTTACTCCTGGTACTCCGGTTTCCTCCCACATTCCAAAAACATGCTAGGTTAATTGGCCACTCCAAATTGTCCATAGGTATGAATGTGAGTGTGGATGGTTGTTTGTCTATATGTGCCCTGTGATTGGCTGGCCACCAGTCCAGGGTGTACCCTGCCTCTCGCCCCGAAGACAGCTGGGATAGGCTCCAGCAACCCCCGCAACCCTCATGAGGATAAGCGGTAGAAAATTAATGAATGAATGAATACAGTCTCTGTCTCAGTAGGTGGAGGCGGGGCCGCTTGCATACACAAAGAGTGTAACATAGTAAAAATTATAGTAGTGGATTGCGATAAATTCTAAATAAAGAAAATAAAATCCAGGAGGGGACTCCTGGACTTAAAGCACCCTAACTGAGTCTCCTGATTTAAAAAAAAAAACAAACACAAAGTCCTACCCTCTTCCCCCCGCCATCCTCATCCATCCTCGTCCTTGTCTGTCTTTCTCACACTTTTGCACCTGCTGAACTTTTGTCCTCTAACTGCTCCCGAGCAGACTGACACACCTGTCAGGTGGCAAACGTGTTTCCAAAGTGTAAAGAGCTGCTTAAAGATGTGTGTTAAGGGAGAGGATGTCCAAAGGCTGCCTGGCATGACAGCCAAGCAGCGCTTCTCTCCCTTGGAGCAGATATAATGTGTGCTGATAAGGCATGTCAAGTATTTATTAGTCTCTGCTTCTGTCCCAGGGCTCTTTCTTTCAATTTTTTTTTGGGTTTTTTTTACCCCCCACCCCCTACTGAACCCTCCCTTGACTTTGTGTTTTCAGGCCAGCGTAGGTCTAAAGGTAAAAAAAGGAAACCTAAAAAGCTACACAAGGATTTATTGGCGACATAATAAAGTCGAACCTGTTACGTCCCCCCCCCTCCCTCCCCACACATCCTCCTCGTCCTCCTCCTCCCTCTCAAAGCTGGGAAGGGGAAAAGGTAGGCGTCGTTCCGCCTTGCCAAACAGGGGGCGCCAGCGTGCGCCACCCAAATCACTGCTGTAAAAGCCACCAATCACGTCAGGCCTAGGAGAGCTGCTGCTGCTGCTGCATGCTGTGATTTGCGAGGCATGCATGCACGCTTTGTGTGTCACTATGCCTAATTGTTGTCTTTTTAGGACAAAAAACACCTCCGTCACGTTACATGATTGCCACCTTTTTCTATTAATTTTACACAAATTTGCACAAATTATACAAATATAAGACATACAGTGGACCCTCAGATCTCCCTCGAAAAATTGGACTTTCTCAAAACTCCGAGGGTGCACTGTTCCATCATTCGTTAAGATGCATGCACAAATGAATGTGAATAATTACAAGTACGGTAATCCCTCGTTTATAGAAAAAAGCACAGAAAACGCTTCCAAATATGCTTTTTTAACATGATTAGAGCCCTCTAGACATGAAATAACACCCCTATAGTCTACTTTACACTCTTATTACCTAATATAGTCAAAGAGAAATAAGACATAATATAGACTCAGATATGTTACATTGGGAAAAGTTCACTTCCTTTACTGTAGCTATTGCCTCATTACTGTAACATAACTGACACAGCCACGTTTACATGGACCCAAATATTCCAATTCCATTCGGAAAGAATGTAACCTTTGTATACACCTCATTCCGAAAAGAAAAGTGCCAATCCGAATGAATATATAATCGGATTCACAGGAGTGGAATATTCCTTTCCCCAATCCGATTGAGGTATCTTGTAACTGCTCAATCGCAAAGTTGTCAGGGTGCGTTCTTCTTCGTGGTGTTTTTCTTTGGCAAGCAGCTTTCGTGTGCATTAGCGCCATCTGTGGAACAGAATCTAAACCCTTCTATACGCCATGAATACATATCTACATAAAACATGTGACAGGCTTAATTATAAAATATTAGCAAGATTGAACTTTATCTTTTCCTGTTCCCGGGTGCGTTCTTTCAGCAAATGCTGAGATATGACGTAACACGCAGTTCGAGACGTTCTTCGATTTAAAAACATGGAGGCTAGAAATCGGCACTGGACTGCTGCGGAAAGTTTGTTTTTGATTCAAACTAAATTTCAAGACTCGATGAAGGAAAAACTGGCAATACGGAGTTATTCCAACAAGTGAAAGAAAAACTCGAGGAAGTCGGTATCACGTGATGTTGGTGTTTACGCTTTACTGTGTATGCCCCATTGACTATTCTGGTTGATTATAGCGGCGCATGTAGAAACGCGATTGGAATATTCCTTTCCATGTAGTATACCATTGCTTTCGGAAATGTCATTCGGAAAGATAAAAACTCATGTAAACGTGGCTACTGACACCTAGTGTAGAATGCTACATATCACCATTACATCCTTGAATGGAAAAAATCATTTAGACAAAAAAAAATATGCATAAAGATGGATATTTTTGGACTAATAAACCACACCCGCGATAACGTGAAGCAGCATTACGAGGGATTACTGTACTCCTGGTGTCCATATAGAATGCATTGTTCTGGTGTGCTAATATCTAACCCTTCTCTGTTTTCCCTTCTAGTGGACGTGAGGTGAGACCGATGCAGAAAAAAAAAAAAAAAGGACGTCAGCGTGGGCGGGACTTCCTCCATTCACCGCCACACTTCTTTGCTTCAAAGAACTTTTCCCTAAAGACAAGACTGATGAAAATAAACAAGACAAATGATGCCAAAGGTGCTTAAAAAAAAACTATCCATTGACTGATAAGAGGAAGAGGAGGGGGGGATGATGACACCGTGGAGGCCAAAAGGGATTTTTTTTTTCTGTGTGGGACATTTGTTTGAACAAGACACACAAGAATACGATGAAAAGAAGCGGATGACCTCCAGCTGGGTGTGCCCTCGAAAGAAATGACTCTTGCAGGAAGGAGAACACCCCCCCCTCTCTCTTGTCCATGTACAGTTTTGCAAACTACAAACTATTTATACGCTTTCTTAAAAGTGAAAGAACTGAAAGGACATGTGGAGATCCCTGTTTTGTCATACTTGTTGTCCTATTATTATTATAATTATTATTATTATTATTACAGTGTATCAAGTTATGTGTATGGTTTGGATATTTGTGCGCCAAGGAGGAGACGTGCAGGAAGATGCTTTATTTTTGTTATGAAATATATTATACTTCCTTTTATTCAAGCAGGAATGTTTTTTTGTTGTCGTTGGTTATTGAATGTCTCTATTTAATCCATTTGGAAAAGATGCAAAAAAAAAAAAAAGGCAATGATTGTTGTGCATAATAAGTGCTCCTTAATGCATTTCACATACACAATATACTTTATCACTGTAACGCTGATAAGGATGATGCCCACCCAGTCTGCTGTAGCGACAACACACACACACACACACACACAGAAAGAGAACAAAGTCCACCTTAAAGAGTGAATGAATAAGCAGAGCAAATCGACAAGTGCATGAATGGGCTCCTTGTTTCCTCCTCACAAAGCCTTCCCACACACACACACTTTTCAAAAAGAGCCCAAATCTGATGGAACTAACTGATATTTTGTAAAAAGCAACAATGGCGCTCTTCCACCGTGAGTACAAACAAGCTAGTTTTACACTGGCAAGCATGAGCGAGTGACTGTAAACACAACAACAACAACAAGAAGAGAGCATGGGACTGTATCAGCCAGAGAGGAGACAAAGTCCACCTTGGGAATCAACCATCATTTCAATGGTGCTTTATTTATGTTGTCTCAGCACTGTTTGCTTTTTTTTTTAGCAATCACATCAGATAAAAATGTAAAAAAAAAATGCCTTAAGAATTTGTTGTTGTTTTTTTTTTTAAGAAAACAAAAAACTTTTCTAATTTGGATGAAGACAGCAATAATCATAATTTATATATTTATGTTCAACAATAAACATATTTCTGCTCATGAAACTTTCACAGAATATTGATGTGATCATTTGTTGTTTGGATGGGACTCGGGATACACCCATTAGGGTTTTGGTAATAGTTTTATTTATTTGAACATGCATCAGATTACAGTTGAATGCATCCCATAATGAGTTCACAGTTCCACATGTCCAAAAGGAGTAAGAGTAGTAGTAAATCCTACTTTTACAATCAGTAACTGTTACATTTGTTCACTTCCTACTTTCCATAATATAGTTTTTCTTTTTATTATTATTATTCATTCATTCATTTTCTACCACTTTTTTGTCACAAGGGTCGCGGGGGTGCTGGAGCCTATCCCAGCTGTCTTCGGGCGAGAGGCGGGGTACACCTTGGACTGGTGGCCAGCCAATCACAGGGCACATATAGACAAACAACCATTCACACTCACATTCATACCTATGGACAATTTGGAGTCGCCAATTAACCTAGCATGTTTTTGGAATGTGGGAGGAAACCGGAGTACCCGGAGAAAACCCACGCATGCACGGGGAGAACATGCAAACTCCACACAGAGATGGCCATGGGTGGAATTGAACCCTGGTCTTCTAGCTGTAAGGTGTGCGCGCTAACCACTCCAACGCCGTGCCGCCCTATTATTATTTTTTTTTTTTTTAATTTGTGGGATGTACCGAAGTACGAGGTGATATGACCATACAATGACATAATGGGTACCATAGTAACTGTCAATATAGTGATATTTATACAATACTATAGTGATATTGTACTATATATAGTGATATTCATTTTACATAAAATGAAGAGCATGCTAACTGGGACGGTCATTAACTGAGGTATCACAGTAATATTTTATTTGGAAAAGATTACTATGTTCTGTACTCCCTGAAATGTTGTTAGCAACATTAGCGGTAACGCACCGTCACATCTGCACCAAACCCCCTGTCGGGATTCATCCATCAACCCATTGTCTTTCACGTACCCGGGTCCAGGGTCTCAGTAGGGTATCCAAACTTCCCTGTTTCACTTCCATCAAAGGGTGGGGTTACCTCGGTCTTCTCAGGCTAGGTGTTAGACATAGTCCCCCTCCCAGTGTGTCCGAGGTCTACCCTAACTTGATGCCACAACCACCTCCATTCAAGGCAGAGTCCAGAAGCTCGTTTCATGTTTCGGTCAATAACGGTGAGGTCAGAGCTTTGGCTTCTGGTTCAACTCTCTCTTCACCAGGAACCGGGAACTGTGACGGCAAACACTGATCCGTTTGTGGGTTTTACAACGATTTGTGAACAAGAACCTGAGATACTTGAACTGTTCCACCTAATCCACCTCTTTCTCATCCTGGTGGCTTTTTTGGCTGCAAACCATCCCATTCAGCATCACCTCATTGCAAATATAGACCGAATCCTAAGACCACCAGACTGGACAACCTCTATGACTTGGCTACACCTCGCAATTTTGTCAATGAAACTCATGAACTGATGACCGAGTTGAACGTTCATTCGGTATTGACCCTGAAGATGCAAGACTTGCAGGATATCTGATCTCCCACCAGGAACAGGGATTTATCAGGGAGTGGGCCTACCACAGTAGGTTTCCTGTATGCCTCACGCTAATCTTGAGCTAAAGCGATGGATGAGAAAGTCCGACTTCTGACTGACTGGAGCTTTCCAGCAGTACACCCCGGATTATTAGCTTGGTGGGGAATCTGCTGGGAAAGCGAGGAGACGGGTGAAAGTGGACTCAGGATGTGGGTAATAAGAGGGCGGGGGGGGGGGGGGGGGCAGCCAGGGCAGCACTAAGTGGACATGCTTTCATAAACAATGCCAGAGGGGGACTGAGAGGCAGACGAGGTGTAAAGAGGGTGACTGAATGGCTGCTGTGTGTGTGTAAGTGTGTGTGTGTGTGTGTACACGTTTCAAGTACAAAGGAGGTCTCCTGGCGTGAAACATGGACCACTGGAATTTGGGCCGCAAAGGGCAAACAGCAACTTGACTGAAATGATTTGGCTTCCACCCATAATGCACGGAGGTCAGGGTTCAGGGCACAGGCGGGGAGGGGGGTCACACGGCGAGGGGTGCAGTGGCGGTGTAAAGTGTCGGATGTTGTTCAATTCTCTCACTCCATTTCTGTGTTTACTGTAAACACAAACTGCCAATGCAACAGCTGGGCAAGGTGTCACCTTTTTACACCCCAATCCGAGTCGACTAATCAGGCCGCCAACCTCGTCCCACCCCCCCCGAATGGAGCTTCCGTCCCAGATTACAGATCTTGTAACCTTTCCTTCATGACTTACACCCCCTTTCTCCTCTTTTCCCCCTAACCTGTGGCCCCTGGCGTTTGAGGAAAGGCAGAGGTGGCCTTTGAAGATGGCGACAGCCAACTTGGTCCCGGGCGGCGGTCATGAATGCATCTCTTTGTCCGCTTCTCTCATGTCCTTCGCCGGCTCGCTCTCATGCCCCCCCATCACACAAATGACCCCGCTAATTATGTATTTAAGGTATTTGGCTCCCGTGAAAACAGCTTTGGGTTCGGGGAAGGTGATGGGGTGGGGATGTGGGGTGGTCCACGGTGGTCTCATGGTTATCATTACTGCCCGGCGTTTTGTGTAAACACTAGATTAAGGCAGCGGAGGTTGATTGAGGAGAAGGCGGTGGCGGTGGTGATGGTGGGCTTGGCACAGGACTCTGGTTGCCTATGCTCCCGGGGTCTCCAGTTTCACCCGTGGGTGGCAATCCCTCAGAAAGGTTTTGTCCTACGCAGGCATGCACACGTCCGACGCAGGGACAGGTAATGATTTAAATGTAAACCAGGCGGGATACGACTCAAATTGTATGCTATCTGGTAGCTCCATCTTGCCAAGCTTCAAACGTGAATGGACCAATCAACTTCTTGAAGAGATGCAAAGTGGAGATACGAGACATTTGAGTGGATGCAATGCTCAGGGTGCGGCGGTTCATCAAAAGGAAACTCGCCAAGAATTGGATAGGAATGCTTACTAGCAACAACGTGTACTTTAAGCTTTCTGCAACAAAAAAAATACACAAAGAAAACAATGGCCATACATCTCACAAGGAGACGAGGACAAAGATGAAAGAAAGAAGACTATGATGAAACCACCAAAGGATATCAAGTGGTGTCAGAACTTGTGTGAACTCGCCAGGAAGTAAACATCTCACAGTTACAATCATCACTGATGGCTGGATGCTACTGATTTTCTTAGCAATGCAATAAGTTACGCATGTGTAACCCTTGAGTACTTAATACTTTAATACTCATTTGCTGTGATGTTGGGATTCTTGGGGAATTGAATCGATTCCAACCGGACTGTTCAGGTTGTCTGAGAAGACGTTCCGCTACTGTCATCAAAGGAGGCTTCACCAGCTGATGCTCGGTGACTGGGTAGGACAGATCGCCCGGTTGGCGACACTGTATCAGAACCGGTAAGGTCCACATGTGACTGACTAGGTAGGACAGCTCAGTTGTCCGACTTAACTAATGAAGCCTGCTCGGATAAGAGGCGAAACGTCGAAGACTGGGTCGGTAACCGCTGTTACATGACTCGTTTGATAGTAAAGGTTGCCGACTTCCGGTCTAAGACAATGTGAACACAGAACCCGCTAAGGTCCACACGCGACTGACTAGGTAGGAGAGCTCAGTTGCCCGACTTAACTAATGAAGCCTGCTTGGATGAAAGGCGAAATGTCAAAGACAGGGTCGGTAACCGCTGTTACATGACTCGTTTGATAGTAAAAGTTGCCGACTTCCGGTCTAAGACAACGTGAACACAGAACCCACTAAGGTCCACACGTGACTAACTAGGTAGGAGAGCTCAATTGTCCGACTTAACTAATGAAGCCTGCTCGGATAAGAGGCGAAATGTGGAAGACAGGGTCGGTAACCGCTGTTACATGACTCGTTTGATAGTAAAGGTTGCAGAGTTCCGGTCTAAGACAACGTGAACACAGAACCCGCTAAGGTCCACACGTGACTGACTCGGTAGGACAGGTGAACTGTCCAACTTATTTAATGAAGCATGCTTGGATGAGAGGCAAAATGTCTAAGACCGGGTCGGTAATCGCTGTTACACAACTCGTTTGATAGTAAAGATTGCCGACTTCCGGTCTAAGACAACGTGAACACGGAA
The DNA here is from genome assembly GCF_030265055.1 of Doryrhamphus excisus. NCBI lineage: Eukaryota > Metazoa > Chordata > Actinopteri > Syngnathiformes > Syngnathidae > Doryrhamphus > Doryrhamphus excisus. Next base: position 5,540,640 of record NC_080480.1, on the reverse strand, counting down.
CCCGCTAAGGTCCACACGTGACTGACTAGGTAGGACAGCTCAGTTGTCCGACTTAACTAATGAAGCCTGCTCGGATAAGAGGCGAAACGTCAAAGACTGGGTCGGTAACCGCTGTTACATGACTCGTTTGATAGTAAAGGTTGCCAACTTCCGGTGTAAGACAACCTGAACGGTCCAGTTGCGATGAGAATACGATGAACCGGATTAATGAAAATACTCCCAGGCATCTTCTATTGTATTCTGATGTTGAAAAGACCCTGGTTGCTATGTTACCATGAACTGAAAATTGGACCTCTGTAGTCTGACAAGGTACTAAACCAGGTGTGGTTTAGTACCACCCACCCTTTCTTTCCAAAGTATTTAATTTAAACTTAGCATACAACCTGGCATCATGGCTTGAGCCAACATTTTGATGGTTTAAGTAGCCGTTTTATCAATTTCGTTATTTGATGTGGTCTCCTGTTTACTAAGTGCTCCTGAAAACAGGGACACAAGCACATATAGCAGATTCAATGACACTTTTAGAGATACAATAATTCTCGGTGGACTGTTACGTGTAAAATATACAGTGTGGCCCCCCATCAATTATGTTAAAGCAATGTGGCCCGCGAGTCAACGGTCAACGGTATAACAACACAATCAGTTCCGCATCAGTTCTAGTTTATCCAACAAGTACAGTATTTGTTTGGGTTTAGCTCAGCACGTCATCCCACAAGAATAGCTCCATGACCCCTCCATGGCTTGCTCCTATGCTGGAACACAGTGTTCCCACAACCATTATCCAAAATGTCCTGGTAAGAACAAGATTTAAGATTCAGTGGGAAGCCCAACTCCTAATTGGCTAATTAGGATTAATTCCATGTTTGGTCCATATAGTCTAGCTGATGGGAGGCTGACAGGTCGGATATAAATATAGATGGGAGGGTGGGAACTACTGAGAGTGTTTGTCAGTGCAAGGACATAATTTAATGGGCTGTATGTGTTGCAATTACAAAGTCTGTGTTAGTGTTTTCCAGTGGGGAGCACAGCTAGCAAAGCCAGTTTTCCTTTACACATCAAATAAATCACAAGCGTTACAATTACGATGAAGTGTTTGGTTTGTGGGGAAGAAAGCTTTGCAATGTGTCACTGGTGCGGAGGAATGAGGAGTGTGTGTGTGTGTGTGTGTGTGGTCGGGAGTAGCCTGCCTGGCCAAACATTCTTGTGCAGCAGTATTATTAACTGTGGCGGAACTATTATCACTGTTGACTTTGATCCTGCCGCCGTGAGAGGAGTAGTGGACTCGAAAGACCTCACTGGCGGCGAAGCCTACTTTGATGGAGTGGCGGAGACCATGTTGGGTGAACTGGACCGGATGGATGGATGATACAGATGTTTTGTTGTGGAGTGTGGTAGAGGTAGAACACGACCACACACACCCCGTCTGACTCATGCGGGTATGATGAGTACATTTGGAGTGGACCTCATACTGTTTTTACATCAGCTGACACATCTGGAGATTGTACGCGGTATTAGGTATCATCCATCCATCCAAATTCTCCCGCTTATCCAGGTCATCCGACCACCCTACATCCGACCACCTTTCTCATGCAAGTTCTATGATGGGATTGAGTGTCGTAAAACCGAGTTTGTTTTTTCCAGAAAGTCACATCACTTTAGCATCGTGCATTGCTGAGACTCATCATCACTCATGGTCACAATCATCATTTTTATTGTCAATGTTTGTCAATAAAAATGATGATTTTCAATTTGAAAATCAGAGAATGTGCTCTGAAGGACTGAGATACAAATCAGAATTTTCTTAAAAAGTGACAAAAAAACTTTTGCACTACCTCGTCCATCAATAAATTAATTTTCCTCTGATTTGTGACAATCTGTGCATCCAACCACACTACAGCTCTGCTTAGCTGAGATCATTTTTATGTGTTTTTTCAGAGAATCAAACCCAAATCTGAATGGTTTGCTGAAATTACTTTGTTGGGTTGGTCAGGCAAAGTATCGACACAAGTTACTGTAGTAAATACTGAGAATGATTCAGCTCACATTGTCAACACCGAGGATTTGGCGGCCGATGGCCCCCATGCCCACTTGGTCGGTGGGTTGGAGGCGTTTTCCACTTCACACCCCTTGAAAGTCATGTGGTTTTCAGTGGGAATGGTCATTTTTTCCACCTGCATCAGTTGGTTTGTTTGTTTGACTGCAAGATGACTGGGACGGATTCCAGCCTTTTGACTTGGTGAGGAATGGGGGGCGGGGGGGGGGGGGGGGTGTCACTTGAGTCAAGCCATTACATTTTGGATCGGATCTGTTTACCATGGCAGAAACAATATACCAGCCTGGGTGGGGTTCTTCATTGGTACATGATGACCTCATCCGGGTTCTTGAACAATGAGTATGTACAACTGAACAAAATACAAAAACAGCAGCTTTTCAATTCAAAGTCATTGTATGGATCTTTCTGTGTGGCGGTCTTTATTATCCAACCAACCAAGACAGGAGCCAATAATTATCCACGCCCAAATCAGTCTACAACACCAACCTAGGGGTAAAAAACCTAGGGATATGGCTAGAACCGAACAGGGGGATTCGCCAGTCTACCACAGTGGTTGCGTAGTCCTTTGTTGGGGTTAGAGGCTGAAACCAGATGGGGGGGAAAACACTCCAAACTGATATGGGGGCGACTACGGTTGGGGTTCTGGTATTACACCTTACCAGTTACCATATGAGCTGCTTTAAAAGTCACAAGTTCTCTATAGCCGTAGCCCTTAGGTCCACGGTTTCAGGCAATAGGAAAACGATAGTCAGTAGCCATGTTTACATGAGATTTTCCTCTTTCCGAATAGAATCTTTCCGAATGACATACCAGAAAACATTGTATACATGGAAAGGAATATTCCAATCTCCTGTCTACATGCATCGCTATAATCAAACGAAATAGTCAATGGGGCATGCGCAGTAAAACGTAAACAACATCACGTGATTCATCGAAGATGGCGGACGAGAGTGTGATTACCACGGTTGTTGGGACAGTTGCTTCGCTTGAACGTTCAGTTCTTTCTCAAAAACTAACATTCCGCTGTAGTCCGCCATTTTCAAAACCCGAGAGGCGTCTGCGTGTTACGTCACAGCTGAGCATGCGCTGAAAAAACGCACCTTGACAACTTTCCGATTGAGCGGTTACAAGATACCTCAATCGGATTGCAGAAAGGAATATTCCACCTCTGTGAATCCGATTATATATTCATTCGGATTGGCACTTTTCTTTCGGAATGAGGTGTATACAAAGGTTACATTCTTTCAGTTTGAGCAAATAACCCAAATGGAATTGGAATATTTGGGTCCATGTAAACGTAGCTATTGATGCTAATAGTGACATGCCCAAAATGCAAAAACATTTACGTTCACACAAAACACTCAAGAAATCATCCAATCATTGTTTTCTTACGACGTCCAACCATTCCCAATTCAAATGGGAGTCATTGGACATAAATGTGACTATAGGGGTGTTATTTCATGCCTAGAGGGCTCTAATAATATGAATTCATTTTCTACCGGTTTTTCTTCACGAGGGTCGTGGGGGTGCTGGAGCCTATGCCAGCTGTCTTCGGGAGGCGGGGTACACCATGGACTGGTGGCCAGCCAATCACAGGGCCCATACAGACAAACAACCATTCACACTCACATTCATATCTTTGGACAATTTGGAGTCGCCAATTAACCTAGCATGTTTTTGGAATGTGGGAGGAAACCGGAGTACCCGGGGAAACCCCACGCATGCACGGGGAGAACATGCAAACTCCACACAGAGATGGCCGAGGGTGGGATTGAACCCTGGTCTCCTAGCTGTGAGGTCTGCGTGCTAACTACACGACCGCCGTGCCGCCCCTAGTTCTGTTGTTAACAGAGAAAAATCAAAGCATTGCAGGCTGAAAGAAGACAACGGTGGAACAGCCCTAGACATCTCACCAGCTGGATATTGTTTCAAGAAAATGGCATTAGAGGGATTAAAAGGCCAAGAAATAAACTGGAACATACAAAAAGTGTCCACCGGCGTTGCCCAAGTGTTCCTGGCTTGAATCAAATAAATGACACTTCTAATAATTGCAAGGAAAGCTGCAGAGAAACACTCCTGCATAAGGCTTCCTGTTAATTATGTTTAAAAAGGTGGTGGTGTGTTACTGACAAGATGTTTTCCATGATACGCCCTCCCGCGCACACCAGTGTCTTTGATGCCAGATGAAGCTAAAAAGGCAGAAGTGGAGGTCTGAACTCCTTCAGTTGGGGAGTTCAGACCTGCACAGCAGCGCATTTGTTCTCTTTGTTGCCTCTCGCCAAACAGCAACTCTCTCTCAAGTGTGCACTTTTGTTTCTAGAATGTTATGATGCAACATTTCCAGCTCCTTTTTGTCACCAACTACTATCTCTAATTGCATTTTAACTTGTCAAACATTGCTTGGTTTTGCTCTGATCAACCAATCAGAGGACAGAAAAATGCCATGATGTGCTATATATATATATCACTATATTGACAGTTACTATGGTACCCATTATGTCATTGTATGGTCGTATCACCTTGTACTTCGGTACGAGGTACATTATTAAAAAAAAACAAACAAACAAACCTTAAACTGTATTATGGAAAGCAGGAAGTGAACAAATGTATGCTGACAGGAAGAGGACAGAAAAATGCTAATGGTCTTGAACCAGTCATGCTATGCGATATATATCACTATATTAACAATTACTATGGTACCAATTATGTCATTGTATGGTCATATCACCTCGTACTTCAGTACGTGACAAAAAATAAATAAATAAATAAATAAATGTAAAAAAAAAAAAAAATACAAATAAAAAAATTTTAAAAAATTTTAAAAAATTAAAAAATTTTCAAAAAATAAAAATAATTAAAATAAAACAAAATAAAAAATAATTCAAAATAAAACTTAAATTATATTAGGAAAGCAGGAAGTGAACAAATGTAACAGCCATGATTGTAAAAGTACCAGATGGAGGGGTAGGATTTAATAAGCTTTGCTTCTTCCTACTCCTTTTGGACATGTGGAACTGTGAACTGATTATGTGATGCATTCAATTGTAATCTGATGCATGTTCAAATGAAATAAAACCATTACCATTACAATATTACGGTGTTACCGTACGCCTGCTAGCTGGCGCTGTAAGGCAAATCCAAAAGCTGACTGGTTTGTAACATGGGCCAGCACTCCTAACTCTGAAGGCCCTGGGCACATGTAGTAGAAGATGGGGAGAAACATACATTGTAGTGCTAGGTTACCGATACATAATTCACCCCGGAACGATCTTCCTGTTGTGGTTGCGAAGCGTACGGTTATGTCTCACATAGCGAGGAGTGCAAATTAATGTTTGTGAGAAGAATAAAGTTTTCTCCCAAGTTCGACACCCCGCCTCAGACTCTAGTTCTTCGGCGCTTCAACAGAGAAGCGTAGTTTTTCTTTCATTTTTGAGTAAATTTTTGACTTGTTCGTGCTTGAAATGTCAACATTTGTACACCTCACATCAGAGCATTGGGTAAAGTCTTCAAAATGTCCAAAATGAAACTATGTGCTAAGTCGTCTCTTTCTTACTTTCCTCATAATGAAGAAATCTCGGAAGTTTCACTTCACATTTCTGTACTGAATCTCGCAATTACTTTTTCTTCCCCCCCTCACTTTTCAGATGATGTCAGTCCACACGTGCACAGTTCCCCTCGAACCCGAGCGCTTTCAAATTCGGTGGTTTTCAGTCTGACCTGAATATCTCCGACATGACTTTCACCAAAGTTAATAAGAGCGGTGGGATAACTGCTTCCAGCGCCTCTTGGAAGTTGCCTGGCAAAGTTATTGTCGTCGGATGAGAAACAGGCGCAGTCGCAGTGAGGAAACTCTGTGACCTGCATGCCAGTTTGACTGCATGACTTTGATTCAGGTTTACACACACACACACACACACACACACACACACTCAATACAACTTGCTTTCCATGAGCTAAGAGGCGTGTGAACACCTGCTATTTTAAATGACATACTTATTGTCGGGACTTGTGTAAATCATTGTGGGCCACTGCGTGAGGCGCCCGCGCACGAACACCACGTCGAATGACTGACACCTCCGGCCCGAAAGGAGGGCGAAACAGAACATGTGCTCAGCGTCCAGGAATTCCTTTCACTCCTCCTTCCCTATTTAAACTTGACCCGATACACACACACACACACACACACACACACACACACACACACACACACACTCTTATCAGTGTTTGGCAGCAATAATTAACCAGCTGATTAATCAGTTTTAATTGGTAATTTTCCACAATGTGGGATTCCTTATTTATAAATTGAATATGTTCATAATTTGAGCATAGCATATAATACCTGTTAGCCTTCTAAATACAGACTTTAATATTATTATTGCACGGTGTGAAAGTGGTTAGCGCGCATGCCTCACAGCTTGGAGACCCAAGTTCAATTCCACCCTCGGCCATCTCTGTGTGGAGTTTGCATGTTCTCCCGGGTTTCCTCCCCCATTCCAAAAACATGCTAGGTTAATTAGCGACTCCAAATTGTCCATAGGTATGAATGTGAGTGTGAATGGTTGTTTGTCTATATGTGCCCTGTGATTGGCTGGCCACCATTCCAGGGTGTACCCCGCCTCTCACCCGAAGACAGCTAGGATAGGTTCCAGCACCCCCCACGACGCTCGTGAGGATAAGCGGTAGAAAATGAATTAATATTATTAGAGCCCTCTAGGCATGAAATAACACCCCTATAGTCACATTTATGCTCTGATTCATGTAGTAGGCATAAGAAAAAAAGTTCCCTGTAAATATCAACACATTCTTTTCTATTTATTTCTTTATTTTTATATCTGTTGAGTTGCGGCCAAAATGCTAACAAACCTGGGTCGTACATAGCGTGCCACACGTCAACACACTTCTGTCAGGTCAGGAGACAATTATTTCAACACCCAAGGGGCACAGATCTAACACATCTTTCAGCGCCAGAGAAGCAAGAAAGACCGTATTTTCACAAGCCTCCCGGGGTTCTTTGCAAAAGGGCGACTTTCTCTAAAAGCTAACCGCTAGCTTAGTGACAGCTTCTGTCAGACAACAGTGTTGTACATGCCATGCTTGGTGGTGACTCACAGAGTCTAACAAGCTGGTTTTGATACGGTGAATGAATTCAGTGGTGTTTGTGAACAGCACGTGGGACGATATATATGCTAAAGCTAAAACAAGCTGCTAACAATCACTGACGGTTTAAAAACCACACACAGGAAGACGCGGCGGTCGGCGGAATGAGGACCACACAAGAACAGAAAACAAATGAGGTAAGGAGAAGGAAGAGAATTGGAGGAACTTACATGGATGGTGAGCTGGCTGATGAGACAATCACACACAGCTGTGGACACCTGCAGAGCTAGCAAGGAGATGATTGGTGGAGGAGGAGGATGAAGGCGGGGCTAGGTGGGAAGACCAGGTGAAACTAATCAGGCACATCAGGAGCCACTTACTACTATTTGAAAACTTATTTTCCTGACATTATTGGTACTTTAACAATATATTTATTATCTTTATACATCCCGTGAATACAATTAATATTAATCATTTTTTTAAATTTTGCTGCAAGATGATTTTGTCTTTTTGATATAAAAAAAAATAAGTAAAAATAATTTTCTTCAGCATTAGCGTTTAAGTTACATTGTTTTGTTTGCTTCAGTTGTTCTTATTGTTTTTCCTGCATATTAGACATAATTTAAAACAACATGTTAAAAATGTTAATGCCACATTATTTTAGTATTTTTGTCCTGCAACATTGTTTTTTTAATATTAAAAAATCTCTACAAAAATAATGAATTTCAGCTCAGATTGGTGTATTTTTTTTCTGTAAGGTGCTTGAGTGGTCTTATTTAAATCATTGTCAATTAATTCATTTCTAAATTTAAAAATGTATATGAAATATACATGCAGAATATTTTTTCTTCTTTTTAGTCTTTATGATTAAAATAAAGTTGAATTAATATTTTATATTAAAAAAAATATTTGTGTATTTATTATTTTGGAAGTTCTCTGTGTGGTCTTTTTCAAGTCTTTTTAATTCATTTGTACAATGTTTATTTAATATTAAAAAATATCTACAAAAATAATGTATTTCAGCTCAGATTGCATTTTTTTGTGTATTTTTTTTCAGTAAGGTGCTTGAGTGGGCTTTTTTAAATCATCAGGTTCATTTCTAAATTTAAAAATGTATATAAAATATACAGAATATTTTTTTCTTCTTTTTAGTCTTTATGATTAAAACAAAGTTTAATTTACGTTTTATATTAAAAAAATTAATTTGTGTATTTATTATTTTGGAAGTTCCCTGTGTGGTCTTTTTCAAATCTTTTTAATTAATTTGTAAAATAAAAAAAATCTGAAATAAAAAAAATGCTGTTTTCATGACAGTGTTTTATTTTAAGATTTTTTTGGTTTGTCTATTTAATTATTTTTAATTATTTTTTCAATTATATATAGAAAAAAACTACCTCCAATGTGCTTATTAACATTTTCAGTCTTAAAAAAAAGGCTTGCACTTTCCAGTAAAACTACTGAACTGTAATTAGGTGCAAACGCAAGCAAAAATGTTTCTTTTCATCAAGTTTAATCAGCGTGGCAATGACAGTTTATAAGCGCAATAAAAGCAAGTGTGACCCTGATGAGAGAAGTGCTTGGGGCGAAACGCTGCGATAATGTCCTCCTTTTTTCTCTTCCTCTACTGTACGTGTTCTCTTCCAGCTAATCGCTTCATTATGATTTTATTACCTCGCCTCAAATGAGATCACCGTGCGGCGCAAGTAATAACAGACGCCTTCGCCTATGTGCGCTACGGCATCGACTTAAAGCGCTCACACGGTGCCATTAAAAACAGATTGGGCTCGCTTTCAGTCTGACTTCTGAATCCCATTAAAAACGCCCCACAGAAGTGAAACAGTCATTAGCGGGTGATTCAAGTCAAGTAATTAACTCCCTCTCTCACGGCCAGTCCAAAGGAAAACTCCTCCAGGGTTTCGAGCAGACAGACGCTAGCTCCCCGCTGACGTAATATTTTGCTTTACCTGAAAGCCATGCGGCCGGGAAGTGGGAAAGGGCTTTTGGATGATGTGTGATAGGAAAACAGGAAGTTGGAGTAAAATAAACAAGCGTTGGAGGTTACTCCAACAGGGGTTGTCTTTGTAGTGGCGTTCCTTTGATTAAACCAAGAATAACACAACATGCTCCCAATTTAGGACTTATTTTTACCGATTACCTAATCTCATGACGACTGTGTTTATTTGAAGATATAGCAACCCCAAGAAAAACCCCACTTCTCTTCTGAAACACAGTAACAGATTATTTTCCAATTTAAACTATTCTACTTTATACAGTTGTTGTGTTTTGATGCCGTACATATGCAAGACCGATGACACACTTGGAACCACAACCGACCATTTTGACAATGAAAATACGTCAAAAGGCAACTACAGCTCTGACAAAGGGTACTGAAACCCTTTACTACTTGCCAAGTACCCCAGAAAGCTAACTAATAACTTTAAGTACCAGTTAACAACCCGAAAACCCTATTTGCGTTGACCACTTATTAGCAAAGAAATACTTGCTAACTAAATTATTAGCTTAAAAGCTTTCCTGTATGAATCAGGTCAGTATGGTACGGTAATACTATGTTGATATGTTTACAATATAACGCTAACTTTTGTTACTTACAAACTAGCCAAAATGCTAACCACTTTTGCTAGCTTCTAAATTGCCCCAGAACACCAACTGCTAGCTTTTCGTAGCCTGCTAATCCTTACCATGAGAGAAAAATAATCCAAATCCAGCCACGAGAAAGTACCTGGTTTTGACAACGGAAATACGTCAAAGCTCTGACAAAGGGTACTGAAACCCTTTACTACTTGCCAAGTACCCCAGAAAGCTAACTAATAACTTTAAGTACCAGTTAACAACCCAAAAACCCTATTTGCGTTGACCACTTATTAGCAAAGAAATACTTGCTAACTAAATTATTAGCTTAAAAGCTTTCCTGTATGAATCAGGTCAGTATGGTACGGTAATACTATGTTGATATGTTTACAATATAACGCTAACTTTTGTTACTTACAAACTAGCCAAAATGCTAACCACTTTTGCTAGCTTCTAAATTGCCCGAGAACACCAACTGCTAGCTTTTCGTAGCCTGCTAATCCTTACCATGAGAGAGAAATCATCCAAATCCAGCCACAAGAAAGTACCTGGTTTTGACAATTGAAATACGTCAAAGCTCTAACAAAGGGTACTGAAACCCTTTACTACTTGCCAAGTACCCCAGAAAGCTAACTAATAACTTTAAGTACCAGTTAACAACCCGAAAACCCTATTTGCGTTGACCACTTGTTAGCAAATAACTACTTGCTAACTAAATTATAATCTTAAAAGCTTTCCCGTATGAATCAAGTCAGTATGGATGGTAATATGTTGATATGTTTACAATATAACGCTAACTTTTGTTACTTACAAACTAGCCAAAATGTTAACCACTTTTGCTAGTTTCTAAATTGCCCCAGAACACCAACTGCTAGCTTTTAGTAGCCTGCTAATCCTTACCATGAGGGAGAAATCATCCAAAAATTGTGTTGGAAGGTTCAGCTTTGTGTTGTAGGGTGACTCGAAGCGGAGTTGATGGAGAAACGTGATAGCCAAGCCCGCACTGCGCTCGCTCCCTTGCTCAATGGCTGCCAAGGCTGATAAGACACAAAGATGCTGAATCATTGAATTACTGGCGACGGAGGTACTAACATTCTGTTCTTTCATTCATTCTTACTTTGGCCTCTTTTCATCATCTTTTGTTCTCCTTCTGACAAGAGGTCTCATCAGACAACAGGGGGGTTGTGGGTATGAAGACAAAGTATGGGTGGCTAGCGCCTTTCTGAAATGCTATGTTGTGCTACAACGTGTAGACAAGTCATGCAGTATAATATAATATTTCAGAGCTGAAATATTTACCTAATTTTCAGCTAGAATTGGAGAAAATGAACACATGCTAGTATTAGCTTACCCTGTATTTTTCTGTTTACGTTGAAAATGTATGGAAAAATGTAATGTACTTTAGCGTTAACCTCGTTAGCGTACAAAATGGCTGCCGTCCCTTTTAGGAGTATGTTAGCATACATTATTTAGAATATTCTGGAAGTCATTGTTCCTCCAGCTACATTTCAGTAAGTAAAACTAGACCCTTGTTTTGCTGTATTGTTGTTATTGTTGTTGTATTGTTGTTATTTTCTTTCTTCTTAATTTATTTCAGACATGCATACTATGTGACATTAACGTTTCTCACATATTTCTCACATGTATACAATACACTTACAATATCTATTCATATACTTACATATTAGCATTTTGGCTAGTGTGTAAGTAACAAAGGCTAGTAGTTAGCGTTATATTGTAAACATATCAACATATTACCATACCATACTGACTTGATTCATACGGGAAAGCTTTTAAGATTATAATTTAGTTAGCATGTAGTTATTTGCTAACAAGTGGTCAACGCAAATAGGGTTTTCGGGTTGTTAACTGGTACTTAAAGTTATTAGTTAGCTTTCTGGGGTACTTTGTAAGTAGTAAAGGGTTTCAGTACCCATTGTCAGAGCTTTGACGTATTTCCATTGTCAAAACCAGGTACTTTGTAGTGGCTGGATTTGGATGATTTCTCTGTCATGGTAAGGATTGGCAGGCTACTAAAAGCTAGCAGTTGGTGTTTTTTGTGTTTTGTTCACAATATCGTTTCCCCTGTTTTCCAAAATATGCCCCTCCCAGACTAGTGGGCTGTCGGACAACTTCTATTACCCCTTAGTGTTAGCATGTTTATATTCCACATGGTTTTACCTCACGGAGTCAACATTAGCATCAAGCACTGATATTTTTATCCGTATGTTGACCTCTGCCTTGTGGAGACCAAAGTGACGTCAGGAAGAGGCCAATGGAGGATTAGGAGATGACAGATGGAGACTTTAAGGGTAAAAGGGTCAACCGTTTAGGGGCGGCAGAGACGTTGTTGTCAGGTAATGTTGTTGAACACCTGTTTGTGTTGCAGGGCAAGCATTGTTGTACACATGCCTTTTTAAAAACAGCTTAAAAAACCTACTGTGTTACTAATAGCACAAGAGGGCAGATCTCTGTCTTATTTATGTTTTTTTTTTTGTCATAGCATTCAGGGAAACATGTAACATTTAGAAATGACGTTGACAACACCAGAAAGTTAACTACTGGCTAAGTAGCCCAGAAAAGCTAACTGCTAAGACTACGTTTTTCTATTACTTGCTAAACCCGTATTTTGATTGGGAATTCCAGGACATTTGCCCCGCCGATAAGGAAATGATACTCGGAAAACACATTAACTGGGGCGTATGCTAACTGAAGTACTGCACTGTACATATAAGTATACATATACATATAATTGTCTTTTACGAAGCACTATATATAAACAAAGACACTAATTCCAAATGAAGAACATTCCAAAACAGAATGACAAAGGAACCTGAGGTCAAATGCTTGTTAAGCTTTGGAATGTAACCAATATTTTCAGGAAAAATGTGCCCTCAAAGGTCGCAAGACCTTGGGAATTTGAGCCAATTTGACCAGACTTCAACTCGGCAAGTCTCGAAGGATTAACTTAATATATGTTTTGTTTTTTTCGTTTTTTTTGGCGACACCGATTCAAAAAACCTCCCCCACACGGCAGCCTCTCAGGGATTACGTCACATAAAAAAAACAAACCCGAGGACGACCAGGAGAAGACGTGAAAACAGGATATGTCCTGGAAATACCGGACATTTGGTCACACTGGCTAAGCTAATAACTAGCCATTACTACTGATAGAGAGGATGTTAGAAACTAATAATGTTTTGGTTAAAATTACAGGCGGCAACTTCCTGTTTGTGCCGTTTGGACTTACGGGGCGTCTCTGCAGCGTCAGCATTGTGATTCATATCCCGTTGCACTGGAATGTACGTACGACTGCAGCTTTGTGGTCAGATTTTCACTGAGGTGGCCAATGACACTCTCCTTTGTCAGCAACCTAATGACTTATAACTGTTGTTTGCTTAAAAATACTTGAAAAAAAAACAAATCAACAATCTTTAAACTGTCCCTGGGTTATAAGCCATTGTTTTTATCCCATATCCCACTTTGATGACCAGTCACCTCTGACCCCGTGTGACAAGTAATGACTCATTGTTGCTACAAACATGGCAACAACAACAATTGCAGTGCGACACATCTGTGCAAGGGTTTGGTCGTCAGCTGTTGAACGCTCGTGCAAATCCTCTATGAGGTCATTTTCCTCGCATCTCCTGCTGAGTGATTCTTTTGTCTGGAGATGATAGCTTCAAAGTCAAGCGGAATGAACTGGACATCGTCTTGGTTCATGTCATGTTCATGAGACTAGGGGATCTTGGGTTCCAAAAAGTTGGTGACCATTGATATAGACCTTGAAAATAAAACTACCTCCACCCTGCTATGAATGATGACCATTGTTGTTCTTAAAATCGGATCTTTTTTTTACCAAAACAACGTGACTTGTGAATGTCATTGCCATGTGTTTACGCAATAATCATTGCCCCAGTTTGTGCTCTCCTTCCTCCTTGGCTAATTTCTGGACATTTCAAGGATTTTGTGCAACAGGAGTCCAGATTGCCGAACACTTCACAAACACTTTTCCAGAGTAATTTTTTGGATGACAAGAATAAGTTTTGCTTAAATCTGTGAGTAAGTACCTTTATCCAAGTCTCCCACGGCAAAACACGCATTTCAATGAGATTGACTACGGATTAGTGCGAAAGCATCTGCAGTGTTGAGGACTTTGTATTGGTCCGTTTTGCTGAAGACAAAGCTCAGACAAAAGACAAAGTTCTCAATTTATCGGTCAATCTACGTTCCTACCCTTACCTATAGTCATGAGTTTTGGGTAGTGACCGAAAAGACAAGATACAAACCGCCCAAATGCATTTTCTCCGTAGGGTGTCTGGGTTCTTCCTTAGTGACTCCTTCGTGGACTCTTCTCTGGGTTGGTGTTCAGGGTTTTATCTGACTGCAAGAAGGCTAGAAAACCCAATACACGTTTGCAGGACAAAGCCTCTCCATTGGCCTGGGAACACCCCAGGATCTGCCGGGTGGAACTGGATGAAGTAGCTGTGTAGAGGGAAGTCTGCTGCCCCTGCGACCTTAACTCAGATACGTTAATGAAGACGACACACTCCACTGTTTACCACAATAATCTCACTGATCGACTTCGAGATGATTGCGGCAGCGTCTACATTGGTCTGTTTTGCTGAAGATGGAGCTCAGACAAAAGACAAAGTTCTCAATTTATCTACGTTCCTATCCTTACCTATAGTCATGAGTTTTGGGTAGTGACCAAAAAGACAAGATACAAACCGCCCAAATGCATTTTCTCCGTAGGGTGTCTGGGTTCTTCCTTAGTGACTCCTTCGGGGACTCCTCTCTGGGTTGGTGTTCAGGGTTTTATCTGACTGTGAGGAGGCTAGAAGACCCATGACCCGTTGGCCCGTTGACCCAGGATCTGCTGGGTGGAACTGGAGTGAACTGAGTGATCGCACCGATCCAAACCATACCATACCCATGCTCAACCATACACAAGTTCGAGTCTCCACAATAACGACATTAGGGGTGATGTTTTAAAAAAAAACTCCCCAGTGTCACGCAAGCAAGAACCCTCCGTCTTTCTTCTCGCCTGCAGACAATCTGATATCCCCTCTTCTTGTTTCCTCCCTCATAATCTCTGACAGACTTACAGTCTTCTCTCCTTTGTCTCACTCACCTGCCATTTGTCATCTCGCCCTCTCTTTTAAGTCATTCCTGCATTGACCCGCCGCCTCATAGATCTGTCATTCTCTTGTCTTTCCCTTCCTGTCTCTCATAAATAAAACAGAGAAGAGGGAAGCACAGTGTTAGACAAGAGGAATTTTGCTTTTATTTGCACCCACGACCTCTCTCTTTTGTGTCTTTTGGCTTTTTGGCCGCTGTCCAGAAACACATTGTTGTAGTCATCACAGTGATACCAAGCAGTATCCAGCAGACGCCCTTGAAATGGACATTCCTGTCTAGCACGACTCTTCCATTTTCACGCTATTTGGACTCAAATATCTGCATGCAGCATTGATATCAGGAAGATGAGTGACAAATCCTTCCTGTCCTAATACTGCCTTATAGGAACTTCATAGAAACTGCTCACTTTGTTGCAAAAGTACACTACATACAGTTACTAGATACTGGAATCTCATTTGTTACAGATTCAGGCAATGGAAGAGCCGTCCAAAGCTATTCGTTCTTTGGATGTGGAACCAATCACATCTGGGAAATAATGTCCCATTATCATAAAATTTAATGGAGGGTCAAAGGAAGGGTTTCCAAGAAGAAGGTAAGTGAGAAGAAAACATCCAGCTAGAGAACATTGAGAATTATGTCCTTCATATAAAGATCACCATGAAGTCACACCTTTGTAGCTCTCCTTTATTGTCAGGAACTGTCATTAAAAAGTGCAAAGGACAATTTGTACGGCGACAACAAATATTTCCAGTGAGATAAAATGATGCGTTCAAAGCCTCAATGAAAATTTTTAAAAGCTAACTATAAGACTCAATTCAATTCCATTAAAACTCTATTAATGTAGCACCCCAGTTGACCAAAGTGTTGTACAAAGGTAAAATCAAGCTAGCATTGCGCAAGTACTTTGTCAATAATTTACAATTTATGATTAAAAAAATGACACACCAGCACCAAACACTTGTTTGCCGGAACAACAGGCTTCTATTGCAGGTTTTATTCATCTCCAAACAGGCAAAATAATCCCGAACACAGGCTACTTTTAACAAAAACTCAACTCTAAAACCATGACATCACTTCCTGTTCGCTCTGACTCAGCTCCTTTAGCACCAGAACACATTTACGACAACAAAAAATATTATTTATGTCTTATTTTATTATTATCATGTGTACTATATTGAGTAACACAAGTTTAAAGGTGACTATTGGGGTGTTATTTCACATCTAGAGGGCTCTAATAATGTTGAAAAGGTTGTAAACAGATTTTCTATGCTATAATTACCCAAATATTCAATTCACTTATCACTTATTGTTATTATTGTATACCGTATTTCTACTATGGTGTGTTTTATTTATTAAAATTTATTATTGTTGTGGTTGTCGATTGATAGATTTAATTAGTAAAAACCTCTCTCTTTGATCCTTGTTACCACCTCAACATTCCGTCACACCCTAGCTATGCAACCCTGGGAGAGGAGGGAGGGAAAAGAAAAAAAAACACACAAAAATGTGACAGCTTGGTAAAACAGGAGCAAGTGGGATAATGTGTTCCTTTGTAATTTAGGTGAAGTGACCCTTTCACCTTGTAAACAGCCTGAAACATTTCTGCGTGAACCCCCAAAGCGACGGCGCTTCCTCCTTGGTTATTAAGAGAGCGGCGAGGCGGGCCGAGGAAAGACAAGCTGTATGTTTTTAGCGGCCAGGTTCACAGGTCGCCGAACACAACCGGCGTGACCGTGCAAGCTGCTGCTGACGGAGGCTCTTGTTGCGATTCGGCACGGAGCACCTGTTGAGGAAGAGCCGTGAGACATTTGATACCACTCAAGCACAAGTGTGTGAAATTTGCTCAAACTCTCATCAGAAGTCTTTTCTCCGTGTGGAGTGGCGTGAAGCTTATTGGGTTAATCCGAGGCCGCTTGTCCAAGTAGAGGACTGCAGGCATAAAACTGTCAACATGTGGACACGGTCGTGGAACACAGCCCTCGCCGCCTGTCCCTACAGCAACTTTATAGGAATGTCTAACACCCCCCCACAGCACCACAACCACCTACACTTATCTGTCCTCTGTAATGGACAGGCTGGATAATTACAGATGGATAATTACGTTGTTTTGAAACATTGTGCGGCTGCACGGCGGATGAGTGGTTGGCGCGCAGACCTCACAGCTAGGAGAACAGGGTTCAAATCCAACCCTCGGCCATCTCTGTGTGGAGGTTGCATGTTCTCCCCGTGCATGCGTGGGTTTTCTCCGGGTACTCCGGTTTCCTCCCACATTCCAAAAACATGCTAGGTTAATTGGCGACTCCAAATTGTCCTACATGTGCCGAAATCGACATGCTGAAGCTGATTTCACTTTAGCTCTAAACTCTTTAAATACATAACTTTATTGAGATTTTTAAAAATAATCAGGCGAGAAAGTGGCCATTTAGATCTCGACAAATTTGGCTAAATTTAAGCTAGCCGAAGTGAGCAATGTACTTCCGGTTATTTATTCATTCATTCATTCATTTTCTACCGCTTATCCTCACGAGGGTCACAGGGGTGCTGGAGCCTATCCCAGCTGTCTTCGGGCGAGAGGCGATGTACACCCTGGACTGGTCCGGAAAAAACCCACGCATGCACGGGGAGAACATGCAAACTCCACACAGAGATGGCCGAGGGTGGGATTGACTCGGGTCTCCTAGCTGTGAGGTCTGTGTGCTAACCACTCGACCGCCATGCAGCCCTCCGGTTATTTATTTCATTCATTCATTCATTTTCTACCGCTTATCCTCACGAGGGTCGCGGGGGTGCTGGAGCCTATCCCAGCTGTCTTCGGGCGAGAGGCGGGGTACACCCTGGGTTAACCATTCATCTGCGCGCTAACCATTCGACCGCCGTGCCGCTGGTTATTTATTAATTACACAAAATAAAACACCCCCTTACTTTTCTCATACAAAAAAAAAACATAGTGATAAATCACTGCTTTTACTTTGAAAACAAGAAGCGAACCAACTCGCCATATATCCTGCTTGACAACGCCGTTTTGCTCAGCGTTCAGTGTTCAACGTTTTTTTTTGTGGTGACGTCATGTTGCGTTGCATCCTGGGTAATTTGAGTGTGAGTAGTAAGACATACTCAACATTTCTGCCGAAAGCAGTATGCATCTGGGAACTTCTTGAATACTTAAAAATCGCATACCGCTAGTGTAGACATACTGAATAATCAAAGAGTTAGTATGAGTAGTAGGTAAGAATGCAGTTTCGAACACAGCCAATGTCTCCTGGGTCTTCCCCAAGGTACTTAAATTCCTCCACTTGGGGCAGGATGTCATCCCAAACCCGTAGATGGATGCATAAGCTTCACAAGGTTAAAATATTCTGTCAGCGATGGAGAATCACTCAGCGTCAGATCAGCATTGGGTGTGCACAAGTTTTTTAGACAAGAAACACCTAGCTAAGGATTGTAAAAATCGGCAAGTGGGTGGGCACACTCTAATCCTTTCAGATTTCCCCGGCGAGAGATAGGAAATTCAGGAGGACCGCTTTACACCCTTGCGCAGCACAATCAAAGCAACAATCACACAAGGCTGGAAGTCCAATAACACCCCAATGGCGTGTGATAACATCATAGGCGGCTCTCTTGAAACGCCAGCATCCGAAGCGTCTCGGCCTAAGCCGTTGTATCAACATGGACATCAGCCAGAAAGTCGGCGCTGCGGCCACGCCAATTCTGTTACACTTTGTTCTGCTGCTACTTTCTCTCTCCCGTATTTATTTTCCTGCTTGATACTCTCACTTTAAAGTGGAGTGACACACAAGCTGCTTTTTCCAGCCTTTTTCCTGTGTTTGCAAGAGAGGGAAAGAGGGGGGGTAGGGATATAAAAACAGACCAAAGGGTGAGGAGGTCACACGGAAAGAAGGGGGAAAAGACTGGAAAGTGTGGAGGTTAATTGAGAGGTAGAGCTGAAGAAGGATAGTCTGGATTTTATAGATTAAGTTGCTGACAAGAACCAGGGAAGCGGCCAAGGTGTTAGAATTGGGAATTCAAATGGAAATCTCGCAAGACGTGACACGCAAGCGTAACAGTTGCCGTAACGTGACCCGAGAATCGAATAACAAGACAAGTCGGCCGTGAACTGGCACTCTATCACCTATCCCGCAGACTACACAAACACGATACTACCCCGCTTTATCTCTGCAGCCGCAACCACAACAAGAGTTGTGCGGCCGTACCTGAACGATGACATTATCGGCTCGAGATGAGCGATAATCACACTTGACGAGAGAGATTAGAGGTGAACAACTTGTGGAAAGTGTCAGGGCGTCGCTGGCGGTTTTTTTGGAAGAGCGAACATCTTTGTGTGCGGTAAAAGGGACCGGGGGATATTTAAAGAACGCTAAAGGTTGGAATTATGCTAACAGCTAAGTCTCAAAAGACATCAAGATCCATTGGTAGTCCTTCGACCGGGTAATTTATTACCATCCATTTTGGTCTAGAGCTGTCTTCTTTGGTATATATTCATTCATTCATTCATTCATTTTCTACCGCTTTTCCTCACGAGGGTCGCGGGGGCTATCCCAGCTGTCTTCGGGCAAGAGGCGGACTGGTCGCCAGCCAATCACTGGGCACATATAGACAAACAACCATTCACACTCACATTCATACCTATGGACAATTTGGAGTCGCCAATTAACCTAGCATGTTTTTGGAATGTGGGAGGAAACCAGAGTACCCAGAGAAAACCAATGGAATTGAACTCGGGTCTCTTAGCTGTGAGGCCAGCGTGCTAACGCCCTCCTCACGAGGGTCGCAGGGGTGCTGGAGCCTATCCCAGCTGTCTTCGGGTGAGAGGCGGACTGGTCGCCAACCAATCACAGGGCACATATAGACAAACAACCATTCACACTCACATTCATACCCATGGACAAATAATCAGTTCACAGTTCCACATGTTCAAAAGGAGTAGGAAGAAGCAAAGCTTATTAAATCATACTTTTACAATCAGTAACTATTACATTTGTTCACTTCCTGCTTTCCATAATATAGTTTAAGTTTTCTTTCTATTATTATTATTCATTCATTCATTTTCTACCACTTTTTGTCACAAGGGTCGCGGGGGTGCTGGAGCCTATCCCAGCTGTCTTTGGGCGAGAGGCCGGGGTACACCCTGGACTGGTGGCCAACCAATCACAGGGCACATATAGACAAACAACCATTCACACTCACATTCATACCTATGAACAATTTGGAGTCGCTGATTAACCTAGCATGTTTTTGGAATGTGGGAGGAAACCGGAATACCCGGAGAAAACATGCAAACTCCACACAGAGATAGCCGAGGGTGGAAGATACCCTTGTCTTCTAGCTGTGAGGTCTGCGTGCTAACCACTCGACCACCATGCCGATTGCCCATATTACATTATTATATTATTTTTTATTATATTATTATATATCTTTGGTCATATTAACACACTAGCAAGATCTCATAGTGTATAGACTGGTCATATATTTCATCTCGTTTCATAATTTAATTAAAAAAAATTATTAAAAAAATTAAAATTAAAAATATTTAAAAAATATATATATTTAAAAAAAAACCTTAAACTATATTATGAAAGCAGGAAGTGAACAAATGTAACAGTTATTGATTGTAAAAGTACCAGATGGAGGGGTAGGATTTAATAAGCTTTGCTTCTTCCTACTCCTTTTGGACATGTGGAACTGTGAACTGATTATGGGATGCATTCAATTGTAATCTGATGCATGTTCAAATGAAATTAAACCATTACCATAAGACAAATACTGCCTGATTTTTGACGTGACTTTGACCAACTGCGGTTGCTTGAGGTCACACACAGTCGTCTCTACGGAGGTTGCTTGTTTTGTTACATTCCACAGCCCCTTCCCTCGCCTCTTGTTCCAACCCACCTGCCCCCATCCAAATTATGCAGACAGCATTTCCCCAACAAAACAACTTCTGTCTGCTTGTCATCTTCCCAAACACGTAACCTCACATCTCTTCCCACAGCAAACAGTGCAAGTATTCCTGATGGAGATACAAAAGGCAATGGAGGGTGGTGGGGGGGAAGAATGGGGGGCATCATGGGAAAGTGATGCTTTTGTGCCCTTTTATTTATGTCTCGCAAAGAGGCCTAATAAGTGTCTGGCCTTGAAGCGCTTCCATTAGTCCTCAAACGTCAAAACACAGAGGGGGTATAACATTACCACAGGCAGAACGACCATAGACGCGCCCCCGCTTCCTCTCACACCAACATCCTTTATCATTTTAACAGTCACATTACATGATCCGGCCCCTAACTCCCCCCTTGTTCCATGTTGTCTGGCTGGTTCTCCGTTTATTTCCATGTGTTATGCTTATTGAGACATCGCTATAGTAAAAAAAAAAACACATTGCACCGCAGCCGGTGTTTTCTCCAGTTTTCATCCGCCTCCTGTTGCACCTTTTGTTGAATAGCTTTTCAACCTGACACACCAGATGGGAAACAGTTGATAGAAACACTTTGGAAAAGGTCAAACTCTCGCATTAACGTTCTCCCCCAGTCAAATCGAAACAAACATGGTGCATGGTGGAAAAAGTGGTGGGTCACGTTCACAGTCATTTCGCGCACACACTCATCATAGAAAACACACAAAGAAATGTCCGGTTACAGGAAATCAATCTAGCAACCTTTGCTGAAGTCTTAAAATCTTGATGGGGGAGGCAGTTTCCAAAACAAGTTTGGAAAAGTTGGACTTAAGGGCTAATCTGCCTCAAGATAAAAATGACACTGACAATGACAAAGAAAGAGAGGCTGACAAGGTGTGTGATGAAAGAATTATGAGACTGTTCAATTCCATCAATGACGAAGACATGAAGTGATGAATTACTTTTCTTTAACGAGTCGTATTACACGCACTGTTGGGCATTGGATAACCAATGCTATGACGTGGAAAACACAGAACAAAGAAATGTCCGGTTACAGGAAATCAATCTAGCAACCTTTGCTGAAGTCTTAAAATCTTGATGGGGGAAGCAGTTTCTGAAACAGGTTTGGAAAAGTTGGACTTAAGCTCAAGGGCTAATCTGCCTCAAGATAAAATGACACTGACAATGACAAAGAAAGAGAGGCTGACAAGGTGTGTGATGAAGGAATTATGAGACTGTTCAATTCCATCAATGAAGAAGACATGAAGTGATGAATTACTTTTCTTTAACTAGTCGTATTACACGCACTGTTGGGCATTGGATAACCCATGCTACGACGTGGAAAACACAGAACAAAGAAATGTCCGGTTACAGGAAATCAATCTAGCAACCTTTGCTGAAGTCTTAAAATCTTGATGGGGGAAGCAGTTTCCGAAATAGGTTTGGAAAAGTTGGACTTAAGGGCTAATCTGCCTCAAGATAAAATGACACTGACAATGACAAAGAAAGAGAGGCTGACAAGGTGTGTGATGAAGGAATTGTGAGACTGTTCAATTCCAATTGTGGTTAGCGCACAGACCTCACAGCTAGGAGACCAGGGTTCAATCCCACCCTCAGCCATCAGTTTGCATGTTCTCCCCGTGCATGCGTGGGTTTTCTCCGGGTACTCCGGTTTCCTCCCACATTCCAAAAACATGCTAGGTTAATTGGCAACTCCAAATTGTCCATAGGTATGAATGTGGGTGTGAATGGTTGTTTGTCTATATGTGCCCTGTGATTGGCTGGCCACCAGTCCAGGCGACCAGTCCAGGATGTACCCTGCCTCTCGCCCAAAGACAGCTGGGATAGGCTCCAGCAACCCCCGCAACCCTCGTGAGGAAAAGCAGTAGAAAATGAATGAATGAATGAAGATGAAAATGACACTGACAATGACAAAGAAAGAGAGGCTGACAAGGTGTGTTATGAAGAAATTATGAGGCTGTTCAATTCTATCAAGGAAGAAGACATGAAGACAGTGATGAATTACTTTTCTTTAACTAGTCATATTATATGCACTGTTGGGCATTGAATAACCCATGCTACGATGTGGACTGGTGTGGCCAATGTATGTCCACATTTTTTTTTTTCAGGTTAAATTTTGTCATTTTCAAGATGACGTGGACAGGTGTGGCCAATGTATGTCCAATTTTTTTTTTTAGGTTAAATTTGTCATTTTCAAGATGAAAATGACAAATTTAACAATGACAAAGAAAGAGAGGCTGACAAGGTGTGTTATGAAGAAATTATGAGGCTGTTCAATTCCATCACTTTTCTTTAACTAGTCGTATTACACGCACTGTTGGGCATTGAATAATGTATGTACAAACTTTCTTTCAGGTTAAATTTATATTGAAGTGCACTCAATAGCCCGGATATTAGGGTAGCTGTCCCACAGCATTGCAAGGATAAATTCTTTTCCCTCCGCTTTGAAAAGAAGGGAAGGGAAGGGCCATGGATTCTGACAAGCACCCCGCTGACCTTCTGTGTAAGACACAGGCGGAGAGCAGACACACTGAGGAATGTCATAAGTTAGCATGGAACCTGCTCCAAGATATTAGTCACTTGCAAGTGCACAGATACAGTACAGATGAGCTTTTGATAAATCGGCTGCAGATATTAATTGTGTCTGAATGGCTGATTGATTTCAGATGGCAGACTAGCGCAGACGTGTTGTTGCTTGAGCCTTCTGCTGACAGACATAAACATTGCCCAGGGCTGAGCTAATAGAAGAAAGGTGTCGCCCCGTTTGAGACCATTCGAAAAGAAGACAGAACCAAACCCTTTTTTTAAAAAAAACAAAAAACGTTGGTGATAAATACAAATTAAACACTGGTGACGATTCCACTCATATTACATTAAACACGTGGCTTTTTAGAAACAGATGCTATCCAAAACACACACACACACTCACACCACCAAACTTTGCGGTATGGTTTTGGCTGAGACTCCGTCGTTGCATTCCCCTCCTGGTTGCAGAGGATGTGCTGCAGACGAAGACGAGAAGCCTTTGACCGTTTTCACTTCCATTTCTATTCAGGCGGAAAAAGAAAACAAAATCACGTCCAAATCACATCGGGACTACTCAGACCAGATCCTGAAGAATGCAGAGTCCACTGCATCATGCTGCCTTTATGTTACTTTGCAAGCCTTTCATGGAATCATGGTGTCTTATGAAGAAGAAGAAGAAGAAACCGCTATTTCTTGGCCCATTCGTCTGATTTTCCATTCACAGCTGCCTCCTTCAAGTGCCCTAAAAAAGTCTTTTTCACGAAAGAACCAAAAATATTTGTGGTAGGACGGATCATCGGTCTTTCAGTATGTGTGATCCGTTATTGTCCCCCATTGGGTACGTCCAGTTTATTCACATTGGAACTCAGAGACTTTCAGGTTTCAGGGTTCAGGGTTTGGTATTTAACTCCCAG
Organism: Doryrhamphus excisus; assembly: GCF_030265055.1. Classification (NCBI taxonomy): domain Eukaryota; kingdom Metazoa; phylum Chordata; class Actinopteri; order Syngnathiformes; family Syngnathidae; genus Doryrhamphus; species Doryrhamphus excisus. Next base: position 5,516,393 of record NC_080480.1, on the reverse strand, counting down.
GACCCATGGGACAAATCAACAAATCTTCAGCAAGAAGGTCCCTGGTTTGATTTGAATTTCCACGTCTAAGACAAGTCTGGAATTGGAGTTGAGATTCATAACCATCCAGTTAAAACCTGAGACGGTCAACTCCATGTCTAGTACAACTCTTAAAGTGTCAGGGAATTCGTTGCACCTGCTGGTACTCCTTATACTCACCAACCTGAACCTCACTATCATCATCAGGTACTGGAACCGGTTGGACCAGCCAACCCCGCGTTCCACCCAGGATCAAACGCGGGGTTGGCTGGAACCAAAGAACCAAGAACCAAAAATATTTGTGGTAGGACGGATCACCAGTCTTTCAGTATGTGTGATCCGTTATTGTCCCCCATTGGGTACGTCCAGTTTATTCATATTGGAACTCAGAGACTCTTTCAGGTTTCAGGGTTCAGGGTTTGGTATTTAACTCCCAGGACCCATGGGACAAATCAACAAACCTTCAGCAAGAAGGTCCCTGGTTTGATTTGAATTTGAGTCCAGCCAACCCTGCATTCCACCCAGGATCAAACTAAAGTCATCAAGCTAAAAAGTCCATCCATCCATCCAATTTACTCCGCTTATCAGTGTCCGGGTCGCGGGGGCAGCAGTCTCTGTCGGCAAGCCCAGACTTCCCGGTCTCCGGCCACCTCCTCCAGCTCCACCGGGACAACACCAAGGTGTTCCCAGGCCAGCTGTGAGACATAGTCCCTCCAGCGTGTCCTAGGTCTGCCCCGGGGGCCTTTTCCCAGCTGGGCATGCCCGGAACACCTCACCAGGGAGGTGTCTGGGAGGCATCCGGACTAGGCAGCTCATTACCCATTGACCAATGATGAGAACGAAATTCTTAAGGGTACTAGATTGAGAAACAACCCCAGTACCAACCGGGTCATTCATGTCGTCCTGCAGTGCGTGTGATGGAGCGTCAGTCAGCTGTGACCGCCACAGAAAGACAAGCTAAACGGGAGAAAGACAAGAAGAAGAAGAAGAAAAGGGAATGTGATCGGAGTGATAGCATCGGATCACAGTAGAAAACGGCCTCGAACGGCAAATAATAAACTGAGGTTGGACCCATCAAAGGATGTACAAGGATGGAATGACTCGGGTTGAAAACCATCAGCAACAAAAACAAATATTTGTAGGCGACCCCAAAGACGACAAGTGAATCTCTCATGTTTGTTTGTTGACAGCCATCATGTCACACGGCACTCTCAGGTAAGAATTGTTTACAGCACTCAGGCGATAACATCAGCAAAACACGAGTGCCGACTCACGCCACATCCTTGAAGCACCTCCTTATTTCTAAAATTACAAATACTTCAACTTGCTGATATAGTTCATCTTCAAACAGCTAAAATAATGCATAAGGCTAAAAATAACCAATTAGCTAAAAATGTCATCCAATACTTCTCTACAAGAGAGGAGAAATATGATCTCAGGGAAGAACTACATTTGAAACACTTATATGCTAGGACTACGTTAAAAAGCCATAGCATTTCAGTATGTGGAATCAAACTATGAACGGATTGAGTAAGACCCTCAAACAATGCACATGATGTGCTATATATATCACTATATTGACAGTTACTGTGGTACCCAGTATGTCATTGGATGGTCATATCACCTTGTACTTTTGTGTGTGACAAATAAACTAAACTAAACTAAACTAAACTAAACTAAACTAAACTAAACTAAAATAAAATAAAATAAAATAAAATAAAATAAAATAAAATAAAATAAAATAAAATAAAATAAAATAAAATAAAATAAAATAAAATAAAATAAAATAAAGGCGGTACGGCGGACGAGTGGTTAGCGCGCAGACCTCACAGCTAGGAGACCAGGGTTCAATTCCACCCTCGGCCATCTCTGTGTGGAGTTTGCATGTTCTGCCCGGGTATTACGGTTTCCTCCCACATTCCAAAAACACGCTAGGTTAATTGGCGACTCCAAATTGTCCATAGGTGTCCATGTGAGTGTGAATGGTTGTTTGTCTATATGTGCCCTGTGATTGGCTGGCCACCACTCCAGGGTGTACCCCGCCTCTAGGCCCGAAGACAGCTGGGATGTCTTCAGGACCCCCGCGACCCTCGTGAGGATGAAGCGGTAGAAAATGAATGAATGAATAAAATAAAATAAAATAAAATAAAATAAAATAAAATAAAATAAAATAAAATAAAATAAAATAAAATAAAATGTAACAGTTACTAATTGCAAAAGTACAAGATGGAGTATAAATTAAAATTAATTAAAATTAATTAAAATTAATTAAAATTAATTAAAATTAATTAGAAAGGCAAGAAGTGAACAAATGTAACAGTTACTGATTGTAAAAGTACCAGATGGAGGGGTAGGATTTAATAAGCTTTGCTTCTTCCTACTCTTTTTGGACATGTGGAACTGTGAACTGATTATGGGATGCATTCAATTGTAATCTGATGCATGTTCAAATGAAATCAAACCATTACCAACCACATCTCCACTCTGTTGATGATGTCACGTGATGTAAACACGTGGTCTCTCGGTCTTGGAGTTATTCCTCAAAGACATTTTCTCGTCTCTTTCATCTTGTCGGCATTAGCTTTGGATCCAGGTATGACATGAGAACAATCAGGTCTTCATCTGTCCGCACGTTGTCTGCACGCTCAGGACCACTCAGGGGAAGCACCCCTCCGCACATTTATTACCTGAATTATTTTCATGTGCGTGGACCGGCTGCAGCTCGGAGATGAAAGCGAGAGACGACGGGGTGCGTTGGATCAGTGTGTGTGCTTTCCATTCGGCTTGGGATCTGACCCAGAACCATCTTATGTTGTCATTTTGGTCTTCTTTCTTTGGTTCGGGATTTGACTGGCGTTTATTGGTCGGGTTCAAACTTTCAACTTTAGTTTTGCTTTGAGGAATTTTTCTTACTCTTTTTGTTCTTTGAGTTAAAGAACTTCCCATCCCGAAATTTGAAAAAAAAACCAGTATGACTTGTCGACTTATATCATTCTCTCTAAAACAAGGAAGTAGCCTGCTAACTAAGAGTCCAACAAAAACAAATACGCAAGTTTTTATTTTCTATTTTCTCGGTTTTAGAAACAGTACTAATAATCCAAATGTTCCCTCCATTCCAGAATGGTTTAGTCCATGTCCATAATGGAAACAAAAATGGCGACAACCAGGAAGTAGCCTGTTGTCGCCAGGATTTTTGCACTTTTTGACATTTTAGCCACGATTCCACTTTTCTCCCCACTCAAGAATAAAATGCTAGCTATGGTATCGTCTTATATTTTTTCCATAATCCAGTACTAAAGTAACTAACAAACAAACAAACAAAAATATGACTGTCTATGTCGTTTTCACATTCTGGTTTTGTTGTTTTAGTCATTGCTGTTTGCAATAAAAAAAATGGTACGACCCGGTCGTCTTATATCATCCTTCGTAATCCAGGAAGTATGAAGTAGTACTTCTAACTGACCAACAAACACATAAACAAAATTATGGCTGTCTACATTGTTTTCACTTTCTGTTTTTGTTGTTTTAGTCATGATGGAGCATCCCCTAAAGAAAAATAAAGAAAGTGGTACAACCCAGTCGTCTTATATCATCCTTTTTAATCCAGGAAGTAGCCTGCTAACGGACCAACAAACACACAAACAATGTCTGTCTACGTTGTTTTCCCTTTCTGTTGTTGTTGTTTTAGTCATGATGAAGCCTCCACTGTTTTGCAATGAAGAAAATGGTACGACCCGGTCGTCTTATATCATCCTTTGTAATCCAGGAAGTAGCCTGCTAACGGACCAACAAACACACAAACAAAAATATGGCTGTCTACGTTGTTTTCACTTTCTGTTTTTGTTGTTTTAGTCATGAGTCTGCAGTGTTTTGCAATACAGAAAGTGGTACGACCCGGTCGTTTTATATCATCCTCAGTAATCCAAGAAGTAGCATTCTAACTGACCAACAAACACATAAACAAAATTATGGCTGTCTACATTGTTTTCACTTTCTGTTTTTGTTGTTTTAGTCATGATGGAGCATCCCCTAAAGAAAAATAAAGAAAGTGGTACAACCCAGTCGTCTTATATCATCCTTTGTAATCCAGGAAGTAGCCTGCTAACGGACCAACAAACACACAAACAATGTCTGTCTACGTTGTTTTCCCTTTCTGTTTTTGTTGTTTTAGTCATGATGAAGCCTCCACTGTTTTGCAATGAAGAAAATGGTACGACCCGGTCGTCTTACATCATCCTTCGTAATCCAGGAAGTAGCCTGCTAACGGACCAACAAACACTCAAACAAAAATATGGTTGTCTATATTGTTTTCACTTTCTGTTTATGTTGTTTTAGTCATGATGGAGCCTCCCCTGCTTTGCAATGAAGAAAATGGTACGACCCGGTTGTCTTATATCATCCTTTGTAATCCAGGAAGTAGCCTGCTAACGGACCAACAAACACACAAACAAAAATATGGCTGTCTACGTTGTTTTCACTTTCTGTTTTTGTTGTTTTAGTCATGAGTCTGCAGTGTTTTGCAATACAGAAAGTGGTACGACCCGGTCGTTTTATATCATCCTCCGTAATCCAAGAAGGAGCATTCTAACTGACCAACAAACACATAAACAAAATTATGGCTGTCTACGTTGTTTTCACTTTCTGTTTTTGTTGTTTTAGTCATGAGTCTGCAGTGTTTTGCAATACAGAAAGTGGTACGACCCGGTCGTTTTATATCATCCTCAGTAATCCAAGAAGTAGCATTCTAACTGACCAACAAACACATAAACAAAATTATGGCTGTCTACATTGTTTTCACTTTCTGTTTTTGTTGTTTTAGTCATGATGGAGCATCCCCTAAAGAAAAATAAAGAAAGTGGTACAACCCAGTCGTCTTATATCATCCTTTGTAATCCAGGAAGTAGCCTGCTAACGGACCAACAAACACACAAACAATGTCTGTCTACGTTGTTTTCCCTTTCTGTTTTTGTTGTTTTAGTCATGATGAAGCCTCCACTGTTTTGCAATGAAGAAAATGGTACGACCCGGTCGTCTTACATCATCCTTCGTAATCCAGGAAGTAGCCTGCTAATGGACCAACAAACACTCAAACAAAAATATGGTTGTCTATATTGTTTTCACTTTCTGTTTATGTTGTTTTAGTCATGATGGAGCCTCCCCTGCTTTGCAATGAAGAAAATGGTACGACCCGGTCGTCTTATATCATCCTTTGTAATCCAGGAAGTAGCCTGCTAACGGACCAACAAACACACAACCAAAAATATGGCTGTCTACGTTGTTTTCACTTTCTGTTTTTGTTGTTTTAGTCATGAGTCTGCAGTGTTTTGCAATACAGAAAGTGGTACGACCCGGTCGTTTTATATCATCCTCCGTAATCCAAGAAGTAGCATTCTAACTGACCAACAAACACATAAACAAAATTATGGCTGTCTACATTGTTTTCACTTTCTGTTTTTGTTGTTTTAGTCATGATGGAGCATCCCCTAAAGAAAAATAAAAAAGTGGTACGACCCGGTCGTCTTACATCATCCTCCGTTATCCAGGAAGTAGCCTACTAACTGACCAACAAACACTTAAACAAAATATGGTTGTCTATATTGTTTTCACTTTCTGTTTATGTTGTTTTAGTTATGATGGAGCCTCCACTGTTTTGCAATGAAGAAAATGGTACGACCTGGTCGTCTTATATCATCCTCCGTAATCCAGGAAGTAGCCTACTAACTCACCAATAAACACACAAACACGATTGTTTTCACTTTCTGATTTTGTTGTTTTAGTCATGATGAAGCCTGCACTTTTTGCAATGGAGAAAATGGTACGACCCGGTCGTCTTATATCATCTTCCGTAATCCAGGAAGTAGCCTGCTAACAGACCAACAAACACACAAACAATGTCTGTCTACGTTGTTTTCACTTTCTGATTTTGTTGTTTTAGTTATGATGGAGCCTCCACTGTTTTGCAATGAAGAAAATGGTACGGCCCGGTTGTCTTACATAATCCTCCGTAATCCAGGAAGTAGCCTGCTAACGGACCAACAAACACACCAACAAAAATATGTCTATGTTGTTTTCACTTTCTGATTTTGTTGTTTTAGTCATTTTGAAGCCTCCACTGTTTTGCAATGAAGAAAATGGTACGGCCCGGTCGTCTTATATCATCCTTTGTAATCCAGGAAGTAGCCTGCTCACTGACCAACAAACACTCAAACATTATTGTTTTCACTTTCTGAAATTGTTGTTTTAATCATGATGAAGTCTCCACTGTTTTGCAATGAAGAAAGTGGTACGACCCGGTCGTAATCCAGGAAGTAGCCTGTTAAGTGACCAATAAACACACAAACGTGATTTTTTTCACTTTCTGATTTTGTTGTTTTACTTATGATGGAGGAGGCGGCATGGTTCAGGTGGTAGAGAGGTCGCCTCCTGAAGGTTGCAGGTTCAATTCCCTGCGAACATGCAGAAGTATCCTACTGAACCCCCAGTTTCTCCTACTTCCTTGAAGGTGGAAAAGCGTTGTACCAGTAAAAGACCATTTTCCATGGAGCTCCCCAGTCTTTCAATTGAAAATGGTACTGCCCTGTCGTCTGACATCATCCTCCATAATCCAGAAAGTAGCTAACCAAAAAAAACAAATATGGTGATTGTTTTCACTTTCTGATTTTGTCCTCTCTGTCGTCTTACGTCGTCGTCTGTGAGCCAGGAAGTAGTCATCATCTCTTTGTGCCCACATTTCCTTCTCTTTGCAAGCCTTCAGCCTCATTGGCATATCGGTTCTTGTATTTGCGCTCCTCCACGGCTGAATGTGCTGTACGGATTATCTGTCGGTGCCGCCGAGCCTAAGGCCGAGCCAAAGGCTGTAAAGTAAAGGCCTGTTATTCTTTCCTCCTCGCTGTCTGGCATGTGTGGAGAATTGGGGAGAGATTTGGAGCCTGCGCCGCTGTAATTTCAACCCGGCCCATCTGAGCCGACTGGTGGGAAGCGGGAAGGTGAGTGTGTGTGATAAACGCAGGAATGGAGGGGAAGGAGTGGAGGTTTCACACATCTTTTGGTCTGCTTAGCGCCCAAAGTTTACCTGGACTTCATGCCAGCAGATTGCTTTGAATGAGTGATGAAATGAGCGTGCAGAGCCTTGCCGTGGGTGCAGGTGTACGCATACCTCCTCTGTGTTCGAACAACGTGTGGTGTATGAATGATGATAGCAGTCGCACGTATTACACAACACTTCTGGCTCAGGCCGTTGCTTCTTGTGCATGTTTTGGAAAAGTTGGATCATGGCTGGGCTTCTGTTGTCTGAAGATTACTTTTCCTGAGGTCTGGGAGGATGTAACACAGAAAAATGTCATTCAGTTGGGGGGAAAAAATATATACTGAAAATGTAAAAAAAATGAATGAAAAATATTATTTTTCTATTATTATTATTATATATATATATTATATAATATATATTAATTAAATAATATATTGAATATATTAAATATCTTATATATATTCTATATATTATATGTATGTTATATAATAATAATATATTTAATATATATTAAATAATATATATTGTTATATATATTATTTTGTATTTTTCCTCATAATATTATTATTACTTTATTTGTTTCTTTATTATTATTACTCTTATGATTTGATAAAATTTGATAAATATTTTGCTTAATATATATATATATAAAATATATAATATATATATAATATTTAATATATATATATTTTCTCCTCATAATATTATGATTACTTTATTCTCATAAAATTATCTTATGATTTGATAGCATTTGATAAATATTTTGCTTAATATATATATATAATATTTAATACATATATATTTTTTCTCCTCATAATATTATTATTACTTTATTCTCATAAAATTGCAGCTGTTTTTCTCTTATGATTTGATAAAATTTGATCAATATTTTGCTTAATATATATATTAATTAAATAATGTATTTAATATATATATAATATATTATATATATTTAGTATATATTATATATATTTAATATATATAATATATATTTAATATATATATATATTCCTCATAATATTAATATTACTTCATTCTCATAAAATTTTTATTCTCATAAAAAAATTACTTTATTCTCATAAAATTATCTTATGATTTGATAACATTTGATAAATATTTTGCTTAATATATATATTATATATATTTTTTTCTCCTTATAATATTATTATTACTTTATTCTAATAAAATTGCAGCTGTATGATTTGATAAAATTTGATCAATATTTTGCTTAACAGTCTCTTTTTTTCTATGGAAGGATGGCAGCGACAAGCACGCCTTCACCCACAGGATGAAGCAAATACTGCGGGTTCCTCCCATGTGACATTTCTGTGTATTTTATTGTCCGATTAGCAAGAATAATGACGCCACGCTTGCCTTGTAGACATTACGCTGGCTGTAGAAAGTCATGGTGTACAATAAATGTTAGTGCAAACTTGCTGACAAGCAGAAACTGCCGCCATCCAGTATTGGATCAGGAAATGTGCAAATCCAGGTATTTTTAATATATAAATAATATATATAATATAATTTAATATATTATCATTATTTGTTTATTTTAGGTTTTGGCTTACCATTGACTGTGTTGCATCACAGCATGCATGGATGCCATTAACAGAAAATGCCAATCTGCCCCCCCCCCCTCCCATTTTGAGTCATTTTCCATCCGAAGGTGTCAAAATGCTGCCTTTTAAAGTGAAATTTACAGTGGAAAGACGTGGAGATGCCATCTGCTCTGGCAGGAAGCCCACCACACGGACGCGTGAACGTACTGGTGGACGTGAGTGCATGAGGGCATTAACCATTAGTGCAGGTGTGAATGTGGAGAAAAGCTCTGATTCTGTCAGATCAAACAGCGGGCTCGGCGAGCGCGGCGGCCAAAAAAGAGGCCCGAGGAGGCGCAGGTGTGTGTGTACGGTGGAGGAAAAAAAAAGGGCGTTTAGCTTTTGGCTCGTTTCCAGCTTCACTCGTTGTCCTGACGTAGCGCCATCATGTAGAGCCTGGCGTCATGCGAGTCGGCAAACTTCTTTGCACTGAAATCAAGTAGGATTAACATCTTTTTTTAACTAACATCCAAAACTTTGTCACCAATGATTTGTGTTTAGCTACGCTGCTAATGCTAAAGCTGAGTTTGCCTCCTATTGTGAAGTAAATGACAGACATTGCTCGCAAAATATGAAGAAACACAACAAAGAAAAAGTTGTATTTTAATAATAAAAAAGAATTTTTTTTCCAAGCATAAACTTGGATTATTATTAAAAAAAAAGTCATTATAGTAGCATAAAGTTAAAGTAAAAAATTGTCTTTATTTTTATTTTAAAGTTGTACTATTGTGAGAGCATCCAAAACGACAAATAAAGTGGTAATTTTTTGAAAATTTGATTGCGGAAAAAGAAAAAACTGCTGTAATTTTACTTGAAAAAACTACAAATATTATGACAATAATGTCAGAATTACATTTACAAGAAGAAAGTTAAAGGCAAATTATGTCAAATGTCAAAAACATTTTCCATCAATAAAGTTGAAACATTAAGAAAAAAATGTATTAGAAATGTAAAATACTATTATATTATGTGGAAAAATTATGTCATTTTAGGAGTATAAAGTTTAAATATTGAAGAAAAATATATTTAAAAATTTAATATGAGAAACAAATCAAGTTTGGAAAATTTGGTATGGGAAAAGGTAAAATATTATGGGAATAAAGTCAAAATATTGCACCAATAAAGTCATCATATTGCAAAATAATTTATCAATATTATTTAAGAAGGAAGTTGAAATAATTGGAAAAAAACACAATAAAAATAAATAAACCAAAAAGTAAAAAAAAAAAAGTAGTATTTTACAGGAATAAAATTCTGTCATAAGGAGGAAAATAAGGTCATTAAAGGCAAATTATGTAAAACGTCAAAAACATTTTCCATCAATAAAGTTGAATTATTAAGAAAAAAAATTATGAGGAAAAACAATGTCATTTTAGCAGTATAGAGTTTAAATATTGAAGAAAAATACATTTAAAAATTCAATATGAGAAACAAATAAAGTTTGGAAAATTTGGTAGAGGAAAAGGTATAATATGGGAATAAAGTCAAAATATTGCACAATTAAAGTTATCATATTACAAAATAATTCATCAATATTATTTAAGAAGGAAGTTGAAATAATTGGAAAAAAACACGATAAAAATAAATAAACCATCACAAAAAAAGTAGTATTTTACAGGAATAAAATTCTGGCATAAGGAGGAAAATAAGGTCATTAAAGGCAAATTATGTTAAATGTCAAAAACATTTTCCATCAATAAAGTTGAATTATTAAGAAAAAAAATTATTACTATTATATTATGAGGAAAAATTATGTCATTTTAGGAGTATAGAGTTTAAATATTGAAGAAAAATACATTAAAAAACGTCATATGAGAAACAAATAAAATTTGGAAAATCATCATATTGCAAAATAATTTAAATAAAAATAATTTATCAAGATTATTGAAGAAGGAAGTTGAAATAATTGGAAAAAAACACAATAAAAATAAATAAACCGTCACAAAAAAAAACTAGTATTTTACAGGAATAAAATTCTGGCATAAAAAGGAAAATAAGGTCATTTCAGTCGCATCAGGGTGAAATATTCGAGAAAAAAATGCATCATATTGTGAAAACAAAAAAAACAAATGAAGCTGTCATTTTTGTAAAACATGGGCGCCACTTTCAAGCTAGTGTATGAATAATTAGTGTATTTGTTGCTACAAAGTGTTGCTGTCATGCGGCTTGAATGCAGCAATCAGTGACAGTCGCCCTGAAGGTTGATTCCAGAAATTGATACCAGATTTCTTTGAAGGGAGCGAGAGCATCTGCATGTGTCAGAATGTGTTTTTGGCACAACGCTTCAAATCCCGGGAGGGGAAAAAAAAAAAAAAAAAACATCAAATAAGCCGCTTGGAGGTGATTAGCCTCTCTTATTATACAAGGAAAAAAGAGCAGGACACTTCAGTGATCCCTGCATCGTTGACTTTTCCGTGTGTGTAAAGTTGCAAATGTATACAGCGAGGGGGATTGTATGGCAAAGCTGGCTTTGCCCCCACTTTTTCACTGCAGTGGAACATTAAAAAGTGGGGGGGAAAAGCTTCAAAAGAGCGTCTGAAAGGTGCATTGTGTACAATATTCTTCTGGGAGTTTGCTCTAATAATGTTCACGGGGTTGTGCGGTTTATTTTCGAGCTAAGAAATCAAGGGGCCGTGTATTAATCACAGGCCGTGTAACCCCTTTGCTGGAAAAACTTCTCTTGCGGTCAGAAAGACTTTTCCGCCGCCCCCCGCCTCCCCTTCGCCCCTCGCCGTGCACGTCCGACTCTCATGCCTCGGAACCCTGGTTGACCGCGTATGTACCCTCTGTTGCGAGAACACACAAACACCAGCGTCCACATTTCCAGCTATGTGAGATAGCAGCAGGTAGACACAGGTGGATGTGTTCCAGAAAAAGACTCCATGTCTTAACCAATTTTGCTGTCAATTGACCTTTATGAGGGTCCTCCAAAGTGTGGCCCGGAGGCCACTTGTGGACCGCGGCACGTGTAACAAGTAACAACATAGTAACAAGAAAACTGAAAAAAAAACCCCACAAAGGGTAACATTTTACAATAACATACTCAAAATGACAGCAGTTCATTAGGAACAAACCAAACTATTTAGTTCCTCAGTAACTACTCTACATTGGTGATTTAGTTTTCTTGGTCACTACTAGTTCCTCAATGACTCCTCTAACTCTATGTGCCTCGGGACTTAGTTCCTCATTAGTTCTTCATTAGTTCCCCAGTAACTACTCTAAATGTATGTGCCTTAGTCATTAGTTCCCCAGTAACTACTCTAAATGTACTATGTGCCTTAGTCATTAGTTCCTCATTGGTTCTTCATTAGTTCCCCAGTAACGACTCTAATTGTATGTGCCTTAGCCATTAGTTCCTCAGTAACTACTCTAAATGTATACACCTTATCCATTAGTTCTTCATTAGTTCCCCACTAACTACTCAAAATGTATGTGCCTTAGTTCCCCAGTAACTACTCTTAGACATTAGGTCTTCATTAGTTCCTTAGTAACTACTCTAAATGTATGTGCCTTAGTCATTAGGTCTTCGTTAGTTCTTTAGTAACTACTCTAAATGTATGTGCCTTAGTCATCAGTTCCTCATTGGTTTTTCATTAGTTTCCCAGTAACTACTCATAATGTATGTGCCTTAGTCATTAGGTCTTCATTAGTTCCTTAGTAACTACTCTAAATGCATGTGCCTTATCCATTAGTTCCTCATTAGGTCTTCATTAGTTTCCAGTAACTACTCTAAATGTATGTGCCTTAGCCATTTGTTCTTCATTAGTTCCCCAGTAACTACTCTAAATGTATGTGCCTTAGTCATTAGGTTTTCATTAGTTCCTTAGTAACTACTCTAAATGTATGTGCCTTAGTCATTAGTTCCTCAGTGGTTCTTCATTAGTTCCCCAGTAACTACTCTAAAAGTATGTGCCTTAGCCATTAGTTCTTCATTAGTTCCTCAGTAACTACTCAAAATTTATGTGCCTTAGCCATTAGTTCCTCATTAGTTCTTCATAAGTTCTTCAGGAACTACTCTAATTGCATGTGCCTTAGTCATTAGGTCATCATTGGTTCCTTAGTAACTACTCTAAATGCATGTGCCTAAGCCATTAGTTCTTCATTAGTTCCCCAGTAACTACTTTAAATGTATGTGCCTTAGCCGTTAGTTCTTCATTCCCCAAGTAACTACTCTAAATGTATGTGCCTTAGCCATTAGTTCATTATTGCATCAGTAACTACTCTAATTGTATGTGCCTTAGTCATTAGGTCTTCATTAGTTCCTCAGTAACTACTCAAAATGTATGTGCCTTAGCCATTAGTTCCTCATTAGTTCTTCATAAGTTCTTCAGGAACTACTCTAATTGCATGTGCCTTAGTCATTAGGTCATCATTGGTTCCTTAGTAACTACTCTAAATGCATGTGCCCAAGCCATTAGTTCTTCATTAGTTCCCCAGTAACTACTTTAAATGTATGTGCCTTAGCCGTTAGTTCTTTAGTCCCCCAGTAACTACTCTAAATGTATGTGCCTTAGCCATTAGTTCATTATTGCATCAGTAACTACTCTAATTGTATGTGCCTTAGCCATTAGTTCTTCATTAGTTTGTCAGTAACTACTCTAAATCTATGTGCCTTAGACATTAATTCTTCATTAGTTCCTCAGTAACTACTCAAAATGTATGTGCCCTAGTCATTAGGTCTTCATTAGTTTATCAGGAACTACTCTAATTGGATGTGCCTTAGTCATTAGGTCATCATTGGTTCCTTCGTAACTACTCTAAATGTATGTGCCTAAGCCATTAATTCTTCATTAGTTCCCCAGTAACTACTCAAAATGTATGTGCCTTAGTCATTAGTTCTGCACTAGTTCTTCATTAGTTCCTCAGTAACTACTGTAAATGTATGTGCCTTAGTTCTTAGTTCCTCATTCGTTCTTCATTGGTTCCTTGGTAACTACTCTAAATGCTCTAAACTAAACTAAAATGCTGTACACTACACTGCTCTTATGGTTTCCACATCCAGAGCAGACCCTCCCTGCAGTGCCTATCAGAGTCAGCGTGAGCGGTTCTTTACGACAAGCCGGACTAGATCAAGGCCGGAGCCGCAACAAATTCAGCGTGAGCCCGAGGTTAAAGAGCCGTTACAGTAGTCTAGCCATGGAGACAAAGACATGGAGACACCATTCCCTTGAAGGTCAAAGTTCACGTCTGAGTCCATGATTAACCCTTCATTTTCTGACCTGATGATTAGCTTTTAGGGAAAGAGTTTGCTTCTGTGGGCTAAAGACGATGCTTTCAGTTTTAGCCTTCTCCAATCCACACATATGGGCCTTAGTCATTAGGTCTTTATTGGTTCCTCAGTAACTACTCTAAATGTATGTGCCTTAGTCATTAGTTCTTCATTAATTCATTATTAACTACTCTAAATGTATGTGCCTTAGCCATTAGTTCTTCATTAATTCATTATTAACTACTCTAAATGTATGTGCCTTAGTCATTAGTTCTGCACTGGTTCTTCATTAGTTCCTCAGTAGCGACTCTAATTGTATGTACCTTTGTCATTAGGTCTTCATTAGTTCTTTAGTAACTACTCTAAATGTATGTGCCTTAGCCATTAGTTCTTCATGACTTCCCCAGTAACTACTCTAAATGTATGTGCCTTAGTCATTAGTTCCTCATTGGTTCTTCATTAGTTCCCCAGTAACTACTCTAAATGTATGTACCTTGGTCATTAGGTCTTCATTAGTTCCTTAGTAACTACTCTAAATGTATGTGCCTTAGCCTTTAGTTCCTCATTGGTTCTTCATTAGTTCCCCGGTAACTTCTCATAATGTATATGCTTTGGTCATTAGTTCTGCACTGGTTCTTCATTAGTTCCTCAGTAACTACTCTAAATGTATGTGCCTTAGCCATTAGTTCTTCATTACTTCCACAGTAACTACTCTAAATGTATGTGCCTTAGTCATTAGTTCCTCATTGGTTCTTCATTAGTTCCTTAGTAACTACTCTAAATGTATGTGCCTTAGCCTTTAGTTCCTCATTGATTCTTCATTAGTTCCTTAGTAACTACTCTAAATGTATGTGCCTTAGCCTTTAGTTCCTCATTGGTTCTTCATTAGTTCCCCGGTAACTTCTCATAATGTATATGCTTTGGTCATTAGTTCTGCACTGGTTCTTCATTAGTTCCTCAGTAACTACTCTAAATGTATGTGCCTTAGCCATTAGTTCTTCATTACTTCCACAGTAACTACTCTAAATGTATGTGCCTTAGTCATTAGTTCCTCGTTGGTTCTTCATTAGTTCCCCAGTAACTACTCTAAAAGTATGTGCCTTAGCCATTAGTTCTTCATTAGTTCCTCAGTAACTACTCAAAATTTATGTGCCTTAGCCTTTAGTTCCTCATTGGTTCTTCATTAGTTCCCCGGTAACTTCTCATAATGTATATGCTTTGGTCATTAGTTCTGCACTGGTTCTTCATTAGTTCCTCAGTAACTACTCTAAATGTATGTGCCTTAGCCATTAGTTCTTCATTACTTCCACAGTAACTACTCTAAATGTATGTGCCTTAGTCATTAGTTCCTCGTTGGTTCTTCATTAGTTCCCCAGTAACTACTCTAAATGTATGTACCTTGGTCATTAGGTCTTCATTAGTTCCTTAGTAACTACTCTAAATGTATGTGCCTTAGTCATTAGTTCCTCATTAGTTCCCCAGTAACTACTCTAAATGTATGTACCTTTGTCATTAGGTCTTCATTAGTTCCTTAGTAACTACTCTAAATGTATGTGCCTTAGTTCCTCATTGGTTCTTCATTAGTTCCCCAATAACTACTCTAAATGTATGTACCTTTGTCATTAGGTCTTCATTACTTCGCTAGTAACTACTCTAAATGTATGTGCCTTAGCCTTTAGTTCCTCATTGGTTCTTCATGAGTTCCCCGGTAACTTCTCATAATGTATATGCTTTGGTCATTAGTTCTGCACTGGTTCTTCATTAGTTCCTCAGTAACTACTCTAAATGTATGTGCCTTAGCCATTAGTTCTTCATTAGGTCGTCAGTAACTACTCAAAATGAAAAAAAAAACATACAATATTCTGTTTATGAATATTAAATCCACTTATAGCAAGCAGGTCTGCTTCTTTGTTTTCACACAATGAGCGTCTCCCCTGCAGAGCAGGGGAGACGCTCATTCCAATTCCAATTCTTTTTTTTTGTCCCTTTTCCAAACATGACGCCCCACCAGCGTGGGTTCGAGGCCTCTCTCGGCTTTTGTTTATTGTGAAGCCGTGACGTTCGCTTCCCAGTCCGAGCCAGACGTGTCAGCGTGGCGAGGCTCTGGCTTGCCACAGGCTCCACGGCCGGACAAGAGGCCTGCAATTATAGCTCACTTCAAAGATGGCCGTCAGTCAAAGACGGCATTCATGCATTTATTTTGGCAACCCCCCCCCCCCATCCAACCACCTCCCCTCCAACCTCTCACTCCTCTTTCCTTGCCTCCTCACCTTTCCAAAACCCTTTGCCCCCTCTTCCTCCTTTCCCACCGGCACCTCCATTTTGTTTAGATGTGCGATTAAGAAGAGAAACAAGTGCAAAAAGGAGTTTAGCTTGGCCGCGTCGGTTATTGACACAACGCTCACTGAAATATCGGCCTGCGTAATTTTCCTCTCACCTAAATATGGATGTGGTGGATGTCGGCAAAGATGATGGGAGGAACGGTGGTCACATGTCTGGAAAACAAAAAAAAGGCTTTTTAGCCCCCGGGACGCATGGTGGCACCAGAAATAAAAGCAAAAGAGGAAGGAAAGAAGGAGCAGGAGGACATGTTTCACCTCAGGCCATCTGCAAGGTATTAGATGTTCAATGGAGGCGGTAAAAAGGGAGAGTCAACAACGGCCTTGTATCGCCGAGCATTAAGTTTTGCCCCCAAATATACCCCCCCTTCCCCTCGCCCCCCTTCTTTCACACCAGCCCTCTGTAAACCACAAAGTAGGCCAACTTTAACTGTCACAGATAAATTTAGAGTTGTGTTTATTCACTGTCCACTTCAATTTCTACCACGGGATACACCAGATCATGTGGGAGCTTTTCCAACTATCGTCCTATTTCTTCAAATTGCCATTGTTGGACTCCGTTATCCTTTTTCCTTCTTTATTTCTCTGAACTGGAACACCAACTGCTAGCTTATTTAAGGACCCAAAAAAAGGGGGTGACTTGAAAAAAAAAAATATATATATATATATATATATATATATATAATAAGACTTTGAAATTGGCACGTTACAAAAAATATATTTTTTTATTTTTCTATTTTAAAAATAAAAATTAAAAAAATGCATACAATTTATTTATTCCACTTTTTTTTAGATAATATGTTCTATCTGGGCTTCTTAGAAAAACGTAGCAAATTAATATATATTTTTTAAATATGACCAAAATGATGGATTTACCATATTGAATATTATCCATCATCAATATTATTATATTATAATTTTCATTCATTCATTTTTTTTTTCCTCACAAGGGTCGCCGGAATGCTGGAGCCTATTCCAGCTGCCTTCAGGCGAGAGGCGCGGTACACCCTGGACTGGTCGCCAGCCAATCACAGGGCATTTTAATTTTCATAATGTAATAAATAAATATTCCATATATACAATTCTAATAAAATAATTCAAATATAATTTGTATACAAATATGATACTTATAACTATTAATTAATGATGTTGATGATGATTCATTTATATATAGTACATATATTAAAATTGTTACAAATCAAGTAAAATTTTACATATAAACTTGAAAATATTATAATGAAAATATATATATAATTATAATATATATTATAATATTATTATTATTCATTCATTCATTTTCGACCGCTTATCCTCATGAGGTTTGCAGGGGTGCTGGAGCCTATCCCAGCTGTCTTCGGGCGAGAAGCGTGGTACACCCTGGACTGGTCGCCAGCCAATCACAGGGCATTTTAATTTTCATAATGTAATAAATAAATATTCCATATATACAATTCTAATAAAATAATTCAAATAGAATTTGTATACAAATATGATACTTATAACTATTAATTAATGATGTTGATGATGATGATTAATTTATATACAGTAAATATATTAAAATTGTTATAAATCAAGTTAAATTTTACATATAAACTCAAAATTATTATAATAAAAAATATAATTATAATATATATTATATAATATTATTATTATTATAATATAATATAATTAAAATTTTCATATATATTTAGGATTACTTGCCTAAAATGCTTAAAAATAGTAGAATTCTGTACAATTTTTTTTACTTTAAAAATACATTTAAAATGAATATATATGTAACTAATTTAAATGACTATAATAGTGATAAATATTTATTATTCATATACTGTACTTTTTCCAATACTTTGTGAATATTAGAGGACTTGGTAATGTTTGGGAGCTCCCACAACACGTCTCTGTGTTTATGGTGTGTGTGGAATGACAGACAGTTGTGCAATAAGACAAACAAGAAATATTAAAGAACCGATGTTGTAAACGTAGATTTACTACCCAGAAATGTAAGTCCAGTTCCTGAGCTGCAAGGTGCGTACATACTATATGTGTGTAGTACACTATGATGTATGCATGCCTCAATTAGCCCACCCGTCCATTTGCAGTCTTGTACGGGTGTCGCCAGACCCCGAGCGGTATGCGCCATGAGTGTCTGTAGTAGATCTCGGTTGTTAAAGCAAACCAGACACCCCAGCCTTTCGGGCCCCGGAGCCCCACCATCACACACCCCTGCCCCAGGAATCTGCAACCTGATGCCGGTGAGGGGGTGGCGGTGGTGGTGGAGGGGTGTCCACGCCGCCGGAATGATTAGGGGGACCCACCACGCTGCTGGTGTTACAGTTTGGCTCAGGTGTCCCATTCGTCACACTTGGAGACCTTGTCCCAACCTGGACCGACAACCCCCGGGTCGCGACGTCGTCTATGGGGTGGAGTCGGGCAGTCCGGGCACCCTTCTATAGGGTCCTGTATGGCTCCCTTGGGTCCGACTTATCCACACAGTCAGACGAGCATCTGCCTGGTTCAGAAATGCAGATCACTGCTGTCACATTTGTCCGACACACCTGGTGGGGCTTGTACTCCTGTCATGAAGCGGCAGCACATACAAACACATACTAAATACTACATACTACTATACCAACTACATACTACTACAGTAGTGTAAAGTATTGGAATGACGTCTTTGCTTCATTGCAGCCAGGAGACCAAATAGCACATGGGATATACATATATATATATCTAACACATAAGCAAATAAGTAGTATAGGAATATTGGGAGAACATATTTTTTGAATAACCATCACACTACCACCACCATATTTTACTGTTGTTTTTCAAAAATGTTACTTTTATGCCAAATGGGGACACACACCTTTCAAAAAGTTACAATTTTTTCTCATCAGAGCACAGAGTATTTTTCCCAAAGATCTCGGGGGTCATCAAGACCTTTTCTGACAAAATTGAGACAAGCCATCACACTACCACCACCATATTTTACTGTTCTTTTTCAAAAATGTTACTTTTATGCTAAATGGCGACACACACCTTCCAAAAAGTTACATTTTTTTCTCATCAGACCACAGAGTATTTTTCCCAAAGATCTCCGGGGTCATCAAGATGTTTTCTGGCAAAATTGAGACAAGCCATCACACTACTACCACCACATTTTACTGTTCTTTTTCAAAAATGTTACTTTTATGCCAAATGGGGACACACACCTTCCAAAAAATTACAATTTTGTCTCATCAGACCACAGAGTATTTTTCCCAAAGATCTCGGGGACAATTGACACAACCCTTAATGTTCTTTTTGGTCTTGGAACTCCTCCATGCAGACTGTTTTTGTCCAGTATCATTCTTATGATGGAGTCATGAACACTGATGGATGTTGTTGTGGGGTCTTTTGTGACCTCTTGGATGAGTTGTGGTTGCACTCTTGGGGTCATTTGGCCTGACCACTTTTGGGAAGGGTCACCACTCTTAGATGTTTTGGCCATTTGTGGCTCTCACTGTGGTTGGCCGGAGTCCCAAAGCTTCAGTTTATTCTCAAATCTCAGTTTATTTATATTTTAATAGGACTCAGAAAGTCATAAAGATTCATTCATTTTCTACCGCTTATCCTTACGAGGGTTGCGGGGGTGCTGGAGCCTATCCCAGCATCTTGGGGCGAGAGGCGGGGTACACCCTAGACTGGTCGCCAGCCAATCACAGGACACATATAGACAAACAACCATTCACACTCACATTTATACCTATAGGTAATTTGGAGTCGCTAATTAACCTAGCATGTTTTTGGAATGTGGGAGGAAACCGGAGTACCCGGAGAAAACCCACGCATGCACAACGGCTAGAACATGCAAACTCCACACAGAGATAGCCGACAGTGCAATCGAACCCGGATCTCCTAGTTGTGTGGCCTGCACGCTAACCACTCGTCCGCCATGCAGCCTGAAGCAAACACCTTTCAAACAGAAAACGTTGTGCATTTTTTTCACTCCGGTACATCGGAGTGTATCATTGTACAAAATAATCCATATCTCATTCATAATATCCAACGCCTCCACTGGGGGTGACTTTTGACCCCTTGGCACCCCTGAGTCATGCAAGGAGGCGTCATCGTTAAAGCCTCTGTCAGCTGGTATGCGGGCAAGCATGAGTGGAAGAGAAGAGAAGACGAGGCAGACGCCTAGGTGGTCCACAAAGAGATGGAGTGGAGACACGGGAGTGTACGGGAGGACAGGAGTTATGTGGGAGGGGAGGGGGGGGGGCTGTCAGCTTGTCTGTGTCAACAATAAGGGAATAATTGGCCTCTGTAGCCGCCGGGGGCCCTCGCCAAGAGAGCCTCGGGGGTGGAGGGAGGGTGGGGCATGACACTGGCATTACATACAATTAGGCCAACAAGGGGGTCAAATAGGGAGGCAGCCCTGTCATTCACGGTAGGTGGGGGGGTTGGGGGGGTGTGCCTCCAGGGTTTTTCGGCCCAACAAGATCACAGAGACCTGAACCGGACCCGCTTGTCCGCACACGTGAGGGTCCTGATGATGTACCAAATGACAGAGTAGCAGCGACCGTAAACCGGATTCATTTCCACCCCCACCCCCCCAAAGTCCGACACTCAACAGGTTTCCAGGTTCTGGATAGCATCAGAAGCCAGACTGCCCACTAGCCGCTGATATGACCCCTCCTGCCCCCCACCCTTGACCTCGCCCTAATGTGGTAAACATCCCCAATCAATGGAGGAAACAGGCTGGAAGTGGAGAGGGATGTGAACATGACCTATTTGCTTCAAACGACGTCCATGCCTCACCTTCATCTCGTCTTTGCCTCATTGCAGCCAATATATAAATATAATCTAACACATAAGCAAATAAGTAGCATAGGCATATCGGGAGAACATATTTTATGAATAACCATCACACTACCACCACCATATTTTACTGTTCTTTTTCAAAAATGTTACTTTCATGCCAAATGGGGACACACACCTTCCAAAAAGTTACAATTTTATCTCATCAGACCACAGAGTATTTTTCCAAAAAGATCTCCAGGGTCATCAAGACGTTTTCTGGTAAAATTGAGACAAGCCATCACACTACCACCACCATATTTTACTGTTCTTTTTCAAAAATGTTACTTTTACGCCAAATGGGGACACACACCTTCCAAAAAGTTACAATTTTGTCATACAACATACTTTTTGAATGACCATCACACTACCACCACCATATTTTACTGTTGCCTCATTGCAACCAGGAGACCAAATAGCACATGGGATATAAATATAATCTGACATATAAGCAAATAAGTAGCATAGGTATATTGGAAAAACATATTTTTTGAATGACCATCACACTACCACCACCACATGTTACTGTTGCCTCATTGCAGCCAGGAGACCAAATAGCACATGGGATATACATATATAAATATAATCTAACACATAAACAATAAAGTAGCATAGGCATATTGGAAGAACATATTTTTTGAATAACCATCACACTACCACCACCATATTTTACTGTTGCTATGATGTTATGTTACTTGTATGCCAAAAAGTTACAATTGGTGGCCAGCCAATCACAGGGCACATATAGTCAAACAACCATTCACACTCACATTCATACCTATGGACAATTTGGAGTCGCTAATTAACCTAGCATGTTTTTGGAATGTGGGAGGAAACCGGAGTACCCGGAAAAAAAACCCACGCATGCACGGCGGGGAGAACATGCAAACGCCACACAGTGATGGCCGAGGGTGGGATTGAACTCGGATCACTTATCTGTAAGGTCTGCGTGCTAACCACTCATCCCCCGTGCAACCAAGTCATAATGACGACTATGAAACTGTATTAACATTGATCATTTATTTAGGTCAGGTCCAGAACCAAGAGACCAGTATCTGGGACTGGATGGGTGCCTTAGTGTTGAAGTGTCGAAGAAGATAGTGATGTAAGTTACTCTACCCGTCGCCTCGCAGGAATTCACGGCTCGATGAAACTAAATATATGTCAGCCGTCTCCGTTTACTGCCGCCTTTCTCTTATTCTTCTGGCATTTTAGAAGACCAGCAAGCAGGACGGGATAACGACACATCCCGCACGGGAGTCCAAGGGGGATGAGGAACCCCTGCGGAGCGGTCCGCAAGGCCGAAAACGAGGAAGGGCTCAGGTTTTGTCATTTGGCATCAATCTCTCTCATCTGTCAGCCCTTTAAACCCAAACTCCTGACCCCTTGCCCCGCCCTGCTGTGTTGTGTTGTGTTCGATTCCAAAACGTCCCAAGACCAACTGAATGAATCCCGAATGAACACGTTTGTTTGGATTTTTCCGTCTTTCATCCTCCTTAATGTGCTTTTTATTGCTTTATCTTTTCCTGGCTGGCGTACGTATTCCCCCCCCCCCCCCCACACTTGTTGCTATCTGCCGCTCACATCACTCCACTTCCCCTCCCCGCTCCTCCTCTTGCAGCTACAAAGTGTCTTCATCCATCTCTCTTGCAGTGACTGAGTGCTCTGTCAGTGAGACACCCCTCTGAAGTGAAGGATGGATTGGTCTGGGAACAAAGAGGCCCACTTGTCCCCCCCCCCCCCCTCTCCCTTCACGTGCGTCGAACCCAGTCCGCTGCTTTCCGAAAAAAGAGACCGGGAGCCAGGAAGTCCCGGCCGGTGAAAATATAGAATGAGACAAACCGCTTGTGACACGGCCGTCGTTTTGCATTTCCTTGAGCTATTAATCCTGCTTGGACGGGAACCTCATTGGAGCATTCATTGGGAATACTTGCGATTTTTCCCAAAAGGGAAAAACAATATCCTTTTATCTTCTATTCAAATAATAAGTCAGGGATTAGTTGGACTTGTATTGTTCCTTTTTTTAAGTAACTTTTTAACCAATTGTTTTGTTTCCAGGTGGCACAGCGGTCGAGTGGTTAGCGCGCAGACCTCACTGCTAGGAGACCAGGGTTCAATTCCACCCTCGGCCATCTCTGTGTGGAGTTTGCATGTGGGTTTTCTCCGGGTACTCCGGTTTCCTCCCACATTCCAAAAACATGCTACGTTAATTAGCGACTCCAAATTGCCCATAGGTATGAATGTGAGTGTGAATGGTTGTTTGTCTATATGTGCCCTGTGATTGGCTGGCCACCAGTCCAGGGTGTACCCCGCCTCTCGCCCGAAGACAGCTGGGATAGGCTCCATCATACTCTGAATTTGCATATTTCCTGATCAAATACAGGACAAAAACACAAGCTGAGTGTACTGTCTGAGTGCACTTCACCGAGTGCACTGGAGAGTGGATGCTGCCTCACTGTGTTTGCTGTTTTGTTTGTTTTTTTGTTTTAATTACAATGAATAATAGGAGTGTGGTTAGCTAGCAGGTCTCACAGCCAAGAGACCCAAGTTCGATTCCACCCTCGGCCATCTCTGTGTGAAGTTTGCATGCATGCGGAGAACGACTCCGGTTTCCTCCCACATTCCAAAAACATGCTAGGTTAATTGACGACTCCAAATTGTCCATAGGTATGAATGTGAGTGTGAATGGTTGTTTGTTTATATGTGCCCTGTGATTGGCTGGCCACCAGTCCAGGGTGTACCCCGTCTCTCACCCCGAAGACAGCTGGGATAGGCTCCAGCACCCCCCCGCGACCCTCGTGAGGAAAAGCGGTAGAAAATGAATGAATGAATGAATGTTTTGTTTCCAGGGGTACAGAGGGGGGACGGGGGGGGGGGTTGGATGTTGATCCACACCAGCTGGAGTCCTCTCCTCCACTTTATCTTTTCCTCCCGCCATCATTCACTGTCCCTTGCCTATCAGCGTCCTGCGGTTTTCCGATTAAAAAGAGTATCCCTCCAACCCCCTTCTCATCCTTTTCCCACTCCATCTTCATCCATCCTCTCTCTCTTTTTTTAATAGGCTGGCTGGCTTCCATCAAGCTGTCGTTGGAATTCCTCCATTCCTCATGGTTTGCTTTTCCATTCTTTTCTCTATCGTCTTGTCTTAATCCGAGTATTTCAGTAGCGACACCTGCTTTTGTCTCCGACATTTTTTTTTTTACATCAGCGCCACCACAGACTTCGATCAGAAAAGACCGGGTGAGTTTTTTGTGTCGGAGCTTTGAAACAGGAGGGTCTACCCTCATGCAGGGGAGGGGTCGCATCCTTCAATCGCCACTGGCGGCTTTGATGCTGCGTTCATTTCAGGGCCCATTGTGGCGGCGGGACCGTTCACGGGCACCCGGGTGAGCGGGCGCTGCTGGTTCATCAAAACAAGTGCGTGACTAACGTCAACAAAGCATGAAACGGAGTAGAATAAGTTATCTTAAATGTCATTTTGGGGGGGGGGGGGGGGGGGGGGGGGGGGGGGGTAAGACATCTTCCTTTAGTACTTGGAAGCTAATGTTTCTTTCATGTGGGACGTCAGCCCACTTTAGAATTCCACTGAGGGGGGGCCGGACTGTTTCCACTGAGCGAAGTAAAGCCACACATATAGATATGCTACAAGTTATTTATATCTAAAAAAAATAACTTTTAACAGCTTCATGGAAAAGTGTTTTATTGGAATAAACGTTACGAATATTTCACCTTTCTAATTTAAAGGGGAGCTATTATGCTCATTTTTCAGACCCTTTGTATTGACTTGTGGTCTCCTATAGAGCAGCAACACACAATAACGTCTAGACCAGGGGTCGGGAACCTTTTTGGCTAAGAGAGCCATGAAGGCCAGATATTTTAAAATGTGTATCTGTGAGAGCCATATACATTTTTTAAACATTGAATGCAATAAAATGTGTGCATTTTTATGTAAGACCAACAGTTTTAGATATAATGGGCTCTAATTATGTAGACCAGGCACACTACCCCACGCCAAGGGGGTGTGGCCAGCACACTTTTGTGAGCAGCGCAGTGTCTAATAATAAATCAAATACTTGCTGCCATTAATGAAACTTCTGCTGCTGCATGGTTTTGCACCGTACTCGGTATATTTCATTCTTTTGGCCATCTTTGCCAAAAGGCTTGGTTCTGCAGCTTTAGCTAGGCGACTATTTGACTAAAGGAGGAAAGTTTACATTTACATGTTGACATCTCAATGACCGAGGTACACTACCGCATTACCCAGTAATAATCGAGTTTTGGTGTTTGACCTGGAAAATATCATCAGGAAAGATAGATATGGTCGGCCGTATTGCAGTAGAAAAGAGATGGATGGATTAAAATGCATAAGAAAGTTGTTGATTTTTAATATTTTTAACAGTCATTTCTGTGATGGTTTACTTTAAAATGTTAGCAAACAATTTTATTGTGGTAAATGCTTGAGAGCCAGATACAGTCATCAAAAGAGCCCTACCTGGCTCCCGAGCCATAGGTTCCCTACCTCTGGTCTAGACAATAACGTTTAGATCTTCCAGAATCGGCACCTATTCCTTCAATTTGTGCTTCCTGCCAAAACGGTCTCATTCATTCATTTTCTACCGCTTTTTCCTCACAAGGGTCACAGGGGGTGCTGGAGCGAGAGGCGGGGTACACCCTGGACTGGTGGCCAGCCAATCACAGGGCACATATAGACAAACAACCATTCACACTCACATTCATACCTATGGACAATTTGGAGTCACCAATTAACCTAGCATGTTTTTGGAATGTGGGAGGAAACCGGAGTACCCGGAGAAAACCCACGCATGCATGGGGAGAACATGCAAACTCCACAGAGATGGCCAAGGGTGGAATTGAACCCTGGTCTCCTAGCTGTGAGGTCTGCGCGCTAACCACTAGACCGCCGTGCCGCCCACCAAAACGGTCTGTTTTAATTTATTCAACCCATGGCCCGAAAGCCACTTTGATTGGACACACAGCCAAAGTGCTTCCTAACTATGAACCATGTAAGGAATTCCTCCCCTCTGTGACATCACAAAGGAACGGTTTGACCACGCCTTTTGAAACAGAGTGTTTTGAGCCATCTCAAACTTCTTTCAGGACTCACTTCCAAATGCAGGAAGTCATTATCCTGCATTACAGGAAGTCATTAAAACTCATTATCTGAAACTTTGGCATTGTTTAACATGAGAATACAACATTATAACGACATTTAGAGGTCAGAAAAGTGGAAAAAGCATAATAAAAAAGGTCCCCTTTAATAATGAAAACATAATGAAACATTACATTTTCATTCCTATAATATTAGATAAAACTTCATCCTCGACCTGTTTTTGTAAAAACGACAACTTTATGTTATTTGTTTCTCACAGTATGAAATATTTCAACTTTCTTCTCATGAATTTTTTTGTGATTATGACTTTGTTTTCCTTCATCCCTTTACTTTGTTCTTGTAAAAATACTGCATTTTTCCATTTAAAAAAAATGTTGTTGTGAAAAGACATTTTCCAAACGATGTTGTTACCAGCATGACCACACACACTGTAACCTCTGAGGTGGAACCAGAGGGATGGGAAACCAGGGTGAAGAGAGCAGCCGTGGGCAGCAGTGGGCAAGACACGCTGGCACCGGCTTCTTTGAGATCTGCCTGCCTGAGGCTTGGTGTCAGCCGTGTGGATCAGACGCCGGCAGAGTGTCCCCTGAGTGCCTCCTCACCTCCGTGCGGCTATGGTGTGGGGGGAGGGGGGGATGTGGTGGGACAGCGCCTCCCTACATCACCTCCATGCGAGGATGGGACCAGCGCCCAGATAGGTCATACCGAGCCAAGTCCGTCCCGAGCGGAGGAATATCGCCAAGGGGCTTTGGACCCCCACTCCATCAGAGAGTATCAACATAACTCTTATATATCTCTTATGTAATAATGTAATAAAATATATTTCCTATCTATCATGTCAATTATGAATGACAAAAATGAAATTATCACAGTTCCTTCTTTAGGAATGGAATCTTTTGGTACTTTGAGCATAAAAAAAAACCTGTTTAGGGTCTTCTAAATACATTTATCAACATTGTTAGAACCCTCTAGACATAAAATAACACCCCTATAGTCATTCTTACAGTCCTATTATCCAATATAGGAGACAAAATGAGAGAATTATTATATATTATTATAGGAGCGAGTGGTTAGCACACACACCTCGGTGGAAAAAAAAAAAAAAAAATCAAACACAAAAAAGGAAATATAAAAAAAATTCCAAATTTTTATTTATATATATTATATTATTATATTTATATATATAATATTTATATATATTTAAATATTTATTTAAATATATATATATATATATTAAATATATATAGATATATATTTATATATATTTCAAATTTTGAAGGTTGGAAATTAAATGATAAACCTTAAATGATAAAAATATATTTATATATATTTTTAAAAATATATTTATATGTATTTTGGAAAGTAAGATAATAAATATAAAAATATTAAAAATAATAACATTTTAAAAAGTAAAAACCGAATGAAGGACTGTGTTGTACATGGTTAAAAGTTAAGCGCAGGCCACACAGCTAGGAGACCCGAGTTCAATTCCACTCTCGGCCCTGCGGTTTCATCAACTTTTTCTTGTTAGACGGCAACTTTTTACTCTTCATATTTTCATATCTTAACTTTATTCTTGGAAAATATTCAATTTTAACTTTTAGAAAAGACATTTTTTTGTAATATTTACATTTTATGCTACTAAATTGATGTTAGTACTTTTTCAACAACAACTTTTTCTTGTTAGACGGCAACTTTTTTCTCTTCATATTTTCATATTTTAACTTTATTCTTGGAAAATATTCAATTTTAACTTTTAAAAAAGACATTTTTTTGTAATATTTAGATTTTATGCTGTTTTTTTTTCTAAAAAAAAGTCCACTCAGGAGGCCGAGGCTTCATTTCGACACCTTTGATGCAGTCATGTTCCGCCGCCGCCGCTCCACCGTCTCTTCCCCTGCGCAACAGCCCCACGGTTTGGCCTCGCCTCCGTGACCCCTCCATGGAAGTACCGCAGGCGTACATCTTTAGCAGGCGTCAATATTAGTTTTAGGATTATTTCTAGGATGAAATCCCTTAAGAGATTACACTCCTTGACATGAAATAATGAGGAAGAATGTGAGGAACTGTGGAGGAGCCATGAATGAATATTTATTATTTGCATGATAAATACTAGGTGATTTAACTCAGGCATGGTGTGGCCAGCTAAATTTGGATGAAGTGAACATGTAAACCCCCCGCCCGGAATAGCTCTCAGTGAAGGAGCCACAGTGGACCCTTTTTTTTTTTTTTTTTTTTGCATCGTCTATCCAAGGATGATCTCCGGCAAATCCTTTCTGGAGAGAATGAACCTGGGGGTCCCGATGCTGTCTGGGTGGTCAGGTCACTCACATGCCAGAAAAAGAAAGAAAAAAAAAACGGGATGTGCTGTAATTCCATGATCTTGCAATTATTCCCAGGTGGAAGCTCCTGGCAGGCCAGCAGGATTTTCTGATTGCTTTGAAGCAGATTGGTCACGCCATTCAAAATGTATACATTATATATATATATATATATATATATTTTTTTTTTTGTTTTTTTTTTTTTCAAGATTTATACATTATATATATATATATATATATATTCATATTTTGCAAAGCAACACACGTAGATATGCTAAGATTAATATCAGCTTCACACAATAATATTTTGGTAATATTATTGGTGATATTATTATTTATTCCCATAATAACAGAACCCCCCCCCCCAAGTCAAAAGTGACAACTTGTTATTTTTTCCTTGAATATTTTTACTAATTTTGCTAATTTTTATTCATATTCTGATTCATTCTTGTATTTTTTTTCCTTTTTTTCCTTTGTTTTGTAATATTTACCAGCTTTGGTTTTTATTTTTTTCTTTTTTTTTTATTTATATTCCAACTACATTCCAACTACTAATTTATTATCATAATTTTGCCTTACTCCCATAATATTTTGGACTTTATTATCCTCTTTTTCCACAGCGTTATCCTCCAAAATATTTGTTGTTTTGCTTGTTAGAATATTACGACTTAAAAAAAATTGTAATATTTACATTTTATGCTACTAAATTGATGTTACTACTTTTTCAACAACAACTTTTTCTTGTTAGACGGCAACTTTTTTCTCTTCATATTTCCATATTTTAAATTTATTCTTGGAAAATGTTAAATTTTTTGCTGTTTTCTTGTTCAATGCAATTTTTCCAATGTGCCGCAGGTCAGTAAAAACACAGGCACGGGCCACAAATGGCCCATGGGCCGCACTTTGGACACCCCTCAGGATATTAAGATTACATCAGCTTCATATTCTGATTCATTTTTGTAATTTTTTTCCTTTTTTTCCTTTGTTTTTTTTTCATTTATATTCCAACTACTAATTTATTCTCATAATTTTGACTTTATTCCCAAAATATTTTGGACTTTATTATCCTCTTTTTCCACAGCGTAATCCTCCAAAATATTTGTTGTTATGGTTGTTAGAATATTACGACTTTTAAAAAAAAGATTTTTTTCTGTAATATTTACATTTTATGCTACTTTACTTTTACTTACTTACTTTTTTTTCCAACAACAACTTTTTCTTCTTAGACGGCAACTTTTTTCTCTTCATATTTTCATATTTTAACTTTATTCTTGTAAATTGTTCAATTTTTGCTGTTTTCTTGTTTAAAGCTATTTTTCGGATGTGCCGCGGGTCAGCAAAAACACAGGCACGGGCCACAAATGGCCAGTGGGCCGCACTTTGGACACCCCTCAGGATATTAAGGCTGCTAAATGATGAAATAGATCTATGGTATGTCTATGATAGTCTATGGAGACACTACCCCCCCCATCTTTTCTCAGCTTTTTTAAGCAAGTAATTTCGACGCAAAAGACTTCATCTCCAAAGTATGCAATCCCTTAAGGGTACTAAGCTTTTCCTGTAGATCTTAAAGCGGAACTCATCGGAGAGCAATACGTACTAGAATGACAAGAGTCCGGGGACTCAGTCGGTGTTGACTCTGGCTGCGTTCAATTCTTTAATATCACATCACGGCTGTAATGAATTGACTAGTTCCTGTGTAAATCCAATAATATCCCACTTTAAGCCTTTGTGCTGGTGTTTGTCTTGGACGGATGACACAACGACAAAGCGTCTCGTCCTTTGAAGCCTTGGAAGGAGATCCCCGATGAGCCAGCAGCCAGTGATGTGAATGAATGAATGGATGAGTGAATGAAAGGATGGATGAATGGAGTGAGGCAAGCTAAGTCAACTTTTCCAGGTGAGGCGTTGTAGGTAAACGCAATGCATCACTCGGGGCGGCGGCGGGTTGAAAAGTTCAAAAGTCCCCGTGCATTGACTGTAAAACACAAAAAAGGCTTGTTTCGACGGGATGAAAGTCATTGCGACACAGAAGCAAAGTCCTCGCTAACGCTAGCAAATGATTGCCGTTTTTTACATCGCATGAACCAGTTTTCAAAGAGATTAATCATAATCAATCTCCATTTTCAACTCGGTCTGAAATTTTTACTGTATTTTATGAACAGAAAGATAAATGACAAGGATAAAATGCTTCCATGTTAATCTTAGCATGCTAACAGTGCTAACATTAGCATGCAACACCAAGCATCTTAAGGCTAACTGTCTGTGTATATTAAGACTTACAAAAATGTCAAAAAACGACTATTACTACTATGCTAAAATGAAAATGCTAGCACTAAGATGTAACACGTAATATAGCGCTAAGTTTCTACTCACACTAAGCATGGTAAAGCTAACTGTCTGTGTATGTTAACACTTAGGAAAATGTCAAAAAAATATATTATTACTACTATGCTAATATGAAAATGCTAGCACTAAGATGCTAACACGTAATATAGCACTAAGTTTCTACTCACACCAAGCATACTTACAAAAATGTCAAAAAACTACTACTACTCCTACTACTATGCTAATTTGAAAATGCTAGCAGTAAGATGCTAACACCTAATATAGTGCTAAGTTTCTACTCATGAGAACAGCTGAAATATTACTACGCTAATGTTAGGATGTTAGCAATGCTAACCCAGTAGCAGTAGGTGTCTGTCAATGTTAACACTAATGAAAATAGTTAAAAATGCTACTATGCTAATCTTAGCATAGTATTAGCATGTTATCACGTTATTATAGTATTATTATAGTATTATTAGTAATAGTAGTAGTATTAATATTAGTATTATTATTATAGTATTAGCATGTGTCAATGCATCTGTCAATGTTAACACTAATGAAAATAGTTAAAAATGCTACTATGCTAATCTTAGCATAGTAATAGCATGTTATCACTTTATTATAGTATTATTATATTATTATAATTATTATTATTAGTAGTAGTAGTAGTAGTAGTAGTAATAGTAGTATTAGTATTATTATTATAGTATTAACACTATATCACGTATAGTGTTTCTATACGTTTATACGTGTGTACTTGGGTCACTAGGTGTCAGTAATGTTACTGTAATGTTGGATGAGACACACAAGCACCAGACTTGATCGCTTGCACGGTTGAATGATTTCACAATCCTGAACACGACTGTGGGCGTTACCGACGCCGAGCTAAAATGTCACTTCCTGTTTGCCCGCCACTCAGGTCCCCCTGGCACCAGGAAACATTTCCAGCAACACAACCATCATATTTATGCCTTGAATGGTTTATTATGTTTATTATGTCATTTATGGTTTATTATGTCATTATGGTACAATAAAAATGATAAATAAAAAGTCATGACCAGACAAACGGCACCTGATGGAAGCGCATTCAGACGCTGAGTCACTGGCGTTCGCGTCTGTGACAGAACTCGAAGACTCCCCGCCACCCACCCACCCAAGTGTCATTTTGCACCACCCGTCTACCGTCCACTCCAAAAACACACAAGACGGAAAACTACAACCACTTTTTCACACGCGCTTTTGGAGGTGGGGGGGTGGCGAGGGGCAGCGGTGGTAGTAAATTGCTCGAGGCGTCCGTCAGCAGACCCATGAGTCACTCGCTGGAAAAGTCTCCCGAGCCCAACGTTGATATCCATCAGACGTGATTGTGGCCGACGGGAGCACACACACACACACACACACACACATGCTAATTGTTGTGTAGCGGGATAACGTGTAGCGTGTAGCATGGAGAGGCTCTCCAAGCCATGCGTGACCCTTCATGGATTTCTCCTCTAATCTTTCAATCATGGCTTAGTCAAGTGAAAGCGCAGAGGCCGACACCTGTATAGGAAGGTTTGAACAAATGGAAAGTACCAACCAGGGTGGAGGGGGAGGCTTCCAACCTCTTGCTATGCTTTTGAGTGGGTATGATGTGCATATTCTTGGATGGGGGAGTGCTCGGCTGTCCCCAAGTGGGACACAAGATCGCTGGATGACATCAAGGCTGGTAGGATGTCAGGCAGAAGCATGTGGATAAGCTCAAAAAAACTAAAGTACTTATAAAAAAAAACTGTTTAAAACCTCTGAGACGTCTTGGAAAATAGTATATAAATAGTACTAATAAACATGTATTCTTATATATATATATATATATATATATATATATATATATATATATATATATATATATATATAGTGCTTGAAAATAAAGTTTAAAAAAATGATTAAATAAAAAAAAAAAATTACAATTTAAAAAAATCAAACACACAAAAAAAATAAATATGAATGAAAATTCAAATTTTAAAAAATTAAAAAATAAAATTCACCAATATAATATGATAAGCTGTTTTATAAAGCCATCTTTTGAAGGTTGGAAATACCTTAAATGAGTGTGAATGGTTGTTTGTCTATATGTGCCCTGTGATTGGCTGGCCACCAGTCCAGGGTGTACCCTGCCTCTTGCTCGAAGATAGCTGGGATAGGCTCCAGCACCCCCGCGACCCTCGTGAGGATAAGCAGTTGAAAATGAATGAATGAAATACCTTAAATGATTAAAAAAAATATATATATATATATATAAAATATATTATATATATATATATATATATATATATATATTTTTTTTTTTAATCATTTAAGGTATTTCATTCATTCATTTTCAACTGCTTATCCTCACGAGGGTATATATATATATATATATATATATATATAAAATATTATTATATTATTATTATAATATTTTTTTTCTTTTTTTTCGTAAGATTTTGGTAGTCCAGTAATAAAAAGGTGGCTTTTCAAGTCGTAAGTAAATAAAATAATAACATTTTAAAAAGAAAGAACCTAATGAAGGACTGTGTAGTACATGGTTAAAAGTTAATAATAAAATAAAGCAAGAAGCAGCATTAGCATGAGTGGTTAGCGCGCGGGCCACACAGCTAGGAGACCGGAGTTCAATTCCACCCTCGGCCATCTCTGTGTGGAATTTGCATGTTCCGGTTTCCTCCCACATTCCAAAACCATTTTAGGTTAATTAGCGACTCCAAATTGTCCATAGGTATGAATGTGAGTGTGAATGGTTGTTTGTCTATATGTGCCCTGTGATTGGTTGGCCACCAGTCCAGGGTGACAGCTGGGATAGGCTCTAGCACCCCCGCCACCCTCGTGAGGATAAGCGGTAGAAAATGAATAAATGAATGTAATTTAAACCAGGCTGCACGGTGATTGAGTGGTTAGCGCGCAAGCCTCACAGGTAGGAAACCCAAGTTCAATTCCACCCTAGGCCATGTCTAGGTTTTGTCCGAGTACTCCGGTTTCCTCCCACATTCCAAAAACATGCTAGCTTAATTAGCGACTCCAAATTGTCCATAGGTATGAATGTGAGTGTGAATGGTTGTTTGTCTATATGTGCCCTATGATTGGCTGGCCACCAGTCAGTCAAGGATGTAACCTCGCCTCTCGCCCAAAGACAGCTGGGATAGGCTCCAGCATGAGGATTTTGTCATCTTGCTACTCCAGTAGTTGGTCCCTCATCTTTTTTGTTTGCACCCTTGGGCAGGTGGCTTCCTGCTTCTTCTGGATTTGTTACGTGGGCGAGGAAGTAGTACAGTTTGTCCCAGAAGAGGCACAAGAAAGGCCCACACACACACACACACACACACACACACACACACACACACACACACACCTGCAGCGGATCTGCAAAGAGCATCGCTGACATCTGGAGAGGTGATAACACGCGTAGAGAAGGAGAAAGAAAGATGAAACAGAGAACAGGAGGGTCTCACTCAGCCTCATGACTTTGTTTTTTCATGCTTTTCCCATCAAAATGAAGAAGAGGAGGAGGAGGAGGAGGGAGGAGGAACAATACGGCGCACACACTTGCAGAGAAGCGCACTGTCAGCGCTTTTAGCAACCCAGAGGAAAAAAGGAAAGGGGGGAGGCGGAATGAAAGCGGAGGGATGAGTGAAAGATATTTCACCACTATGATGCAAAACATGCAAGGACTTGATCTGAGCAGGAAGCCGCCTTTTCAACTTGTGGCGTGCACGGTGCCGTGCAAAAGTCTTGGGTCACCTCCATTTTTTTTTTTTTTGAGTCACATGAAATATAAAAGGCAGGACGGCGGTCTAGTGGTTAGCGCGCAGGCCTCACAGCTAAGGAGACCAGGGTTCAATTCCACCCTCGGCCATCTCTGTGTATAGTTTGCATGTTCTCCCCGTTGTGCATGCGTGGGTTTTCTCCAGGTACTCCGGTTTCCTCCCACATTCCAAAAACATGCTAGATTAATTAGCGACTCCAAATTGTCCATAGGTATGAATGTGAGTGTGAATGGTTGTTTGTCTATATGTGCCCTGTGATTGGCTGGCCACCAGTCCAGGGTGTACCCCGCCTCTCGCCCGAAGACAGCTGGGATAGGCTCCAGCATCCCCGTGACCCTCGTGAGGAAAAGCGGTAGAAAATGAATGAATGAATGAATGAAATATAAAACACAGAAAAAAACATGAAATCTAAGCAAGCCGAGCTCAAAAATACTTGACATCCAGCTCTTAAGGTGTCGGGGAGTGAGGTTTTCAGGTTGCCAGGTGTCTCCTGGATGAATGTCAATTGTAGATTTTATCCAAGAGGAGACTGAGGGCAGCAAGAAAACCTGTGGAGACTGTAGTAGTTGGACAATGCCAGTATATAATCTTCCCGGCACCATGTGGTATCCGAGCTAGAAATAGTACCTGTTAGTACCTGCTGGCCCCCTGCTTTACTGCACCCTGGACGTGGGTGGCGCACATTTGCCCTAGCCTGGATGTGTGTGTGTGTGTATTCCCAGCTCATGTGTGTGTGTTGTCGTATGAAGACGCCACATGGCAGCACACCCATGTGACCCCCGCACTTGACCCGGCGACACGGCCGTGAAAGACGATGCAAAGAGAAGACGGAGCACGGAGACGGAAAGCCACTCCAACCCCCCCAGTTTAGCTTTTTGCTGTGCTGGCGTTCTCAATTTAAAGAAAAACAATCTTCATCAAAATAAACAACAAGCAGGAACCTGATGTGATGTATGTATGATGTATGTATGTATGATGTATGTATGCATGATGTATGTAATATATCCACACACACAAAACATCACTTTTTTTCCTCTCACTCCCTCCTCCACAAAAAAATCTACAGTATGTTTAGAGGCTGACAGTCTTGTGCTGCATTTGGACCCCCCCTACAGGACAGAATATATATATATATAGTATATTTTTATAGTATATATTTATAGTTGGAAAAAATGAATTACAACTTTAACATATTTTAATGAAGAATATAAGAATAAAGTAATCATGTATTAAAAAGTTATGAAAAAAAGTACAATACTGCACTAAGGCGCTAATGGGCCCTAAAGAGGGTTAAAGCGTGCAGGAAGCGGGCGCTTAAGAGGGTTAAAGCGAGCGCTAAAAAGGGTTAAAGCGGGCGCTAAAAAGGGTTAAAGCGGGCGCTAAAAAGGGTTAAAGCGTGCAGGAAGTGGACACTAAAGAGAGTTAAAATTTGCAGGAAGTGGGCACTAAAGAGGGTTAAAGTGCGCAGGAAGCGGGTACAACAAAGGATTAAAGCGTGCAGGAAGTGGGCGTTAAACAGGGTTTAAGCGTGCAGGAAGTGGGCGTTAAACAGGGTTTAAGCGTGCAGGAAGTGGGCGTTAAACAGGGTTTAAGCGTGCAGGAAGTGGGCATTAAACAGGGTTTAAGCATGTAGGAAGTGGGCGCCAAAGATGGTAAAAGCAGGCGCTAAAGAGGGTTAAAGCGTGCAGGAACTGGGCACTAAAGAGGGTAAAAGCAGGCATAAAAGGGGGTTAAAGAGTGCAGGAAGTGGGCACAAAAAAGTGTTGAAGCGTGCAGGAAGTGGGCGCAAAAAAGGGTTAAAGCGTGCAGGAAGCATGCCCTAAAAAGGGTTAAAGTGTGGAGAAAGTGTGCACTAAAGAGGGTTAAAGCGTCAGGAAGCGTGTGCTAAATAGGGTTAAAGCGTGCCCTAAAGAGGGTTAAAGCGTCAGGAAGCGGGGGCTAAAGAGGGTTGAAGCGTGCCCTAAAGAGGGTTAAAGTGTGCAGCAACTGGGCACTAAAGAGGGTTAAAGCGTGCAGGAACTGGGCACTAAAGAGGGTAATAGCAGGCATAAAAGGGGGTTAAAGAGTGCAGGAAGTGGGCACAAAAAAGTGTTAAAGCGTGCAGGAAGTGGGCGCAAAAAAGGGTTAAAGCGTGCAGGAAGCGTGCCCTAAAAAGGGTTAAAATGTGGAGAAAGTGTGCACTAAAGAGGGTTAAAGCGTCAGGAAGCGTGTGCTAAATAGGGTTAAAGCGTGCCCTAAAGAGGGTTAAAGCGTCAGGAAGCGGGCACTAAAGAGGGTTGAAGCGTGCCCTAAAGAGGGTTAAAGCGTGCAGGAACTGGGCACTAAAGAGGGTAAAAGCAGGCGTAAAGGGGGTTAAAGAGTGCAGGAAGTGGGCACAAAAAAGTGTTGAAGCGTGCAGGAAGTGGGCACAAAAAAGGGTGAAAGCGTGCAGGAAGCGTGCCCTAAAAAGGGTTAAAGTGTGGAGAAAGTGTGCACTAAAGAGGGTTAAAGCGTCAGGAAGCGTGTGCTAAATAGGGTTAAAGCGTGCCCTAAAGAGGGTTAAAGCGTCAGGAACCGGGCGCTAAAGAGGGCTGAAGCGTGCCCTAAAGAGGGTTAAAGTGTGCAGCAACTGGGCACTAAAGAGGGTAAAAGCCGGCGCTAAAGGGGGTTAAAGAGTGCAGGAAGTGGGCACAAAAAAGTGTTAAAGCGTGCAGGAATCGTGCCCTAAAAAGGGTTAAAGTGTGGAGAAAGTGTGCGCTAAAGAAGGTTAAAGCGCCAGGAAGCGTTTGCTAAATAGGGTTAAAGCGTGCCCTAAAGAGGGTTAAAGCGTGCAGGAAGCGTGCCCTAAAGAGGGTTAAAGTGTGCAGGAAGTGTGCCCTAAAGAGGGTTAAAGCGTGCAGGAAGCGGGCGCAGGTACGAGTGGCGCATCTTAGCCACATGCTAACCGGTAGGCTGGTCCTCACCGGTACAGCAAATATTGATGCTCTTTTTTTGGAAGGAGGAATTTCTCCTGTGTCATGTTTGCTTTGGTGGAAAAAGGAAGCCTGGAAATGAGTGAATGGAGTCAGCTGCTCTTCCTCAAAGTCTTTCCGTGTTTGTGAAGAAACCCCAAGCAAACACTGACGCTCTTTAGTGCTTCTGTCAGCGAGGAGATCCCACACTCACTTTTAGCTTTATTATGTTTACTCTCCTGGAGAAGGAAAATCATTTAGCAGCTGGAAATAGAGAACAGCTTGATAGCTTTACTAGCTTTTTAG
Source organism: Doryrhamphus excisus (assembly GCF_030265055.1). Classification (NCBI taxonomy): domain Eukaryota; kingdom Metazoa; phylum Chordata; class Actinopteri; order Syngnathiformes; family Syngnathidae; genus Doryrhamphus; species Doryrhamphus excisus. The sequence continues at coordinate 5,478,550 of NC_080480.1, read as the reverse complement.
CCTGCTCAGAATTGATGGGCAATTTTTTTTGAAGGAATGATAAAAAATAAAAATTAGACCAAGACCTGTAGGTCATATTTGTAGCTACATATTCCCACCACTGAGAATTGAGTTAAATGTAATTTACATTTCCAAGTGATTTAAAGTATTCATGACTTTGCATAACACATAAAGGCTAGCACATAAAGACTTAGCCAAGACTCATCAGTTCGGTAAAAATAGAAGCGTAGATGTTTGTGGATGTATTTTGGTCTGTCAATATGCTCAATCAGTCAAAGCTTTGATTAAAGAGGTCATAAAGGCATCAATGGGCAGCATGGACGGCCTATGGAAAGTCTAACCCGGGTCAGTATGGAACACGTTGTCTTGTGTGCTGATTCAGCACTAAACTCCCAGCATGTCACATTTGTTTACAGTGTAAATGGCGTGAAGAGACAGCATGAATGGTTCTCTCAAACACTTTGCTAATTTAAAAAAAAGTCATTCCACGGCTTTTGAGCAATGTCAACAGGACTTTCCTTTTTTTCATAGCGTTTCCAATGGCGACCACCATGAGGAAAATATGCTTTTCTGGCTCTTCAAAAGGAAAACTTCATATTTCATTCATTTCAACATTCATTTACTTCATGGAGTAGGTATGAATGTGAGTGTGAATGGTTGTTTGTCTATATGTGCCCTGTGATTGGCTGGCCACCAGTCCAGGGTGTACCCCACCTCTTGCCCCAAGACAGCTGGGATAGACTCCAGCATAACCCCACCACCCTAGTGAGGATAAGCAGCACAGAAAATGAATGGATGGACATTCAACAAATATAATTTAACAAAAGAAATGTAAACAAACAAAGAAAGTGCAGTAATTTTATGATATTTAAAATGTAAATATTGATCCAAAAAGTTGTAATCTAATAATAAAAATATATTTATATATTTTTAATATTATTTATGTATATATATTTATGTATGTATCTATATAATCATGAATATAATTTATAATTAGAATTTAATATATATAATAAAAAGTCATAATACCAGAATAATGAGGAAAAATGTCATTTTAGTAGCATAGTGTTGAAATATTAAAGACAAAAATGTTTTTTTAAGTGATAGAATTTAAAAATATATTTAAAAAAAAACAATAATAGGCAGATTTTAATCTTTAAAATTGACCGATTATGCTGAGAAACCACCAGATTATTTTGTCCCCATGGTGAGCGATTATCATGACACTCAGACACGTCTAACAATTTTTTTAATGTTTTTTTTTTAAAAGAGGTGGGGCATCATATGATTATTGCATGAATACTATTATTAGCATTAGTATGACTGTATGTAATATATTCACACACAAAACATCACTTTTCTCCCTCTAACTCCCTCCTCCACAAAAAAAATCTACATTGACTGTTTGCACTAAGAGTAGCAGCATGTTCTGCCTCTGCTTTTAATAGGCAGCATGTAATAACACTATGTCACCAACAGAGGGCAGCATATGACCAGAGTTCTACGGCTGAGGGAATGGTTTATTTAATTTAATAAATAAATGGACATCAGAGAGATTATTGAAAGGGGGATGACAGGAACACACTAAAACCTGGTCTGAAAGGGTCTAGTCTGTATTTTCTTTAAATCTGTATTTATATTGAGACAGTTTTTTCATATAAAGTCAAGTCCTTGAAAGACGATGTGCTATGGATCAAAGAGGTAGAAGAAGACTAACTAGTGCTGAGGTCACATGCTTTTTAAAGTCACACTCAGTGATGAAGATGGAGACCAGCTGATGGACTTCCACACCTGACTTCACTTGTGGAATTAACACACCTGCACGGGCTTTCCTACACATTTTCTGTGCATTTTCTGTTTCACATTTACAATTGGAAAATCCATAATTCATCATTTATTCCAATCATAGAAAATATCGTGAGGATAAGCGGTTGAAAATGAATGAATGAATGAAAAGGAAATTACTCATGTTGGTCATTAGTCATGATGAATATGCAGATATATTTTATGTGGGAACTCTATAATACTATATTTCATCATTGTAGTACAGTTTTTTTTAAAAAACATTTCTACTTTCTACTTACATTTTTGGGCCATTTAAAAAAAGTCATAATTCTTAATAAATGTAGGCACTGAAAAGCAAAACAAATAAATGATATAAATACCACAATAAGAAAGTTGACCTATATTACAAGAATAAAGTTATAATTTTGTGAGAAAAAAGTAATAAAATTAAGTGAATAAATATAATATTACATCACAAGGGAAAAAAATAAATATTAAAATAAAAATAATTAAAAATTAAGGACGCTATAATAAATAAAATGTTTGTCAGTATGTAAACAAAATACAATCAAATACATTCAAAGTTCTTGTAATTTGGCATAAACGTAAGGCAAAATCTAAAAATGGATGCTAATAATATGCAAAAAAGGCAACATGTTTAAAAGTCCATATGAATGTAAATGCCCTGTCATACTTATAATACTTACAGCACTTATGGATGTTTATGCACCCCGATAGCTAATAAATTCATTTCAGACTAAAGGTATAGCTCTTTAGGCACATTTTTATATAGTTGATCCCTACAATTGTAGAATATATTTTAATGCGACTATATGGACACTAATGACAACAATTACCTTTGGTAATGTTTTTTCCAAATTGTCATTATTTTCTTATTATATGTTTATATTGAATAAATTCAAAGGTTTTCACTGTTATTATTATACGTCTCTTCACTAATTGGCTGGTAAGAATCACATGATTCCACTGCCTAATATACAGTATAAGTTATCAAATATGCTATGAAATAGACTAGTAGTGGTCCTAAGAGGACATTATTGCCACCTGTTAGCCCAGAGAATGCTGCTTCTTCAGGTTCTTCATGTTGTCCATGCGCTTGACTCTCGTTTCCGGGGTCTTTTTGTACCAGCTCCTGCCAGGAGACCACACAGACTTGTCACATCAAGTTGGGGATGAAGCCAAAATGTTGCGTGTCAGGGGAGTTTCTGCTGTACTTTTACATCAACTGCAGCATGGCAGGCAAAAGTTAGCTTCAGTTAAGGATAAAATGGACTCACCCCTGGCGGTTTAGCTGGCTCGGAACAGATTTTTGGACTTGGCTCGACTTCTGAACTCTAGGAAAGGAATAAATCAGTGCAGATTTCTAGGCACAGGAAAGGTATAGACACTAGGATGTAAACAAGGGACATTTTTTGTTTGTTTTGGGGGTTTAGGGACCCCTCCGGAAAGGGGTATGAATCTCTAACCTGACCTGAGGTTTTATAACAGTTTTTGTTTTGTAATCTAGTTGTTTCATCATGTGGACAGAGACCTTGTTGTGAGAATCTTTTCAGGGGACCTTCACACTGGAGGGAACTAACAAGCATTAAATATTCATAATCAAACCGGGTAGCTACAAATTACTAAAATACTACTGAATATGTTCACTTTGTATACTGTAAACAAGGGATATTTTTGTTTGTTTTGGGGGTTTAGGGACCCCTCCAGAAGGGGGTATGAATCTCTAACCTGACCTGGAGGGAACTAACGAGCATTAAATATTCATAATCAAATAGGGTAGTACAAATTACTGAAATTCTATTGAATATGTTCACTTTGTATACTGTAAACAATGGATAGTTTTGTTTGTTTTGGGGGTTTAGGGACCCCTCCAGAAGGGGGTATGAATCTCTAACCTGACCTGATGTTTTATGTGGACAGAGACCTTGTTGTGAGAATCTTTACGGGGGACCTTCACAAATATTCATAATCAAAAATGGTAGTACAAATTACTGAAATTCTACTGAATGCATGTTCACTTTGTATACTGTAAAAAAGGGATATTCTTGTTTGTTTTGGGGGTTTAGGGACCCCTCCAAAAGGGGGTATGAATCTCTAACCTGACCTGAGGTTTTATAACAGTTTTCGTTTTGTAATCTAGTTGTTTCATCATGTGGACAAAGACCTTGTTGTGAGAATCTTTTCAGGGTACCTTCACTCTGGAGGGAACTAACGAGCATTAAATATTCATAATCAAACAGGGTAGTACAAATTACTGAAATTCTATTGAATGCATGTTCACTTTGTATACTATAAACAAGGGATATTTCTGTTTGTTTTGGGGGTTTAGGGACCCCTCCAGAAGGGGGTATGAATCTCTACCCTGACCTGAGTTTTTTTTTTACAGTTTTTGTTTTGTAATCTAGTTGTTTCATCATGTACCTTGTTGTGAGAATCTTTCCGGGGGACCTTCACACTGAATGCATGTCCACTTTGTATATAAAGAAGGGATATTTTTGTTTGTTTTGGGGCGTGCAAAACTTCCAGTACCTGATAGGGGTAGGACTTTTTGGCTTCTGCATGACCTTTCTCGCCTGTCCCGGTGATTCCCCCTCCCTGAAAGAAAATCCACAGTGATGTCACTAATCTGGATGCCATTCCTACAAACGTTATTTCCTGATATTACCTCTTTTTCCTGTCCAGAGCTCTTTGCGTAGCAGCAGACAGAATGACTTTCTCTTTGTGGCTCTTAGCTTTGTCCTGCACATTTGATGCAATTAGTCACATTTAGGCTGGATTATTAATGTTATTCAACATGAAATGTATGAGAAATTTCAAGTCAAGTGCACATACGGAGTGAGGGGAAAAGCTAGTAGAATTGCATAACTTCTAAGTAACAGTGCCACCAGGTGGAATAATTGTGCACATGAAACTTGTGTGAGAAGAACTAAGTAAATCTGGCATCTGGCGTTGCATGTCGTCGTCGGTTACCATGTCTCGCAGCTTCTTCTCGACACAGAGCTCTCTGTCCTGCTGCAGCAAGGCTAATCGATCCTCCAAAGGCATTTCAAAGAAGAGTTCATGAATGTCGTAAAGGGCTGCACGCAACTGAAGGAACAAAACATCCACAGCTCAAGAAAAAGGAGAGTCGGACTGTTGGCACGTACGTATTCCACATTTCATACCTGCGCTCGGACTCTTTCTTGTAGGCAAAGATCCTGTTCCGAGACTCTTTTAAATGGAGCTTCGCTCTGGAAGGAACTAATGAACGCCTGTGTATCCTGTGAGGACATACATTACATATTCGGATTTAAACACTGTGGTCATGCGGGAGAATTTTTAAGTCAAACATACACATGACTCAAATTCCAGCACCTTGTGGAGAAATAGGTAGGTAGAACCCATTATTTATGATGTGGCTTTTGATAAAGATGGCAAAATAAAAAGACATTGCTCCTGAAATGATAATTAAACTTGTTTTAAACTTCAGGGACGCAAGAGACGGACGTTTTTTAAAGTATAGTAAGCTGCCAAGCTCACTAGTTAGCGTCCAAACGACTTAATTTAAACTTAACAAAGACTGAGTACGGAAGAAGGGACTAAGTAAGCAGCGAAAATCATACCACTTCCACACAGAATGGGAGGAAAACATTTTTGACTGATTCCATGCAATACAAGTTAAGGTAATGTGATGTAAGATAATGTCTCATTCATGTACGTAACATTACTGACACCTACTGACCGGTGTAGAATACTACATGAATTTAACTAATAACAGGCCAAAGTCAAACACAAAACAGTGATCATTTATTAATATATTTTTCAAAGTGAAACGATACCATTAGTTCTGGTCTCAAACTTTCAAACAAAATGGACAACTGGATCCTTTACACTCCAGGAACTACAAGTAACAAAATCCTGGTACTTTAGTTGGAAATTAGTTTTCTTTCAGTCTCACCGTGATGGTCTGACGCAGATGTTTGACCTTGTGCGTTTTCAGCATCCTTCTTATGAGGAAGCCACGGGCGATGGCGCCGATTCGACACAACGCTCTCTGTTGTTCTGCTGTCAGAACCTGGCAGTCAGTACAAACAAGAGTACAACAGAGCTAGGGACGGGAGCACGAAGAGGGTTTGAGGGCATAACATCACAGTGATCATACAAACAGTCACCTGACTTAGCCTTGTGTGAGGTTTGCCAGATGCCCAAATGGACCCTCGAAGGAAGGTAGGAGACTGGACTGAGGGAGAGGTCACATTAGGACTGATAGGACTTGGAAAACCTGGAAAGAGATTGAAACAAGGGATATGGTCACAGCTATAATATATAATATAATTATAATTTATTAATATAATAAATATTTTATTTTATTTTATTTTATTTTATTTTATTTTATTTTATTTTATTTTATTTTATTTTATTTTATTTTATTTTATTTTATTTTATTTTATTTTATTTTATTTTATTTTCATTCATTCATTCATTTCCTACCGCTTTTTCCTCACAAGGGTCGCGGGGGTGCTGGAGCCTATCCCAGCTGTCTTTGGGCGAGAGGAGGGGTACACCCTGGACTGGTGGCTAGTCAATCACAGGGCACATGTAGACAAACAACCATTCACACTCACATTCATACCTATGGACAATTTGGAGTAGCCAATTAACCTAGCATGTTTTTGGAATATGGGAGGAAAACCCACGCATGCACGGGGAGAACATGCAAACTCTACACAGAGATGGCCGAGGGTGGAATTGAACCCTGGTCTCCTAGCTGTGAGGTCTGCACGCTAACCACTCGACTGCCGTGCTTTTTTTTATTTTATTTTATTTTATTTTATTTTATTTTATTTTATTTTATTTTATTTTATTTTATTTTATTTTATTTTATTTTATTTTATTTTATTTTATTTTATTTTATTTTATTTTATTTTATTTTATTTTATTTTATTTTATTTTATTTTATTTTATTTTATTTTATTTTATTTTATATATAATAGTAATCCATCCATCCATCCATCTATCTATAAGTTGATGATGTGGTACCCATACTGTATCCTGGTGATCGCTCAGCTGGGACATGAGCAGGACTTATCCCGGAGGTGGACATGCTCACTCCTGGAAGTCCGTTCCACCTGCAGGCATCAGAGGTCAGGAGACGCACCGACTCCTGTTCACGAAGTCTTCTTTCAGTGTCCTCCAGTTCCTTGGTCAAAAAAAAAACACAATGTTTTTGTGTACCAAAAAATCCATCAGAAGGTTCGACTTAGGTAGCAACATAGATCTGTTCGGATTCTTATTCCTGGTCATGTCACATGACCCAGAATTAATGAATTCAAAATGCCATTCCTGTGCCCTTTGTCATTCATTGTCATTCATTTAAAAGAAAGAAAAGCAAAGCAACACTGTTCATCGTGATGCTGTGTGCTCACCAAACGAAGGCGCTGTTGCTCTTTTTCCTGCTCGGCCAGCAGCATGGACATTTGCAAGGCGTGTTCTTCTTCCAATCGCCTTTGCATGTTCTCCAGAGCTCGCCTCTGGGTCTCCTCTGCGTGCAAAAACATGCATTAAAGTACTTTTAAGCTCTTTATTTATTCACTCTTGGTGAAAATTAGACAGACCTGTGTTGGCATGCAGGTCACATGGTCCTTGAGGATCATCAAGGTCCGTCCTGTGCTTAGCCTGAGTTAACTCAGGAGTAACATGAGCCTGCTGCAGATACGGTGATCGATTCTCAAGCTTGTATGACTTGTTTAACGGAGCGTTCAAGTTCCGTCTACTTGAAGGAGAGATGGTGACGACCCCTGCCATGAAGCGAGGTGTCCTCTCTTGACTTCGGTCAATGTGATCGGATCCAGCTTGGTTAGTACCCAGCTGACTGTCCATGGTGTGGGACCGCCGGCGAAATGTTGACGACAGACGTTCAGGTTGCCCAATCGGGCTGGGACCTGAGGGGCTCATGGGACTGTTTTTTTCCCGAACTGGACTGGATGCACAGAAAGAGGATTGGCGACTGCCCCTTCTGTTGAGAACACTTTCAGTCTCTACTGAGCTCCAGTGATTCGGATCTGACAGTCCAGATCTATCCCCTGTCATTCCGAGGAATGAGATATTTATATTCCCAGTAGAAAATGGCCGTGGTTTACGTCTCTGTACATGCGGACTGAAGCTAGACTCTGGACTGGGCCGCCTTATTAGATGATCTGGAATACAAGGTGATAAAGGCTGTTGAGGATCATGCACAGTTTGATGGAAGGGGGTCTGTGGTGCGCCAAGAGGGCTGTGGTGCAAACTAAAACCAAACTCTACACCCCCCTTTGGGCTCTCTTTCTCTGAGTTGGCCTCAGATGTTGGGATGAGAACTTCTGAACCATTTGTACTCTGTTGGTAATCTTCTTTTGTTTGCTTGAGAAGACTGTCCAAACTCATGTCTTCTTCATCGCTCTTGTCTTCGGTCTCTACCCTCTCCTCATCACCAGCTATGAGACCATTGGGAACGGTTGGACTGATTAGCTGAAGATTAGCTTGAAGGCCAATACCAGGGTCTTTGGGAAGGCTGGGTGAGTCGGTGATCAGGGTGTAACCGCACAAGGTTGCTGGTTTGGAAGCTGATGACTTTTCAAGCCCGTCCATTGGTAATTGTTGTACCTGTTTTGGGATGAAAATATGCAATGAACAGCCTGACATTGTGCCCCCCCCCTCCTGAGTCAGATCCAGTTTGTGACCCTGGATAAGTGGAAGAAAACATGCATAGATTCTTGACCATTGACAGAACTCAGTAGCTGTAGGAGTATGTGTGGCACAAACCCAGTGGATGAAGATTCGCACCAAGACCATATTCCTAAGGCCCCCCTGCATACATCCATACATGATCTATTAATCCGGGGTTGGGTTGTGGGGGAAGCAGCCTAAGGCCAGACTTCCCTCACCCGGGCTACCTCATCCAGTTCCTCCTAGCAGATCCCAAGACATTCCACGGTCAGTCGAGAGACGCCATCTCTCCACCGTATCCTGGTTTTCCCAGAGGAATCCTGACCAAATGCTCGGACAAGCCGAGTTCCTCACAGATGACAGTGCTTCTAATCCCATCTCTAAGGGAGAGCCCATGCACCGTATGGAGGACACTTGTATCCATGATCTTGACCTTTCGGTCACTACTCAAAACTCATGACCGTAGGTGAGGGTAGGAACGTAGATCGAATTAAGAGCTTTGCCTTTTGGCTGAGGTCCCACTTCACCATGATGGACCAATGCAGAGTCCGCATCACTGTAGACGCCGCACCAATCCGCCTGTCAATCTCGTGAACAAAACTCTGAAGTACTTGAACTCCTCCACTTGGTTGTAAAGCAAACAAACCAGAGTCCAAAGTAACAAGAGCCACAAGCTTTGGAAGTTGAGTGGACTAAATAAAACCCTCATCATGCATTTTTAGCCTAGTGTGCCTAATGCTACAAGATAGAACTCCACCTATACTTTGACCGAAACATGCTAACTTCTGGTGGCACGGCGGTCGAGTGGTTAGCAGACCTCACAGCTAGGAGACCAGGGTTCAATTCCACCCTCGGCCATCTTTGTGTGGAGTTTGCATGTTCTTTTCTCCGGGTACTCCGGTTTCCTCCCACATTCCAAAAACATGCTAGGTTAATTAGCGACTCCAAATTGTCCATAGGTATGAATACCCCGCCTCTTGCCCGAAGACAGCTGGGATAGGCTCCAGCACCCCCCGCGACCCTCGTGAGGAAAAGCGGTAGAAAATGAATGAATGAATGAATGCTAACTTCTGTATGAAATGTACCTTGCAAAGTGGTTTCTCGTTGTCTTGTGTTTCTTTAGTTTCTTTATCTGCTAAATCTCCTGATTGCGTGATACCACTCGCCACAACTTGAACAGGAAGCTTGTTCCGCTGCTGATTCCTCTGGTCCGCTTCTCGCTGAACGGCCATCCTTCTGAAGTTGCACATCTCGTGACGCTGCTCTGCATTCAACTGTAAAAAGTTGACATTTGAACATTGTGTAGTTTCCCTTCTCCTCAGTATAGAGTCGTGGTCAAAACAGGATGTCATGACACAAAAGATAGACTTGATGTTCCTCATCGGCAGTTCCTCTCTTTCCCTGGCGTCCATTCATCTGATTAGGACTTCAGTGGCCACATGTACGTCTCAGATAACGCTTAGCTGTTTTTCATTGAAAGCATCTCTAATTACAACACAGGGTTCACTGTATATTCCAGCATTCTCAACACCAAATATGGACTGATTTGACCCTTACCACAGGTGACAGAACAGCCTTCCCACAGAAGACGATAACGGAGTAAGTCTTGGCGAGCGGCTCAAATGTCCCCTTCTCCTGCAGCATTGACACTCTTTGCAGACAGAACTCCTCGTAGCTTTCCATCTTTGAATTCGCCCACTATGCATGAATCTGTGGATAAAATGTATATGACATGGAGTGTTAAAGGATGCTAATGTGAGTTGAGACAGCAGCGTTACAGTGGAAACAAAGGAGGGTCTGTCTGCTTTATAGTCATTTTATCACACTCATCACATTCCTGACATTCCTTGCTTGACTCATAGCTGACGTCTGTCTCTCATGTGTATATCTCCAGCCTTGTAAAATGTCTGTAATGGCTTTTTAAATGAAAATAAATAGTGATGAAAATCAATAGCCACCACATTACTGGGTCAAACGGTCAAGCTTTGAATAACACCACATGGAGTCCCACTGCCCCACATTCATATTTAATCACATTTAGATGACTATAATGATGATATAATACAAGAATATGTTTTTGTATAGCTATTTCAGGACGTTGTAGTACAGATGTGCACACATGATGAGACAGCTGATCCACCCTTCCCTCCAATCCCTATCCCCCACACACACGAATTTCCTACCTAATTAGGGGGACAAAACGACGTCTTCTCTGTTATATTTTATACGTTCCTTCGGTGTCAAAACACTCCTAGTGTGTGTTGAAAGCCGATAAAGCGACGGCAGTGATAAAAAACCTTGGGTTTCTCGTCTTTCTTCCCGGCTTGTACATCACCGTCGACGTCGCCTCTTCCGGGCTACAACAGCGCCTCCTAGCAACAGCAAGCGGGCTGCGTTCCAACATGCTTTACACACCACCTTGTTGTTTTTCTATATGAGATTTATTCCTTACAATCGGGCCTAGATTTCTATATAAATACATATATAACTCTTTAAAAATAATAAATACTGTTAATGACAAAATATACGTTTTTATAATATATAAAAGGAGTTAGACAATAGTAGAGGTTGTACGTTAAAGAGAAATGGAACTAGCTCGCTGTTATCTGATTCATAATTAACTACAGTGAATTCGTTGATAAGGAATTAAAGCTATATCTACCTCTTTTAAATTCTCTTTAATATAATAAAAACAACAATAACATAAAACATGGCTGCAATAATCATAACAACGAAAAATACTCAATGTAGTTTATGAACTGTATTCTGCAATAGGGTAAATAAATGAGTCTTTGTAGTTTTCACAATCTCCATCACTTTATTTCTTCTTCCACCAAAATGATCTTACAAATATAAAATTCCTGAACTAAATAGATTTTTATAATAATAATATTTTTTTTAATTATATATATATAGTTGTCTGACACATTTCACAACAATAACTCTTTTTACAACTCATCTTTTGAACCAGGCCGTATAGGTTGAGCAATGCGCATGTTTTCCTTGTTGTCATTGAGTAGAGCATCAATATGGCTGTCCGTAAACTTGGTTGTGGAATCCTGTCACAAGATAAAAAGATCACTGTTGGAATAGTTTGCACAGAATAAACACAAGAATATTTATGCCAAAGGAATCACTTAAAACTGTATATTTGGTGTAAAGATGGAGGCATAGCGTCATAGTATATGTCACTATATAAGTACAGTGATGTGTGTGTGACGCCACCATGGAAAGGTATGATGATAACCATAGAGCCGTAACAGAGCAACCTCAGAGAGCGTTACCTTACCTCAAAGGAGTGTCGTTTCACTCCAATGCACGCCGTGGACTTCTCATAACAAAGAACCACATCCAGTTGCTGTGGTTTAGCACTCATCAAAGCGGCGTGAAACTCCTCGTAGTGGGAATCTAGAACGTATAAATCATCCAATGCAACGTATGCCTGAATGAACGAGGACTCGCCAAGCACTTACTTACCTATGAGTTCCATACAGGAAGAGGTCAGTGTTTCTTTGCTGAAATGCTTGTAGGCTTGCAGTCTGTTGCACACCTCGCCGGCACCGATGAGGTCATCAACAAACGACACTTTGCGTTCACCTACAACCTCTTTCATGGTTTTCTCAAACTCTGAAAGGGATGTGATGATCTTATTATCACATACTATTTAATCATGAGCTTATTATCACGTACTATTTAATCAAAAGACCATTTTGTTTCCAGAAAATGTTCATTTTATTACATGTTTTATATCTAAATAGTGTAAACACAATAATTGCAAAAATATTTCAACAATAATATTTTATCAACAGTCTTATCTTATCAATGTCTGACAATTAAAGTTCCATTAATCAAGTTTGGGTTTTTTGGTGACTGGAGAAGCACTCGTGCGCTGTTCTCTGATTGGTTGTTTCACGGGCATGATACCAGAGCAGCGCGCTCTGAGTGGACAGCTACGGGGGCTGATACTGACATGGTTAAACTCTATATTTTATCAGTATCACTGCCCTGGGCTTTGACACAGTATCATTTCGGCCTTTTCCCATATCATTCATGGGCGGTTTCTAGGGTACAGGGCCAATTAATACTGTAGTATGTGATAATCCCTGATATACACAATCAAGTGATGATAACCATAGAGCCTGAGAGGGAGCATGCAACAGATCATTGTGTGTGATATTAAGAGAAAAAATATCTAACAAGAATATTTGTAATATTAACAATTCGCATAAAGTTGAAATATTCAACAAAAAATATATTTTAAGTTGTATTATTGGGAGGAAACAAAGAAAACTCAGTAATTCTCAGAAGAAAGTCAAAATATTATAGGAATAAAGTTATACTTCTGAGAAGAATTATCAAAAAAATTAAGGAGCATATGTCAAAATATTACAAAAAATATTTTTTTAATAATAAGAAAAGTTTTACAAGAATATCACTATAATATTATGAGGAAAGCAGCTAATTAATGTTTTGTTATCTTATTTTAGTAGCATAGAGTTGAAATATTGAAGAAATCTTAAATAGTGATTTTTGGAAAATTTAATTAAAAATGGTGTTACTTAACAAACCTTTTGCTACCATTAGGCAACTTTCACAGGACGCATCTGGAAAGAAGAAAAAAAAAACAATAACAAATGAATCCACAATACAGATACATTCTGTGTAAAGAACATGTACTCACAGCGGTCTTTGGCTTCACTCCGGAGAAAGAAGCAGCACCATACCGTAAAAAACACCATCTTCATGGTCGGTGACTGCAAAACACGCATTTTGCCTCTCGACTGATGCTAACGCTCGGACGCTGTTTTGTCTTTTGTGTTGTATAGGTGGTTACATGATGGCAGACAATGCTGTGGGATCACGTATAGTTCAGGTTTTTCTGGTTTTCATGCAGACAGAGCTGCGGCTGGTATGAAGACATTGGTGTTTGTGTTCCATTGTGTCACAAAATATGTGCAATCACTGTCAGGATGATGGTCATATGCAGTCAAACATGTTTTTTTTGTACAACATTGCACCAAACAAAGTAGTCCCTTTGCTCTGTATTGCATCATTATGCAAAATCAAGGGGCCAAACAAATCAGCCTATGCTTTACTGACTCACTGATCATGTTTTTTTCTGTTGAAGGTGACTGATAAACCACCACAAGAAAATCTTGCCAGAAATTTGATGAAAAAATGATATTTAAGAAGCACTTCAGTTCAATTTATGACAGTAACAGACTTCTTTCCCAATGAATAATCATAAATGACCAACCCTTATTTGTGCACTACTAAAACACACACCCCTCTGTTATGTACAATAAGCTTCAAATGTGCAATACTGGACTTATGTGCAATAGTATTCATTCATTCAAGTGTAACTCAGGTACAATATGTGCAATACTACATTTTGTTTACTGCAGTTCCAACATTTTTGTTACTGTATAGGTTATTGTTTTTGATGTACATATATTTACACTTATTCTGAACAGCACCTGCCACTTTTATATTTATATTGTTATTCCTTGTTTTATTTTTTTTCTTATTTTTACTTTCTAATTTGCACTGTATTGAATTTTGTTGTATTCAATACAATGACAATAAAGACGATTCTGATTCTGTAATGTTAAAATAATAACATGTTTGTCACTGGTGATATAATCCAAACTGTTTATTTGTGTTTCTATCGTGTGTATATATGTCTATAAAAACAACTTCAAGTGGCTACAATATGCACATACTTTCCCAATTTGCTTAAATACATTTCCACCAATCTTGCCATTCTTCTCCAGTACGGTGCAAATTAAAGTCCAATCCCCAGTTAGTCGTCAATTAGGAGGAAAAACATCTAAAAAAAATTATAAAAATTTTAAAAGAGCACCACAAGAAAGAGAAAAAAACTCTAGACATGAAATAACACCCCTAAAGTCACCTTTACACTCCTGTTTTACTTCCTTTTCTGTACAGCATTGGCTATTGTCTTGTTAATGTAACATTACTGTAGAATACTACATAATACTACTTCTTATTTGTATTTTACTTCATTAAGTCATTTTTACGCTTGAAAATGCTTAATTCGAGGAAAAAATATTCATGAAAAAGCACAATTTATTAATGAATATTTTTTGATAAACCATGATCAGAGTGAAATCACATAATGCATAGCGGAAGTGGCGAGGGATTTACCGTACTGTTTTCAGGTTATCCCAATCGACAACTCATTCATTCATTCATTTTCTAACGCTTTTTCCTCACGAGGGTCGCGGGGGGTGCTGGAGCCTATCCCAGCTGTCTATACACCCGGGACTGGTCGCCAGCCAATCACAGGGCACATATTATAAACAACCATTCACACTCACATTCATACCTATGGACAATTTGGAGTCGCCAATTAACTTGTTTTGCTCTACAAACTTGCATGTTTTTGGAATGTGGGAGGAAACCGGAGTACCCGGAGAAAAACCACGCATGCACGGGGAGAACATGCAAACTCCACACAGAGATGGCCGAGGGTGGAATTGAACCCTGGTCTCCTAGCTGTGAGGTCTGCGTGCTAACCACCCGACCGCCGTGCCACCTCCAATCGATAACTACAAATTTAAATAAGACTTCATTATTCCCAACAGTGTAAATAAAGGTTTTATGATGAGGTAATGTCAACCAAGGTTCCGGAATGTACCGGAATGATCCAAAAACTTTTCCACATTAAATCAGAGCTGTTCTTCCCGTCACTCACACACACAAAACATGATTCATTTAGTCTTTCCTGAAAACTACGGGTCTAGAAAAAGCAGCGTGGTTATATATTTGGATCAATACAGTAATGTGTTCAACTTAAAATGTTCCATATACTTGGAAAATAAATATCCTTAAAAAAAAAAAAAAAAAAAAAAAACAGCTACGATGCGTTTAAGGTCCCTCCACTTTAATGATATTGACATGTTCATCCTGTGTGGATACGCTGCAGTCCTGAAGAGTCCTCCTGGAGCAGCTGCTACTTCCCGCCTCCCTGTACGTCTGGGCCCTGTCGTACGTGGGAATGTACGACTGAGCGTAGCCGGGCATGAGACAGTTTTGCTGAGGGTACGCGCCCACGTACGCTTGAGTTTGAGGTGGCGTGTGACTGAGCGGGAGGCTCTCACTGCTGCTACACGGAGGGAACCCGTTCATACCAGTGGGGCTCAGAACCGGAAGTTTGAAGGCCTCGACGGGTTCTAAGCTCTCTAAAGAGTCGTAGCCTGGCTGGGTTTGGCTGCACTGGTTGAATGTGACCTGGTTGAAGTTGAAGGTATCTTGGTTGAAGGACGCTGAGGAGGAAGCGGCGGGTAGAGAAGAAGGAGAAGGTGTTTTATTTTGCGGTGGCTGAACGTTGCCGCAAGGTCCCGCTTTGGAAGCGATGGTCTGCAAGGTGCTGAGGATCTGCTTCTGGATTTGAGTCTGCTGAGCCTGCTCCCTCTCCAGGCGGCTCTGCTGCTCCACTAGCATCTTCACCGCTAGGTTCAGGCTGCGCACTTCGCAGCCCAGAGTCTGGATCTGATCCTGAAGACCACATCTCGCCGCGGAGTCTTGGATGATCTGCTGCTGACTTCCCTCGCTACAAGACGGCCCTTGGCCTACGGAAGTCTGCAAGCGAATGGCAGCGCCACCTGGCGCTGACGATGTTAAAGGAGCTGGCGGGCGGTTCGGAAGACGGACTCCAACTCGAGGCAGAGTATGAAGGGAACGGAGGGATAGACCTGGTTTTTGCACGACAAAGCGCCTACTTGTGTTTGCTCCGCCATCGTCCGCTCCAGCCTGTGACGGTAGAATAAAATATACAGTTAAAATTGTAAGGTTATGATCCAAAGTATGTCTTATCGATATACAGTAAACCTCGGATATATCGGACTCGGATATATCGGAAATTCGCTCACAACGGACAGATAAAAAAGAACCGATTTTTCTGTAATGCATTTCCAATAAAAATTCATTGCATATATCGGATTTTTTATAACGGATTTCGCCTATTTCGGACAAAATCTCCAGTCCCGTTCCAATGCATTTCCATTAAATTTCCCTTGCATATATCGGATGGCCGCATCGTTATGCTAATCTTGTTGATGTCACTGGCTATTGTCTTTCTCCTGGCTCCAGATTTAGGACAAATATAAAAGTGAGTGACGTCAATAATACTAGCACAGCAGTGAATGAGATCTTAACCTCACTATTGGAAATTACGTAGGCCTGACGGGCGTAACAGGGCCTAGCTTAATTAACAATTTGTTATGCTCAGAGTCCAATAAAGTTAAATTCTCATTACCTTACGTCTCTTTTCATTGCCCAGTCCAGGTACATTGGAAACATAGTCAAGGAAGTGCTTTTTTATAATGGATAAAATCCGATATATGCGTAAAACGGACATTTTCCTGTATACGCATATAACGGATTTTGCTTATATCTGACAAAACCAGTGGGAACAATTGAAACCGATATATCCGAGGTTTACTGTATATTCAGAACTCCGCTGCCCGCCTCTTCACCTCCAACACATTACCCCTGTCCTCCAAAACCTCCACTGGCTTCCCATTCCCCAACGCATTCACTTCAAAATTCTTCTCATCACCTACAAAGCCTTCCACGATCTGACCCCCCCCCCCATATCTCACAGACCTGCTCCATCCACATAATCCCCCGCGTCCCCTTCGCTCCTCAAACTCAAACCTCCTGGCACTCCCCTGTAAGACCAAGCTCCGAACCTGGGGAGACAGAGCCTTCTCCATCGCTGCCCCCACCCCCATTAACTCCGTGCTTGCCCTGACCTTCCCACCTTCGAAAAACAACTCAAAACCCACCTCTTTAAATCTGTTTTTAATGTCTAACTTTTTATATCTGACTGCTGTGCCCCGCCCCGCTTTTACTCATCTTTTAACTGTGTATTAACCAATCAATGTTGTATTTTGGTGTGTCTTCTATTCTGTTTACTTGCTTTATTCAACTTCATTCTTCTGTAAAGTGCCTTTGAGTATTTTGAAAAACGCTATACAAATAAGATGTATTATTATCATTATTATTATTATAATATCTCATCCAAAACATACCCCATCACATGTTATCAACATGTGTGTATGGTATGGAACAACACATGATCCAACGCTGATTCGGCACATCACATCATGTTTTCTCACCTTTTCTGTAGTCAGATCATAATGTGACGATGCCGATGCCTGTTGGGACATTGCAGTTAAATCCGATCTTGGAACATTTGCATGATCTCTCCTTAACAATGACGAAACCTGGTGAAAAATGTAAACAAAAAAATGCGTTACATAGGATTCATTTCATGAAAGACAGACAGAAAAGCTAGCAACCTCACCTTCATCCTGTGAGTCAACGCTTTATCCAAAAGCCGCTTACGAGCTGCCAACATGGAGCTCGTCGCTGGAGAAGGAGTGACTCGCCTCCTCGTCAATGATGATGTTCCGGATGAAGACGTGGTTTCGATTGTGTCTGCTCTTTGTTGGACGCTCTGAGAAAGAGAAGTGACGCTCACAATTTGGATGTCGTTCTCTTCCCCATCTTCCACACGTTGCTGCTCCGGTCTGCACTCTGCGCTGCTCTCCCCAGACCCGGATGCCTTTGCATTCTGTGGATTCTCCGGTTCTGCGGATGCCTGTTTAGCAAACTTGTTAGCAGCGGAGAAGCCGGCGTGGTGTGATACATCCCGTAGTAGGTTTTGGAGCCGTATGTTGGTCCAGCTTTCTTGCAGACCTCCAGGGAGACTCTGTACATGTGCCGCTGATGCGTTGCTTCCAATCTCCAGGGGTCTGACCCTTCCAGGTCGCCTCCCTTGGAATTCTCTTAGAAAGAGGTAGATGGCCTGTGCAGACACTTTAATGTTCTCCAGCTCCAGCACAGCCTTGATCTTGCGGAAACTCAGCCCAGCCTTTCTCAGCTCCACCACTTTGCGTTTGGCAGCATCATCCAGCCGACCCATGGTGTTTCAGTCCAAGGCAACTTTATTGAAGAAAACATAAAATAGCGCCAGGATAAATAAATATTAGCACCAATACATCAGTATTTGTTTCTTTAATGGACGAAAATCTTCCTTATCTCGTAAAATCTCCTACGACAGTGTAATCAAACGACAGCTTTGCGGCGACAAATGCTAACATTTCACACGATAAAGTCAAGTGCTCACCTAGTGGAACCAAGAAAGACGATTGAGGCTTCGAAAGAGTCTTCCTTTAACTCATTTGGCGTCCCACAAGAAGAAAGGCTGCCGTTTCACTTTCTGGAGCACATAAATAAACAAATGAGTTGTAAGTGGCGCGCCGGTAGTTGCGTTACATCCTGTCGGTGCTACGTCATCAGCGAGCGACACTTCTCGAAGCCACCGTCGTCGCTGCCTGGTTCTATACCACCTGTAAACAAAGATGTAAGATTACGCTTTTATTCAGTTGATTAAAATGATATAATTGAATTATTTCAGTGTTTAGTCCATAAAATGATGATGGTGATTAATATATAGAGTTAATAGGTCGGACATTTTGCGACTGAAGTAGAGCACCGTGGTTTCCGCCTGCCTGAATGAAAATCAATGGCGGCGGCGCGTCTTTACTGATGGCCGCTCTTTTTGGTTTTGACTTAACCAGTATCGTCTTCCTTCGTGTATTCACCCATAGTTTCTATTTACTTAATTCTTTTTAACTCATGAAGTTTTATGACAACCGATTTCTGGAAATACTTAATCCTAGCTCGTGCGGCTAAGCTAACAAGCTAGCATGTACACTGAACGACTTGCACAATCAATCAAATGATTGATGATTGTTTTTAACAGTAGAATAGTCCTCTGCATCAAATATAATATAAATATACAAATATAATTAGGTATTTCTAATATTTTGGTGTTGTTGCTCTACAAAATATAAGGCAGCACTGTTTGATCCATTGCACATTCACACGACTCCAACTTCAACTCCCTATAATAATGCTAATAAAATAGAATTGAGTGTTGTTTAATTATTGAACATGTACAGAAAATGCATATAATCCTAATTGTTTTCTATTCCTAGGGCTCCATCACCTACTAAGCGGAAGGAAGAGGAGAAAACAAAAGACCGAACTAAAGAGAAAACTGCCACCAAGGACGGAGAAAAGGACAGAGGACGGGACAAAACCAAGAAGCGCCGCAGTGCGTCCACTGGAAGCAGCAGCAGCAGGTTTGTTGTGGTGTGATGCCATCTGTTGTGGCCCAGCAAGGTGCACTGTATTCAGGCACACACGCAGAGCAGCTGGTGTGACGCCATGGAGGTCTCTTTTGAACTTTGCAAATGCTGCAGCACATCAAGCCCCATGTGTCGTAGTGATGTGGCGTTTCAGGCGGCTAATAAGGTTTTTTGTGTACTTTTTTTTCTCCATCGCTGCAAAAAAAAAGACTATCTGTGGTTTGTATAAACTATAATTGACTCATTTTGTTTGCTTGATTACTACCACAGGTCCAGATCTAGCTCCTCTTCAAGCAGCAGCTCTGGTTCCAGCTCGGGCTCCTCCAGTGGCTCCAGTTCGTCCGGAACCAGCCGCTCTGGCTCCTCAAGCTCTCGCTCCTCATCCTCCTCCAGCACTTCTGGGTCTCCGAGCCCCAGCCGCAGGCGCCACGACAACCGCCGCCGCTCCCGTTCGGCGTAAGTCACTCTGTTGTCACAATAGTGTGTGTTATTAGTTAGCGTTTGGTTTGTTGCTGTGCAGATCCAAAACGCAGAAAGGGAGGGGAGATGATAAAGAGCGGAGGAAAAGAACCCCAAGCCCTAAGCCTACTAAGGTTCACTTAGGGCGACTGACCAGGAACGTCACCAAGGTCAGCTTTACGGACAAGTTAAAAGGCTCATATTGCTGTCTCAACCTTTACGTCCAACCAGGTTGTTTGATTTCTGTGCAGGACCACATCCAGGAGATCTTTTCCACTTATGGGAAAATCAAGTCTGTTGAGATGCCAGCGGAGAGGCTGTGCCCGCACTTGTTCAAAGGCTACGCTTACGTGGAGTATGAGAGCCACGAGGAGGCTCAGAAGGCCCTCAAGTACATGGATGGAGGTAGGAGACAGTTTCATTGTGTGCACGCCTTACTGTGTGAATTCCAATATCTCTCCCTCGCTATATCACGTGTTTCCCAAAAAGTATTAATTAAAAATGATGGCTGTTTTGTTGTTGGCCATGGTCTAGTATTTGATTAATCAGACTTTGCGGGCATTAACTTAACTTGGAACCAATTAACTGCAATAAATGAGGGATGACTGTACACTTATATACTTTTATATAATGTATTTCTACGCTTTTCTAGGCCAGATTGACGGACAGGAGATCACGGCATCGGCTGTACTGCCCCAAAGAATCCGCCTTCCTCCTCGTAGGCTGTCCCCCCCTCGCCGAATGCCTCCTCCACCTCCCATGTGGCGTCGCAGCCCACCGCGCATGAGGAGGAGGTCTGTCACACTTCCATCTTTTCAAATATTGTCACGACTGCTATTATTTTTTTCATGTATATATATATATATATATTTTTTTTTTTTTTTTAATATCTCTACAGGTCTCGCTCTCCAAGGAGGCGTTCCCCGGTACGCCGCCGCTCTCGTTCCAGATCTCCTGGTCGCCGGCGTCACCGCTCTCGCTCCAGCTCCAACTCCTCCAGATAAATGTGGAATCTCAAGCCCAGTTTCTAATGTTTTGTTTTTTTTTAATTGTTATTTTTACGAAAGTAACCTACCGCATGGAAAAGTTCAAACTCAACATGTGCCCGCATGTAGGGAGTGTTTTTTTTTTTTTCCATGACATCATTCTTGTAATTTTTGATCGTACACCCTTTTTAGCCTGTATTGACTTTTAGACAGTTTGAACAATAAAATATGTTTAACATCATTTGAGTTTTCAATGATTTTGGAACATATACATTTATTTTATATTAACTTAAATTAGCCACCTTTCAAGCTAAATGCTAACTTATAAGGGGAAATAAATTTAAATATTTAAAATGATTATGAATCCACGTTAATACAGTACAGTGTATGAATATAAACAGGAAACTATACTACTACGGTATATCCAGTGTGGAGACAATGTACGACTCTGTCCACTAGAGGCCACTAACTCCCCAAAGTCACAGTATGGATACACCTCTCTTCCATCCATCCATTCACTAACTTCTGAGAAGACAGTTCTTGTAGATGTTCTCTCCAGGCCGTGTCCCGCCTACATCTTGTCGGTGTACGGACAGTTTGAGTCTTTTACCCACGGAGCCCGGTTTCTTTGACCATGTTTTCCGAAGCAGAAACCAACAGAAAACGTGTGCGGGAACTGGTGGACAAACCCGGAAATGGAACGTGCGCCGACTGCGGAGCTGCAGGTAGATACTTAGGTGCTTCTTTGGGACAAAATTAGAGCTGAAATACTAGATTAATGTTTGTAATATATACAGTTAGTCTTTATACACTGTGGGTGCTACCGTTGCTATTATCTTAGTGAAGAAATACCGTTGTATTTTTGTTTTGCTCTCGTTTGTGTGCACGAGCCGGCCACTCGAATAATTGAATAATAACATAAAAAAGGATATCTTTACAAGGATAATAATGGTCGCTTTGGATTGACTCTGATACTATGTTTGTTTGTAACATTTTACACACCAGTGTTGCCAAATAACTTAATCAAAATGTTGGAATATTTCTCAATCTTTCGTTCATTCATTCGTTTTCTACCGCTTATCCTCACGAGGGTCGCGGGGGTGCTGTAGCCTATCCGGGCTGTCTTCGGGCGGGAGGCGGGGTACACCCTTGACTGACTGTGGTGGCCAGCCAATCACAGGGCACATATCGACAAACAACCGTTCACATTCATATCTATGGACAATTTGGAGTTGCCAATTAACTGAGCATGTTTTTGGAATGTGGGAGGAAACCGGAGTCCCCGGTAGACGGGTGGTATCGAACTTTGGTCTCCTAGCTGTGCGGCCTGCGCGCTAATCACTCGTCCACCGTACAGCCTATCTCTCTCTATGATGATGATTGATACACAATGACTGCTTGAGAAATGCAAGAAGCCGAGTCATGAGACATGCTGAGGTCAGAAGGAAGCTGACAGACACCAGCGGTACTTTTTCAAATGTTACAACACATGTGTGTTTATGTGTGTGTGTGTGTGTGTTGCAGATCCAGAGTGGGCATCATACACCCTGGGTGTGTTTGTGTGCCACAGCTGCTCAGGCCTCCACAGAAACATTGCACAGATCAGTAAAGTCAAATCCCTCCTGCTGGATCCATGGACCACCTCTCAACTGGAGGTTTGTGTGTGTGTGTGTGTGTTGTTATAATTGTTCTAATGTGTGTGCTGGTGTATAAAGCAAGCATGCGTGCACCAAGATAGTGTATCACATGCAAGCATCATCCTGCTCTTCCTTCCTTTTGCAGTTTATGGACTCTGCGGGTAACCTCGCTGCCAAGGACAAATATGAGCACGCAGTGCCCGCCTTCTACTACCAGCCCAGCCATAAAGATTGTGCGTAAGTGACCTCTCCTTTTCAAATTTAATTTTTTTTTTACATTTCCAAATAAAATAAACATGCACAGTGTACAAATGCATCAATTAAAAATGCATTCAAATAAGGTGTAATAAAAAATCCAGAAATAAAATGTTTTCTTGATGAATGTCAACCAATCTCCATGAATGTCAGAAGAGGGGCGGGGCTTGTGTCATGTAAGGAAACAATAAATACATTTCAATAACAGAATTACATTGCCGTGAAGGGGTTGAAATATATTTCAAAATAAAATAAAATAAAATAAAAGCTGCACGGTGGTCGAGTGGCTAGCGCGCAAACTGCACAGCTAGGTGACCAGGGTTCAATTCCATCCTCGGCCATCTCTGTGTGGAGTTTGCATGTTCTCCCTGTGCATGCGTGGGTTTTCTCCGGGTACTCCGGTTTCCTCCCACATTCCAAAAACATGCTCGGTTAATTGGCGACTCCAAATTGTCCATAGGTATGAATGTGAGTGTGAATGGTTGTTTGTCTATATGTGCCCTGTGATTGGCTGGCGACCAGTCCAGGGTGTACCCTGCCTCTGGCCCGAAGACAGCTGGGATAGGCACCAGCACCCCCCGCGACCCTCGTGAGGAAAAAGCGGTAGAAAATGAATGAATGAATGAAAATTAAATAAAAAAATAATAAAAAAATAAATAAAAAATAAAAAATAAAATAAAATACGCAACCACAAAACACATAAAACCCACCTACAAACACGACACTTGTCTTGCAGGCTCCTGAGAGATCAATGGATTCGTGCCAAATACGAGCGGAAGGAGTTCATGCCTGGCGGGCAACAGGAGTCTTACTCAGCAGGTATGAATACTCTTTAACACTTTAAATCTCCTTCACAGTATCATACCCTCTACTTGGAGGATACAGGATACAGTATATGTTATTGTTGGGGAGATATCTCGTAAAACCATTCACACTATACGTTCATATACAGTACACTATAAGTACATGCACAGTAAAACATTCACAGTATAAGTACTTAACTAAAAGGATTTATGTTGCCATCATAAAACCTGAACTGACAGTTCATATTGTACTGAGCAGCCAGGTGCTTTGCTGGGTCTGCGCCATTTCTGGTTCTGTGGTTATCGTCACACTTTTGCAATCTGATAAAAATACACAAAAAAACACATAAAATAACCTGCCATGACCCATAATCATGCTTTGATGCTTCCATTTTTTATGGACGATTTAGTTTAAAGGAGAACGTGTAGTACTGTTTTGGACTTGCGATGGGTTAAGATAAGGACGTATTATTAGGGAGTCCCATGACTGCTCAATTCCTCCATTGTGTGCCCTTGTCTCATGTCGTGTTGTGCTCCACTCGCCCCCCCCCCTCGAGGAAGAAGGACCTCTTTTGTATGCTTTCGTTATTTTCATTCAGCATTACCCACACATTTTATTGGTGAGATTTGGGAAACAGAGTAACGATTCCGCAGTTCCCAACATTTCCAGGTGACTGCTGTGTGTGAGTGACCGGAAGAAAAACCTGTTGGTTTACATTTGTAAATTTCCCCACACTCCAGTTTGAGACGACTTTTGATCTCAACAAAGTTTTCTAAAGATTATTTAAGAAGAAATTCCAAATGAAAAAAACATTTTTCTTCGGGTACTCCTGTTTCCTCCCACATTCCAAAAACATGCTCGGTTAATTGGCCACTCCAAATTGTCCATAGGTATGAATGTGAGTGTGAATGGTTGTTTGTCTATATGTGCCCTGGGATTGGTTGGCCACCAGTCCAGGGTGTACCCTGCCTCTCGCCTGGAGACAGCTGGGATTGGCTTCAGCATCCCCGCAACCCTCGTGAGGATAAGCGGTAGAAAATGAATGAATTAATTTTCCTTGAATTATTTGTCTAATTTTATCTGTAAAAGTGTTACTATCAGCTGTATGTTGTCATGTCCCTTTTTTCAGGAGCACTTTAAACACCAGACCACATCAAATTATGTAATTTAATTTAATTAAATTTTTTACTAAATAAGACATCTGACTTGCAAGTCGTGTTGCCAGTTTGTATGTTAAAAGTTAAAATACTTAAAAAGCAACTGGCGGGCCGGATTCAAACGCTTGGTGGTCTGCATGTGGCCACGGGGCCGTAGTTTGCCCATCTCTTGTGTAACATATTTACTCTACATTTGATGCTTTACTCAATATCAAAGTTGCATCCCTTCATTTTCCAAAATGTGGCCCTGCCTGGAAAAATAATCCTATTTATTCCTTTTCATTTTCACTACAACATAAAAAAAAAGAGTGTACGTCTATGGTATGTATTGTATCACATCATTACGACTTCACATGTTTGTGTGGTTTAAGTGTGTGTGGCAATGATAACACTCGGCTTCCTGCAGCGCAATTTCTGGTTTGCTCACACTGTCCTATGTGTGTGTGTGAGAGGAAGAAGAGCTTAAAGGGAATAAATAAGGACTTAAGTAGAAGGCATAGACGCGTCCCATGAAGGATAAGTGATAAGAGTGTCATTGTGTGTTTTTAAGCATTCTTCATTTAAAGGCAACATTTTTTCATTCATTCATTTTCTACCGCTTGTCCTCACAAGGGTCGCGGGGGATGCTGGAGCCTATCCCAGCTGTCTTTGGGCGAGAGGCGGGGTACACCCTGGAATGGACTATAGACAAACAACCATTCACACTCACATTCATACCTATGGACAATTTGGAGTCGCTAATTAACCTAACATGTTTTTGGAATGTGGGAGCAAACCGGAGAAAACCCACGCATGCACGGGGAGAACATGCAAACTCCACACAGAGATGGCCGAGGGTGGGATTTGAACTCAGGTCTCCTAGCTGTGAGGTCTGCGCGCTAACCACTCGACCGCCGTACAGCCTGGCAACATTTTTCATCCATATAATTAAAGGCAGCGTGCCTATTAGCTATTACCGGTACATCCATCCATCCATTTCCAATGTCGCTTATCCTCACAGCCAATGGCAGGGCACATATAGACAAACAACCATTCACAATATGGACAATTTGATTTTTACAATGCGCCACGCGCCTATACAAGCCGGCCTGCCACATCTTGGAGACCCCTGATGTAAGTAAATAAAGTTTGAATATGGCTGTTTGTGTGTAAGCATGTTTTTTTTTTTGTCAGGCCACCGGGAGGGGTTTCTATGGAAACGAGGACGCGACAACGCACAGTACCTCAACCGAAAATTCATCCTGTCGGAAGCTGAGGGGGTTTTGAAGTATTTCACCAAGCAGGATGTGAGTTTCTTGACACATGATGATGACTATTTGTATTGTTTCTATTATTTTTATTCTTAGTTTTGTGCCTGCTGTGAGCTAAATAAGTAAACAAATCATAAAGCCTGTCGGGCCATGTGTATTATTAGTGACACCTAGTGGCTAATTATTATCATTAGAATAATAAGTATTTTTTTAAATAGTCATTATAATTGAAATTGGATATGACAACAAAAAATTTTAACTTTTCTCTCAAAATTGACAACAAATATCCGATTCTCCTGCAGGCCAGAGAGCCAAAGGCCGTAATAAACATCAGCACAGTCAACGCCACCTTCCAGCCGGCTAAGATCGGCACGGCTCACGGCCTTCAGGTGACCTACCTGAAGGACAACAGCACTCGGAACATCTTCCTTTACCACCAGGATGGCAAGGTGAGGCGCCGCAGGACGACGCCGGCGTCACGTGGCAACCATAGTGATATTGTCTTCTCTTTTTGGAAGGAAATGGTGGACTGGTTCAACGCCATCAGAGCCGCCAGGCTTCATTACCTGCAGGTGGCCTTCCCGGGTGCCCCCACCGCTGACGTAAGCAAGCATTATTATTATTATTATTATTAGTTGCTGAGATGGGTCATGATTGGCCACATTTATTTTATTTTTTACTAACAAAAAATGTCCGTACGACAGTTTTTGGGGAAGTGACATTTTTTATGAACTACAATAAAATGACAGGTTTTCATTGCCATTAAGACTATTAATGGCCATTAATATTATTAATGGCAAAAATAAATATAAATTAGTATGAATAAATTAAAATAAAATACATGATACACAAAAAGCAATTCAATATTCTCATAAATATTATTATTCTATAAATACATTTTAAAATATGTATTAAGAATTATTTATTAATAATTAATTAGTATGAGTATAAGTATTATTTTTATTAATATTTATATTTTACACTTTTTTATTTTATTTCTACTAACAAAAAATTCTGTACAAATTTCTGTTAATTACATTTAATAAAATCATTTTTCCCGAAAATATACATTTATATGAAATTAAAATATACATATACTAATAACATAAAACAAACAATATAATTAAAAAAATAAATAAAAACCAAAAATATATGTACACATATGGCAATATACAATATTAAATATATAGTATTTTATTATTATATAGAAATTTCATTAAGAGTGTTTATAAGACAAGATGCTCAGAATCTAATTTTGCTAAAAGGTAAAACCTGAATGTGAGATACGTTGATGAAGAAGAGCAAATGAAGCCATTGAAGCAATAAAGACATTTTGCAGCGCCATCTTCCAGACAAATATTCCAATGAAATATGGAAAGCCAGCAATCCAAACGGAAATGAGCCCATATTCGTGTTTTGTTTAGCTGCTGCCCAAGCTAACCAGGAACTACACCAAGGAAGGATTCATGGAGAAGACGGGGCCAAAGGTGACGGTTTTATTTTTTTCTCCTCGATGGAATGGTTTCTAATCCTTCTGGCCTGGCACCCCCCCCCCCCCCCCCCAACCCCAGCACACGGAAGGCTTTAAGAAGAGATGGTTCACAATGGACGACAGGAGGCTGATGTACTTCAAAGACCCGCTGGTACCTCACTCAGCACTGGACGTTGATGAGCTGGTGTGTTGTCGTCCTTTATAACACAAACGTCTTTGCTCGTAAGGACGCATACGCACGGGGCGAAGTCTTCATCGGCAACAAGGAAAACGGCTACAGCATCTTACCGGGTCTTCCCGCCGGCGTCCAGAGCCACCACTGGCAGCAGGGGATCACCATCGTCACCCCGGACAGGAAGTTTCTTTTTGCGTGTGAGAGTGAGGAGGATCAGAGCGAGTGGATGGCCGCCTTCCAGACCGTCGTGGACCGACCCATGCTACCTCGGGAGTACGCAGGTACTCTGATCTACGGCTACGTGGCTGGCCTCGGGCTCTTTACCACCATTTGCTTTTCCCCTCGTAGAGGAGGCCTACTTTAAGCACAAACCATGATGACGCTGGTGGACCGGCCACACGGACAACGTACTTCAACGCCACACCATCGAGTACGGGTACAGTACAGTATTTGGGATGGGGAGCAAACATATTTCAACAACTTTATTCCCGTTCAGATTATCTTGGAATATGATGTCTTTATATGTCATCATATTTTGACTTTATTATTGTTTTGACTTTATATATTTTGACTTTACTATACACACAGTACCTATTATCTTGCAGTAGGTCTCCATTCTCATATTTATTATTATTATTATTATTATTATTATTATTATTATTATTATTATTATTATTATTATTATTATTATTATTATTATTATTATTATTATTATTATTATTATTATTATTATTATTATTATTATTATTATATTTTATATAATTATATTATTTATCACATTCTGATTTTCATAAAAAGGACTGCTCCTTTTTCCATTTTTGCTGTTTTGCTTTGTATTTGTGTATTTTAGAAGGCATATTATTATTATTTATTTATTTGCCTTTTTTCCCCAGATATTTCAACTTTTTTCTGCTACCTGTTTTCCCTTTTTTCTCACCATAGTTTGACTTTAATCCTAAAATTATAACCTTTCCCCAACCTAATGTTTCTAAAATTGCAACCTATTTCTTCAGTTGTTAAAACTTAAAATAATTAAAATTTAAATAATTAAAAATAATTAAAAATAATATGTTTATTCTACTAATATTTTGTCTGTTGTAAAAATGTATTTTTAGTATTTAAATTGTATTTGGGGGCTGATTAAAAACACGTTTATGTGCCATAAGCGGCCCTTCAGCCGCACTTTAGACACCCCTGTAGTAAATGATTAGTGTAAAGGTGTGAACACTGTCTATTATTATATATACTGTACAGTATTTGCTTTCCTTTAAATGTCATGATATAATATATAATTAAAATATACAATATATAAATAAGTTTCCTTACGTTTGAAAAGAAATCATAGCAGTTCCACTTTTGTCCAGCAGGTGTAAATACTGTGTTTTTATTGTACAATCTGAGTTCCACTCGTCACAATAGATGTTACCAACATGAGAGAGTACAGGAAATACTGCATGTTAAATTTATTTCTACGACGAAAGCAAGTGTAGAAAAATGTGAATAACACCGCATGACGTTACTGACTCGTATACATACATACGTACGTAAGCACTTCAACAGTGACAATGCATTGTACCACCGTGGTTATGCAATCATTAAAGTCATTATTATACACAGCAATGTACACATTCGTCCATATAATACTTCATTCCGTAGCGATCTGGCCTCTTTGAACATTTTCACATGCACCAACATGAATATTTACACACAAATGTATCAATAGTACATACATATATATTTTTAAATAGCTTATATACATTCGAAGAAGCTGCATTTATTTATTAATGTTGAAAAAATGTTCCAACACAGCAGCTGCCCACCGCAAGGGGGCAGCAGAGTACAAGAAAGACACAAGCTGAGAGCAGAAGTTGATTCATAATGCATTAGTCCAACATGGTGGCTTTATGACTTATTATTATTATTTTTATGATTATTTACCACTGCCACTGACCGCTCTTTCTTTCTGGTGAGTCGTAGATAAGTCAAATAAAATATTATGTGTTTTTACTTACACATTTTTGAAAATATTTTAATTAATATTCTTCCTTGGTATGTACAAATATTTTATTTTTGTAGTTATTATATATTATTTTACTTATTGGTATTTATTTCTTATATGTATTTAATTGGTTTGTATTATTTACTATGTATTTCAGTATGTAATCATTATTTGTATTATGACCATGATTGCCATGATAATTTTTATTATGCTCACGATTTAATATAATAAAAAAAAAAATCCAAACACATACAATGAAATATGAATGAACTGTCATTTTTGTTTGGTAGGTCCTGTTATTAATTCCATTAGTATATTTCATTATTTATGATTTTTAAAAAATAATTTCTTCGATTTATGACTGTATTATTGAGTTTTTTTTTTATTTTAGTATTGAAGTATTTTACCATGATTATGCTGTGAAGTAGATTTAGCGCGTGTATTTTTAAGCTTGCCTTGAGTTCTATCGAAGCTGACTTTTTCCAGGATGAGAAGAACTGAGAAGAGCCGCGCTCTCTAACGTGAGCGTCCAATGAAAGACTTGTAGCGTACAGTGTGTCCAAAATGTAAAAGCCAATTGAACTGAACTGAGCGACAGCAAGGATTGTAATATTGAAGAAAAGCACATTGTCAAGATGGTGGAAGGTTCAACTTAACGGATGTCGGGGTGCTCTGTTCTTAACAAAGAGTCTCTGATTTTATTCAACTTGGACTTGAACTTGCTGAGGATACCTCCTTAGGACCTCCTTAGGACCTCCTCAGGACCTCCTTAGGACCTGCAGCAGCCGGCGCTCTGAACCTCCTTGCTGACGTACTCCTGCAGCTTAAAGTTTTCACTTGGATCCTTCGCAGAACGATGCTTGAGCTCCCTGAGACGCAAGAAGATATTTAGGATTTTCACCCTGAGACACACAAAATCTTCCCTCATTTTGCCAACTTGTCCAACTTCTCCTGTCCGTGTGCAACAACTACATTTCTCCAGGTCACTCGTGTGTGACAGGAAGAAAAGCTCTGGAGCTCCTTGGAAGATATTGTTGGGCTCAATCTCTACTCCCCTCTAGACCCTAAATATAAGACCACTCATCTTTTTCAGACTTTTTTCAACCCAAGACGGAACAGATCAGCGTTTTTTGACTCGAGGGTTGGAACCCAAAATGTACGGATATTTTGACGTCTATTTGGTTTGCTATGAAATCTAAATAGGTTGGAAATATTTGTCATCTTTTTTCTTGATATGTACATACAAATATTTATTGACTATTATAGCATGGATTTAAAAAATTCAACAGAATTTGACTGAAAGCAATTTTAAAATGCCAAATAAAAATAGAAAAATACAGTCAAAAAATTATGAATTATTTTTGGAAATTTTGTAATATAAATTTCCAATATTAAATGTCATTAAATGAATATTTCTTTGGTTGAAATATTAAAAGTAATTTTCTGGTAGTAATTTCTTTAATAAAAAATAAAAATGACATTTTTAAACTGTAAAATTCAAGTTTATAATATTAAATATATATTTATAAATTAAAAATATATACAATTACAAAACTATTTTTATCACAAATATTTCAACTAAATTTATATTTTGCCTGACATCTTCCTCCTAGTGTTTTTTTTTTTATTTTTCCTCCCCTGAAATCCACTTCGCACATGTAATTGAGTGTATTTTTATTTTGTGTGTGTTTTAAACTGCTTTTGCCGCTATAAAGTGTGTGGGTGAACATGGGAGAAGGTAACAGGGTGTGTACTCACCTGGCCACAGCAGTAAAGGCCAAGTCCACATTGAGACCTGACCTGGCGCTGGTCTCCATGAAAGGAACCCCAAACTCCTGCCCGGTCATAAAACGATAGCGTAGTATGTTGTGTTGAGGTAGAAATCATCATAGAAACGTAAAGTTCAAACAGCCTCACCTTTGCCAGCCTCTCACCGTCTTCTCTCTTCACCACCCTCTCATGAGTGGCATCCGCCTGGACAAAGCAGGACAAAGCATGCAAAAAAAAAAAAAAAAAACACTAATGAGCCGACGTGTAAGCATATGCACACCCACCAGCTGTGGACACTGGCCGGCTATTTTGTCCACAGTTTACATAACAGCCGTGGTTGGCATGCAGGTAATAATGAGTCAAAACGGGCTCCCAGGATGCTAATTTAAGGGCTGACACGGAGGTGTGTGTGTGTGTGTGTGTGTGTGCGTGTGCGATGAAGCTCAGGCATCTGTTCCGCTGAGAAGGAGGAATAGGAATTGTCGTCGCTGAGAGATATGGGTGATATTTGCAAATGAGCTGGTGGAGGCGTGGGAGCTAAAGATGACTAAAATTCTACTTTTGGGAACGCCATCGGACCCGAGCCAGCAGTCGGCAACCATTCAGTGGATAGTGATTCATTTTAAGATGTGTAGCGAAGCCTACTTTTCTTAGAAATTATGATTGTGTATTGTATAATTTCAATATACAATATTCATTCATTCATTCATTCATTTTCTACCGCTTTTCCTCACGAAGGTCGCGCGGGTTGCTGGAGCCTATCCCAGCTGTCTTCGGGCGAGAGGCGGGGTACACTCTGGACAGGTCGCCAGCCAATCACAGGGCACATATAGACAAACAACCATTCACACTCACATTCATACCTATGGACAATTTGGAGTCGCCAATTAACCTAGCATGTTTTTGGAATGTGGGAGGAAACCGGAGTACCCGGAGAAAACCCACACAGAGATGGCCGAGGGTGGAATTGAACTATGGTCTCCTAGCTGTGAGGTCTGCGCGCTAACCACTCTCCACCGTGCAGCCCAATATACAATATGACATATTTAAATTAGTTATTTATAGGTGTCAGTAATGTTATATTAATGGTAAAATAACCACTGCAGGAAGTACTATAGAAAACAGGAAGTAAAAAAAATGAGGAACTCTCCTAATGAGAATATGTGTGATATATATATATATTATGTCTTATTTTGTCTTATTGTTCTCTTTTACGTTAGAAAATGGTGTGTCAATGTTGGCACCAAGCTAAGAGAAAAATGGAATTATCACAGTTCCTTCTTTAGGAAAGGAATATTTTGGTATTTTGAGCATAGAAAACCTGTTTAGGGTCTTAGAAATACATTTATCAACATTGTTAGAGCCCTCTAGACATAAAATAACACCCCTATAGTTATTTTTACACCCCAATTTGCCAATATAGGAGACAAAATAAGAGAAAATAAGATATAATAGGAGCTGCGAGTGGTTAGGCCTCACAGCTAGGAGACCTGAGTTCAATTCCACCCTTGGCCATCTCTGTGTGGAGTTTGCATGTTCTTCCCGTGCATGCGTAAGTTTCCTCCCACATTCCAAAACATGCTAGGTTAATTAGCGACTCCAAATTGTCCATAGGTATGAATGTGAGTGTGAATGGTTGTTTGTCTATATGTGCCCTGTGATTGGCTGGCCACCAGTCCAGGGTGTACCCCGCCTCTCGCCCGAAGACAGCTGGGATAGGCTCCAGCACCCCTCGCCACCCTCGCGAGGATAAGCGTTAGAAAATGAATGAATGAATGTCTACTATATAGGGTAAGAGGAGATTAGAGGTGACTGTAGGGGTGTTATTTCATGTCTAGTGGGCTCTAATAATGTTAAAATAAACATGTTTAGTATGCTCCAACTACCAAAATATTCCATTTCTAAATAAGGAGTCCTAAGGAAGCTATCTGGTCTGGTATCTGGTCTTGCCTTGTTTCCGAGGAGCATGAGTACCACATCCTGTTGGGCGTACTCGTGGATCTCCGTCAGCCACGCCTACAAAAAGAGACAAGTTCATTTGTCTAATGATTATAAAACTGTAATGACACAGAGTAGAAACCTACACAAGTCAAACAGGACTGCCTTTGTAGAAAAGGAGTCTTTACACACGACTGTGTTCTTAGCAGCATTCCTGCTAATGAGCCTTTTACCCAAGCACCAAATGAAATGTCTCTCACGTCAGCCAATGGCACGCAGCATCTGCTTCCACGGCCTTGATACCGTGTTTGATGTCTCGTGTTTCCCGGTCTTGCATAGTCCTTTCCCCTCTGACAAGGAGTGGCTTGTAATTCAACCTGTCGATGCCTTGCTGTTTGTTGGGGGATTTCTCTCAGGTCACACGCAGCGCATGCTAAATGCTAAATAACAGGAGGCATGTGTTGACGGCGCGGATGGACGGCGTGTGTTTAATAAGGGAAGACTTTTCACAGTGAGATGTCTGATATTACCGATAATATGTTGGATAATATCAGTATCAGTTTTTTCTCCCGATATTGATATCAGCAAGCGAGTGGGACGTCATACTTTGCACTTTGCTGATGTTTGTGCAGCTTTCCAAAGTGTACCAATGTTGTAATAATTGACAAAATATTCATTAAGAATTTTCATTTTAATTAAAATTAACAAATTAAACATGCAATTAATTTGTATTAATTAAATTAATGTAATTACATTTTATTTACATGCCATATATTTACTTTTAAATTGATGCTTAACTGGGGCCGAAATTCATTCATTCATTCATTTTTTACCGCTCTACCGCTGGAGCCTATCCCAGCTGTCTTCGGGCAAGATGCGGGGTACACCCGAGACTGGTGGCCAGCCAATCACAGGGCATGGTGCCGAAATTGGTACTACATATAAAAATAAAAATAAAAATAAAAATAAAAATAAAAATCATGCAACATGATTGAAAAATTGAAAAAAATTAATAAATTAAAATAAAATTAATGTGAATAAATAACGCATTTTATCTTTAACTTGGTTTGCATATTGCCGCATTTGTTTAACTGATTAATATCAAGTGATATCAGTATGAAAGCTATTATTATTATTATGGAGTAACTCCGTTTCAGGTGATGAGGTGACAAAATGACCCTTCAGCTCTCTGAAACATCTTGATCGAGATGCTTTCAAGTCCAGAAATCCAAAATTTACAGCACTATAGTTCCTGCCAGTTCCTGGCAGCGACAAATAGGAAAAACCTGGCCTCTGACAACAACGAGCGCAAGTATTGATGTGACTTTAACGGCACAACACTAACGACACAATCACACACAGCTGGCAGAAGCTAACAGGAAGGCTGGCAGCTGATTGGCTGATTGGAAAGCGCTGGACGCTAATAGCTGGCTCAGGTGAAATGGATAACAGACAATTGAAGTTGGTTTGCTACATTTTGACACATTTCTAAGGCAAAATGCTGAATAAATATTGTCATGTGATACTAATTCTCTAAAATACGCAGCTTGCTGGAATAATAATGGATCTAATAATGTAAAAAATAGTCAATACTACAATAAAATATTAACTTTATTGAATTAATTTATCATCTACAACCAATTAACCGCCACAGTGTTGGCATCCCATTTAAAAACAAAACAAAAATAAAGGGCAAACAACACAGAACAGCTTTGTAAGCACATTTCAAAGCACTGGCAGGATAAAGCGAAAGAGCTTTTCTGTTTGCACGGCGTTGCTGACATGTCTGCGTGCCAGCAAGCGGCGTGATGCACGTCTGGATGACTGATGAGCTTTGAAAAGATGCAGTCAGTCACAAGAAAAACACACGGAGTAAAAGTTCACCGGCTGGCTTCTTTTCGTGTGCTGGGGGGGGGGCTAAATAAAGTTTTAGAAGGTAGTGAAAACAAGATTGTTTTGCAGAGTAGCGCCAACATAACCAAATTTGGTCCAGGCTTGTCGGGGACTGAGAAGCGCATGTTTGCCAAATTTGAGCAGGATTGGTTGAAAAACATGGCCGCCCTCAAGTAAAACATCTGCAAAGTGATAACAACTGTTTAACGACATTCCACATTACAAAATAAATCATAAGAGTATGTATTGGTTCAGGGGTCTCAAACTCAATTTACCTGGGGGCCACTGGCGCTAGGGTCAGGTAAAAACAAACAAAAAAATTAATATAATATAATACAATTATAATATAATTATAATATATTAGAATTAATTAATTATTAATAATTGATAATTAATTACAATATAATATAATATATTATAATATTATATAATATAATTATGATATATTATTATAATATAATATAATATATTATAATATATATATATTATAATAATATATTATAATATAATTAATTAATTATTAATTATTAATAATTAATTATAATATAATATATTATAATATCATATAATATAATTCTAAAATATTATTATATTATGTTATATTATATCATATTATATTAAAAACAGAAAAAAAATAAAAAAATGTCTGCTATACCCTATACTTTTCGGTTTTCCATAAGAAAAGCGCTGATAAAACATTTCATTATTCTCAAATATCTTAATTTTTATTAACTACACAAAATAAGATGAAAAAAAAGAAAAAATAAATGAAAATTAAGAAAATAAATCAATTAATCAGTAATAAATAAATAAAATATTAATAAAAACTTAACAAACCTCATATAATTGGTGGGTAGAGAAATTATTTTTTTTCTGATTCAAATGAACAGTATTAACAGTTATTTAACCTTTCACATGAACATTAATAAAACTTAACCATTTTACCTAATTAGCAAGTTAGCATCATTACATGCAAAATGGCGTCAATTGTGTCCGGTGTGCACACAGCTTTAAGCTGTGATATTGGATTCATATCGTTATTAGCTGCGATAATAGTATTGGAAGTCGATATATAAAAAGGTCAACATCAGAGAAATTGATATGTCAAAATATTTTGTCCCAGCCATGATAGCAAACCCTTCGTCTTCATGCAGAGACCATTTTTGGGTTGTTGCTGAGCAGGCAGAAATGTATAAGTAAAATGAAGCGCTCGCTGTTTCTTAAAGGGGGGGTTGTTTCCATGGAGGCCATCAAACAAAACACCTTTGACAGGGATCCATCTCCAGAAGATATCGATCCAAGATGAACAAGACTGAATAGGACCATTCATTCATCATCTTTGGACCAATGAGTACGGATAAATGACTGAAATGAGACAATGACACAAAGCCTCAGAGGGCATGAGATAATCATTGGAGCGGCATTCATTAACATTAGCGTTTATTAGCATGAGTCAACGCTCGGTATTTGCAGCCTCATTGTACCCGAACACCAAATGTGGGCCTTGAAGGGATGGATGTGCTTCATCTACCCTCTTTGCATAATTTCTTTTACTTTATTTTGGACGTTTACATGGAGAAGCTAGCATATGTTACCACTAGCGCTTTCAAACAACAGTTCATATTCACATTTACCAATAAAACTGCATAACAACTGGCTTAAATTATGACGATAAAGATAAAGATGAAAACCACTGAAATTGTATTTATTTTTACTTTTAATGAAAAAAAATTGGAAAATTAAATTTAAGTCTAATGAAAATTAAGTTTATATTCTTCTCATTTTAAATGGGACCTATTATGCTAATTTCTGGCCATTTGTATTGAGTTGTGAACTCCTATAGAGCAGCTACACACAATAACCTGCACAGAAAGCTTTATAGATCTTCCAGAATTGGCACCTATTCCAGCTGTGAAAACAGTCTGTTTAATTTATTCCACCCACGGCTCGCCTCCAGGCACACCCACTACACTGTGGTGCCCACGAGGACTTTTGGATAGCTGCCGAAGCCAACTTTATCGGAGTTCATAATAAACAACGATATGTGTTTTTAAAATGTCCGTGAGAAGAATAATTGGACAAAAATGCTTTAAAACTTCCATCAACTGGTATATTTTCTCATGATATTAGCATACAGCATATGTGTCAAAATAGAATGATTATAAAACCACTGAAATTGTATTTATTTTTACTTTTAATTTTACTTTACTTTTAATTAAAAAAATTAGAAAATTAATTAAGTCTAATCAAAATTTAGTTTATATTCTTCTCATTTTAAAGGGGACCTATTATGCTCATTTCTGGCCATTTGTATTGAGTTGTGAACTCCTATAGAGCAGCTACACACAATAACCAGCACAGAAAGCTTTATAGATCTTCCAGAATCGGCACCTATTCCAGCTGTGCTTCCTGTGAAAACAGTCTGTTTAATTTATTCCACCCACGGCTCGCCTCCAGGCACACCCACTCCACTGTGGTGCACGAGGACTTTTGGATAGCTGCCGAAGCCAACTTTATCAGAGTTTATAATATACGACGATTTGTCTTTTTTAAAATGTCCGCTTTTGACTCTATTTCTGATCAGGAAGTAGAGTTTGGACAGTCCAAAGTTCAAGAAAAAAGGTTACTTCAAGACATCTCTGAATGTTACCTTACCTTCAGCATGTTAGCATTAGGTTGCTATACAGACAACCACTTTTATTAAAGTATTTTTCTTTTGCTGGTAGGGAATCAGTAACTCCAACTACTTCTGCCTGATGCTTGCCTTGTTAGGAATTGTAAATAAATGCAGCTTTATCTTACACCTGAAGAAACCTTTCCCGATAACCATTACTGACATCGATAAAGATAAAGATGATAAAGTGACACAAGTTATAAGATAATATAAATGTCCAAAAACCCAAAACAGGTAAAAGAAATGCTTCAATCAAGTCGCTCTTCTTGTTTATGTTCAGCGTATGAAGTCGTGCAACCCATCTATCTTGTTGTGAAGGAAATCAAATACTCTGCCTGCCATAATGGATGCTTTCCTTTGCGGCAGTTATGAGCTTCATCCTTCATCTTCGTCATCACGGTCACATCATTTTCGCGCGGGGGCGTCAAACTCGGGATTCACCTTTGGGATCACGTCGCAGCCCTCGGAGGGCCGAGTAATCCACCGTTTATTGTGGTTAATTGGTTCCATTAATCGGACCATTAATATTGAAGTCAGATTAAATATTATTTTTATAGTTATGGCATATAAAACATGTTTACAATCTTATGAATACGGGTTTTAACATTATTAGAGACCTCAAGACATGAAAAAACACCCCTATAGTCGCCTTTACATTTGTATTGCTCAATATAGTATAAGAGAATCTTCTTCTTTGGTCTTCCTCTATGCCTCCTACCTGGCAGGGTCCTTCTACAAATATATACACTATCTCTCCTCCGTACATGTCCGAACCCTCTCAGCCTCTAACATGTAATCCTATCCATCGTGGTCACTCTCACTGAGAACCTCAGCATCATCATCTCTGCTACCTCCAATTCTGCTTACTGTCTTTTCCTCATCTCTAGGCCAAACAACATGGCTGATCTCACCACCTTAATAAGACGGCATATAGTAGACAGAATGAGAGTAAACAAGCCATGTAAGACGTAAATAAAATTCCCCTCTAAGCAGTGTGTCACATTAAATGTGTTCCCTAGGGAACCCGAGTGAGGAGTCTGGTGTCAGTCTCACCCAACACCGACACCTAGTGGCCAATTTAGGTTACAGTAATGTCCCTGTGATGTACTCGTTCCTGATCCTATCCATCGTGGTCACTCTCATTGAGAACCTCAGCATCCTAATCTCTGCTACCTCCAGTTCTGCTTCCGGCCTTTTCCTCATTTCTTGGCCAAACAACATGGCTGGTCTCACCACCTTAATAAGACGGCATATAGTAGACAGAATGAGAGTAAACAAGCCATGTAAGATGTAAATAAAATTCCCGTCTAAGCAGTGTGTCACATTAAATGTGTTCCCTAGGGAACCCGAGTGAGGAGTCTGGTGTCAGTCTCACCCAACACCGACACCTAGTAGCCAATTTAGGTTACAGTAATGTCCCTGTGATGTACTCGTTCCTGATCCTATCCATCGTGGTCACTCTCATTGAGAACCTCAGCATCCTAATCTCTGCTACCTCCAGTTCTGCTTCCGGCCTTTTCCTCATTTCTTGGCCAAACAACATGGCTGGTCTCACCACCTTATAAGAGAAAATAAGACGGCATATGGTAGACAGAATGAGAGTAAACAAGACGTAAATAAAACTCTCGTTCGAGCAGCGTGTCACATAAAATGTGTTCCCTAGGGAACCTTAGTGAGGAGTCTGGTGTCAGTCTCACCCAACACTGACACCTAGTGGCCAATGTAGGTTACAGTAATGTCCCTCTGATGTACATACTCGTTCCTGATCCTATCCATCCTGGTCACTCCCAATGAGAACCTCAGCATCCTCATCTCTGCTACCTCCAGTTCTGCTTCCGGCCTTTTTGTCATTTCTCGGCCAGAAATAAGACGGCATATAGTATAGACAGAATGAGAGTAAACAAGACGTAAATAAAACAAAAAAGTTAGAGCAGCGTGTCACATTAAATGTGTTCCCTAGGGAACCTTAGTGAGGAGTCTGGTGCCAGTCTCACCCAACACTGACACCTAGTGGCCAACGTAGATTACAGATCTCATTTATAATGCTTCTTCTCCCATTTAGTCTGATCTTTTAGCCATTAAAAAATGATTTGGGTGAGCCAAATGTAGCCCCCGGGCCTTGAGTTTAACACCTGTGATTTAGCAGCCCCCCCATACCTCTTCTTCTACTCTTTCACCATGAGCCGGTTCCTTCTGGACCATGGATTGGAGAAGAAAAGAACCGACACCAGGACGTGTGATGCGTTACTCAAGCTGGTGGTTAACGCTGAATTATTTGCGATGACGAATAACGACGCACGTCCGACTTCAAACGTTCCGTCGTCAAGTTGACGAAAAGCACAGCCGGGTCACCTTCGCTCTCATTTATCGTGTGACGCAGGAGATGATGGGAGAGCTTTGTCAATTTGATGGACACTTATGAAAAAGCCCGTCTGGTCCATTATAAAAAAAAAAAAAAGATTTCTCACACTCAATTTGTTCTCTTCTCATCGTGTTTGGTACTTCTCATTGCTCTCCGCCGCCATTGATAGGCATTCCCAGCGTTTTGGAATGAGTATGGATCCTTTTCTAGTGCAGTTTGACTTCAACTTAACACGAAAAAAGAAAAAAATGGACTCACCCGAATGTTGTCAAAGGATGTTTTGTTGGTGACATCATAGAGTAGAAGCAACGCTGAAAGAAAAAAAAAACAACATCTGAGAGGCTGTGGCATCTTCTTAAATATAACTAACACAAATATACAACCCTGATATTTCAGAATAAAATCCTACCTTCCTGTGTACTTTTTCATAGTACAATCATAGTACAGTCATCCCTTTCTGTCCTCCATACACGTCTTATTTATGTCATTCATTCATTCATTCATTCATTCATTTTCTACCGCTTTTTCCTCAAGAGGGTTGCGGGGGGTGCTGGAGCCTATCCCAGCTGTCTTCAGGGCGAGAGGCGGGGTACACCCTGGACTGGTCGCCAGCCAATCACAGGGCACATATAGACAAACAACCATTCACACTCACATTCATACCTATGGACAATTTGGAGTCGCCAATTAACCTAGCATGTTTTTGGAGTGTGGGAGGAAACCCACACATGCAAACTCCACACAGAGATGGCCAAGGGTGGAATTGAACTTGGGTCTCCGAACTGTGAAGCCTAACCACTCCTGCCGTGCAGCCCCTATTATATCTTATCTTCTCTTATTTTGTCTCCTATAATGGCTAATTGGAGTGTAAAAATAACTGTAGGGGTGTTATTTTATGTCTAGAGGGCTCGAACAATGTTGATAAATGTATTTCTAAAACCCTAAACAGGTTTTCTATGCTCAAAATACCAAAAAATTCCATTCCTAAAGAAGGAACTGTGATAATTCCATTTTTCTCTTAGCTTAGCCAGCCAATCACAGGGCACATATAGACAAACAACCATTCACACTAACATTCATACCTATGGACAATTTGGAGTCGCCAATTAACCTAGCATGTTTTTGGAATGTGGGAGGAAACCGGAGTACCCGGAGAAAACCCAAGCATGCACGGGGAGAACATGCAAACTCCACACAGAGATGGCCGAGGGTGGAATTGAACCCTGGTCTCCTAGCTGTGAGGTCTGCGCGTTAACCACTAGACCGCCATGCCGCTTATTTATGTCATATTTTCTCTTATTATATGCACTATATTGGGTAATCAGAGTGTAAAAATAACTATAGGGGTGTTATTTCATGTCTGCGGGGCTCTAATAATGTTAAAAAGTTTATTCAGAATGTGGTAAACTAGGTTTTCTTTGCTCTACGCTCACTTATTGAGTCACCAAGTACGGTTCTCAGGCTATTTTGGAGTATTTTACATTC
Organism: Doryrhamphus excisus; assembly: GCF_030265055.1. Taxonomy (NCBI): domain Eukaryota; kingdom Metazoa; phylum Chordata; class Actinopteri; order Syngnathiformes; family Syngnathidae; genus Doryrhamphus; species Doryrhamphus excisus. Next base: position 5,436,538 of record NC_080480.1, on the reverse strand, counting down.
CATTGTTGGCTCTATAGTCTATGCGAACTACTCAGGCGTGTGACTACCGGAAAACAAATGATCCTGAAAATGAGCATTAGCGCTGCTCCTCCATCTTTAGTCAGCAGGTAGACTTGAGAAGCGGCCAGCGGCTTCCCAGGAGAGCTGCGTAAATCTGAGCTTGGCGAGAGACGTGTCTTGGGGGGAGGACGCGTTTCGCTCTTCTGTGATTTGTTAGCGCTGGTCGGTTGAAGTCAGGACACGCGGTTGCACGAGTGGATGGACGAGTGCGGATGGGATGCATGTCAAATTATTGCGAGGAGAGAAAGCGCTGATGATCAAGGTGATGCTGGAGCGAGAGACTTTAATCCTTGGAGGATAACGAGGTGGAGGAGAGATTAAAAGGAGGTGTAGAGGTGCATTGAGAACTGCATTTAATGATGTGATTTATGTAACTTTGAAAAAAGAAATTATACTTCAAACTGGACAGCACTCTGGTGGGAAAAGTGAGAAGAATAATTGGACAAAAATGCTTTAAAACTTCCATCAACTGGTATATTTTCTCATGATATTAGCATACAGCATATGTGTCAAAATAGAATGATTATAAAACCACTGAAATTGTATTTATTTTTACTTTATATATATATTATATATTAATATATCATATATTATTATATATTATTTTTTATTAAAAAATTAGAAAATTAAATTTAAGTCTAATCAAAGTGAAGTTTATATTCTTCTCATTTTAAAGAGGACCTATTATGCTCATTTCTGGCCCTTTGTATTGAGTTGTGAACTCCTATAGAGCAGCTACACACAATAACCAGCACAGAAAGCTTTATAGATCTTCCAGAATCGGCACCTATTCCAACTGTGCTTCCTGTGAAAACAGTCTGTTTAATTTATTCCACCCATGGCTCGCCTCCAGACATGCCCACTCTGCTGTGGTGCCCACGAGGACTTTTGGATAGCTGCCGAAGCCAACTTTATCAGAGTTCATAATAAACGACGATTTGTCTTTTTAAAATGTCCGCTTCCAACTCTATTTCTGATCAGGAAGTAGAGTCTGGACAGTCCAAAGTTCAAGAAAAAGGTTACTTCAAGACATCTCTGATTGGTAAATAGCTTTAGCATGTTAGCATTAGGTTGCTATACAGACAACCACTTTCGTTCCATTGGGACACTGCTAAATTGTTATTTACTGCTTGCTCTTCTGAGTCTTCCACATGACGAAGTAACGTTGGAATGGCGTCAGGCTTCAGCAAATTTGTCGGTTAGTTCAGCTACATACTGGCCCATGTTCAAAAACAGTCCAGTGTGAAATACCTTTGACAGATTAAAGTATTTTTCTATTGCTAGTAGGGAATCAGTAACTCCAACCACTTCTGCCTGATGTTTGCTCGTTAGGAATTGTAAATAAATGCAGTTTTATCTTACACCTGAAGAAACCCTTCCCGATAACCATTACTGACACCACAAACAGAGAAGCAGAGCTTTTATCTGGCTTACAGCACACGCCCATATAAGGAAGCCTGGCACTCTGTGACATCACAGAGAGCCAGTGTTAGAAAAAACGCTCTGAAACAGAGCGTTCAGAGCCATCCCAAACGTATTTCAGGGCTCACTTCCAAATGTGGAAACCTCATTATCTGAAACTTTGGCATGGTTTAACACAAGAATAAAACATTCTAACTACATTTATAGGTCAGAAAAGTGGAAAAAGCATAATACGTTCCCTTTAATGCATTCTGTCTTTAAATCATTTTGCAGACCTGTGTCAAAAATTCTAATGATGCTTAAAAATGAATATAAGTCCAATGCATCCATGCAGACTAGCTAAACTTAGACCAACCACACCGAAGGCTGCATCTCACCGTGGGCGTCGCGGTAGTAAGCGTGGGTGACGCTGCGGAACCTTTCCTGCCCGGCTGTGTCCCAGATCTGCAAAAGAGGTAAAAGCTAATCTGCCAATGAAAGAAAAGGAAAAGCTTTCTGTCTTTCAAATTGAGTTTCCCTGCTGGTGAAGTCTCTGGTGCATTGACAGACAATGGAAAGTGGAATTGAATTGACCTTCCGCATGCGGAATGGGGGTCGGATGAATTCAGCATTGAGAAAAGGAGGGGAATAATAAACAGGCTATTTTATACTAGAGGTCTTTAAAAAATACTTCCTTTGCAAAACATACATTGTGTTCATTGTTCTTTAGGATGATTCTTATGCAGTATTTTGTCCTTTTAGTGGACTTATCTGCCTCTAAAAGTAATTTACCAACAAGCCACCATATTCTCATTGTGATTTCATCCGCATACGTATTAAAATGCAGAACAACATCTACATGGTTTCTTTTTCTAGTACAGCAACCCCTCGTTTATGGAACTTAATTGGTTCCACACCTGACCCTGGTGAAGTAGGATTCCTTATTCATCAATAGAATATTTTCATAATGAGAGCATAAAAAATCTGTTTACCTGTTCTCTAATTATAGTTTTTGTCATTATTAGAGCCCCCTAGACATGAAATAACAACCCTATAGTCACATTTAGACTCATACCCCAGAGAAAATAAGACATAATATAAAAATTACAAAACAAATGCAAAAATACCAAACATAAATAAAATAAATAAAATAAATAAAATAAATAAAATAAATAAATGAAGAAAAAAACCCACCAAACATTTTAAAAAATACAGCAAAAAAAACACTAAACATGAAACAAACAAGACAAATACTGCATAAACACCAAACACTTTAAGAAATACTGCAAAGAAACACAACACATGAAAAAAATACTATAAAAAACACAAAAAACTAGAAAATAATACTGCAAAACCACAAACAAGCACCAAACAATATAATATATAAACAAAATGTTGCAAAAATACAAAATATTCTACTAATACTGAAAAAATACTACAAAAGACAAAAAACACCAAACACGAAACAAAAACTGCAGAAAACAAAAAAAAACCCCACCCCAAACAAAACAGCATTGGGAGAGTTCCTTGTTGTTGTTCTTTTTAACTTCCTGTTCTGTACAGTATTTCCTGCGGTGGCTGTTGTCTCATCAGTGTATCATTACTGACACCTAGTGACCGGTGTAGAGTACTACATATTGTTGAATGCATCTTCTGAATGCCTTATATTTGTATTTTTATTTGAGTACACAGTGTCTTCAACTACAAAATAGCATCATTAACTGTGATGGCGGTACCCAATATTATTATTATTATTATTATTATTATTATTATTATTATTATTATTATTATTATTATTATTATTATTATTATCGGGATCCAATAACTTTAGAAATCAGTTTTTCTTCTTTTTTCTCTTCACACCTCTTCCCAAATGCAGCGTCAGCTTTGATGCCGATTTTCTGTCCTCTTTGCGTTTGTTGTCACACCCACATGATTTACTGGAGGATGAAGAATGAACATGGGGGGGCAACTCTCTCTCCTTGAAGTGATGTGAAGCCAATTATAGCAAAATGAATACATAACACAGCACGCTCGCCCACACACACACACACACACACACACACACACACACACACACACTGAGCTGCCAAATAATATAATAGACTTCATTAGCTGCTGATGGAAATATTGAACTGTTTCTTACTGTGCAGTAAATGAAGATAGTTTATGGGAGAAATATGAGAAATTATCACTTATGGATCTACAGTATCAATGACTGCAGTGTAGAATTGACTTTCATACGTCTCTATTAGGAATTTGATGAAGTTCTTACCTGCAGCTTGACCTTGACTCCATCAATACTGAGGACTTTATTCTGGAAATGAACACAAGAAATGATGATTAAGATTTCACTGGTGTGTGTGTGTGCAATGAATAATGCATGGATCCATCGCACTACTGGCCTCGGCTTGATGAACCCCCCCCCCACGAGAGGATGCTCGCCTCACCTTTATCTTCATCTTGCTGTGGGAGTCAAGCTGCAGTTTCCTAACGACGGAGCTCATTGCAATTCCAAATGCACACACCTCAAAGTAAACCACGACATATGTCTTCTTTTTGTTTTTTAAATGACTGACATCAAGTTACCCTTCAGAAATATTCACGTCTGAAAAATATGGTGATTCGCCAAGACACTCCTTGTATTTTAGTTGTAATATTAAAAAAATACTTTTTTTTAAAGGTATGAGAAACAAACACAACAATAAATAAAGTTGGAATTCTTGGAAAATTTGTTTGCGGAAAATAAAGTCAATATTAATTCAAACTAAATTGAAGATTAAACCAGGGAAAAGCTAAAATTGCGGGTTGCTTCGTTTTTTCTTTGGAAAATACAGCAGTGCCTTGGTTAACATCATTCATCTCTTGCTGAAGATCTGACTCAAACCAAAACAGAGCATATTTTCCCATTTAAGATCATATAAATCCATTTAATCGGTTACAGACATTCATTAATTAATTCATTCATTTTCTACTGCTTATCCTCACGAGGGTCGCGGGGGGGGGGAGCTTATCCCAACATCTGCAACTACTACTTTTTTTTTTTTTTACAATTTCGGTCCAGTTTTTCTTTAGAAAATACAGCAGTGCCTTGGTTAACATCATTCATCTCTTCCAGAAGATCCGACTAGAACCAAAACAGACTCTAACCAAAGCAAAATTTCCCATTTAAGATCATGTAAATCCATTTCATCGGTTACAAACATTCATTCATTCATCCATTTTCTACCGCTTATCTTCACGAGGGTCGCGCGGGGGGGCGGTGCAGGAGCTTATTTCAACATCTGTGACTACTTCTTTTTTTTGTTTGTTTACAATTACGGTCCAGTTTTTCTTTAGAAAATACAGCAGTGCCTTGGTTAACATCATTCATCTCTTCCAGAAGATCCAACTCAAACCAAAACAGACTCTAACCAAAGCATATTTTCCCATTTAAGGTCATGTAAATCCATTTCATTGGTTACAGACATTCATTCATTCATCCATTTTCTACCGCTTTTTCTCACTAGGGTCGCGGGGGGTGGGGGTGGGGGGGTGCTGGAGCTTATCCCAACATCTGCGACTACTTCTTTTTTTTTTTTTTACAATTTCGGTCCAGTTTTTCTTTAGAAAATACAGCAGTGCCTTGGTTAACATCATTCATCTCTTCCACAAGATCCGACTCAAACCAAAAACAGACTCTAACCAAAGCATATTTTCCCATTTAAGATCATGTAAATCCATTTAATTGGTTACAGACATTCATTCATTCATTTATTTTCTACTGTTTATCCTCACGAGGGTCGCGGGGGGGGGGGGGGTGCTGGAGCCTATCCCAGCTGTCTTCGGGCGAGAGGTGGGGTACACCCTGGAATGGTAGCCAGCCAATCACAGGGCACATATAGACAAACAACCATTCACACTCACATTCATACCTATGGACAATTTGGAGTCGCTAATTAACCTAGCATGTTTTTGGAATGTGGGAGGAAACCGGAGTACCCGGAGAAAACCCAGAGATGGCCGAGGGTGGAATTGAACTCGGGTCTCCAAGCTGTGAGGCTTGCACACTAACCACTCATGCACCGTGCAGCCTGGTTTAAGTTACATTCATTCATTCATTCTTCGGGCGAGAGGCGGGGTACACCCTGGACTGGTTGCCAGCCAATCACAGGGCACATATAGACAAACAACCATTCACACTCACATTCATACCTATGGACAATTTGGAGTCGTTTTTGGAATGTGGGAGGAAACCGGAGTACCCCGGAGAAAATCCACGGGAGAATATGCAAACTCCACACAGAGACGGCCAAGGGTGGAATTGAACTCTGGTCTCTTAGCGCTAACCACTCGACCGCTGTGCAGCCTGTATTGATCATGTAGAAAATAAATCTTCCGAAAGTGACAAAATGTGGAATGACCCATCCAGGAACCCCGATGCCAAACATCAGTACGCTCCTTTTACTCATGTACATCTCATTGTCACAATATATACTAAAAAATACTGCAAAAAAAATTCAAAATATTTAAAAAATACAGCAATAAACAGTAAACAAACACCCCCTCCTCTTTTGTGGGAGGGGCTTTTTAGGTACCTCCTTCAAACCAGCGGTCGTCCCGATTCAGAAGTGTCCCTGAGACCTGAGACTTAAATGAGATGCTGACTCTGGGCCCAAAGACCCCCCCCCCCCCCCCCCCGCAACCTCCCCATGTATAAATAAGGGTTTCCTGGTCTCTCCACTGTACAGGTCTTGCATGCATTCCTTCCTATTGTGTGTCCTTAGTTTGAACTGCCTTTAGTCTGAGGGTGTTCCATTTGGGGAAAATCCTTCTGGGTTCATTTGATGTACCAGCCAGGTACATTTCGTCTCCTGGTCCCCCTTCAGGCTGGAGTGTATAATGGCTTTTTTTTTTTTGGCGGATTTGACAAAGACCCACTCAGGATGCCCACACGTATAAAAAGAGCCTTCCTGATGCCCGTTGCCTCCATTCAACCTTTTCAGGAATGACTAAGAGACTATTTCCTTTCACGCCCTCCTGGGATCACTCGGAAAGCTTAACTGTCTGAAAACGGGAGCAAAGTCGACGTCCCACGGCTTTGATGTGTACCGCGCAGAATACCGCATTTGTGCGTCCATGTTTCTCATCAGCGCTAGCAACGCTACAAATGTGTGTGGGACGCAGACTCGTTTTCAAGCCGCCTCTTCTCACACGGGCCAGCATTAATGTTTTATCGACTTCCTCCAACGGCTTCTTGTTCATTTGGAATTTATGATTCCCGTGGAGCGGGGGTCATTCCATGATGGGGGTGGCGACGATCGAAGGGGATGGTGTTTGGCCAGCGTCCGCTAAGTATGCCACTTGGATTTCCAAGAGCTGAGGGAAATGGAGACAGTGAAAAATTGGGTAAAAAAAAGTAAAGTGGAGGCTGTGTTTGAATTTACATATTTCTGGAAGAAGGCGTGGCATTTCAGGCTGGATGAAGTATCGTAGTGGCTCAGCTATGTCACTATCAGGGGTGTTCAAAGTGTGGCCCACGGATCATTCCAAAACTATAACATAATGTAACTAGAAAACAAGCAAAAAAAATAAAAAATAATAATATTCAGTAAATTTACAGGTAATTTAACAAAAAAAAGTAATATCAGGAAAAATAATGCAATTTTAGTAACACTACGTTATTATTAAAAAATACTTTTTTAAAGTTAGAATATTATGATAAATAAATAAAATAAAATTACATTTTATGGAAAATTATGTTAAATTATAATATAATGGGAATAAAGTCATAAAATAAAAAACCTGCAAAATAAAAAAAACAGCAGTAATTTTACCAGAAAACAAACAAACAAAAAAAAAACAAATAAAAATATGCAGTAAATTTACAGGTAATTTCACAAAAAAAGTAATATCAGGAAAATAATGCCACTTTAGTAACACAACGTTGAATTATTAAAAAAATACTTTTTAAAAGTCAGAATATTATGACATATAAATAAAATAAATTTAATTTTTTGAAAAATTATGTCAAATTATAATATACTGGGAATAAAGTCATAATATTAAAAAAATCCCTGCAAAATGAAAAAACAGCAGTAATTTTACCAGAAAACAAGCAAAAAAATTAAATAATTTTAGTAACACAGCGTTGAACTATTAAAAAAGTATATTAATATTATGAGAAATACATAAAATAAAATTTATTTTTATGGATTATTGGAAATTATGTTAAATTATAATTTTTACCAGAATAAAGTCAAAATATTGAGGAAACATTCCAAAAATAAATTTGTAATATTAGGAACAAAAATAATGTAGCATAAAAATATGTTATTTAACAATAACATCATGAGAAGCAAACAAAACAAAATAAACAAAATAACAAAATAAAGAATAAAGTAACAATATTACAAATATTATTTAAGAAGAAAGTTTGGGCGAGAGGCGGGGTACACCCTGGACTGGTGGCCAGCCAATCACAGGGCACATATAGACAAACAACCATTCACACTCACATTCATACCTATGGACAATTTGGATTTTAGCCTAGCATGTTTCTGGAATGTGGGAGGAAACATACGTATACTGTATGTAAGTTCTTAGCATATCTTCCATTTTCCACTATGTGTCTCCTTCCACGGTTGTTGAGTTGTTTTTCTCTTTCAACGCCACAGTGACATTTTCATGACTACCAGTCGCTTCCGTTATTACATCATACAAAATCCAACTTTTTACATTCAATTCTGAAGCATCTGTCCTTGAGGCTGCAGAGACGCGGTCGGCCGCATCGTCAAACAGAACACGCGCGCAGGCTCTTTAGCGATGCGCGGTCACGTGTCTGTTGGAAGGCCGACTTGGCTTTGAGGAGGAGGAGAAGCCTTGACCTCTTGATGAGAACTTCTTCTCCAAGATGTGTTTTTCACACCGTTAATACGATGTTGGCAGCCTAGCGGTACATTGTGACCACGTTGCGCTCGGTGACTAATGTCGCAGCACAGAGCAGGCGGCACGACAAGCTGTTGGAAAGAACTCTAACATTTCTTCTCGCCGCCGTCTTCACCGTTTTTATTCTCTCTGGGTGTTCCAAACAAGACTGGTACATCAAATTTAGGACACATTACGAGTGCTACGTGTATTTATTTTTTTTTTTTTTGCTCTTTTGGCTCAGCTCCGAGAGTCGGCTCTCAGATGTTTTTGGTTCTTACTAAAATAGGCCAAAAAATAAAATTATATCAAATGTGGGGTGCCCTAAGTGCGGCCTGGGGACCATTTTTTTTCATTATATGATTTTTAAAATGATTTTTACTAGAATAAAGTCAAAATATATAAAAAAATAATTTATGAGATTAATGTCAGAATATTATTAAGAATTTTTTTAATAGCATAAAGTTGAAATATATTTTTTTATTGTAATTTTTTTCACCGGTTGCAGTTGCGGATTATGTTGCAAGAATAAAGTCAAAATATTATGGGAATAAATTATGAGAAACAACAAATGAATTGTAGTTATGGAAAAATTTGGTTGCAGAAATATAAAGTCAAAATATATATATTTTTTATGATATTAATGTCATAATATTATTAAGAAAAACATTTTAATAGCATAAAGTTGAAATATATTTTTTCTATTGTAATGTTTTTTTTCAAAAAATTTTTTGGGGGAAATATGGTCACGAATTATGTTACAAGAATAAAGTCAAAATATTATGTGAATAAATTACTCAAAGAAATTCTACAATACAACTCTAAAATATTTTAAATAAGTCATAATTTTACGAGAAAAACATCATATGATGGAAAAAATATTACATTAGTAATAATAGTAACATTTAAAACTATTTCTCATATCTCATGTTTTGTTTATTACAAAACAGCAAATAAAGTTATAAAATATATATTTTTGAACTGTAATATATATTATGAGAAACAACAAATAAAGTTGTAGTTATGGAAAAATTTGGTTGGAGAAAAATCAGTCAAAAAAAAAGTCAAAATATAAAAAATAAATTTTATGAGATTGTCATAATATTATTAAGAAAAACATTTTAATAGCATAAAGTTGAAATATAATTTTTTTACTGTAATTTTTTTTTCAAATTTTTTTTGGGGAAAATTTGGTCACGAATTATGTTGCAAGAATAAAGTCAAAATATTATGGGAATAAATTACTCAAAGAAACTCTACAATACAACTCCAAAATATTTGTAAAAATTATTAAAATAATTTTACGTGAAAAACATCATAATATGATGGAAAAAATATCAGTAGCAAAATTGAATGATTACATTTAAAAGAAATTCTCATATCTCATGTTTTGTTTGTTACAAAACAGCAAATAAAGTTTCAGTAGAATTGTAATATATATTATGAGAAACAAGAAATGAAGTAGTTATAGAAAAATTTGGTTGCAGAAAAGTTACTATATATCTTGAAATGTAAAAAAATATACGTATATATTTTGAATTGTAATATGTATTATGATAAACAACGAATAAAGTTGTTGTTTTTGGAAAATTCTGTTGCGGATAATGTTTTAATTGTACAAGAATAAATTCAACCGCAAAAACCCAGAAGAAATGTAAAAACAATTTTTTTTCCCCAATATTAAGGAACCCAAATGACTTTTTTGACGGTAAAGGTTGCCGACCCCTCGGTTAGTGAAATAAAAAAAAATGCCCCCCCCCTCATTTTAATTGCATAATGTACCAGATTTTTAATTTCCGTGTTGTTGAAGCTGATTATTCAGACTAGCATCGACTAGCTGAATTAGCTAACGTTAGCTAACATTATTATACGCTATAAGCCATACGCTCTGTGCTGTCTCAGCTTTGCTTTGCTTTCATATTCCTTCCAAACTTGGTTAAATATTCATGCATGCCCCCACACCCCAGTGGCTTTAGACCAGCAGGGGGGCCCCAGCTGTGTTTTTTTATAATTGCAAACCCCGTGGGACACATATTAGCCTCGTACAAACGAATGGACAAGACTTTATTTCCACAATGACAACATCAACAGCAAAACTCTTGAAAATGTGCTGAATATTCATGTATGGCATGTGATTTGGATAACTCCTCCCCCCCCCCCCCTCCCTCGTACAATCTGGTTTTACTACCACTTGCTGCATAATTACGCTTTAATCACCCAAAAGGCTGGCAGTCTGGCTGCTGCAGAACAGAGCAATCTTTCACCACAGCGAGTAGACAATCTGGAGATGGATTCATTTCCAAACCGGCATTTTTGTGCACCTTATTAGTTCACATATTTGTTTTGTCGCATTTCAAATAGTTTGGTTTCCGATGCTTTTAAGGATGCATAGAATCCAATTTAGCTCAGGAATTTATGGAAGCCCCTTTCCCACACTGAAAGAAGAAAATATAATAAATATCCATGCTAAGTCATAATTATCATATAAAAAGGCCTCATTTTGAGATAGGAAAGTGTCCCACCTGTTGCCAATCCCCCCCCCCGCCTGATTGTGGACAGGTGTTCATCATCACCTCTGATTGGCTAATTGCCTGAGTGGTTTTGGACCCTTGCTTGTTTTTTGACCTCTTCTTCCGCCTGCCGTATTTTGGATACTTTTGCCTTTCTGCCTTTCTGGACTGATATCTTGTGTACCGCAGCCCCCCCCCAAACCACACACGTATTATTAGGATTATTATTATTATCACATATTGTACCATACCTTGAGAACTGCCTGTCTTTGAGTCTTGAAACATGAGAATTACGAGATAAAACATAAAAAAATGAAGAGATAAAAAGTCAAAATTACGAGATAAAATGTTGAGAATCTGAAATAAAAAGTCATAATTACAAGATAAAACATCAAAAATTGAGAGATATAAAGTCAAAATTATGAGATAAAAAGTCCAAATGACGAGATAAATATTGAGAATCAGAAATAAAAAGTCATAATTATGAGATAAAACAACAAAAATGAAAAGATCAATAGTCAAAACTAAAAGATAAAAAGTCATAATGACAAGGAAAAAAAAGAAATTCAAAGAAAGAAAGTCAAAATTATGAGATTAAAGAATCCAAAACAAAAGGTCATAATTGCAAGATAAAACATCAAAAATTAAGTGATAAAAAGTCAAAATTATGAGATAAAAAGTCAAAATTATGAGATAAAACATCAAAAATCAAAAGATAAAAAGTAAATACTATGACATTATGAGATAAAAAGTAAAAATTATGAGCTAAATGTTGAGAATCAAAAATAAAAAGTCATAATTACGAGATAAAACATCAAAAATGAAGAGATATAAAGTCAAAATTATGAGCTAAAAAGTAAAAATTACAAGCTAAATGATGAGAATCCGAAAATAAAAAGTCATAATTAGAAGAAAAAACATCAAAAATTAAGAGATAAAAAGTCAAAATTATGAGATTGAAGAATCCAAAACAGAAGTTCATAATTACAAGATAAAACATAAAAAATGAAGAGATAAAAAGTCAAAGCTATGACATATAAAGTAAAAATTACGTGCTAAATGTTGAGAATCCGAAATAAAAAGTCATAACTACGAGATAAAATATAAAAAATGAAGAGATAAAAAGTCAAAATTACGAGCTAAATGTTGAGATTCCGAAATTCATTCATTTTCTACCGCTTATCCCCATGAGGGTCGCAGGGAGATTCTGAAATAAAAAGTCATAATTACGAGATAAAAAGTCATAATTATTAGACAAAACGTCCATAATTCTGACACAGAAAATGGAAATGACAAGATAAAAACTCAAAATTACGAAATAAAAAGTCAAAATTCCAAGATAAGTCAGAATTCCGACATACTTTGCTAGTCATTTATTACTTCCCAAATTTAGATTAGCAGGTGCCAACATGGTTCACAGGGTTGAATAACAGCGTCACCGTGTGAGAAAAAAAACCCTAGATGAGTAGAAATTGTGTTTGAATGCTGCAATGAGGAAGTGAAATGTAGGATGAATGAAATATAATATAATATAAATAAAATATGAGGCGGAATAAGAAGCTTCTCAGCCTTCACACAATCCTTTTTCAAATCAATGAACTTAGATTTTTTTTTGTGTGTCTTTTCAACATCGCTCGGACGTGAATGCCATAAAGCGACAAGAAATCCTTCATATCCCAGGCTGCTGCAAACAAATTGGAGTTGAGATGTTTTGGCTTCTCAGCCATCACGTTCTCCCCACAGTCACTTTCTTTCAAATGTCATCGCTGGAAGGCAAACATTTTCCATTCACTTTCAACTAAACGTCGCAGTTAAAAATATGACATGGCTCCAAATCCAAATGAGTCCCAGGTTTTATTTACAGGAATGGAGAACAGTAGTGGGGATTTGGTTTGCCGCAACCTCAGGTGTTAAAACTACTTTTTAAAAAATACATTTATAATCTTGTGGAGGTACACGATAAATGAAAATGAAGTGGATAATCAATAGACCGTATCACCATGTTTCCCTCGTCGAGAGTTCACTCTGTGCATTGAAAATCTGGTCTTGCCTCATTCTCGTCGACCCAATCTTGTGTCACGTCTTATGTCTGGTGACATGCCTTATACATATAGCATCTTTGAATGTTTGTTTTTTTACTTAATTTCGCCATTTTTATACTCGAAAATGCTTCATTTAGGCATCAAACTGGTTTCAATGGAGGAATAAAATGTCATAAAAGGTCATATTCAACTGCAAAACAGCATCAGTTATTAAAGGGGACCTATTTGACGCTTTGTATGGAGTTGTAGACTCCTACAGAGCAGCTACACACAATAACCTACACATAAATCTTTCTAGAGCTTCCAGAATCTGCACCTATTCCAGCCTATTGTACTTCTCTGAAAGGTCATGTGAAAATCTGGTCTTGTCTCGTTTTTGTCGATCCAATCTTGTGTCACGTCTCATGTCTGGTGACATGCCTTATACATGTAGCATCTTTGAAAGTTTGTCTTTTACTTCCTTTAGCCATTTTCATGCTCGAAAATGCTTCATTTAGGCATCAAACTGGTTTCAATGCACGAATAAATGGTCATATTCAACTGCAAAACAGCATCATTTATTAAAGGGGACCTATTTGAACCTTTGTATGGAGTTGTAGACTCCTACAGAGCAGCTACACACAATAACCTGCTCTAGATCTTCCAGAATCTGCACCTATTCCAGCTGCATTTCCACTCACTCCACTGTGATCGGTCCCAATACGGTTCACTGTGACATCACAGATAGCTACCGGTAAAAAAGGCTCTCTGAAACCAAGCGTTCAGAGTCATCCCAAATTTCTTTCAACCCCATGATCTAAAATTGGCATTGTTTAACCCGCTAATACAACATTCTAACAACCGGATTGGGACCAATCACAGTCGAGTTCACTGCGTTTAACCCGATAATAAAACATTCTAACAACATTTATAGGTCAGAAAAGTGGGGGAAAAAAGCATCATAGGTTCAGCACTTTGGTGCGTTTCTTCAAAAGAACAACGGCATGAATGGAGTGAGCCCTTGGCTAGAGTGTTAGAGTGTAACATCGTAACACAGTGAGTAGATTGCAATATATTGTCGTACAGATTGTTTTCATTGTACTTTTCTTTGGATGTTTTGTCTTTTACTTCATTTTGCCATTTTTATGCTCGAAAATGCTTCATTTAGGCAACAAACTGGACTAGTTAAAGGAGTTATGGAGTTGTGGACTCCTTTTTTTATTTATTTTTTTATATTATTTTTAATTTCTTTAAATTTTTTTATTTATGTATTTATTTTTTTAATATATTTTTTTATTTTATTATTATTTTTTTATTTTCATTTTTTATTTTTTTTGTTGTGGACTCCTATAGAGCAGCTACACACAATAACCTACACATAAATCTTTCCAGATCTTCCAGAATCTGCACCTATTCCAGCTGCATTTCCACTCACTCCACTGTGACATCACAGATAGCCACCGATAAAAAAAAAAAGCTCTCCGAAACCGAGCGTTCAGAGCCATCCCAAACTTCTTTCCACCCCATGATCTTAAATTGTCATTGTTTAACCCGATAATACAACATTCTAACAACATTTATAGGTCAGAAAAGTGTGAAAAAGCATCACAGGTTCAATTTAATAATGACATTTAAGAAAAAACCTGCCAAATGGAGCCTCCAAAATTCTTCATCCCCGCCGTGTTCCTGCACCTCCTGACACCAGCAGAGGGCGAGTCATTTTATTATTCCTCAGTTATCAGCGTAGAGCAGCGCTTCTCACCTCCAGCGAAAGACAGCGGCTCCCAGCTTCTCACTTTTAGCTCCTCTGAGGGCCCGCGGAGAGTCTTATGTAACCGCTGATATATATATATATTTTTTTTCTTTCTTCCTTCCATCACAGATAGAAACATTGTTTGGCTCATGCAAGATGCGTTTGTCTGTCATATGCTTTGTGAGGATGCGGCGTTGTCGTACATTGGTCTGGTTTTCGTCATCAATAGGTTCAACACCTTTGACTTTTTCGGACGACTAATAAGAAATTCCACGTTTCAATGTGAAAAAAGACAAGGCACACATACAACTGACATAGTACTGCATTCAGAAAGCCAGTATACTCTGTGTTTATGCTAGGACTGCACATATGAATATATATGTATATAATATATAGGCCACCCCTCACTGGAAGTACTTGACACTGCCAGCGGATTTAAGCGACAGTCATTCTGATTGAAATGCACGACCAGTTTGACCCGAGGGACCGCCTATCCTTCCACGCTTCTTTCTGTCCGACGTGTGAGCAAAATATGAAATAGTCCCGTCCGTATTAGCATTCCCCCGATGTTAGCGACGTGACCGATCTAGTTAGTCGCAGATGGTTTTGCTCGTCTTCGAAGACTCTGTAGGTCAAATGCTAATTAAGCTCGGACTCTAACTTAAGATTTTACTTAACATCAGTCGGACCTCTGACCAACCCACCCCACCCCCCACCCTCCACCCAATACAGAAATGACTTTCACTTGTATACACAACAATAACAGTCAGTCTTGTTTATGCAAATGTCCGTCTTCTGATGTTATTTTTGGAGGTGCTTACTATGTATGTATGTATGTGGGGGTGGGATGGGGGGGGGGGGGGGGTTGTGAGTCAGATAGAGAGACTGTGATTTTGAGATGAAACATCATACTGGGCTTCGGCCCAAAGCGGGTCTGTGGTTTCATGTGAAGAACCTGTCTTCTGTTATATTGTCGTCTAAAACAAACGATACTGAAAACTTGTCTATGGAAAAATGGCTGGGATCGATACATCGGCTTTTTAACAAAACATGTTAAGGAAGTGCTTTGTTTTTTGTTTTTGTTTTTTTTTTACGTTGACATTAAGAACATCTGAAGCTTTTTCATGGTGACATCTTGAGCCCCTTTTGTTTCTATTTCCATTATTTTCTGTCATAAGAATTTATTTATACTTTCATGCATTTCTATGTCAGGCATACCCAGGTGTAAATATTGATTTCTCACGCCAACTCCGACCCCCCCCCCCCCCCCCCCCCTTAATGGCGAGCCAATCACTGCAATTCATCACAAAGCTAGCTGTGTTTTGGTCGCGGTTCAATGTGAGGTTTCCATGATTGCACGGAAATAGCAACTATCTGTTGTGATCGGTCAATGGCCTTGATAGCAGCTTAGGGGCCCAATGGGCTGGAATTGCACCGGTCGACATCAAACATGGAGCAGTGATGATGAAGAGGTGTCGATAAGCCACTTAAAGTCTTACTGCACATGATTTTTATAACACAGGAGCGTCCGCGATGCGGCTTGTGGCCTGTAGCTGTTATTTTTATTGCACTGCAGCACATTGGGAAAATATCATTGAACAAGAAAACATAAAAAAAATGAAAAAAAATTGGAATAAAATCTAAATAGTAAGAGGAATTAGTAATCTGACAAAAATAGTCACATAACTTAGAAGAAGTTGTAATATTATTAGGAAAATAACATTTTAGTCGTTTTAGTTGCATTAAAAAAATACCAAACACAACAACAAATAACGCTGGAATTTTTGGAAAATTTGGTTGCGGAACATAAAGTCATTATTAATGCAAATAAAATTGAAAATAAGCCAGGGAAAAACTAATATTGCGTATATAAAGTCTGGCACATGGCACTGCTTGAGCCTATCCCAGCTGTCATCGGGCGAGAGGCAGGGGTACACCCTGGACTGGTGGCTAGCCAATCACAGGGCACATATAGACAAACAACCATTCACACTCACATTCATACCTATGGACAATTTGGAGTCGCCAATTAACCTAGCATGCATGTTGTTGGAATAATTTTACTTTATTTTAGTTTTATTGTGTGCGAGATTCATTGTTGTACTTTGTATACAAAATGTTGAAATAGAATTATTCTTGTTTTGTCCCCCCTCATCCCAAGTGCACATTCATTCATTCATTCATTTTCTACCGCTTATCCTCACGAGGGTTATGGGTATGCTGGAGCCTATCCCAGCTGTCTCACATTCATACCTATGGACAATTTGGATTCGCCAATTAACCTAGCATGTTTTTGGAATGTGGGAGGAAACCGGAGTACCCAGAGAAAACCCAGAGATGGCCGAGGGTGGAATTGAACTCTGTTCTCCTAGCTGTGAGGCCTGCATGCTATCCACTCGGCAGCCTATAAGATTTATTCCTGTAAAAATTATTTTTTTCTCTTGTTAGATTACAACTTTACAAAATATTATATTCATTACTATACATATTAATTGGGTTATGCTGGAGCCTATCCCAGCTGTCTTCGGCCGAGAGGCGGGGTACACCCTGGACTGGTGGCCAACCAATCACAGGGCACATATAGACAAACAACCATTCACACTCACATTCATACAAATGGACAATTTGGAGTCGCTAATTAACCTAGCATGTTTTTGGAATGTGGGAGGAAACCGGAATACCCGGTGAAAACCCACGCATGCACGGGGACGAGAACATGCAAACTCCACACATGGAATTGAACCCGGGTCTTCTAGCTGTGAGGCCTGTGTACTAACCATTACCACTCGTCTGCCGTTCAGCCCACTCACATTCATACCTATGGATAATTTGTAGTTGGCAATTAACCCGGAGAAAACCCACGCATGCACGGGGACACCGTGCGCCCTTAATATATGAGGCTTTTTAGCATGTCGACATGTGTTGCTTTACAAAATATCAAAGTGGGAAAGCATCCTTTCATTTTTCACCACGTGGCCCTTACTGGAAAGACGTTTGACCACCCGTCCGGTACTGCAGGAAATAATGAGCATGTTTACGTGCATCCACATCCAAACAAAAACGCGTCCTCATTACCCGTGACTCACCAGCCACCCCGAGCAGTGAATCACCTTTTCATTTCACCTCTGACTTGTGCGTGTTAAACTTCACGCCCACGGCCACTCGCTATTAGCTTTCTTCTGACCCCACCCGGCTCGCATACACAAACAATCACGGTTTGACATTTCATGTCGTCGAACTGCCGTGCGCAGCACATGCACATTGTGAAGTGTTCCTATTGGTCGGGAGCTGAAGGGCTTCGTCTTCAACAAGTGGACGTTAGTCATCATTGTCAAGTGACTGCGTCTCTCTGAGGCTAAAACCATTTGCATTTGTTTACATACTTGAAAACATTGAATCATAACATAACAGCGGTCGAGTGGTTAGCGCGCAGACCTCACAGCTAGGAGACCAGGGTTCAATTCCACCCTCGGCCATCTCTGTGTGGAGTTTACATGTACTCCGTTTTCCTTCCACATTCCAAAAACATGCTAGGTTAATTAGCGACTCCAAATTGTCCATAGGTATGAATGTGAGTGTGAATGGTTGTTTGTCTATATGTGCCCTGTGATTGGCTGGCCACCAGTCCAGGGTGTACCCCGCCTCTCGCCCCGAAGACAGCTGGGATAGGCTCCAGCATAATAAATTAATATGTATAGTAATGAATATAACATTTTTTTAAGTTGTAATCTAACGAGAAAAAAAAATCAAATTTTTACAGGAATAAATCTCATAGGCTGCCGAGTGGATAGCACGCAGGTCTCACAGCTAGGAGACCCGAGTTCAATTCCACCCTCGGCTATCTCTGGGTTTTCTCCGGGTACTCCGGTTTCCTCCCACATTCCAAAAACATGCTAGGTTAATTGGCGACTCCAAATTGTCCATAGGTATGAATGTGAGTGTGAATGGTTGTTTGTCTATATGTGCCCTGTGATTGGCTGGCCACCAACCCTCGTGAGGATAAGCGGTAGAAAATGAATGAATGAATGTAACTTAAACCAGGCTGCACGTCAGACGAGCAGTTAGCGCGCAGGCCTCACAGCTAGGAGACCCGAGTTCAATTCCACCCTCGGCCATGTTTGGATTTTCTCCGGGGGGCTCCAGTTTCCAAAAACATGCTAGGTTAATTGGCGACTCCAAATTGTCCGTAGGTATGAATGTGAGTATGAATGGTTGTTTGTCTATATGTGCCCTGTGATTGGCTGGCCACCAGTCCAGGGTGTACCCCGCCTCTCGGCCCGAAGACAGCTGGGTTAGGCTCCAGCATCCCCAGCAACCCTTGTGACGAAAAAGAGTCAGAGGACTCTGAAACAAAGAGAAGCTAAGAGAAGCAGAACAATTACCTGAAGGACAATGACGCTGTCTGTAAGTAATGTGCAAAATGTGCAAATAGAATTATATGAGAAATGTGGTATTTTCGTCAACTTCTACATGTGTTGCTTTACAAAATATTAAAAATATTGCAGCGTTTTTTTGGCCCTGACACCCCTGCGCCTTCAGGAAATATCCAACAGTAGCACTTACAGGTGCAGAAGACTGGATGGACTCTCCCACAAGTCAGTACATGACCATGTCTCCATGTCATTCCATGCTGTTATGAGCGAAAAGACATCTGCAGTAAGTGATAGACTGTGATTGAATTTGTCACAGCGCACAGGCGAGAATAAAAAAAAGGAAGTGAATACCCTCAGGCTATCTGCCAGTCCTCAGTGGAGCATAAAAGAAGCCCCGGAGTGCAAACATTTACAACATTCAGCCTATCATGTGCCGACAGAACACACCGCCTCATGATTGCGTCAACCTATAAACATAAAGGAAGCCATCAAGCATGCGACACAATCAGCCGTACCCTCTGGTCAGCCTCCGTCCACCTGCCTGCCCGCGTCGCCGTGACAACCGACCACCTGGACACGCCGCTTCTCTGATTGCAAGGCTGGGTGGATAATGGCCACATGAAAGCAAAGCCAAAGCGTGTCCAGCAGTTGTTTTGTTTGCAGGTAAAAATAAATCAGTAGGGGAAAGTACAGATGTTGAGAAGCTTGACTTTTGTATTTGTATTATTAGTGTGACTCCATCTATCTATGTCTTATGTCTTATTTTCTCTTATTATGTATACTATATTGGGCAATACGAGTGTAAAGGGGAAATAAGTAAAAAAAAAAAGGAACTTTCCCAAGATGCTAACATGTGTGACTTTATATTATGTCTTATATGTTTTATTTTCTCTTATTATGTCTGCTATATTGGGCAATACAAGTGTAAAGGTGAAAAAGAACAAGGAATTTGTGTCTTATTTCTGTCTTATATGTCTTATTTTCTCTTATGTGTACACATTTTTGTAATACAAGTGTAAAGGTGAAGCAAGTAAAAAAACAACAAGGAACTCTTCTGATGCCAACACGTGTGAGTGTATATTATGTCTCTTTTCTGTCTTATATGTCTTATATTGTCTTATGTTTACATAATGTGTAATGCAAGTGTAAAAGTGAAGCAAGTAAAAAACAACAAGGAACTCTTCTGATGCTAACATGTGTAAGTGTATATTATGTCTTATTTCTGTCTTATATGTCTTATTTTCTCTTATGTCTACATATTGGGTAATACAAGTGTAAAGGTGAAACAAGTAAAAACAACAACAAAGAATTCTTCTGATGCCAACATGTGTGAGTGTGTATTATGTCTTATTTCTGTCTTATATGTCTTATTTTCTCTTATGTCTACATATTGTGTAATACAAGTGTAAAGGTGAAACAAGTAGAAAATGTAACACGGAAGTCTTCTGATGCCAACACTTGTGAATGTATATTATGTCCTATTTCTGTCTTATGTTTTATTTTCTCTTATGTTTACATATTGGGTGAAACAAGTGTAAAAGTGAAGCAAGTAAAAAACAACAAGGAACTCCTCTGATGCCAACAAGTGTATGGAGTATGTCTTATTTCTGTCTTATATGTCTTATTTTCTCTTATGTCTACATATTGGGTAACGCCAGTGTAAAAATTAAGCAAGTAAAAAACAAGGAACTCTTTTGTCATGCCAACATGTGTGAGTGTGTATTATGTCTTATTTCTGTCTTATATGTCTTATTTTCTCTGATGTCTACGTATTGGGTAATGCAAATGTAAAAGTGAAGCAAGTTAAAAAACAACAAGGAACTCTTCTGATGCCAACATGTGTGAGTATATATTTTGTCTTATTTCTGTCTTATTATGTCTGCTACATTGTGCTTTAAAAAGCAGCTTCCATAGCTGCCTTGGAATACATTTGGCTGGAACAAGGCAGTCAGTCATGCAGAGCACATGCTGGAGCTTAAGCAAAATGAGACGACAACAAAACATGAGCTCGGTGCCGCTTTGAAGTCAGAACCAACACAAATCCCAAGAAGAGCGTCGCCTGTCTTTGCTCCCGACTAAAAAGGGATTACAGTTTCTCTCAAAAATAACACTTGCGCTAATCTCCATGTCTGTGCGTATATCCCCACAGTGGGGTAAAAGGGACTCATCCCAAATAAATATTAGTAGGATTTGTGCGGCGACAACAGCAAGGTTGTTGTGTTTTGGTGGTGATTCAATTATGCTAATTAGCCCAGCACAAACATTTACAAGCCAGTTAATTACTGGAATGAGTCAAGCATCCTCATGAGCAAAGTTCTCCCTTCTGTAAAAAAAAAAAAACGCAGACATGTGAAGAGAAAGCCATGCAGAAGTAGCCTCGAGGAGGATGGATGTATTCGAATCACACAGCTGTGATTAATTGAATCACGAAGCAATCTGGCATTAGAGCAGGATAAAGTGGATG
Source organism: Doryrhamphus excisus (assembly GCF_030265055.1). Taxonomy (NCBI): domain Eukaryota; kingdom Metazoa; phylum Chordata; class Actinopteri; order Syngnathiformes; family Syngnathidae; genus Doryrhamphus; species Doryrhamphus excisus. The sequence continues at coordinate 5,415,050 of NC_080480.1, read as the reverse complement.
ACTTCTGGATTGCTTCTGTTGTTGGCAGAACACTTTGGCTTTTTATTCCACTAGTGGATACACGGGATTGTATATACATTGATTGTTTTACTTGGTATCATAAGATATTGCATATTGGCAATTTAATGAGATGTCATTTTTTCCTAATTAAATCCATCAGTGACGCCAATTAAGAGCATTACCAAAAGATGGACACGCCAAGTGGGACCCTGAAACTGGAACATGGACAGTGACACATATAAAAGCATGTCGGACTAATTTAAGAAATCAATAGACAGGCTCGTAGGGGATTATTGAAAAAAAGATCCCTGTAGATCACGTGACCTGGTTCTGTTCATTGGAAAAAGCACATGTGCATGGGAAAATACCCGGAAGTCGATGCCCACTGTGGAGATGAAGCTGCCGGCCAGGAAAGCTCCGTCCTTGAAGCGGACCAAAAGGCAGGTTTTGCCCACACCTGAGTCACCGATGAGCATCACCTGCACACAAAAGAAAAAAACAGTCAGTGGAATTTCTTAGTTACTTCCTCATTCATTCATTTTCTTCCGCTTATCATCACAAGGGTCGCAGGGGGTGCTGGAGCCTATCACAGCTGTCTTAGGGCGAAAGGCAGGGGTACACCCTGGACTGGTGTCCAGCCAATCACAGGGCACATATAGACAAACAACCATTCACACTCATTTAAGGTATTTCCAACTTTCAAAAGATGGCTTTATAAAACAGCTTATCATATGATACTGGTGAATTTTCTTTTCGTTATTTGATTTTTTTTAATATTATAATTTGTATTTATATTTGCTTTTTTTGTGTTAGATTTGTTTTAAATTGTAATTTATTTTTTTATTACGTTTTTTATTTATTTAATTTTTATTAGTTTTATTATTAGTTTAATTTTTTTTTTTTTTTTTAAACTGTATTTTCAAGCACTATATATATATATATGATGAGGGGCCAACCGCCGGAGCAGCAAGACGACAAAATCTTCATGCTGGAGCCTATCCCAGCTGTTTTCAGGTGAGAGGCGGGGTAAACCCTGGACTGGTGGCCAGCCAATCACAGGACACATATAGACAAACAACCATTCACACTCACATTCATACCTATGGACAATTTGGAGTGGCCAATTAACCTAGCATGTTTTTGGAATGTGGGAGGAAACCGGAGTACCCGGAGAGAACATGTAAACTATGGTGGGATTGCACCCGGGTCTGTGAGTGCGTGCTAACCACTCGACCGCCGTGCAGCGCTACTTTCGTCAAATCCAAATATTTCATATAACAATAGTGTGTTCATGGCTGACTGCTTGTTATGCTTTTGCTGTTGGGTTAGGATTAAGTAGATTCATGTTAATTCATGTTAAGGGTATGGAATGGTATTGGATTGGTTGGGGTTTAGGTTCTCTAGGGATCTGGTTGGTTTAGATGAGAATTAGTGTTGGTAATGAGTTAAGGATCAGGTTCCTTGAAGGTTCGTATTAACTTGTGTTTTTCTGATGGAGTACTTCAGGGAAATTGTGTTTTAAAGTTATTTATAGATGTTAAAATGAAGGCGCTTCGAGTAGGAGTGAAGGGATGCCAAACTACGATGATTATTTTCAGCTATAAAGAGTTTATTTTTATCTTTGCAGCTGTTCATCTCCACCTTTAGAAGTCTCTGCCAGCATCATCAAAGGTGCTGAGCAATAACGCTGTCTCACCGAGAGGGATGTGGCCGTAATAAAGCGGGAGATTTATATCGTTTGTGTGGCGCTGATTCATCATTAATGTTGAGGTAGCAGGCATATATGTCTTATTTTCTCTTATAAAAAAACATGGAACTCTCCCAATGCTAATATACATCAGTTTATATTGTGTCTTATTTCTGTCTTATACGTCTTATATTCTCTTATGTGTAAATATTTTGTAATACAAGTGTAAAGGTGAAGCACGTAAAAAAACAAGGAACTCTCCCAATGCTAATATGCATCAGTTTATATTGTGTCTTATTTCTGTCTTATATGTCTTATATTCTCTTATGTGTAAATATTTTGTAATACAAGTGTAAAGGTGAAGCAAGTAAAAAAACAAGGAACTCTCCCAATGCTAATATACATCAGTTTATATTGTGTCTTATTTCTGTCTTGTATGTCTTATTTTCTCTTATGTGTAAATATTTTGTAGTACAAATGTAAAGGCGAAGCAAGTAAAAACAACAAGGAACTCCTCTGATGCCAACATGTGTGAGTGTTTATTATGTCTTATTTCTGTCTTATATGTTTTATTTTCTCTTATGTGTAAATATTTGGTAATACAAGTGTAAAGGTGAAGCAAGTAAAAAAACAACAAGGAACTCTCCCAATGCTAATATACATCAGTTTATATTGTGTCTTATTTATGTCTTATATGTCTTATTTTCTCTTATGTGTAAATAATTTGGAATACAAGTGTAAAGGTGAAGCAAGTAAAAAACAAGGAACTCCTCTGATGCCAACATGTGTGAGTATATATTATGTCTTATTTCTGTCTTATATGTCTTATTTTCTCTTATGTCTACATATTGTGTAATGCAAGTGTAAAAGTGAAGCAAAAAAAAAAAAAACAACAAGGTTGAGGTTGCTGCCGAAATAGGAGGCGGGGCTACAGCCACACTCAACACTGACACGGAAACAGGAGTTCAGAACATTCAGGTAGCGATTCTCCCATGCTGGAATACGCTGCAGTATCAGGCTCAACAGGTCAAATGAGGTTAACGGATCCTAATGGAAAACTTCGATAGAGGCGTCTATTTGACTGCATGTCCAAGTGAGTCCACGGCGCAGCTAAATAGGACGCTAGTAAAGTGGATCAAGTGAGTTATTCTCACACATCAAACAGCTGCCTCAGACGGTCGAGTCGGTTGGCACGGGCCCCTGGAGACAGGTTTCTGTGAGAAGGAGCTTTTTATTTTGGTTGTGAAGATGGTGACACTTTCTTTAATGGCACGGCTGCATGCATCGGGGTCAGAGCACATCATGTGCTGTCGTGTGTGTGTGTGTGTGTATGTGTGTGTTATCAGGTGGTGTGCACCTCTCCAGGCTATCGATCGTTTATTGACACAGCTGGTGTCAGGAGCATGCTGCTGTTTCATGAATAAAGGAGCTTGCATGGTTGGAAGGAACCTCCATGCAAACCTGAGTGGAAAACAACACATGACAGCTTAAAAATATAAACATAAAAAAATATATATATTTTTTTTTCGGTAAAAAAAAAAATAAAATAAAATTATATATATATATATATATATATATATATATATATATATATATATATATATATATATATATATATATATATATATATATATATATATATATATATATATTCAGTTATTGTAGGGATTGGTTGTGGCAAATGAAATCTTCACATTAAAAAATATTCATGGAAAAAAAAATTCAGTTATATAAATAAATATATTTTTTTTTTCGGTAAAAAAAATAATATTTTTTTCCATGAATATTTTTTATGTGAAGATTTCATTTGCCACAACCAATCCCTACAAGAACTGAATAAAAAGTACGTTTTTCAGATAATAATAACAATAACAATTTCATAATTATAATTATTATTATAATATAATATAATATAATATAATTGTAATTATAATTATTATTATTTAAAGCATAAAAAATATATCCTATAACTGTTGAATTTTTTTCCAATAATTTTCCAATGGCGTACATCAAGTCTGTATGTCAAAAATAACACATTTTATTCTGTATAAATTGCATGAAATTATATTTTAAAAGCATAATAAAAAAATATACTATAATGTAACAGTGGTGTATACAAAGTGTCCATACAATGCTGCATCAAAATTAAGACATATACATACAATTAAAAAATAATATAATCACATAAAAATATGTTTTAAAAATCATAAATAATATAAACAGTAATTTACCATTTTTTTTTAAATTTAATCAAGACAATATTTTTTCCAGTATTTTTCCGGTGCTGTACATAACATATCTATAGTATATAAGAGCTGTATCAAAAATAATACATATTAAAAACAATAATAAAAACAATATTATAGCACAAAATATGCATAATAAAAAAGTATAAAAAATATATAACAATTATAAAGAATGTAAATAAATATTTGATTTTTTTTAAATATTTTTCAGTGGCGTGCATAATTAAAATGTGTTTCTAATATTTTGTCCCTTGTATGTAATGTAGTGACGTAAGGTATGCAACACCTTGGAAACAGTGCTCTTGAACGCCACCTTAACACTACAATAAGAAACATAGAGGGGTACCTAATGTTGTGGCCTGACGTTAACTTCAAGGTCTTCTTTCCTTACCTTAAATGCAATGTCGTAAAACTCGCTGCTGTTGCTGATGGGGGGTCTGCTGGGATGGACCACCCCGTTCATCTGCACAAGACTCGCACCTTTCCCGCCACTGCCTTTCCCGGCGGGGCTGCTTGTATTTTTACCCCTGGAAGCCTTCTTACGAGACATGTCCTCAAAAACGCTCAAAACTTGAAAGAGTAAACGAAGGATTACAGGAAAAGATCGCAAAAGTTGCAACAAACACCAAAAAACAAGGCTTATTTGATCGAACGGATACTAAAAAAACTCTCATGGGTATCGGTTGCGTGTCAAATATCCACATGAATGGATCTCCACAATGTTGTGTCTTCCTGCCACCGCCAGTTTGCTCCGCTGCGGGCTGCACACCGAGAGCAAGTGAACGCACCTTTGGAGTGAACACCATCATGACATAAGGGGGCGCTGCATCTGCACACACGCACGCGCACATTCACACGCACACGCTTGTCTTTTACCTTTATCTTAATACACAAATAAGATCAACAGAGCTGGCATTCGTGAATAATGAAAGGAAGCTGGTAGATGAGCTATCCATGGTGCTGAAATAACGATGCACTTTTAACCATTTAATTATTATTAGTATTAAAATTACATATTCACTTACCTTTCAGTGCTTAATGCACGAATTCAATGAAATACATTTAATAAAAATATATCATGGCACAGACCAGTCCAGGGTGTACACCGCCTCCCGCCCGACGACAGCTGGGATAGGCTCCAGCATAATATATCCAAACATATTTTTAAAAAATGGATTTAGTGCATTTAATTTTGTAATTGTATTGTATATATATTCAATTTATTTATATGTTACATTTTACTAAATACATACATTTTATGGATAATATAAAATACATTTTATAAAATATGTATTTTCCATTTATTTATATTTTATGTTTTTATTAATTTTTTACATTTTCATGATATTGTATATGTACATATTATTAATTTTTCATGTGTACATTAATTTATTATATATTATAATTTTTTGTAATATATTGCCGTATGTACACTTTGTTATTGTGATATTTTATAATAATATAAAATACATTTTATAAAATGTGTATTTTCCATTTATTTATATTTTATTTTTTTATTACATTTTTCATATTTTCATGATATGATATATGTACATATTATTAATTTTTCATGTGTACATTTATTGATTATATTATTATATTTTTTGTAATATATTGCCGTATGTACACTTTGCAATATTTTATAATAATATATAATATAATTAAAGAATGCATTATGTTCAATATTATATATGCTATACAATAGTATGTGTTAAGGTATAACTATTAATAACAGACAGTATATACAGTATAATAGCAGTTGTTTGGCGCCTGTAAAACTGTGCTTACAATGTTGTACCACGAGAGGGCGACATGAGACAGATGAGCTCCAGTACGGGTATTTTGATTATGATAGTAACGCTGTTTGTAATATTCTGTATACATGTATTTGTTAGTTTGTTTTAACTATATAAATAATAACAAAATTCACAACCAACAAATACATTTTATGTAATATAATAAATAATATAAAACATATAATTAAAAATATTATTATTATTATTAGTAGTAGTAGTAGTGGTAGTGCTGTTCATTAATGAATGCCTAAGAAATGCAGTAAATCTATAAAATAACTGTCTGGATTTCATTACCATGATAAATATGATGTAGTGTTATGTCATGAGAGTCTGTAGGTATTTGGTATTGTTTACATTTATATATGAGCATCGAGTGTTTCAGTGTTGAAACAGCAGCATGTAGGTCTTCATGTCCAGGTTGCCTAGACATCACATCCCAGAGAGAAGGCACCACGCGTAAAAACTACCATTTCCATTTGCAAACTGTTATATAATCAGGATTGGTGTGCTGAGGTCCGGCAAGGCCTCGGTCTTTTCATTCCGACTTGATTCCTCTGCGGTGAATACACAACCTTGGAAGGCAGTCCTTTAGCGTTTAGCTTTGTTATTTAGTGCTTGGAGTGGCTCGTTTTAATAAGCTCATTCTTTCAAATCAACACATCATCCCTGCTCCCCAAAATCCGGCAACCTCTGCAGACCATTCCCGCTTGACAGCTGAGATTCGTTCTGCCGCCCAGGCAGCTGTCCGCCATGGCAACAGCTGGACATTTAGGAGGGAACCAGGAAGGTCGTGATCCGTTGCAAACGTGTCAACATGACTTCATGTAAATATGCCATGTATTGACATACAACACTACAATACTTAAATTACTTCGTTAATGTACAATAATCCCTAATTTACTGTTATGAATTAGTTTTGCTAACTTGCACAAAGTAGTATTTATTTATAAATATAACATGTTTATAGTAAGAGTGTAGAAAACCTGTTTACAACCATCTAAATGCAGTTTTTTTTAACATTATTAGAGCTCTTCACACATGAAATAACACCCCTATAGCTACCTTTGCAGCCCTATTAACCAATGTAGTAGACATAAAAACACCTAAATAAGACATAATATCAACTCACACATGAAAACATTAGCAAAGTTCCTTGTACTGTGCTTCCTGCAGTGGCTATAGTCTCACCAGTGTAACATTACTGACACCTAGTGACCACTGTACAGTACTACATATCATCATAGCGTCTTTAAATGTATTTCACAATGCCTTATATGGTCGTCCCTTAGTTTTGTGGCAGAGTATGAATTATTAAAATGCAAATCATATGGAGTATTCTGACCAAAAGGCTGCAGTAATATTATATGGATGACGCTACCTTGGATGCAGAGTGAAAAAAAGGCTCTCCTCTCATTTCATGTGGAAGTGGTAAGTTTTTGTCTATTTACTTTGTCCTTCTTCTTTATTTAGTTTGAAAGCCTTTGTAATGTTTAGAAGAAATACATTTGAGGCTAATTGGACGACTTGCTTGTTTGCTTGTGCTAGCTAGCAGTCATCAAGCGTCCCCGTAGCATCGTAATTGTGCAATCCAGCAGTCATCAAGCGTCCCTGTAGCATAGTAGTTATGCAATCAAGTATAAATAACAAATAACGGGAGTGTAAATGTAACTATAGGGGTGTTATTTCATGTCTACAGGGCTCTAATAATCTTAAAACTTATATAGAAAGTGCTCAAACGATACAAATATTCTATTTATTAAGATTAAATTAATTTATCACGCTATAAAGTGTTTGTATTTCACTTCATTTAGCCATTGTTATGCTTAAATAATTAAGTATTTATTTAAGTAATATTTAAGTAATATTTTTATACTTTTTATAATTTTTAAAACTAATAATAGCCCATAACCAATCAAAATATGGAGATGCTTTTTTTTTTTTTTTACAAGTCCTCCACATGCTGATCACCTGACTCAAATAGCCTATTGTCGTCTCTGTCCATATACAAATACAGTTTAACACAAGAATAGAATATTTGTATATAATAGATAATAAATAATATATAATATAATATATATAATATTATATATAATATAATATAATATAATATAATATAATATAATATAATATAATATAATATAATATAATATAATATAATATAATATAATATAATATTATATTATATTATATTATATTATATTATATTATATTATATTATATTATATATAATATATATAATATTATATTATATATAATATAATATAATAAAATTATAATAGAATATTTATCCATGATATTTTGTAGACACTATACACCGTTTGTACAATTCTAATGTTTCATAATGCTAAGCTAATCAGTGCTCCTGTAATAAAGAAACAAATAAACCATCAAACGTGTGTCAAACTGTTTCACCTGGCCAATTAGCCAATCAGCCAATCAGCTGCCTCGGTGCCCTGTCGTCCTGCTCAGCTGTGCCCTTTTCCGTGATTAGTCAGTCTATTTAGTTTTGTTGGGACTTGAACATGTGTGTCGCTGTTTTCATATGAAATAAGGAAATATTTATGTTATTTTCTGCGACTGAAATTGCATTTATATCTACCCACTTTCACCGTAATGTGACGTATAACAAAGATGACATGATTAACGGGCCACCTTGTCTATTTAGACAGGATCGGGTGGCCAAATTGCGGGCGTGTGGTGGCGTGCAGCAGCCTGACCACTCGCTCAAACATCATCCTTGCAGCAACTGTTGATCTCTTGGATGCTTTCACTGGCTTTCTCTCTTTCAGCTGTGAGTGTGAGTGAAAGTGTGTGTGTGTGTTGGGGTGGTGGTGATGGTGGGAGGGTGTGTGTTTGTGTGTGTGTGCACGGAACCCTGCCAGCCAGCCGGTACCCCCCGATTGTTGGGCCTTGGCGAGAGCAGCCATTGCTGGACTGGTACTGCCTGGCACTTAGTCGCTCCCTAAGGCATCCTAAAAGTGAAAAAAACACGTGTGTGTGTGTGTGTGTGTGTGAGAGAGAGAGAGAGAGAGAGAGAGAGAGAGAGAGAGCGAGTGTGAGAGAGGCAGAACAAGACTAGAGGATGTAAGATTGTTATTCTCCAATATACGTTTGGATTATACCAAAAGACTTCCATGGGGGAAAGAAAACACTACATTTTGGTGCTAAAAAAAAATGGAATGGGCTAATTTATTTATTGACTTTTTTGGTCTAAATTTTTATGTCATAGTGGGACATCGATGTTAAATTCAGCCCGGAAAAATTTGTTGCTAAAAAAATGGAATGGGCTAATTTATTTATTGATTTTTTTTGTCTCAATTTTTATGTCATAGTGGGATGTCATTGTTAAATTTAGCCCGGAAAAATTTGGTGCTAAAATAACGAAATGGGCTAATTTATTTATTGATTTTTTTTGGTCTCAATTTTTATGTCAGAGTGGGACATCGATGTTAAATTTAGCCCCCAAAAATTTGGTGCTAAAAAAATGGAATGGGCTAATTTATTTATTGACTTTTTTGGTCTCAATTTTTATGTCAGAGTGGGGCGTCGATGTTAAATTTAGCCTGGAAAAATTTGGTGCTAAAAAATAGAATGGGCTAATTTATTTATTGACTTTTTTGGTCTCAATTTTTATGTCAGAGTGGGGCGTCGATGTTAAATTTAGCCCGGAAAAATTTGGTGCTAAAAAAATGGAATGGGCTAATTTATTTATTGACTTTTTTGGTCTAGATTTTTATGTCAGAGTGGGACGTCAATGTTAAATTTAGCCTGGAAAAATTTGGTGCTAAAAAATAGAATGGGCTAATTTATTTATTGACTTTTTTGGTCTCAATTTTTATGTCAGAGTGGGACGTCGATGTTAAATTTAGCCCGGAAAAATTTTGTGCTAAAAAAATGAAATGGGTTAATTTATTTATTGACTTTTTCGGTCACAATTTTTATTTATTTATGTCATAGTGGGGCGTCGATGTTAAATTTAGCCTAGAAAAATTTGTCTATTTTTTTGTTTCCACTTATGTGAAAACTATTTTTTTTTAATTGTTAGAATATTAGCCAAATACATATTAAAAAGAAAACATTAAAAAAATTCTACTATTAAAGGACACAGAAGCCAACTTACCACTTCCACACGGAATGAGAGGAAAATCAAATTTTCACAAATTTGTTCCACGAAAAAAATAAAAAAAGGAGCACTATTTGAGCCGAGTTATACGTATGACTGTATAGCAACATTAGCGCTGTGTGTTTTGCCCTGTATAACAACTTTAATAATAATAAAAATATATTATGAAATATTATATATTATATATTTAGACCGTTTCAGTGTTCTCCTGAAGCCCTGATGAGATTGCTGTTGCAGGAAACATCCACGTGCTTTAACAGTGTTATGGTTAGCGGTGGCTAGCGTACTTGAATGTGCTACGGCCGTAAATCCAAGACCCGAGCATTTGTCATCAAAGATTGTGAAAAAAAGGTGACAGAGTTAATGATTAGCTTTTTTTCCAAAGACGTCATCACAGCATTTTGATGTGTTTTAACACCGTTTTCACCATTTAAGCTCTTTTTTTTTTCCACCTCGCTTTTAATGTCAATGTTCCCCAGCAAAGGAGGTTGTAGGGGTGGGAGTGTTGGGGGGGGTGAGGGGGGGTCTGCCTGTAACAGAGTTTCATCTGAAGTGTTGAAAAAGAATACATGCCCAAGTCTCTTTGGACTCTTTAAAATATCCAGACGTACGCGTGTGTGCCAGGGCACCAGGATGGAAAAACCCAACCAGTGCCGTAATCACCACCAAGAGCCCCATTTCCACCCCCCCCCCCACCCCCCTCAATATCCAGTCCATATCCCAGTCTCCGTTTTTATGTCAGAGTGAGACGTCTGTGTTAAATTTAGCACACAAAAATGAGTTTGTGTCTACATTAGTTTTGAGAGAGACACTTTTGTTTTTTTTCATTTCCACTTGTGTGACTATACTAACATTTTTAATGTGCTACAATATGGGCCAAAGGAAAAAGTACATGTTTAAAAATTATTTGTATGACTGAAAAATATTTTTTTATTCCATTCCATAAGTATACAATAATAATACATTATTGTATGCTCTCAGAAATATGATTTATATTGATTAATTACAATTTTTCAACATTTTGAGTTGAAAATGTGAATAATTGTGAATAAAAGTGAATGAATAAATAATTAAACATAATAATAATAATAATAATAATAATAATACATATAGAAAAATCTCTTTGAAGGGTCTTATTTGAGGAGGGGGTGTAAATGATCTCTTATCCAATTTCTGTGAGGGCTGGTAACAGTTTGTAAAATATCTGATAAATACAGTATATGAATAATACATATAAATAATAATAGTTCAAATTAATTGAGTAATTAAATAAAAAAAATATATATATATTAATGAATTGAACCAAATATATTTATAAAAGTGTCTTGATAAAAAATATAATAATAATAAAAGTTGAAATGTGACTGTAAATCTCCCCAAACTAGGATGCTATAGAATATTTTATATTTAAAATATTGCATTTAATTTAATTATAATATAAATTATAAAAATTAATAAAAAAATAAAATAAAAATAAATTAATAAAAAATTAAATTAAATTAAATTCAATTAATAAAAAATACAAATAAAAAAATAAAAAATTAGCAAAGTATAAAAACAATATAATCTGTGCGTGATCCGAGACGTGAGCGGGGCTAATCTGTGTAATCCGGGACGCTTCCTGAGAGCGTCCGAGGATGCGGCTGAGATTTATGACCTCACAAATGGTGTTTGCAGGCGAACAGAAAATATTTGGTCATGCCGCCAAACCCATCGGCCGACTCTTCTGGACCGTTTCACGCAGTTACAACGGCCAGACGGCAAGTCAGGAAAGGGCACACACACACAAAAAAAAGGCGCCTGTCACTTTTCTTTTTGGACACACACACAACAATTTATTTTATTATTATTTTTTTATTTTATTTTATATTTTTGTAGGTAAATGGATGTCTGATGAGAGGAGGCCAAAATGTAACACAACTCAGCGGGGCCATGTGTCATGGTGTGTTGCCAGAGGTGGGCATGTCAGCTGGAAGAAGGACACACACACACACACACACAATGTGCAGTCGTGAGTGGGCACCAACTGGAGCGAGCCGTTGCAAGCGGGAAAAGGTGTGAGCAGGAAAAGTGTAGTGTGTGTGTGGGGTGGGTGGGGGGGGGGGGGGGTATGGGGGGGTGAGTGTGAATGTGTGTTGTGTATTTGTGGAGTTTTTGCAGTTGTGACAGCTGGGATGAAGGAGTGGAGGCGGCGTGTGTGTGATGGGAGGAGGTGCCAACAGAGCAAGTGTCTCTTTATTTTCACATAGCACGTGTGTGTGTGTGTGTGTGTGTGGCTATACTGTATGTTACGCCATGTACATCTGTGTTTATCATCTCTTTAGGTTCTGCTCTGTGCTTGTTTGATGCGAGCACCAATATGGAGCAAGGGCTATATAGCGTATACAGCATGCTAATGATTCTGCTGTTTACATGACACGTCCACCTCATCCATACACCAAAACAGCCCTTAGTCAGCCATCTTTTTCTTCTTTTTTGACAGGAAAATATGCTCAAAATGACAAGAATCCAACTATGTCCACTAGTTGTGGGGGGAAAATCCCTGCTTCATTCGTTCACTGTATTTTAAAAATGTATTAATTAATAACTCTAAAGGCTGCACAGTGGTTGAGTGGTTAGCGGACAGAACTCACATCTAGGAGACCCGTGCATGCATGGGTTTTCTCCGGGTACTCCGGTTTCCTCCCACATTCCAAAAACATGCTAGGTTAATTAGCGACTCCAAATTGTCCATAGGTATGAATGTGAGTGTGAATGGTTGTTTGTCTATATGTGCCCTGTGATTGGCTGGCCACCAGTCCAGGGTGTACCCCGCCTCTCGCCCGAAGACAGCTGGGATAGGCTCCAGCAGCCCCCGCAACCCTTGTGAGGATATGTGGTAGAAAATTAATGAATGTCTTATTATGTCTTATTGTGTCTTATTATGTCTTCTTGTGTCTTCTTGTGTCTTCTTGTGTCTTCTTGTGTCTTATTATGTTTTATTATGTCTTCTTGTGTCTTAGTATGTCTTATGTCTTATTGTGTCTTATTGTGTCTTCGTATGTCTTATGTCTTATTGTGTCTTAGTTTGTCTTATTATGTCTTATTATGTCTTAATATGTCTTATTATGTCTTATAATGTCCTATTATGTCTTGTGTCTCATTGTGTCTTATTGTGTCTTATTGTGTCTTATTGTGTCGTATTATGTCTGCTCCACTGGGGAGTAGGAACATAAAGTCGACTATGGGGTGTCATTTTACGTCAAGTTTTTATTGCAGGTATGAATGATCTCACAACAAGCATGTCTTATTATGTCTTATGTCTTATTGTGTCTTATTATGTCTTATTATGCCTTATTGTGGCTTATTGTGTCTTATTATGTCTTATTGTGTCTTATGTCTTATTGTGTCTTATTATGTCTGATTATGTCCGATTATGTCTGATTATGTCTTATTATGCTTTATTGTGTCCTATTGTGTCTTATTGTGTCTTATTGTCTCTTATTATGTCTTATTATGTCTTATTATGTCTGCTCCAGAATATGGGGTGATATGATATGGGGTGTCATTTTATGTCTCGAGGGGTCTAGTAATAATTAAAAAAAACATATTTAGAAGATGGTTTTCAGTGATAAAAAAATGATAAAGAAGCTGGGATAGGCTCCAGCTTAGTCAGGATTAAAGGCCACAGAAAAAGGATGGATGGATGGATGGATTTGGTCGTTCAGCAACTTAATTGGCACCTGACTATTCCACGTTCACACACCGTGGAGGATGCCCAGTGGGGTACGCTGTGGTCGATGTAAGTCAGTACAGTAGTAGTAGAAGTGAAGTACTTTTTAGAGTACACTATATGGAATATTTAAAAAGAGTACCCGCTAGTGTATGTGTTGTACGCTTGGCGGGTAGGTGAGGTCACTCCGTCGTCGCTGCGGTAACGAGCCATCCAGGCGGGCCGGCACTGATGAGGTCATCGCGGCGGCTGGTTTAAGGCGGTGACAACTGGCGCTGGAGGCCGCTGCCAGCGCTAACCCCGTGGTGGTGGTGGTGGGGGGGTACAGCAGACGGGGCGGGGTCACTTGTGTCCAGTCTAACGCTTTTGCAGCCTTCGCCGCTTCTTCTCCGCTGTTGGTTTTTCATTAGCCGGGTGCTGGTGGGACGTCTGCCAGAACGTCAGCGTGAAGCCGCAGTTGTCGCCAGGCTTTTCCGGGGACGGGGAGGGGGGGGGGGGGGGGTGGTTGCTGAAGAAGAAGAGATATCAGATTACGACGCAAACACGCTCAAGAACTCAATTATGCAACACTTTGATGATAAGTTGCGACAGCTTTAGGATTAGGCTGCAGACAGATGCCATGTGACCACTTTGTGTCTCCTTCAGCGCAGATGAAAGATGGACGAGTAGTGAAGGTCCTGAGAAGGTCAGACATTGAAGGTATCATGTTATCATCATCATCATCTTGTTACCCCTACCAACAGAATGGTCTCATCCAGAAATGTCTCCATGACCATGACTCACATGCTGTGGCAGTCATGTTTCCAATGCATACTTTTTGCTCACCATCATGGCGGCCAAAAGCGGCGCAGGGCATTTATGTGCTGAATCATGCTTCAAAGTCAACACAGTGAAAAAAACTTGACCAGAACCAACCAACGGAATCATGGAAAACACTTGCAGTTCATGCAAGACGCGGTTTTATGGACAGTTCTTCCATCAAATAGGCACGGAAAGTTGTGTGCGGCAGTGAAATGCGTCCAAGCGGTTAGGCTGACTTATGTTCATGTTTGTCAAACCCCTGGCCACCCGTAGCTCTGCCACCTTACAGCGTACATTATTGTGTATGTTATTATGTGGTCAATATTGGGTAATACGTAGTATTGGGTAGTAGTATTATTGGTAATACTGTGTAAAGGTGATAATAGGGGTGTTTGTACACATTACCAAACAGTATTTCTTCTTGGAAATGGACATAAAGTTACACAAAAGCTCAAAGCAACAAATGATTGATTATGATTATGACTGGGATTATGATTATGATTGATTATGACTATGACTATGACTATGACTATGATTATGATTATGATTGTGACTATGATCATGACTATGATCATGGTTATGATTATGATTATGACTGATTATGACTATGACTATGATCATGGTTACAATTACGACTATGATTGTGATTATGATTATTATTATGACTATGATAATGGTTATGACTATGATCATGGTTACAATTATGACCATTATTATGATTATGATTATGGTTATGGTTATGATTATGATTAGGACTAGGACTAGGATTATGACTATGATCATGTTTATGACTCTGATTATGACTCTGATTATGACTATGACTATGATTATGGTTACAATTACGACTATGATTATGATTGTGATTATGATTATATTGATGATTACTATTATATGGGTCATAATAGTTATTTACAAATTAAGAATATATATTTTTTGAAATTAAAATAATTATATTTAATAACACAAAATTATTTTAATGATTAATAATAGATTATTGTATAAAAGTAATATCAGTATAATAATATATTATTATTGTAACTAAGACAAGTGATACAAACATGTTGATTGCTATTGTGATTTTTATAAAAATATTAACTGTATTATTATTAATAATATTTTTAACTTATGATTAACTTAATCTCACACAATTTGTAAAATTCAAAATTAAAAATGTAAAAATATTGACTATTATGATTGTTATGTTCTTCTTTGATTAATTGTATTAAATAACTAAAATATTTGAATGAAGTAATGAATCACACAGAATCTCATGATAAAATAAATAATTGATTATCATTATTATAACGTAATTGTTGTTGTGTTTTAAAATTAATATATCATTATATATGATACATATAATAAAGTGTGCTGGTGGATTGCACGGTTTAGCCATGTGAGTATTTGTTGTTGAAGCTGTTGACTGAAAATGAAAAAGTCCACCCGAGTGCGTGTGACCACCTGCACCGCCACGTCTTCAGCGTTTGTTTTCCATCACACGGACAGAAACATGGACACGCTTTTATCCTCCTGCACAACATCCACGCATGTTCATGACTTCCTCACCTTCTCCTTTTCCATTCCCTCCACACTTCCTTTCCTTAAAGCTCGGCCAAAGGAACACAAGTCTGGAAGTCCCCCGTCTCCTCCTCGCCGGCCTCCAATGGCGTCCCGCGCTTTTGTGTCTCATTTGGAACGCAGACTAAACCCAGAAGCCCGACCTTGGGTTCCCTCCAGCGCCTGAAACCCAAGATCGATTTCATGTAAATGCATGAACACGTCAGAGAAATACGTGCGGACGTATCTGGCGTGGAATCAAACATGGTGGTGAAAACCAAGATAGAGATAAAAGCCCAAGGAGGTGAGCGTGGAGCCTGGAACCAATCATCTCAAACAAATGCCTGAGGATGAACACACACACACACACACACACAAAAGCATCCTTCCTTCCTGGAAGGCACGGTAAGGACAGGAAGGGCCACCCGCTGGGGGGGTGCGGGTCACCGCGCTACTTCCTGTACGGGTCAGAGAGGATCGTGGGATAAGTACATCCGGGTCGCCACCTGTCTGTGATTGTATCGCTTTGCCATGGCAGCCGGGTTATGGGAAACAGGGGTGCGGCCCCCCCAACCCCGGTGTGCCCCCACCCAGCCAAAAGTGGGCACACTCATCAGGTCAGCTGATGTGTGTGTTTACATATCCAGACCATGCCTTGATGCAGAACCTTGTAACGGCTTCGGGAGGGTGTGGGGGGGCCACTAAATAAACCTCAGATGTGCATCAGAATGTTCGACCCCACCACACTGACAGGGTGTGGGGGGGGGTGTAATGGAAGAGACCAGAGAGGAAAAGTTGTCAGGGGAGCTTAGCAGATGTTCCATTAAAAGAAAAAGATGGGAAATGGTTTCATGATGCATCCCCAGGTCAAAAGTCCAGGAATGACTCCAAAGTGTCTTTAACGCCTCAACAAAGAGCATCCAAAGTGCGGGTCAGGGGCTACTTTGGGCCCACGGCCCGTGGCACGTTCTAAAAATATCATTTAACAAAAAAAAACAAAAGTAGCTAAAATTTTTAAATCAAATTAAATTTGCCAAAAATCTATA
The DNA here is from genome assembly GCF_030265055.1 of Doryrhamphus excisus. Classification (NCBI taxonomy): domain Eukaryota; kingdom Metazoa; phylum Chordata; class Actinopteri; order Syngnathiformes; family Syngnathidae; genus Doryrhamphus; species Doryrhamphus excisus. The sequence goes on along the minus strand of NC_080480.1, from coordinate 5,398,085 downwards.
ATTTCATATCACGATGAAGCATGAAGTTGAAATATTAAAGAAAAAAGTCATAAAAAACACAATTTGAGAAACAGCATAATAAATGTGGTACTTTTGTAAAATTAGAGTGTGGAGAAATTATATAAATATTATTAAAATAAAGTGAAAATATTGGTATATTATGTCACACGATTGTTCAAAGAAATTCAATAATAATCAAAATAATTTTTACATTAATAAACCTATCATATTATGCGGAAAAATGTCATTTCCATAGCATAGAGTTGAAATATTTTTGTTTAAAAAGTAATTTTTTGAAAGTCAAAATATTAGGGGATTATGTGAAGTCACACTCTAATACAAAATAAATCAGAAAAATACAAAATATATATACTACTAATATATACCTGCATACCAAATATGAAAAGAAAAAAATGAGGCACAATTTTACAAGAATAATCTCATAACGTTACGAGGAAAAATTATGTCATTTTAGTAGCAAACACGATATAAGAAACAAACAATACAAACACTTATATAAATACTATTGAAATAAAGTGAAAATATTGATATATTATGTCACATGAATGTAAAAAGAAATAAAATAATAATCAAATTCAAATTTTTCAGTAATAAACGTATCATATTATGAGGAAAAATTTCCATAGCAAAGAGTTGAAATATTTTTATTTAAATATTTTTTTAAAAGTCATAATATTATGAGCAACACACAAAACATTGGGTGGGTAAAATTAGGAATAAAGTCAGAATATTATGAGATTAATGTCACACTCTTATACAAAAAAATTTAGAAAAATACTAAATATATATACTACTAATATATACCTGCATAACAAATATGAAAAGAAAAAATGAGGCACAATTTTACGAGAACAATCTCATATTGTTATGAGGAAAAATTATGTCATTTTAGTAGCAAACACGATATAGGAAACAAACAATACAAAAATATATATAAATATTGTTAAAATGTTGTTAAAATATTGTTAATGTTAAAAGAAATTCAATAATAATCAAAATCAGTTTTACAGTAATAAACGTATCATATTATGAGGAAAATCTTCCATAGCATAGAGTTGAAATATTTTTATTTAAATATATTTTTTAAAAGTCATAATATTATGAGGAACACACAAAACTGTCATTGAGCGGGTAAAATTATGAGATTATTGGAATAAAGTCAGAATATTATGGGATTAAAGTCACACTCTTATACAAAAAAAATCAGAAAAATACTAAATATATATACTACTAATATATACCTGCATAACAAATATGAAAAGAAAAAATTAGGCACAATTTTACTAGAATAATCTCATAAATTTATGTCATTTTAGTCGCAAACACAATATAAGAAACAAACAATACAAATTTTTTGGGTAAAATTGGGTTGTGTATGAGTTTTTTATTCAGGCAGTCTGGAGTGTCCCACTGATCCTAAAACCAACTTACAAAACCGCAAACAGCACCTAACCCCCCCCATGTTCTGTTTTTGCCATCATGGTTTAAAGAGTCTTAAAGCTGCAGCGACCGCCAGCCGTGCAGACGTGTGACTATACGTGACGAGGACGACGAGGACCAGCAGACTAGAAAAGACGTGTTTCCATGACCACGCTGACACCACAGGACTCATTTGGAGGATCCAGTTTTTATGAAGTGGACCCAGTGACTGACAGCGTCGGCTCGGGTGCGAGGCGGACACACAAAGTGCTCTTTGAGTGCGGTGGGGCGCTTCGCCAGGCGCTTTTCCACACCTTTAGTGAGGGTACAAGTCTGCACTCTTACACGCTAGCTTTAGCAAACCAACGACTAGCCATTTTTTATTAGTTATTGTTTGGTTGGTTTTGAAAAAAAAAAATCACAATATTATGAGAAACAAACAAATATAATAAATAAAGATGTAATTTTTGGAGAATTATGTAGCGGGAAAAATTTGCATGTTACAGGAATGAAGACATAATTACGCAAAGAAAACTGAAAGTATTGAAATTTATTGTATTTTATGATATTAAGTACAAATATTAAACCAAAACTTACCAAAATAAACTTTTCTTATTAGTAACATGGAGTTGAAATATTAAAGAAAAATATAATTTTTAAAAAAACACAAAGCAAAATGAATTTGTCCTCACTGAAAGTTATAATATTCTTATGGGAAGAAAGTCATAATAAAAGTCATAATAAAGACAAATATTAAAGAAAACAGTCCTAAAAAAACATAATGTGAGAACCAAATACAACATAATAAATGTATAAAGTCATAATAAATAAAAAAAATTAATCATAAAAATTAAAGTCATAATAAAGTCAAATACTAAAGAAAAAAGTCCTAAAAAATATAATGTGAGAAACAAATACGCCATAATAAATGTATAAAGTTATAATAAATAAATAAAATAAATCATAATAAATAAAGTCATAATAAATAAAGTCATAATAAAGTCAAATATGAAAGAAAAAAGTCCTAAAAAACCTAATGTGAGAAACAAATACACCATAATAAATGTATAAAGTCATAATAAAAAAATAAAATAAATCATAATAAATAAAGTCACAATAAATAAAGTCATAATAAAGTCAAATATGAAAGAAAAAAGTCCTAAAAAACATAATGTGAGAAACAAATACACCATAATAAATGTATAAAGTCATAATAAATAAATAAAATAAATCATAATAAATAAAGTCACAATAAATAAAGTCATAATAAAGTCAAATATGAAAGAAAAAAGTCCTAAAAATACATAATGTGAGAAACAAATACACCATAATAAATGTATAAAATCATTACAAATAAATTAAATAAATCATAATAAATAAAGTCATAATAAAGTCAAATATTAAAGAAAAAAGTCCTAAAAAAACATAATGTCAGAAACAAATACACCACACTAAAACATTGAAATATTTGGAAAATACAAACAAAAACAGCAGAAATGCTGTCAAAATATATTCAAATATATAACCATCAATAGCAAAAGGTAGTATTACTATAGAATTACTATAGTATATACAAAAAAAGTTGCTATTTTCCCAGATTTATTGTGTAATATTATGAGGACAATAATATCATTTTAGTTGCAAGGAGTTGACATATTTTTAAAAAATTGATCAAAAAGAGCAAAAATTGAATCTGATATTAATAGTATAACATATCTACTGTACGTGTGTTGCCTCCTGGCGTGTTAAGAAGTAGGTTGTGTCTTCCTGCTCCGAGTGCTGAAGCCAACTCCAGTGTGTAAATATGGAGCCAAAGCATGGAGCAGATTGCAAAGGTCCAGAAAGACAGCCTGGGTTATCCGAGTTGCAATCTTAAAACTTAAGACTGGGACAGATTCCCAGTGCCCATGTGGCAGCGTGCGGATAAAGAGCAGTTGCCGTGGTGATACATCCGCGCACAACCGCCAACAACACCTGCAAGCTAGCATTCACAGAAACACACACACACTTGGAAGGCAGCGCAGAGCGAGGTTAGTGTTGATGATGTCAGTCAAGGAGTTGATAGAATACTTTGGCTCCTGAAGGGGACGTTTATTGATTGTCGGTAGAAACCAGGTGTGCCCACGGTGAATTTTACTCGGACGATGAAGGTCTTCTGCAATTTGGAGGCACCACGATAACCTGAAGACATGGAAAGGTTTATATCAGATGTTTCCAAAGTTCTTTATTGGCTGCAGGCACATTCTAAATAGTGGATATTATTTCAAGAAACCTAAAAACAGCAAAAACAAGGGAAAATCTTTAGCAATTGTACAAGAATAAAGTCAAAATATTAAGAAAACAAGACTACTATTGTAATAATATCTAACAAGAATAATATTGTAATATTATGGGGGAAAATAGTGCAATTTCCGTCGACAATAGAAATAAGAGAAATAATTTAATAAGTCTTTATATTTTTGAGAAAGAAATAAAGTTGAGTGTGAATAAAGTTAAAATATTAAAACAATAAATTCATAACGTTACCAAAAACTGGATTTACAAGTTGAAATAGTTAGAAAAGAACTGCTTTTTATTATTTTGCAGAAAATTAAGTGAAATTATTAAGAAAATAATATCTAATGAGAATAATATTGTAATATTATGGGAAACAATCGTGCCATTTTAATTGAAAATACAAAAAAAGAAAGAAGTAATTTTTTTCTTAAGTCTTAATATTATGAGAAATAAATAAAAATTGTAATTTCTGGAAAATATGGTTCCGAACAAAGTTATAATATGTGAATAAAGTTAAAATATTATGAGAATAAAGTCATAACGTTGAAATAGCTGTAAACGGTAACAGAAAAGAACTGCTGTTTATTATTAAGTCAAAATATTAAGAAAAAAAATTATAGCAGAATGCTGTATACACTTGAAAATCCAAAAAAAAAATTACAGATTAAGATTACTTCAGAAAAAAGGTGAAATATTTGGGAGAAAAAATGTAGTAGAAATGAAAAAAAAAAACAGCTTTAATTTTATAAGAAAAAAGCCAAATTATAAAAAAAAGTCACATTCTCATGTGGAAAAAAGGTGTAATTTTATGAGAAAAAAGATGCACTATTATGAAGAAAAATTGTGTCATTTTAGTGTCATTTTTGGAACACAAAGTTGGGGAGAAATATTACTATATAGTGTAATATTATAGGTAATCCTAATCTAAAAAAAAAAATCAAAAATCCATCCATCCATCCAAAGTTGAAATATATGAAAAATAAAGTCATAATGGCAATAAAGTCATAATGTTACCAAAAACAGGATTTACAAGTTGAAATAATTGTAAACAATAATAGAAAAGAACTGCTGTTTATTATTTTGCAAAAAATAAAGTCAAAATATTAAGAAAATAATATGTAACGAAAATAAATTGTGGATATTATTTCAAGAAAACTAAAAAACAGCAAACAGCAAAAAAATGGGAAAATATGTAGTAATTGTACAAGAATAAAGTCAAAATATTAAGAAAACAGGAATACTGTTGTAATAATATCACAAAAAAATCACAATTATAGGAGAATGCTGTTTAGACTTGAAAATACAAAAAAAAATTACAGATTAAGATTACTTAATCTTTTTTTACTTATTATTAGTTATTAATAATTACTTACTACTTATTATTAGAAAAAAGGTGAAATATTTGGGAGAAAAAATGTAGTAAAAATGTAGTAAAAATGAAAAAAAAACAGCTTTAATTTTATAAGAAAAAAGTCAAATTATTAAGAAAAAAGTCAAATTATTGAGAAAAAAGTCACATTCTCATGTGAAAAAAATGTGTAATTTTATGAGAAAAAAGGTGCACTATTATGAAGAAAATTTTTGTGTCATTTTTGGAACACGAAGTTGGGGAGAAATATTACTATATAGTGTAATATTATGGGTAATAAAGTCAAAATCCATCCATTCATCCAAAGTTGAAATATATGAAAAAAAAATGGGAGGGGGGAAAGGGGCAAAAAATCATCGCTATCTCTTTATGTAATAACGTTGTTGGATAATAATTGTTGGAGAGACCATGGCCTCCTCTGGGTCCAGCATCCAGAGGAGCTGGACCAAGCAAGCAGACTCTTTGAAGATGCCGGATGCGTAACGGAGAAGAGGAGGGGTGGGGGTGGGGTGGGGGGGTCTGGGACATAGATGAACGAAAATGAGTCTTCTTGAGCCACGTCCCTCGGCTCTTCCTATCCAAGCGAGTGTATCAGCTTTCCGTCAGGAATATCCCAAAAATAGGCAGGGGTATAACATGACTGTGTGAGGTTAGCACTCATATCACTCAGCTGAGGGTTGGAACATGGCCAAACCCAGTTGAGGGGTGTACACCGTGTGTGTGTGTGTGTGTCTTTTGGGGAGGGGGGTCGGACCAGAAACGCTCAAGCTGCAGTGCACAGATGTGGAGGCACTGATGGATGTATCACAGACAGATGTACACTGTGCTTAAGCATGTGCAGCTGTGTGTTTTGTGCATGTTGTGTGTGTGTGTGTGTATGTGTGTGTGTGTTGTCAGCTGTACACTATGTGTGTGTGTGTGTTAGTATCTCTGCCTACGCTTCGCACTTAGCTCAATAAAAATGTTGGCTCCTTGCTTCCTATAAGAAGCAACGTGAGTCATCTCATTATTTTATGGTTCTTCACTACATGTTTTTTTTTTTTGCTAGTTTGCAGACATTAAACACAAACAGATGACAAAGAAAGCTGCAAAAACGAAGCCAATCAACTAGAAAAAATACACAATTAATATGAAAAGTTAAGTACAGTCATATCTCATCACTTCACTCTATCATGTTATCACAAATATGTGAATAAATCACAACAACAACCTATTATTAGCCAATAAACACGCCTATTTTATGTATTTGTTTGCATAAATGTAACATTTTCACCCACACAAATGGTTAAATGATGTAAACTACAAATATAAGTCATCCAGGAGACACGTTCAAAAACATGATAATGTGTAGTACTCTCCACTGACCACTAGGTGTCAGTAAAGTAACATTGATAAGACAATAGCCACCACAGGAAGTACTGTTCTTAACAAGAAGTTTCTGTAGAAACAACAACAACAAACTCTAATGCTCTCTAATTGTGGGTGAGTCTTGTCAGGTGACCTCTTATGGGAGGTGACTATAGGGGTGTTATTTCATGGCAAGAGGGCTCTAATAATGTTTAAAATTGTATTAAGAAGGTCATGAACCAAAATAAAAGAGTTGTTGTTGATTTTTTTGAAGGAGGGTGGGTCATTTTATAAAATAAAATAAAATAAAATAAAATAAAATAAAATAAAATAAAATAAAATAAAATAAAATAAAATAAAATAAAATAAAATAAAATAAAATAAAATAAAATAAAATAAAATAAAATAAAATAAAATAAAATAAAATAAAATAAAATAAAATAAAATAAAGGTTTGGTTTAATTAATGTAATGTAATGTAATGTATTTGTATTGTATTTTATTGTATTTAGTTGAGTTGAGTTGCGTTTAGTTTAGTTTAGTTTAGTTTAGTTTAGTTTAGTTTAGTTTAGTTTAGTTTAGTTTAGTTTAGTTTAGTTTAGTTTAGTTTAGTTTAGTTTAGTTTAGTTTAGTTTAGTTTAGTTTAGTTTAGTTTAGCTTAGCTTAGCTTAGCTTAGCTTTGTTTCATTTCGTTTCGTTGAGTTGCGTTTAGCTTAGCTTAGCTTAGCTTAGCTTAGTTTAGTTTAGTTTAGTTGCGTTTAGCTTAGCTTAGCTTTGTTTCATTTCGTTGAGTTGAGTTGCGCTTAGCTTAGCTTTGTTTCATTTCGTTGAGTTGAGTTGAGATTTTATTTTATTTTATTTTATTTTATTTTATTTTATTTTATTTTATTTTATTTTATTTTATTTTATTTTATTTTATTTTATTTTATTTTATTTTATTTTATTTTATTTTATTTTATTTTATCCTCCCTCCTCTTCCTGTTCCTTGCTTCTCATCCACAGTAGAGTACTTCTAAAGTCATGTAGTGTACTGTAGTGTATTGCAGCGAGCAGCAGTGATAAGGTGGCCCACCTGTTGACAACCTGCATATGTACTTACACATTATTTTATAGGCTGTACTCTGTTTAAAAAAACTCATTTTCATTAAAAATACCAGTGTACATATGGACGTAGTCTTCTAATTGGAGTGCAAGTTTGATTGCAAGCAGACGCAGGTGACCGCGTGACGGAAGCATTCTTGCTACTCGCTACCCGACTCATATTTAAAAAAAGCCCCCCCAGTCTGTAACGATGCTTAACGGCGTACATGTTTTACAGCTGGATACAGAAAAAAAAAAGAATAGTTTTTTTTCGGTGTTTGGCACCCAGACAGGAAGCACAGCACATTTTACAGGGCAGGGGCACCCAAAAGTAACGAGCTAGAACCCGGGTTGAGGTATTTAATAAACAATTAGCGAGGATCGCACCGCCGTAGAGCCTCATAAACTTTACCAAGAGCCGACTACACCTGAGTCTCGTGTCTGCAGCCGCTACCTCACCGGACCGCAATGTCTGGCAGACGTTGGGTTCTTTTATCTCGGCTGGGTGACATGGAAGAGATGAGATGCATAAAATATGACTTGCTTATTAGTACCAGCAGCAGTTTGTGGAAGGAGTGGAAGGAGATGTGACAGTTTGAGGGCACAGCAAGGCCAAGAAAGAGAGAGATCTGAGACTCGAACCAAAGGCGCGCCCATATGTCTCCTTTCCATGCAGAACCTACACAAAAGGGTAAAATGTGTGATGACAAGCATGGAACTGGGAATAGGCAGATACCGCCACATCCTGTGTGGAAGTGGTACATGCATCCTCGTCCTGGCTGCTAACGCTACTAAGTCTAAGAGACGGAACGCCATTCAGTCCACTTTTACAAAGTTACCGTCAAATTGGGACGAATGTAAACATTTACTTCTTAGTCCATTCTTCAAAGGACTATTGCTAACATATGCTAGCCGCATGTTTTCTTCTTATATTAATATGTGTCATTCACACCCCTTAGCGTCTTTTTACACTATGAAAATATTCTCATTCGCCTCCGGTAATCGACATTCCTACTTCCCTGAATGCAGCACCTCCATCACATCACACGCTATTAGGCAGAGAAGGGAAAGAAGGATAAGGAAGAGGAGGAAGCAAAAGGAGAAGTAGGAGGAGGACAAGGAGGAAAAGAATGATAAGAAGGAAAAGAAAACAGAAAAGAAGCAGGAAAAGGAGAACAAACACTTTAGCCCTCAAGTACTTTAACAAATTAACACTTTATCACTCAAGTACTTTAAAAAGTAAACACTTTAGCACTCAGGTACTTTAATAAATAAACACTTAAGCTCTCAAGTACTTTAAAAAGTAAACATTTTAGCACCCAAGTACTTTAACAAAAACACTTTAGCACCCAAGTACTTGAACAAATAAAGACTTTAGCACCCAAGTACTTTAACAAATAAAGACTTTAGCACTTGAGTACTTTACCAAAAACACTTTAGCACCTGAGAACTTTAACAAATAAAGACTTTAGCACACAAGTACTCAAACAAATAAAGACTTTAGCACTCAAGTACTTTACCAAATGCACTTTAGCACCCGAATACTTAAACAAATAAAGACTTTAGCACCCAAGTACTTTAACAAATAAAGATTTTAGCACCCAAGTACTTTAACAAAAACACTTTGGCACCCAAGTACTTGAACAAATAAAGACTTTAGCACCCAAGTACTTTAACAAATAAAGACTTTAGCACTTGAGTACTTTACCAAAAACACTTTAGCACCCAAGTACTTGAACAAATAAACACTTTAGCACCCAAGTACTTTAACAAATAAACACTTTAGCACCCAAGTACTTTAACAAATAAACACGTTAGCACTCAAGTACTTTAACAAAAACACTTTAGCACCCGAGTACTTAAACAAATAAAGACTTTAACACCCAAGTACTTTAACAAATAAAGACTTTAGCACTCAAGTACTTTAACAACAACATTTTAGCACCCAAGTACTTTAACAAATAAAGACTTTAGCACTCAAGTACTTTACCAACAACACTTTACCACCCAAGTACTTTAACAAAGACACTTTAGCACCCAAGTACTTTAACAAAAACACTTTAGCACCCAAGTACTTTAACAAATAAAGATTTTATCACCCAAGTACTTTAACAAAAACACTTTAGCACCCAGGTACTTTAACAAATAAAGACTTTAGCACCCAAGTACTTAAACAAAAAAAGACTTTAGCACTCAAGTACTTTGACAAATAAAGACTTTAGCACCCAAGTACTTTATCAAAAAACACTTTAGCACCCAAGTACTTTAACAAACCATTTTAGCACCCAATTACTTGAACAAATAAAGACTTTAACATTCAAGTACTTTACCAAAACCACTTTAGCACCTGAGTACTTAAAGAAAAAAAGACTTTAGCACCCAAGTACTTAACAAAAAAAGATGTTATCACTCTTTACACGTGATGTATCCCCACGTATGACTATGTGAAGCCCACACTGCAGGCAGCGATCGATGAGTTGGCAAAAACAACGTGTGCAAGTGGTTACCCACAAAGCACCAGTACTGTCTGAGCCATCGGCCAACGTTACTTCAAATAATCCAATAAAGCAGAATGCAGACGCTGGGATTCAACCACAGCATTTTATTTTGGTGAATGCAGATAGTGGCGGCTTTCTCAAGGAGCACGTTGCGCTAATTGCAGCCGCTGCCATTATGTCCTTTAACTGTATTTAACCTCGTTAGCGGATGCTGAGCACCACATCCTTCAGGGGAGGATGTTGGGATCATTGAATTATTTTTCCTCTCACGAGGTGATAGTCTCGTTATCGGGTGTCCCAATGTAGAAAGACACCTTTGTGGTGCTCTTGTCCCGACCACCGTGAACAAGGCGGGGGCGTTCAAAGTTCAGCGGTGACGGAGTAGACGATATTTGTAGAATATTTCTAGATTGTTTATCGATAACACGACAAGATGTACGCCCAACTGGACGCTAATCGGGAAATGTACCAGGCACATTTTTTTGGACACATCTTCGACGTAAACCAAAACGTAGGCTAACTGGGGCGTACGCTAACTGAGGTTTTACTGTTTTTACAGCAAGGACCGCATAGAGAAGAAGTTTTCCACGTTTGAGTACACACTAAGAAGCTATATTTCAAGAAAAAATGCCTCTCGGCTTTGTCATATGATTAAAGAGCATATTTTTACTATTGAATACTTCTTTTTTTACCCATTTTCACTGTTGGTATCTTAAATTTTCCAAATATTTAAACTCTCTTCTAGTATTACTGTATTGCTTTGTAATACAATGACTTTATTCTCATCATATTTTGACTTTATAGCCATAATATTAGAACTTCCCCCCCAAGCTAAAAAAATACATATTATACATATATACATATGTATATATATACATATACATATGTATTTATATACATATTTATTCCTAATTTTGTTTCTTACTCCTAATATTACTCCTAATATAAAGAGAAAAATTATTTAATATTTCAACACTATGCTACTAATATTACATTATTTTCCCTCAAATTATTACCAGTTTATTATGATAAAATTTCAAATAATTTTCTCTATACTATTTGACTTTTTTATTTAAAAAATGTGTTTTTATTTTCTAACTTTTTTGTAATTTGCATATTATTCCCATAATATTTTGAAATAATTATCAAAATCTTTACAGCAACCAAATTTTCCCAAAATTACAATTTTATTCACTGCTTTGGTTGCAAGTCATAATATTACAGCTTCCAAAATATTTCAACTTTATGCTACTATTTTTCCTCATAATATTATTATAACATTATTATGAATCATAATACTTATTCTTGTTAGATTACAACTTTTTTCTTTTACTATTTTGACTTTATTTTTGTAAAATTGAGGCTGTTTTTTTCAATTTTTGCTGTTGTTTTTGTTTTTTATTTTTATTGCAGAGGCCAATAAAAAAAATCTTGGGCTGCTAATGGGCCCCGGGCCGCTCTTTGGACACCCCTGCTCTGACGGATACCGATCCTAGCTTCACTGGGATTCCATAATATCAAAGGAAAAGGAATATTTGTTGTCAAAATAAAAAGTTTTCCTAAGAACTGGTTGAAAGAGAGCCATCAGGGAAGGCCACCTGCTGTGCTCGCAGATTGATTGATTGATTGATTGATTGATTGATCAATTAGACCTTTGACCTCCACCACAAACTCAGCAGTTACATAGGAAATAATTAAAAACCAATCGGCTTCCGGATATCATTCAGTACTGGCTTTCCTTTTTAGGTGGAAGCGGACACACACAGGATGATGCCGATGATGATGATGATGATTATGTCACTCCCAAAGAGATGAGCACAGAGGCCACGAGGGCGGAAGTGTGGGTGATCTGCTCTGAGACCAGGACATGTGGTCAGGGTCAAGGGTCATTCCCACCCCCAACCCCCCACCTCCCTCATGTCTTCTCCCCTTTGCTCTGTTGCATGCAGGAAGTCCAAAACACACACACATGTCAAAACATTGTAGTGTAGCGTTCCACAGAACCCCCCCCCCCCCCCCCCCCCACCGCCCCCCCCGAAGCCCAGTGATGACCCGCTCCTGGAGCCCATAAACCACAGCCCACCCAGCGTGGAGGGGGAGGATATAGCACCATAAAAGTCAGACCACGTGCATTTTTATAAGACAATTTTTCATATGCAACATCGACTATTATCAGCTATACTATAAGGGGCAGGGAGGGGGGCGGGGGGGTCAGCAGTGACTGATGGAGGAAGCAAGATTCAAGTCAATGACCCATCTATCCATTCATTTTCTACCTAGATGGATGGAAGTCTAAAAGATATACATACAATATAATCATGTTATGAATTATTAGTATCAATATTTCCACCATTTTTTTTTACAGTGTGCCTTTTTGTCTCATTTTTGTCTCTAGTTTTATTTTTACAACCTGCACCACAAATGGCCCCACGGTCGCGCTTCAGGCCCCGCTATAATGTCATTCAAAAATGGCTGTGGTGTTTTTGTTTCCTTGCAAAATAACAACAACATGGCTGCACAGTGGAGGAGTGGTTAGGAGGGTTAGGAGACCCGAGTTCAATTTCACCCTTTGCCATCTCTGTGTGGAGTTTGCATGTTCTCCCGTGGATTTTCTCCAGGTACTCCGGTTTCCTCCCACATTCCAAAAACATGCTAGGTTAATTGGCGACTCCAAATTGTCCATAGGTATGAATGTGAGTGTGAATGGTTGTTTGTCTATATGTGCCCTGTGATTGGCTGGCCACCAGTCCAGGGTGTGTCCTGCCTCTCGCCCGAAGTCAACTGGGATTGGCTCCAGCACCCCTGTGACCCCTGTGAGGATAAACGGTAAAAAAAATAAATGAATGTTTCCAATTTAGTCTCATAATGCTTTAATTTAATTTAATTTAATTTAATTTAATTTAATTTAATTTAATTTAATTTAATTTAATTTAATTTAATTTAATTTAATTTAATTTAATTTAATTTAATTTAATTTAATTTAATTTTATTTTATTTTATTTTATTTTATTTTATTTTATTTTATTTTATTTTATTTTATTTTATTTTATTTTATTTTATTTTATTTTATTTTATTTTATTTTATTTTATTTTATTTTATTTTGTTTTATTTTATTTTATTTTATTTTGTTGTTTATTGCATTATTGCATTATTGCATTATTTTGCAAGGAAAGAAAAACACCACACCCATTTTTGAATGGATGGACTCTGAAGCTGAAATCGCAGGGGTGTCAAAACTTTTTCCAATAAACATCAAAGGATCCACATAGAGGTTTTTTATTTTATATATATATAAAATAACATTTACATATGTGCTGTATTTTTAGAGTCAAACTTTGTCGCCAATGGACCCAGTGCCACATTTTGGCCACCAAATCAGTAAACCCTAAGCCGTTTGTGGTGCAGATATGTGTTCCCTGTTGGAAACTCATGCAAATATCCCACCGGGTGAAAGAGGAAGTGATAAAGTAGTTTGCACATAGCCAAACATGGCCGCCGATGCTATGCCAGCTTTGTGTGCCGCTAACAAATGTCCTTTTAGCCTACAAAAGTCTTTATTAATGGCTTCTTTCAGACATGTTTTTTTATGCTTTACAAACAGAGTGCGGATTATCTATGGGGGGGGGTTGCTACTGATGGGCGATGATGAAATAACAGTGTGATGACTGTTTGCCCCCCCCAGATGCAGACCCTCAAGTAATGACTATAGAGGTCTGGTCATGAACTTGCGGCGTTGGACCGTTTCATGTGAGGGCAACTTGTCGGGGGCTTCTGGTCACGTGTTGGCTCCTCCGTCAGGCATTCATTCCATGGAGCAGATGTGAGTGAAGGCCAGATGTGTCGGGCACCTGTAGGGTGCTGTCAACACTGAAGAGAAAACAGGGGTTAGGCGAGGGGGGGCAGGACACTGGGGCTTCTCTACGCAAACACAGATGCACAGGGTCATGCACAGGCTGGCCATTATACACACACACACACACACATACACACACACACACACACCTGGGATGAATGATGGAGCCAGCAGCTGTCCGACGGAGCGTAAACGCTCGCTTGGATGGAACATGGCAGGGGTTGAACAACGGCCGTCTGACCTCCTGCTGCTCAATGCCGACGCTAATTTAGCTATCATCTTTAAAGTGAAGAATGGGATTATGATGAAATGGTGGGGAATAAAGTAAACGGGACACTATGACATCACACATACAGGAAGTCAAACACTCACATGTGGTGATCACGGCTGGTGAGGCGTTTACTTCTTCAGGTTTTTGTATGTTAAAAGTGGACCAAATATATTCATTTTGTGGCCTTTATATTAGGTTCATTCATTTATTCATTCATTTTCTACCGCTTTTCCTTATGAGGGTCGAGGGGGCTGCTGGAGCCTATCCCAGCTGTCTTAGGGCAAGAGGCGGGGTACACCCTGGACTGGTGGCCAGCCAATCACAGGGCACATATAGACAAACAACCATTCACACTCACATTCATACCTATGGACAATTTGGAGTCGCTAATTAACCTAGCATGTTTTTGGAATGTGGGAGGAAACCGGAATCCCAGGAGAAAAATGCATGGAATTGAACTCGGGTCTCTGAGCTGTGAGGCCTGCGTGCTAACCATTCCGTCGTCGTGCAGCCCGCTAATTTTCCTAATTTATTCATTTTCTAGTCTGGTGTACGTGGTTCCACAACCAGAATCCAAGAACTATTTCCTGTCCACAATCCCTGAAGTCACCTCACCAGGAAGGCTGGGATGGAGCCCACCATAACAAATATAAATATTTCCCTATAACAGATGAGGCTATGAATGTGTTTATCATTTTTATAGACAATAACAAGGTAAAATACTAATAAATATTTATAAATAGAATATTGTTTGAATAATAATAATATTGTGGAGCTTAAACCACACGGATAAACGGTCCATAACGGGACTTTATGGGCCTCTAACCCATCCCCACAAGGTAAACAGTCTCTACCGGAATTCCTCACCCGAAAGCTGACAACAAATAAATGAGCCAAGATACGTGTGAGGGCCGATTGTGCGTTCGCGGAGACGAGACGGCAGATCTGATTAGAGGTCGTCTCACAGCATAATTCAACGCAAAATTCTTGGCCCATTGTTTAGCGAACGAGAGCGGCCCATGACAACATTCCTCCTCCGTGCACTTTTCAAAATGCAGATGTCAAGATAGAACCCCCCCCCATACCCCCCCACGACCCATCCTCGCCTCCACTCTTGATCTCTCCTCGCTTTGATTTATTCATGTTCTGTGGTGGCCGGCCAGGGGAGGCACAATGGCGCCTTTCATGACGGAGGCTGTGTTCCCACTAGCAGTACCCTGGCCCGGAGTCCCCCGGAGCCCCTCATTGATACCACCCAGTCATGAGGACTGGTTCCGATGGTACACAGGAAGGAAGATCCTATCAGGGGACTCCATACCGTCTACATAACGTCTGCATGTCGGCTTGGAACTATGTTGTGTGTGTGGAACAAAAAGTTGGGTCACAATCGAGGAAAACGATACAGGACTTGATATTTAACATGAATATGAATCATAGAATTCTAAATCATGTGTCGAAATAAGTCAACCATTTTAATATTCAAAGGATGCAAATGGTTTTTTTTCATACCAATATTATAAATAATCCTTAATTTATCACGTTTTATTGGTTCCAAGTCAGATTCCTTATTTATAAATTGATTATTTTCATAGTTAGAGCATAAAAATGACCTTCTAAATATGCTTTGAAACATTGCAAATAGTTTTTTCATACCAATATTATAAATAATCCTTAATTTATCACGTTTTATTGGTTCCAAGTCAGATTCCTTATTTATAAATTGATTATTTTCATAGTTAGAGCATAAAAATGACCTTCTAAATATGCTTTTAAACATTGCAAACAGTTTTTTTCATACCAATATTATAAATAATCCCAAATGTTTGGCATTTTATTGGTTCCAAGTCAGATTCCTTATTTATAAATGGATTATTTTCATAGTTAGAGCATGAAAATTACCTTCTAAATATGCTTTTAAATATTGCAAATAGTTTTTTCATACCAATATTTTATATAATGCCTAATTGATGACATTTTATTGGTTCCAAGTCAGATTCCTTATTTATAAATTGATTATTTTCATGATTAGAGCATAAAAAGAGCCTTCTAAATGTGCTTTTAAACATTATTAGAAACCTCTAGGCTTGAAATAACACCCCTATAGTCACATTAACACTCCATATTAGGTATCATAAGTGATGTCATATTGATAAACAGATAAAAATAGATTAATATAACTCTAAATTATGTGTCAAAATAAGTCAACCATTTTAATATTCAAAGGATGCAAGTAGTTTTTCATACCAATATTATAAATAATCCCTAATTTATTGCGTTTTATTGGTTCAAAGTCAGAGTCCTTATTTATAAATGGATTATTTTCATAGTTAGAGCATGAAAATGACCTTCTAAATATGCTTATAAACATTGCAAATATTTTTTTTTTCATACCAATATTATAAATAATCACTCATTTATTGCGTTTTATTGGTTCCACGTTCGATTCCTTATGTATAAATGGATTATTTTCATAGTTAGAGCAAAAAGATGACCTTCTAAATATGCTTTTAAACATTGCAAATAGTTTTTTTCATACCAATATTATAAATAATCCCTAATTTATGGCATTTTATTGGTTCCAAGTCAGATTCCTCATTTATAAATGGATTATTTTCATGATTAGAGCATGAAAATATGCTTTTAAACATTATTAGAAACCTCGAGGCTTGAAATAACACCCCTATAGTCACCTTAACACTCCATATTAGGTATCATAAGTGATGTCATATTGATAAACAGATAAAAATAGCTGTGTATGTGTGTGTATGTGTGTGTGTGTGTGTGTTCTCGCCACTTTGCAAAGTGGAGACACACCTGCAAGGTGCACCTCAGGTGTGGGTGCTTGGCAATCAGGTGGAGCTGGAGCATAAAAGAGGCGGACACCAAGGCGTTTCCCCCCTCTCGCTTGCTGTCCAATCATTTCCCTGTGTGTCATGTGACCAAGCCCGCTGTTATTTGTGCTGTTTTTCCTTGTGTGCTCACCCATTTTGATTTCCAGTGGTGTGACTTTTGCGTGCCGGCGTGGTGCGTTTACTGTCACTCACTCGCTTAGTTGTGTTCACTTGCTTTACTGGTTTTGAGGGTTGATTTCCATTTTGTTCCCAGTTTTTGTGGGCCTCACTTTGGACTTCCTGTAGCCTACAGGCTAACCACTCCTCCATCGTGCAGCATAGACATATAAAAACCTTGGCCTTTTACTGTAAAATACACTTTTTCAGATTGTTAGAGCTCTCTAGACATGAAATAACACCCCTATATTCGCCTTTACTCTCCTATTACCCACCAGGGGCCACATATTGACAAATAATGAAAAGATGCAAGGGCCACTTTGATTTGATCTAAACCGTGACATGCTAAAAAGTTAATGAAGCTAATGAAGGCTAATGAAGGTGACTCCATGACACAGTGATACTTACAATAAAGCCCAATATCTGATTACATTGTTATGATCTGCCTGAAACAAGTGAGTGTTTTCTGTGGGCTTGAAGATGAAGATGAAGCAAAGGGTGTGGGAGGGAAATATGGAATGAGAAAAAAGGGCTCGGGGCTGCAGGGAATGAAGAAGAAGAAGGAGGAGTAAAAAGCGCAGGCAAATGAGGTGCGGAGGGGGTGTTCAGGGGTCATGTTGCCTCCCCACCGCCGGGTTTGCTCTCAGAGCTGCAGGGAGGGTAACTTGCGCAGAAAGAAGCCCTTTCTTTCCCCCCGCAGGCCCGTTTGCTAATGCAATTGAGGAGAAATGAGCGTAATTATGCTTGATATTGCAGACTGAGGAGGCAATGTGGCCGCCGGGACGGGCCACGCTGGCGTGGGAATTTGCTGACGGGAATAACTAATTCATCGGCTACTTTTCCATTTATTAGAGTACATTCTTGCATTTATGACATTACGGCTAATCGAATAAAGGGGTCCTGGAATGCCCCATCTTTCTCCAAATGTGATTCCGCTAATGCCTCCCCTTCTTGGGACTCGTGCAGGCCTGCCGTCTCCACCGTGGTCATCACACTGCACTCACACTAGAAATGAAGTCATTGACAAATATATATATATATATATATATATATATATATATATATATATATATATATAGTTTACATAGAGAGTTTCAGAACAGAAAATATGAAAAACAACAAGGAACTTGTTGCTAACGTTTGAGTCTCTATTATGTCTTATTTATGTCTTATATCCAGTACAGGCATGACCAAAGCGGGGCCTGTGGCTGTTTTTTTTTTAATTTTATTTTTTTTTTTACAAGGCAAGACACATTCAAAAACTCAAATTTAAATAAAAAAAAAAAAAAAAAATGTGATTACTAATTTTCATCGTATTATGAAAGTTGTCATCACATTTTACAAGAATAATGTTGTAATATTACAAGGAAATATAACATTTTAATATCATAATGTTATGTAAATAAAGTGGAACCTGTGGCTTTTTTTTCATAGGGCAAAGCACATTGAAAAACTCTAATTTAAATTAAGAAAAATTAAAATGTGATTACTAATTTTAATCAAGTCAAAATGTTTTAATTTTAATACCATAATGTTATGTAAATAAAGTGGGACCTGTGGCTGTTTTTTTTGTATTGTTTTGTGTTTTTTATAGGGCAAGACATATAAAGACCATCTCGGCCATAAGACTGTAAAATCTAAGATGACATCCAGATGAGGAAGTGATGACCTCGGAACACGCCTCAGCCTACACAGCGTCGACATCCTGTTTGAGAAAGCCGCCGTTTGAAAGCCATCCGCTCGACTTTCCCAGCGGCATCATCATCGATACGAAGGAGACCAAACGCTCGTTGGGGGAAGAGGCCGGAAAACGTTCTTGCTCACCGATGCTCAGAAACCAACCCAACAAAATCAAAGTTTCCTTGGGGAGGTCCTTCTCAACACACAGCACCTGTGGACGCATACAAACATGCATTATGGTTGGAGGATGCTAGTGTCCAAAGTACCGCCCACTCGCCATTTGTGGCCGGTGGCTCTTTTATTGGCCCACGGCACATTCTAAAAATAGTATTTAACAAAAAAAAAAATTGGAAAAACAACAGCAAAAATGGAACATAGGAATTTTACATGAATAAAGCCAAAATATCACAAGGAAAAAGTTGTAATATAATGTGAAAAAAATAATCTAATTTTAGCTGTATGAAGTTGAAATATTAAAGAAAAAATTGCTATTTGTAATAATATAGGAAACTAAATTAAGCTGGGGGAAATGTTACAAGAATAAAGTCAAAATATTATCGGAATAAAGTTGTAAATATGAGAAGAAAGTTTACTAGGAAAATGTTGAAAGGAAAGGGTTGAAAAAAAACACAGAAAAGAAAAAAAATAGCTGTCACTTTAATAGAATAAAGGAAAAAAGATGCATTCTAATGAGAAAAAAAATGCCTTTTTACCAGAATAAACTTGTAATATTATGAGGAAAATAATGTCAATTTAGTGAAGTTGAAATATTAAAGAAAAAAACACTCTTTGGAATATGACAAATAAAACAATGAATAAAGTCGTTGTTTCTGGGAAATGGTGGGGAAAAAAGCTACCGAAATAAAGTCAAAATACTGTGGAATAAAGGAAAAATGTAAGTATTCAGAAACATTTTAAAACTGCATAAAAATAGCTGTAACTTATATAATAAAGTGAAAATATTCAGAGTTTTTATTTTATTTTACCAGGAACATAAGAGAATAAACCTATAATATCATGAGGAAAATAACGTCAATTTAGTAGCATAAAGTTGAAATATTAAAGAAAAAACACTCTTTGGAATATGACAAATAAAACAATGAATAAAGTTGTTGTTTCTGGGAAATGAAGGTGGGGAAAAAGCTGCCGGAATAAAATCAAAATACTGTGGAATAAAGGAAAAATTTAAGTATTCAGAAACATTTTTAAACTGCAAAAAAAATGCTGTAACTTATAACAATAAAGTCAAAATATTCAGAGATTTTTAATTTTATTTTACCAAGAACATAAGAGAATCAACTTGGAATATTATGAGGAAAATAATGTCATTTTAGAAGCATAGAGTTGAAATATTAAAGCCAAATATATATATTTATTCTAGTTGTAAGAAGCAAAATATTATGAGGAAAATAATGTCAATTTAGTAACAGAGTTGAAATATTAAAGAAAAAACACTCTTTGGAATATGACAAATAAAACAATGAATAAAGTTGTTGTTTCTAAAAGCTACCGGAATAAAGTCAAAATACTGTGGAATAAAGGAAAAAACATTTTTAAACTGCATAAAAATTGCTGTAACTTATAATAATAAAGTCAAAATATTCCGAGATTTTTTCAATTTTTTTATTTTACCAAAAACATAAGATAATCAACTTGGAATATTATGAGGAAAATAATGTCATTTTAGAAGCATAGTGTTGAAATATTAAAGCCAATTATTTTTATTTATTCTAGCTATGGAAGCTAACTTTTATTATTTTTTTTTCGGAAATGAAGTCATAATATTCCAGGAATAAAGCTCAAATAATACATGAATAAAGTCACAATGCAAAATAAAGAAGAGCAGAGCTCAATTATAGTTATTATTTTTTTAAAGTATAATAAAAAAAATCAAGATACTACAGACAGAACCAAAAAAGCTAATAATGCATAAAAAGCTGTGATTTTTCCTTTTCCTATAACTTCTTCACACGTCATAACTGTGAAAAGTATAATGGCAAGAACCTCACATGATTTTAAATCAACAGTAGGTGAAATGAAAAACCTGTCTGGCACGCGTACATGGGACACGGTCTGTACTGCAAAGCTAAAACAGATGACAATTACATTCATATGGCATGCAAGTGTTGAAAATATGGCACTCCTAATAATCGTTAAGTTATAGTCATACGCATTAATAACTGCAACCAAAAAAAAAAAAATCAAAAAAACTTGTTGCTGGACATTGAAGGGGGGGTAAATACACTAGAGATTTGTGGTGCCATAAAAAGTTTTGTGACTTAAAAAAAGATTGTCAAGGTTGTGGGGATATATTATGTAGGCTGTTAATCAGTCATGAGGAGGAGAGGCAGCTCCCTCAGGAAGCAATTAGCCGTGGTGGACCAGTTGCTCATAAAACACTTGGGTTACAAGCTACCCACAACACAATCAGACCGCTGGTACTGTGTGTGTGTGTGTGTGTGTGTGTGTGTGGAGATGACTGGAACAGCAGGTCAGTGTGTGTGAGTAATATTTCATCTACAAATCCAATTGCTGTGAGCATCATGTGTGTAAAGCATCACTTTCAATATGCCTGGTATATAATACAGCATCAACCTGGTCACAAACTCATTTATAATCACCTTTTGATCAATTGATCAATTAATCAGGACAGCAAATGGTGTGCCGCACATCAATGTCAGTCAATTCAATTCCCTCAAAGTAGAATTTGTTGTTTCTAAATGGGATATTTTCCAAGTTATAGCATAGAAAACCTGTTTACAACCTTCTAAATACGTCTTTTGTCATTATTAGAGCCTTCTAGACATGAAATAACACCCCCATAGTTACTTTTACACGCCTATTACCCAATATAGCAAACATAATTCATAAAAAAACTACTTCCGACCTTCTAAATATGTTACTTAACATTATTAGAACCCTCTAAACATGAAATAACACCCCTATAGTCACCTTTACATTGATATTACCCAGTATACTACACAGAATAAGACAAATATGATGTTCTAAATATAGTTTTTAACATTATTAGAGCCTGTCAGACATGAAATAACACCCCTATAGTCACTTTTACACGCCTATTACTCAATATAGTAGACATAATAGAAATTAAAACTGCAAGCAGTGATGAGCGGGCTCGAGCACCCCGACGCGGTCGGGGGTACGCGCGGGTCGGGGGTACACGCGGGTCGGGGGCGCGCGCATGTTCGGACGGGCGCGCGGACGCACCATACGAAAAACCGCAACGATGGGATAAGCGGTAAGGGAGTTACGGCACTTGCAATTTTCCGCCCGGAGGGGGCGATGCCGGCGGCGAGGCTGGTGCGCGGTCACGTCCCGTCCGGCGCCCCGAACCGCCATAAAAAAATTCACGACGATCGGACCGTGCGGTAGGTACTTGCGGCGGATATACGTTTCCGCCTGTGGGTGGCGCTATACAGTCTATGCGTCCACACGGTAACGGACCGGAAGGGTACCCCGAACCACCAGAAAAAATTAGGTGCCGATCCGACCGTGCGGAAGGAAGTTACGGCAGATATACATTTCCACCAGTTGGTGGCGCTATAGCGTATGTACACACACTGTCATAGACCAAAGGGTACCCCGAACCACCAGAAAAAAATTCGGGCAGATCCGACCATGTGGGAGGAAGTTACGGCCGATATACATTTCCACCAGTTGGTGGCGCTCTAGAGTCTATGGACACGCAGATTCAAAGAGTGGAGGGTGACCCGACCGACCCAAAAAAATTTAGAGACGATCCGACCATGTGGAAGGAAGTTACGGCTATATACATTTCCACCAGTTGGTGGCGCTATAGAGTCTATGTATACACACAGTCATAGACCAGAGGGTACCCCGAACCACCAGAAAAAAATTCGGGCAGATCCGACCATGTGGGAGAAAGTTACGGCAGATCTAAATTTCCACCAGTTGGTGGTGCTATACAGTCTATGTACACACACAGTCATAGACCAGAGGGTACCCCAAACCACCAGAAAAAATTTGGGGCCGATGCGACCATGTGGAAGGAAGTTACAGCTGATATACATTTCCACCAGTTGGTGGCGCTATAGTGTATGTACACACACAGTCATAGACCAGAGGGTACCCCAAACCACCAGAAAAAAATTTGGGCAGATCGGACCAAGTGGGAGGAAGTGACGGCAGATATACATTTTCACTAGTTGGTGGCGCTATAGAGTCTATGTACACACCCAGTCATAGACTGGAGGGTATCCCAAACCACCAGAAAAAATTTGGGTCAGATCCGACCATGTGGAAGGAAGTTACAGCTGATATACATTGCCACCAATAGGTGGTGCTATACAGTCTATGTACACACAGTATAACAGACCAGAGATTGACCCAACACACCAAAAAAAATTTCAAGACAATCTGACCATGAATCAGGAAGTTATGGCAGATATACATTTCCACCAGTTGGTGGCGCTATAGAGTCCATATACACACACAGTCACAGACTGGAGGGTGATCGAACCCACCCAAAAAAATTAGGAGACGATCCGACCATGCGTGAGGAAGTTACAGCAGATATACATTTCCACCAGTTGGTGGCGCTGTGTTTTGAACATGGGTTCTGGAGCGTTAGGTGCGTCCTGTCATGATAGACTTCTCCACCGAAAATCATAGTGATACGTGCAACGGGTGGCGAGGGATAATGAATTGAAACTTCTAGGTGGCGCTAGTGTGTCAATTTAGATTGGTGTCACATGGGAGCACCACCAGGGCGCTCAGGCCTGGATTCTGACCTTACGTGTAAGATTTCAGCAGCCTGTGACCTTCTGCGGGCGAAATATGAGCCTTCGATGGTCAATGGCGAAGGCTGACCATTCGCCGTGGCCACGCCCACCACATGTGCTTTACACACATCACAGTCCATCAACTGACATCATCAGTCTGTCAGTCAAACTGTGTATTGACTTTGATGTACATTGCTTCAAGGCAAGGCCAGACACCAGGCAGGGCCAGATAAGGTAAAAGTTAAGGTTAAAGTAAAAGTTTGGTGGCGTGCCACGCCCACATCCTAAGTAGCAGCCCAAAATCCTTCGCAATTTAACGTGGGCCATCCGTCTAGTGTCCGTTGATGCTACAACGGACTCATTCGGTCAAACCCCCTAGGAGGAGTTCGTCGAGATACGACCCCTACATCCTCCCCCAAATGGCCGCCGCCACCTAAAATGGCCGACTTCCTGTTGGTTTTTGAACATGGGTTCTTGAGACTTTTTTGTGCGTCCTGTCACGAGTGATGTCTCCTCCGAAAATCATGCCCATACGTGCAACGGGAGGCGAGGGATAATTATTTTAAAACTTGTAGGTGGCGCTAGTGAGTCAATTTGGCTTGGTTTCAAATGGGGGCCCCACCAGGGCCCTCAGGCCTGGAATCTGCCCCCCCTTATGAGTTTTCAAGCACATGCGACCTTCTGCGGGCGAATGATGACCCTTTCTTTGTAAACGGCGAGGCCTGAGCATTCGCCGCCAGGCCACGCCCACCACGTGAGCTTTTCCTGCATCATGGTCCATCAACAGGCTTCACCAGGCTGTCAGGCAGTGACCTTGTGACCTCGGTGTTCATCTGATGAATCTCCTGCCAGAAAAGGCCTCATGTAGATGACACGCCTTTAGCCTGTCGCCAATAGGTGGCGCTGCGACGAAATCAGGAAGTGACCTTCGGGGACCTTCGGGGCGGGGCCATGATCACATGTACCAAGTATGATGAAGATCTGACCATGTGGAGGCAAGTTATTCACGTCTACAGTTACGCTCAGCGTGCAAGGCCCGGGCAGATGAAAAAGGGCAAAATTTGGGGGCGTGCCACGCCCACATCGTACGGAATATCCCAAAATCCTTCGCAATTTAACGTCGGCCAGCCGTCTAGTGTCCGTTGATGCAACAACGGACTCATTCGGTCAAACCCCCTAGGAGGAGTTCGTCGAGATACGACCCCAACTTCTGGCCCGAAAAAGGCCGGCGCCATCCAAAATGGCCGACTTCCTGTTCGTTTTACAATATGGGTTCTTGAGACTTTTTGGTCCGTCCTGTCACGGTAGACGTCTCCACAAAGTTTCGTGACGATAGGTGAAACTGGTGTCGGGGGCCAATTTTTTCAAAAATAAAAGGTGGCGCTAGAGAGTCAATTTTGGAACATTGTTTTCGGGACCCCCACCAGATCGAAATTTTCGGCAGACCTGACGCGCTTGCAAAATTTGGTGAGTTTTCGGGCATGTTCAGGCCCTCAAAAAGGCCGTCGAATCGGCAGAATAATAATAATAATAATAATAATAATAATAATAATAATAATAAACATTACGATTACAATAGGGCTTTCGCACTGGTCAGTGCTCGAGCCCTAATAAGACATAGAAAACCTGTTTCCGACCCTCTAAATATGTTACTTAACATTATTAGAGCCCTCTAGACATGAAATAACACCCCTATAGTCACCTTTACATTGCTATAACCCAATATAGTACACAAAATAACACAAATAAAACCAGTTTATGATGTTCTAAATATGTTTTTAACTTTATTAGAGCCTGCTATACATGAAATAACACCCCTATAGTCACCTTTATATTGCTATTACCCAATATAGTACACAGAATAAGACAAATAAAACCTGTTTATGATGTTATGATGTTTTATGATGCTTTTTTAACATTATTAGAGCTTGCTAGACATGAAATAACACCCCTATAGTCACTTTTGCACTCCTATTACCAAATATAGTAGACATATAAGAGTAAGCAAGGCAGAGAAAACATGTTTACAACCTTTTAATATGGTTTTAACATTATTAGAGCCTGCTAGACATGAAATAACAACCCTATAGTCACCTTTACACTCCTATTACCCAATATAGTAGGCATAATAAGAGAAAGCAAGGCATAGAAAACACGTTTACAACCTTTTAATATGTTTTTTTTAACATTATTAGAGCCTGCTAGACATGAAATAACACCCCTATAATCACCTTTACACTCCTATTACCAAATATAGTAGGCATAATAAAAGAAAGCAAGGCATAGAAAACATGTTTACAACCTTTTAGTGTGGTTTTTAACACTATTAGAGCCTGCTAAACATGACATAACAACCCTATTGTCACCTTTACACTCCTATTACCAAATATAGTAGGCATAATAAAAGAAAGCAAGGCATAGAAAACATGTTTACAACCTTTTAATATGGTTTTTAACATTATTAGAGCCTGCTAGACATGAAATAACAACCCTATAGTTACCTTTACATGCCTATTACCCTAAATATGAGATTTGGAATGTTAAGTATTACAAAAAAGAAGCGAAAGAAAAGCAAAAAGTCACTTGAGTAGTCAGGAAGGTGCGGTAGATGCTAATGCTATTCTGATGTCTTTTCCCCTGAATATTTGGGTGAAATTCTGAGTTGTCAAGTCATGCTTGCTAAAATGGTGCTAAAATCACTGTGGACAAGCTGACTTTCAAGTGAAATACCCCGAAATGGATTCATGATATTGCTTTTGACTAATGTGAAATCCTATAATCGAGCTGTTTTCTGTCAACGTCGTCGAAGAAAGTTGGCATGGCGCAAAAGACTTTTGGCAGAAATGGAGGATATTCACATTCACGCTAAAAAGTCTTCAGCCTTCAAGAGGCTCCAGCTTTAATTGAAAGCTTTCCTGTGGCTTGGCAGCACATTAGCCACATGCTAATGCTGGTGGACAACACACACACACAAATACTGATCACATCCATGTACAGCATGGAGGATTCCTTTGCATCCGTCCACAGTCTGTGATGCACTTTTATTTGGAGTTCTTGTCTCACTAAAAGTAAGTCAAGGAGTGTCCCCTCTGCAGCAGATTTCCACATACTGTGTGGTCCGGACCTCAAGGAGTCCAGAGAAGAACCTCACCCTTGGTCAACACCAGCGGAGAGAGGGAAGGATCTCGGTGGATTGGTTTTTCCCAGAGAATGACTCATTGCGAGGAGAGCGAATGAGAAAGGAAGGCAAAGGTTTCTGCTCTGTGAGGAGTCAAGGAGCCAATAAAAACCTTGATATGTCTTCGGGAGGCGGGATTATTTTGAACTTTATTACCAGAGGTTGTCGTCTACTTTTTTTTTTTTTTATTTTATATATTTTTTTTAAAGTGCAGATCATTTATGTGTGAAAATGTCGAAACATTCTAGAAATGTCTTGAAATCAAGGATTGAACCAGCAACCAGGAGGTTGGAATTCAACCAATCTACCAGGCGGGGTACAACCCGGGGTACACTGGATAAAGTAGCATAGTGGCTTAGCTATATCAGGGGTGTCCAAAGTGTGGCCCGCGAACATTCTAAAAATATAACATAATTTAACAAGAAAACAAACAAAGAAAAATACTAATAAAAATATGTAGTAAATTTCCAGATAATTTAACCAAAAAAATCAAGAAAAATAATTGAATTTTAGTAGAACAACGTTGAATTATTAAAAACTTTTTAAGTCATATTATGAGAAATAAAGCAAATAAAATTCTAATTTTGGGAAGATTATGTTAAATTATAATATAATTACATAATATATATAATATGTCTATAATACATAATATAATAAAGTCATAATGTATTAAAAAAAACTGCAAAATAAAAAAAAACAGCAGTAATTTTACCAGAATGAAGTCAAAACATTGAGGAAAAAAAGTCCCAACATTCCAAAAATAACCTTCTAAATACGTCTTTTGACATTATTAGAGTCTCCTAGACATGAAATAACACCCCTATAGTTACTTTTACACGCCTATTACCCAATATAGACGACATAAGACATAGTACACCTGTTTCTGACCTTCTAAATATGTTACTTAACATCATTAGAGCCCTCTAGACATGAAATAACACCCCTATAGTCACCTTTACACTCCTATTACCAAATATAGCAGGCATAATAAGAGAAAGCAAGACATAGAAAACATGTTTACAACCTTTTAATATGTTTTTTTTTTACATTAGAGCCTTCCAACATGAAATAACAACCCTATAGTTACTTTTACATTGCTATTAGCCAATATAGTACATAGAACATCCTGTAGCCGAGTAGTCAGGCCAGGGGAGGCGGTGGCCGTTTTAAATGGGATATTTTCCAAGTTAGAGCATAGAAAACTTGTTTCCGACCTTCTAATTATGTTAGTTAACATTATTAGAGCCCTCTAGACATGAAATAACACCCCTATAGTCACCTTTACACTCCTATTACCGAATATAGCAGGCATAATAAGAGAAAGCAAGGCACAGAAAACATGTTTACAACTTTTTAATATGGTTTTTAACATTAGAGCCTCCCAACATGAAATAGCAACCCTATAGTTACCTTTACATAGCTATTACTCAATATAGTATACAGAACATCCTCTGGGGAGGGAGTGTGAGGCGGTGGCCGTTTTTGCTGATTGTTCCAGAACATATTTGCTCACAATAGATCCAGCAAGTACAAAAAAGGGTACGGCGTTCAAGCACAGACATAAACCTTCCCATTTTTACAGAGAGGGTGAAATATCAGCACAGATGCAATAATTCCATCCATCAATATATGACCTCATAAGAAAAACACAGCAAAAGTGTTTTGATGTCCAAAGAAGAGAGAGAGCGACAGAGGCGTGTGCCGCAAAGGGGAAGACCGAAGGAGCGGTGCGGAAGCTGTGGGAAAAATCCAAGGAATTCTCAATCCACATGATGCTTTTTTTTTATTATTATCATTATTATTTTATGAATCGGGTCTAGGTCAGACCAACCCTTCCCACACCCCTCCATTCTGGCCTGGCCTACAATACATGTTGACATGCAAGCCGTTAGCCAGGCACCAGCACACTCCCAATATGCCACTTGAACGCAACACACATCTCTTTATTAATATGAACAATAACTCATATTTTTATAGGAGTCATCATTGCATCTGACATCTGATTTACCCTTTAAAGCGTCTAATTATGAACAATAACGGGGTTGAGTCTAAGGTAAAAGTACTTGTTTTCAGTGTATTTTCCATCATACTTAAATGTAGCAATTCATAACAGAGAGGCATGCTTGCTGTGGTGTTTGAGTTAATTACACAAAAAAATGTATGGGGATTAATTCAATTAATTAGCTACTAATAAAGATAATTTAAAGGGGAGCTCATTTTTGGACTCTTTGTATGAAATTGTGGTCTCCTATAGAGCAGCTACACACAATAACCTGAACATAAAACATTTTAGATCTTCCAGAATCTGCACCTATTCCTCAATTTGTGCTTCCTGCCAAAACGACCTAATTTATTCCACTCACGGCCCGCCTCCGTCTCTGCTGTGATTGGTCACAAACCCAATGTGCTTCCTACTAACTTCCTAACTGAGTAAAAAAGGTCCCCAAAATTGAAAGATTTAAGTCTCATCTTAAAACCTTTTTTTCCTCTGACTTTTAACTCTTTAAGAATTTTTTTTTATTTTAATTAGTTTTATTTTTTTATATACTTTTATAGCTTGGCTTCTTGTTTTTAATATTTTAATATCTATTACTATATGATTATATACTATGTTACTGGGTAACAAGAGTGTAAAGGTGACTATAGGGGTGTTATTTCATATCTAGAGGGCTCTAATCATGTCAGAATAGTATTTAGAATGTCATAGAGCAAAACTCTCCTAATGCTAACATGTGTTAGCATGTCTATATTATGTGTTATTTTCTCATATTATGTCTAATATATTGGGTAATAAGAGTGTAAAGGTGATTGGACTAACTATAACCATATAAGGAAGTCCGTCCCTCTGTGACATCACAAAGGAACAGTTTTATCCTGCCTTTTCAAACCGAGCGTTTTGAGCCATCCCAAACTTCTTTCAGGCCTCACTTCCAAATGCGTGAGCCTTATTATCTGATACTTTGGCATCATTTAACATGATAATGCAACATTATATCTACATTTATAGGTCGGAAAAGTAGGAAAAGAACAATAGGTTCCCTATAAGAACACAATTAGACTCACACAGTGCAATAATAACACCACGAGACGTTAACCAAGGTTCCACTTTATTTAATATATCATATTTAGTAGGTCATTTTTTATCTATATCACATTTAAAGAGCACATGTACTGTATGTTTGCTGAATGAAAGTCACTGAAATACTGAAAATGTAGACAGACCACATAATCAAGTGTAATATTTATGAAAGCATGTCGCGAAAACCTTGCTTTTTTATTTTTCTCTCCACTTGAATTGCCTGTAATTACCTTCCGTCTCGGGGAAATCAAACCTAGGGGTTTTTACAGTTGTAAGCACTTAAGGAAAATGATATTCTTGGCAGGAGACGGACCTTGTCTGGGGTTTTTTTACAATACACAAGAAAGTTTTAGTGTGAAAAAGTAATTAGTAAAAGCTTCGTTTTACAGTATGAAGAATAGAGTTGGACATTTACTAACGAGGTGGATGTAAAATGTGATTTACATGGCGGAGAAATGAGAAAAAGTGAAGGGTGTCGCCTGATTATAAAAAATAAAATGCAAACCTTCACTTTTGCATCTTATTTTGCATTCCAAAATGTCTGCAGTATGTGTGCAGAAAAGGGAGAGCGTCATCTACCTTTGCATAGACAAATAACGTACATTCGTCAATTTTTTTTTCTTGTGCGGACAGGTCGGTTTCGGATGCAAAGCGTGTCACGCCGAGCGATGCGTATCTGAGCTCACATTCTGCCGCGGTGGCTGACAAATAGGGAAATGACTGGTGCAGATATGACCGTTAGCTAGCTCACACTTCCCTGTTTGCCAGCAGTTCTGGTTGCTTGTTTGCATGTTTTCTTAATAAGCCATGTTATGTATGCATGATCATAAGAAAAATGTGAACAATATCATTATTTCCTGTAAATACCAAACATTAGAATTGGAGTTCAAATGTTGAGTGGTTTTGGCGTCTTTGTGTTGACTGACGTGACGTACTGACAGCTCTGGCGGCCATGAAAATTACAAATAAGACCAAAATTATTGTTGCAAAGTCATTTTTTAGCTTTTTTTTTTTTTTTTAGGAAACTTTGGCCTTTTGGCCTTTTTGTGTGTTGATTTTCTCGGCTTCACTTATTAAGACTTTTTAAAATGCATATTTAACATATTTTTGGCCTCCATTTAGCCATTTTTAGCATGAAAATGGCTAAATGAAGTAAAAGAAAGCTTTCAGAAGATGCATTCAAGGGCACTGTGATTATATGTTGTATTCTACACTGGTCACTAAGTGTCAGTATTGCTAAAATTATGAGACAATAGCCACTGCAGGAAGTACTGTCCGGAACAGGAAGCAAAAAAAAAAAAAAACAACAAAAAACTCTCCTAATGCTAACATGTGTTAGCATGTCTATATTATGTCTTATTTTCTCATATTATGTCTAATATATTGGGTAATAAGAGTGTAAAGGTGACTATAGGGGTGTTATTTCATGTCTAGAGGGCTCTAATCATGTCAGAATAGTATTTAGAATGTCATAGAGCGAAACTCTCCTAATGCTCACATCTGTTAGCATGTCTATATTATGTCTAATGTATTGGGTAACAAGAGTGTAAAGGTGACTATAAGGGTGCTATTTCATATCTAGAGGACTCTAATCATGTCAGAATAGTATTTAGAATATCATAGAGTGAAACGCTCCTAATGCTAACATGTGTTAGGATGTCGAAATTATGACTTATTTTCTCATATTATGTTTATTAGATTGGGTAATAAGAGTGTAAAGGTGACTATAGGGGTGTTATTTCACATCTAGAGGGCTCCAATCATGTCAGAATAGTATTTAGAAAGTCATAGAGCGAAACTCTTCTAATGCTAACATGTGTTAGCATGTCTATATTATGTCTTATTTTCTCATATTATGTCTAATATATTGGGTAATAAGAGTGTAAAGGTGACTATAGGGGTGTTATTTCATATCTAGAGGACTCTAATCATGTTAGAATAGTATTTAGAATGTCATAAAACGGTTATCTATGTTCTAACTACCAAACTATTCCATTTATAAATGAGAAAATTCGCTTATCTTTGGCCCAATTAACCACAATAAACGAGTTATTATGATATATGGATACCCTTGACCTCTATGACGACAAAGTATAGTGGCCTTTGACAAAATAATTAAGTCATTAATAATTTAAAAAATATTATTCTCAGTTATTCTAAACTCCTGTTTCCATGACAGTGAGCGGAATATGTCTCCCAAAATATTACAACTTCATACTCATAATATCACGATGCTATTCTCAAAAAAATTATTGTTAAATTACAACTTTTAATCGTAATATTTTGATTTTTTTCAGATTACTGCATATCAAAAAATATACATATGTACTGTTTTTTTGTAATTTTTTTAATTATATTTTTAGAATGTACCACAAGCCAATAAAAATGTACTCCGGGGCCGCACTTTGAACACCTTTTGTCTAAAGCCTAACTGATTAGTCGATGAATGGAAAAGTGTAACCGAAATAGGATATCTTTCTTTCTTTTTCTCAAGCTGCTGCGCCTCAGCTGATGTTTTCTAGCACCACGACCCCTCCCATAGCCGTTTCACTCCAACTTTATTTAGATTTCTGTTTGTTACATAAAACACAACACGCATCCTTTGTAGCGGGAAACCCAAATCAGTGTCCATAGCGTTCTCTCAACTTCTCAGCCTCTTAGCACTATACCCTTTTAAAACAAACCATAGAATAACCCCCCCTCCCACTCTACCCCCCACCCTCGCCTCATATATGGCACCCCCCCTTGCAGAGACTTCCCCGCAGATGTGAGAAAGGCGGCAAGTGAGCGTAACTCTTACATATGGAGAGCGTGACTCTCTCTCTTGCTCTCTCTGTGTTGTCAAGAGGTGAAGGGGGCGGAGCATCTTATGGCAAGAGGGTCTGTCAAGGATGACACAGCGGCAAAAGCCAAAACAACGTGCCCGCCGCCATGGCAACCACATCTGGCTTCATTTTGTCTGCCAAGGCCAGGACTTAGCATGAAGGGTAATTTCACGTGATCAGTAGATGAATGTAAACGCTGCTAATGGCTCACTTTTATAATCACTCTTATGACTTCCACGCACTCCGGAGTGAGAAAGTTCAATGATTTGACTCGTTCAGTTGAACAGTTGAGGAGTGGAGTACCTGGAATGACCCTCTGTGTGGATCATATGGAGTACAATGACAGATAAGAACGTCAATAATAACCCAGAGCACAGCATGACGCATGGAAGCCTTGTTTTCCTGCAGTGTGTGTGTGTGTCTCATATCCACCTCTTTCAACAATAATACATGTGAACACTGAGTTAGCAGAGTGGTTAGCATGCTGGCCACACAGTCTGGGTTTGATTCTTTGCATCTCTGTGTGGAGCACGTTCTGCCCGTGCATGCGTGGGTATTTTTTCCGGGTACTCCGGTTTCCTCCCACATTCCAAAAACATGCTAGGTTAATTGGCAACTCCAAATTGTCCATAGGTATGAATGTGAGTGTGAATGGTTGTTTGTCTATATGTGCCCTGTGATTGGCTGGCCACCAGTCCAGGGTGTACCCCGCCTCTCGCCCCGAAGACAACTGGGATAGGCTCCAGCACCCCCGTGACCCTTGTGAGGATAAGCGATAGAAGATGAATGAATGAATGTCACTTGAACCAGGCTGCACGGTGGACAAGTGGTTAGCACGCATGCCTCACAGCTAGGAGACCCGAGTTCAATTCCACTCTCGGCCATCTCTGGGTTTTCTCCGGGTACTCCGGTTTCCTCCCACATTCCAAAAACATGCTAGGTTAATTGGCGACTCCAAATTGTCCATAGGTATGAATGTGAGTGTGAATGGTTGTTTGTCTATATGTGCCCTGTGATTGGCTGGCCACTAGTCTAGGGTGTACCTCGCCTCTTGCCTGAAGACAGCTGGGATAGGCTCCAGCACACCCCGCTACCCTTGTGAGGATAAGCGGTAAAAAATAAATTAATGAAAGAATAATTAATAACTCATAACTTGGTGTCATTAGTGTTACTTGGGTGAGACACACAAGCACCAGACTTGATCACTACACCGGAACAACAGGTTTTTTTTATTGCAGGTATGAATGATCTCACAACAAGCATGTCTTATTATGTCTACGCTTTGGGCGGCATGGTGGAAAAGTGGTTAGCACGCAGACCTCACAGCTAGGAGACCAGGGTTCAATTCCACCCTCGGCCATCTCTGTGTAGAGTTTGCATGTTCTCCCCGTGCATGCGTGTTTTTTTTTTTTCCAGGTACTCCGGTTTCCTCCCACATTCCAAAAACATGCTAGGTTAATTAGCGACTCCAAATTGTCCATAGGTATGAATGTGAGTGTGAATGGTTGTTTGTCTATATGTGCCCTGTGATTGGCTGGCGACCAGTTCAAGGTGTACCCTGCCTCTTGCCCGAAGACAGCTGGGATAGGCTCCAGCACCCCCGCGACCATCGTGAGGAAAGGCGGTAGAAAATGAATGAATGAATGAATGTCTACGCCGCCAGCTCGAAGACAGCTGGGATAGGCTCCAGCATCCTAGTGGATGAATGGCTGGCTTTTTGCATTTTGAAGTTCTAACAGCGTAAAAAATGCATATTTTTGTAATTTACTAGTACATACTACTATGTACACAAAGTTTCGCAGTGTGGGGCGGGGCAGGGCAGGGCGGGGCGGGTTGGTGGGGGGGGGGGGGTAAACAGTGGTTTCTTTCAAATGCTGAATAAAACGACATTCGTTTTCAGCGGGGCACAGAAGGACCTCTTATCACCGTGGAGGATTTACAGCTCACACAGTGGGTGGTGGTGG
Source organism: Doryrhamphus excisus (assembly GCF_030265055.1). Lineage (NCBI taxonomy): Eukaryota > Metazoa > Chordata > Actinopteri > Syngnathiformes > Syngnathidae > Doryrhamphus > Doryrhamphus excisus. The sequence goes on along the minus strand of NC_080480.1, from coordinate 5,363,453 downwards.
TGTTGGGGGGGGGTTGGTCACAGAGTTGTGGGGGTGTGCGCCATGTGCGTCAAAACTCCAAGTGTGGACGTCAGTAAAGAGAACCATATTTTATGCAACCGATGCGTCTTCAAGCGCTTCCAAGTCCTTTCGCATCTTATTAGCATATGACTTTTATGATTATCAAAAGAAGGGGAAAATGTCATCCATATTCTGCCGCCTGTTCCCATCCAGGATGCACATGTCGAACAGAATGGGTTCTCTGCAGATGATTAGGCTGTCAAACGACTTTCAGACCCCCCCTCAATGTGACATGAAAGATTAATGCAAGTGTGGCTCTTGAAGCCAACAACACTAACTTCAATCACGGTGCCAACTTATATATATTTGTATATACATACGTGCCATGCTAGGGGAAGGGACGTGATTGGGGGGTCGGAGGGGGTGCAACCCTGCAGTCCGATATTCTGGGAACGGGCCCGAGCGGCGTTGTTGACCCACCTGCTCCCTTCTCTCTCTTCAGCTGGATCTAGTCAGATTTCAGCAGCTGCATCCCCTCACAAAGCGCCTCTTTGTAATCTTCCCCAAGGCGCACAAACACAACTGCAAGCAAGCAGCAGAGGAGGAGGAGGAGGAGGGAAGATGCGCACTGGAGACAGAAGAGGGGCGACCCGGGCGACAATCCCGTTATCACATTTATCTTTCATGAATCGGAATGGTGTCATCATATTTCAGATCACAATGCAAATAACTTACTGTATATATATATATATATATATATATTTCATTTCAGTTTTGTCATATACTCTCATATAAGTACTGTCATAGACAGAATATCAAAGTGGCAAAGTTGCGTACTTTCATTTCTCACTATGTGGCCCTCATTGTAAAAAGTGTAAGTGAAGTATGTGTGGGTGTGTATTCTGTCTGATTTATGTCTTATTTTCTCTTATTATGTCTACTATGTTGGGTAATAAAAGTCTTAAGGTGACTATAGGGGTGTTATTTCATGTCTACCAGGTTCTAATAATGTTAAAAAACATCAAGGCTTTGTCTTATTCTGTGTACTATATTGGGTAATAACAATATAAAGGTGACTATAGGGGTGTTATTTCATGTCTAGAGGGCTCTAATAATGTTAAGTAACATATTTAGAACATCATAAACAGGTTTTATTTGTCTTATTCTGTGTACTATATTGGGTAATAGCAATGTAAATGTGACTATAGGGGTGTTATTTCATGTCTACCAGGCTCTAATAATGTTAAAAACAGGTTTTATTTGTGTTATTGGGTTATTCTGTGTACTATATTGGGTAATAGCAATGTAAATGTGACTATAGGCGTGTTATTCCATGTCTAAGAGGCTCCAAAAATGTTGAAAACATATTTAGAACATCATAAACAGGTCTTATTTGTCCTGTTCTGTGTACTATATTTGGTAATAGCAATATAAAGGTTACTATAGGGATGTTATTTCATGTCTACCAGGCTCTAATGTTAAAAAATCATAAACAGTTTTCATTTGTCTTATTCTGTGTACTATATTGGGTAATAGCAATATAAAGGTGACTATAGGGGTGTTATATTGTGTCTAGCAGGCTCTAATAATGTTAAAAAAGCATATTTAGAACATCATAAACAGGTTTAATTTGTGTTATTTTGTGTACTATATTGGGTAATAGCAATATAAATGTGACTATAGGGGTGTTATTTCATGTCTAGAGGTCTCTAATAATGTTAAAAAAGTATATTTAGAACATCATAAATAGGTTTATTTTTCTTATTATGTGTACTATATTGGGTAATAGCAATGTAAAGGTGACTATAAGGGTGTTATTTCATGTCTACCAGGCTCTAATAACGTTAAAAAAACATATTTAGAACATCATAAACAGGTTTTGTCTTATTCTGTGTACTATATTGGGCAATAGCATTATAAAGGTGACTATAGGGGTGTTATTTCATGTCTAGAGGGCTCTAATAATGTTAACTAACATATTTAGAACATCACAAACAGGTTTTATTTGTCTTATTCTGTGTTCTGTATTGGGTAATAGCAATGTAATTGTGACTATAGGGGTGTTATTTCATGTCTAGAGGGCTCTAATAATGTTTAAAAAAGTATATTTAGAACATCATAAACAGGTTTATTTTTTTATTCTGTGTACTATATTGGGTAATAGTAATATAAAGGTGATTATAGGGGTGTTATTTCATGTCTGGAGGGCTCTAATAATGTTAAAAAAGCATATTTAGAACATCATAAACAGGTTTTATTTGTCCTGTTCTGTGTACTATATTGGGTAATGACAATGTAAAGGTGATTATAGGGTTGTTATTTCATGTCTAGAGGGCTCTTATAATGTTAAAAAGGCATATTTAGAACATCATAAACAGGTTTTATTTGTCTTACTCTGTGTACTATATTGGGTAATTGCAATGTAAAGGTGACTATAGGGGTGTTATTTAATGTCTACCAGGCTCTAATAATGTTAAAAAACCATAAACAGTTTTTATTTGTCTTATTCTGTGTACAATATTGGGTAATAGCAATGTAAAGGTGACTGTAGGGGTGTTATTTCATGTCTAGAGGGCTCTAATAATGTTAAGTAACATATTTAGAACATCATAAACAGGTTTTATTTATATTACTGTATTGGGTAATTGCAATGTAAAGGTGACTATAGGGGTGTTATTTAATGTCTACCAGGCTCTAATAATGTTAAAAAACCATAAACAGTTTTTATTTGTCTTATTCTGTGTACTATATTGGGTAATAGCAATGTAAAGGTGACTGTAGGGGTGTTATTTCATGTCTAGAGGGCTCTAATATTCTATTCTCCATACAGTAAATTCACTTATCACTTGTACATAATAAGCAGATGTTTTGTTATAACGTTATGCACTAGCAGGATTTCAGACTGCAAAATGTGCACCCGCCCACCCCCATCCCACACACCCCCGGCATCCCCAGCATTGTGTCCCTGCGGCCCAAACCCAGACTGAGTGGTGGCAGAGGAAAAATGGTTAGCCCATTAAGTGCAGCCAGAACAAGCGTCCTTTACAGCTGCCATAAATACACCTACCTGACTGCACGTGTTCACTTCTAATATGGAGGGGACCCGGACGGGGGGAGGGGGGGGGGGCGACCTCTTGGAAAATGTCATGTCGCTTTTATTCAAAATAAATCTCTAAAGTAACTAATTACCAGATATGATCCAGAGTACACATTTAGTAACAACTATCTTAATGTTTTTACCTTATTCTTCTATAATCTTGTTAAATTATATTTTTTGAATCTACCACTGGCCAATAAATAATGGCCCCCAAGCCGCCCTTTGACACCCCCTGGTGTAGGGCCTAACCAATTACTCAATTAATGCAGATGAAGAATTCAGTGATGAGGAATGAGATCGGGAGCTCGGTGAATTTTGTTCAAGCTAACTTCCCAGTTGGATGAGCTGGCTTGTTATGTTAGCCTCTTTAGCTTGACCCTGAAGATAATAATAATAATAATAATAATAATAATAATAATAATAATAATAATAATAATAATAATAATAATAATAATAATAATAATAATAATAATAATAATAATAATAATAATACCCTGTGATTGGCTGGCGACCAGTCCAGGGTGTACCCCGCCTCTCGCCCGAAGACAGCTGGGATAGGCTCCAACACCCCCCGCGCCCCTCATGAGGACAAGCGGTAGAAAATGAATAATAATAATAATAATAATAATAATAATAATAATAATAATAATAATAATAATAATAATAATAATAATAATAATAAACAAACGATTGTCGTTAAACATACATAATAATACTGAGTGAGAAAGGTGATTCGGCGTTCAAAAACATAACTTTATTTTCCTAAGAGCGAGTCAAGCCCCCTCAGATCCAATATTGTGGTTTCCTGAAGAGACTCTTTAAGTCCTTAACGCTACACAAGTACTTCCATGTTATCTTTTGTCCCCCCCACCCCCCACTCCGCCCTGACGGGGCCTCCGCCACCTCTTGAAAGCCAACAGGAAGTAACCATGGACTCCCACGCCGAGTGACCCTGCAGCGTTGCAACTGTCATGCCTTCCACTCTTCACTGCATAGGAACCTAATAAGCTCAACTCGAAAAAAATAACGAAAAAAAAAGCTGGGGGGGGGGGGGGATTTGTCTGACTGCAAAACACCCTGAGGTAGTTCTCTGGTATCGGTTGAGAAATAGTGAAGTGATATCGGGAAATGTATCAACAAGCGATGGAAAGAGTTCACTTCCTTATTGGTGCAGCCCGGGGCGCTACACTTTATGGTTGTATCATAATAAGATAATGAATAAAACAAATTAATCGCTGAATAATACTGTTTTTCCTTTATTGAAAATTACATTGCTCTGCCAGTCTTTACACCAGCGGTCTCAAACATGCGGCCCGCGGGCCACACTAGTTTGAGGCCCCCGCCTTGATATGAAAGTTTAATGTTAGTGCGGCCCGCGCAAGTTTGATTTGGATGCTGTATGGTATCATGTACCCAGAAAAAATTATTTTACGTTTGATTAATGTTCATGTTAAAGGTTAAATAACTGTTAATTGTTACCCTCCCTATCCGTGTGGAAGTGGTACGTTTTTGGCTATTTAAGTTTAAAGGAAATGACTTGAAGTTTACGAGTTAGCATTCAGCTACTTGTTGCCACACGGACGAATATTACATTACTCTGCCAGTCTTTACACCAGCGGTCTCAAACACGCGGCCCGCGGGCCAAATGTGGCCCGCAGGACACTAGTTTGAGGCCCCCACCTTGATATGAAAGTTTAATGTTAGTGCGGCCCGCGCAAGTTTGATATGGATGCTGTATGGTATCATGTACCCAGAAAAAAATATTACGTTTGATTAATGTTCATGTTAAAGGTTAAATAACTGTTAATAGTTACCCTCCCTATCTGTGTGGAAGTGGTAAGTTTTTGGCTATTTAAGTTTAAAGCAAATAACTTGAAGTTTGCGAGTTAGCATGTGTCTCAAGACCCTGCAGTTGCGCAATATGTTGTAAATAAAAAAAGTATAAATGTGACTATAGTCGTGTTTTGTCATGTCTACAGGGCTCTAATAATGCTTTGTTCATTTTAATCTGAAAACAAATTATTTGTCAACCCACCAACTATATGTGGTTTCTTAAGTTTTTATTATTTGCCGTTTATTATTATTATTATTATTATTATATTTATGTATTTATTACTGATTGATTGATTTTCTTTATTCTTGATTTGTTTATTTCTTTTTCATCTTATTTTGTGTAGAAAAATAAAAAGTAAAATAAAATAAATAAAAAGATATTTGAGAACAGTGGAATGTTTTATCAGAGCTTTTATTGTAGAAAATCGGAACCAAAGCCAAGTTTTTTTTAATTTTTTTGTTTTTAATAAATGTGTTTTTGGGGGGGGGGGGTTTGGGTGAGACCCGAGCTCCAGTGGCCCCCAAGTTAATTGAGTTTGAGACCCCTGCTTTACACCAATGACACGCGACAATGACATAATATTTGCAGAAAATTATTAATACATGTTAATTAAAAAAAATGATATTGAATAATTTCTCACGGCACACCTGACGATTTCTCACGGCACACTTGTGTGCCGCGGCACAGTTGTTGAAAATCACTACATTAAACGCCTCATTGTGGAATTGGATCTGCTTGGACCGTAATCATCTAAATAGCAGCAATATATGAATATATATTTTATAATAATATTTAATATACTTTTTGTAATGGTTTATATGCACACAAAGAAACCCGGAAGTCCTCTTGTGGCTCCACTTCCTGTAAAGTACAGGTCCTGCACCGTGTCATTCCAGCTAAGGACATGATGATGCGACTACGGGATCAAAAGTTGGGAATGAGGGGAAGAAAACAAGCTTATACCGCAGGTTTTATTCTGAGCATATGCTGTGAAGATGAGAGGGCGGTAAGACAAGTGTGCGGGGGGGGGGGTGTTTGGTGAATTGGAGAGAATATAAAACACACACCCACGCTCCTTTGGGACAACTCAGGGACGAGACACACCATGGGAAGCGTCGTCCGTGGAGTTTGTATCCGTTTCCAGATGGAAAAGTAACATCTCTAACGATGATGATGAAACCTGAGCTTTTACCTTCGGGTTCGGGTTCGTCCGACTACGCGGCGGTGAACAGCACTTTCTGCAAACAGCAGAGTGCGCTCTGACAATAACAAGGCAATGGATGTTTTTTGTTGTGAATCCGCTTACCAAAAAACAAAACATACTCGGTAACGTAACAAGATGGTGGATGGTGCAAACAGGACTCTACCATTTGCTTTCTAGGGTAATGGGACAATTCCATTGAGAAGACAAGACAAGAAGAATTTGCACCAGAATTGCACCACCTACTCGCAGATAGGTGGATGCTATGCTGCTAAATAACTATGCTATGGATGCTGCTAAATAACCCTTTTCTCCGAACAATAAGTTCCGTAGTCATTCCGAAGTCATTCCGAAACCCACCCACACAACAACAAGCTAAATATATGTCGGCTGTGTAATACCTGGGAGGCGAAATAGCCTAAATTAGCATCACAAGCAAGCTACTCCAACAACAAACCAGTAAACATTGTTCACCGAGCTCCCAATCTCATCACTGAATCCGCTAATGTCGGCAACCTGGAGTGCCCTCTTGTGGCTGTAGATGGTAACATTCACTTCTTGGCTCATTACGGTCCCCGTGTGGGGGTTCAAATATCACTCTTTCTTTATTAGCTTGGTAGCTTGCTATGCTAGCGGCAGAGTACAGATTTCCTATTCTGCACAATGTGATGTAAACAAAGAATAATCAGAGTTTAAAAGTCTAAAAAAATACTAACTTCATTTTGTAAAATTCTAACTTTTTATGTTTATATTTGACTTTATTTTAGAAAAATTACTGCAGTTCTTTTTTTTAGTTTAAGTTTATTAATATTGAATTGTACTTTGTATAAATTCACTTATCACAGTCATGTCTGGAACCAATTAGCCGTGATAAATGAGGGATTACTGTATACGTTTTTGTGTGGACATACAGTACTGTGGCCTTAGTCGAAGGTCACAAATAGATCTCCAATTTCCCACTTTCCTGGAAGGCAGCACCGCTAACAAAGCAAAAAAACATGGACTGCAGCACCGTTCACTTTTGTGCTTTGGTGCTTGGCGGAGGTAAAAAAAATAAATTCTGGAACCAATTAGCCGTGATAAACGAGGGATTACTGTATACGTATTTGTGTGGACATACATTACTGCGGCCTTAGTCGAAGGTCACAGATAGATCTCCAATTTCCCACTTTCCTGGAAGGCAGCACAGCTAACAAAGCAAAAAAAAACATGGATGGCAGCACCGTTCACTCTTGTGCTTTGGTGCTTGCTGGAGGTAAAAAAATAAAATAAAATTCTGGAACCAATTAGCCGTGATAAACGAGGGATTGCTGTATACGTGTTTGTGTGGACATACAGTACTGTGGCCTTAGTCGAAGGTCACAGACAGATCTCCAATTTCCCACTTTCCTGGAAGGCAGCATAGCTAACAAAGCAAAGAAAACTTGTGTTTTGGTGCTTGGCGGAGGTAAAAAAAAAAAATTCTGGAACCAATTAGCCGTGATAAATGAGGGATTGCTGTATACGTATTTGTGTGGACATACAGTACTGTGGCCTTAGTCGAAGGTCACAGATAGATCTCCAATTTCCCACTTTCCTGGAAGACAGCACAGCTAACAAAGCAAAGAACACTTGTGTTTTGGTGCTTGACGGAGGTAAAAAAAAAAAAAAATGGAAAAAAAATGGAACCAATTATCCGTGATAAACGAGGGATTACTGTATACGTATTTGTGTGGACATACATTACTGTGGCCTTAGTCGAAGGTCACAGATAGATCTCCAATTTCCCACTTTCCTAGAAGGCAGCACAGCTAACAAAGCAAAGAAAACTTGTGCTTTGGTGCTTGGTGGAGGTAAAAAAAAAAAAAACGAAATTCTGGAACCAATTATCCGTGATAAACGAGGGATTGCTGTATATGTATTTGTGTGGACATACAGTACTGTGGCCTTAGTCGAAGGTCACAGATAGATCTCCAGTTTCCCACTTTCCTGGAAGGCAACACAGCTAACAAAGCAAAGAAAACTTGTGTTTTGATGCTTGGCGGAGGTAAAACAAAAAATATTCTGGAACCAATTAGCCGTGATAAACGAGGGATTGCTGTATACGTGTTTGTGTGGACATACAGTACTGTGGCCTTAGTCGAAGGTCACAGATAGATCTCCAATTTCCCACTTTCCTGGAAGGCAACACCGCTAACAAAGCAAAGAAAACTTGTGTTTTGATGCTTGGCGGAGGTCAAACAAAAAAAAATTCTGGAACCAATTAGCCGTGATAAACGAGGGATTGCTTTATACGTGTTTGTGTGGACATACAGTACTGTGGCCTTAGTTGAAGGTCACAGATACATCTCCAATTTCCCACTTTCCTGGAAGGCAGCACAGCTAACAAAGCAAAAAAACGTTCACTCTTGTGCTCTGGTGCTTGGCGGAGGTATAAAAAAAAAAAAGGCATGACTAAGTGTTCTTCCTTCACCGAGACATTTAGCAGATCAAGTAGAGTCCAGCCTGAATGGAAAGTGAGCGACCTGCTACTAACACAGCTTCCAAATCCTTGTTGTTCATCCTTTTTAATTCAAATAAACGCCATACCAAAAAAAAAAAAAAAAAACTATTGCGCTACAAAACAGTTGAGAAATCGCAGAATATAATCTGGAAACACTTGAGCTCTTTTATGCTTTTTGACATGAAAAAACCAGGGTGGCTGAAGGCCAAACACACCCCCAGACATTTTGGGCTAATTGTTTCCTTCAGCCCGTTCAATACTCCCTTCCACCTCCCCGTGCCAACTAATAGCTTTCAATAAAACCCACAATTGGTGGAGTAAAGCGCTCATTATGGGATTTTAATAGGAGACGTTCTAGGGCGAGTGTGGGGGTGAAAGGCCAACAGGAGGTCCTCGCACCAGTGTCAAAAACATCAACCTGGAATATGCATTTGAGGGGAAACATCCAGTAGTGAATTTGATGGCGGGGGTGAGGCAAAAAGATGGAAAATAGAATCACCGAAAGACGGCAAACAACGCCAAATGACGCGAAGGTTCTCAAAGAGGAGTTAGTAGATATCACAGCCAAATGGGCGTGGGATTGAATCCCCATGTTGTCCCGTGTTTTCATTTCACGGTTTTACTCTTGAATTCCTGAAATTAAAAAGAACACATGTTTGAACATTAAGATGCTCCTTATTGATTTTTTTTTTACATGTATCATTATCAATTTAATTCCAATGATTCCTTCTATTAAAATAAAATAAAATAAAATAAAATAAAATAAAATAAAATAAAATGAAATAAAATAAAATAAAATAAAATAAAATAAAATAAAAAACGAGTGGTTAGCGCACAGACCTCACAGCTAGGAGACCAGGATTCAATTCCACCCTGTGTGTGGAAATTGTCCATATAGGTATGAATGTGAGTGTGAATGGTTGTTTGTCTATATGTGCCCTGTGATTGGCTGGCCACCAGTCCAGGGTGTACCCCGCCTCTCGCCCAAAGACAGCTGGGATAGGCTCCAGCGCCCCTTGCGACCCTCATGAGGAAAAGCGGTAGAAATTGAATGAATGAATAAATATTTGTTATTATTAATTATTATGAGCTGCACAGCGGTCGAGTGGTTAGCGCGCAGACCTCACAGCTAGGAGACCAGGGTTCAATTCCACTGTCTGTGTGGAATTTGCATGTTCTCCCGGTGCATGCGTGGGTTTTTTCCGGGTACTCCGGTTTCCTCCCACATTCCAAAAACATGCTAGGTTAATTGGCGACTCCAAATTGTCCATAGGTATGAATGTGAGTGTGAATGGTTGTTTGTCTATATGTGCCCTGTGATTGGCTGGCCACCAGTCCAGGGTGTACCCCGCTCTCGCCCAAAGACAGCTGGGATAGGCTCCAGCACCCCCTTGTGAGGATAAGCGGTAGAAAATGAATGAATTATTATGAGTAATAATGTGCTTTGAAATTAATTTTGCAGCGTAATTATGCACATATTGTCAATTTCCCATTCATTCTGCATAATTCCATCAGGTAAAGTAGGTATATTTTCACTTATACACATAATCAAATACATAATAATGAATTCACAATGAAAAACATAAAAGTATACACAAGATATTATAAATGCTGAATGAAATGAAAGTCCCCAGTTGAAGTGGGAAGTGGTTGCCGCCTACGTCAGGATGGGAACCAATGAGGTGTGCGGGTGCCGTTTCCTTCCAACCAATCCCATCCAGAAGGTGGAGTGACGACTTTAAAGTTCCAACTCAAGTTGTGCAAACGTCAAGTGTGTTACGCACACGGAGTGGAGGAGCTCATCTTGCACGAATGCACCCTCCATGGAAGCCTAGGACCCATAAAAAACAAACACTAACAGCAGGGAGCACCGGGAAGAGACTGGTGTCGGGATTCATCTTGCGCACACCGTGCGTAAAAGGCGCTCTGTAACTCTCGGTGTTGCTTTTGGTGTTTCATATTCAAGGTCGCGGTGAGATTAAATCATGCTGAAAATGACCGAGGAGCACGACAAGTGTGTGGGCGAGCAACCGTGCAGCCCCTCGGGCACAAACAGCTCCATGTCTCAGGATGAATCCGACTCTGACGCACCGTCCTCGCCGACGGGCTCCGACGGCCAAGCGTCACTGCTCGCCGGTTTGGCTAAGAAGTTGGACTCGGAGGACGACGATCGATTCCCGGCTTGCATACGGGACGCAGTCTCTCAGGTTCTGAAGGGATACGACTGGTCCCTGGTGCCCATGCCGGTGAGAGGGAACGGGTCCTTGAAGAGCAAACCGCACGTCAAGAGGCCCATGAATGCCTTCATGGTCTGGGCCCAGGCTGCTCGCAGGAAGTTGGCGGACCAGTACCCGCACCTGCACAATGCCGAACTCAGCAAGACACTTGGGAAACTGTGGCGGTGAGGAAACGGGATTATTATATGTTAATAAAAAAAAGTTATATAGGGGCATGCTTAATTTGATACAAAATGTAAGGAAGTTTTGAACAGCTTAACTGTGAATTTTTTTTTACAAGAAAAAAACCCATCCCTAATTTGACAAAATGTTTTATAATCATTTTATATATTTTTTAACAGTTTGCTTTCTGAGAGCGAGAAGAGGCCGTTTGTGGATGAAGCAGAGCGTCTGAGGGTTCAGCATAAGAAAGATCACCCGGACTACAAGTACCAGCCCAGGCGACGGAAGAATGTTAAACCGGGCCAAAGCGACTCGGACTCTGGCGCCGAGCTGGCCCATCATCACATGTATAAAGCCGAACCGGGGATGGCGGGACTGGCAGGGATGTCTGACGGGCACCACCATCCTGAACATGCCGGTGAGTCACTACTTCAATAAATTTATAAAAAAATATATAATATGATAATTTCAGCACAATTCTTTATTAAATATATTGCTTTTTTTCCCACTTCAGGACAGCCCCACGGTCCCCCGACACCGCCCACCACCCCCAAAACGGACCTGCACCACGGCGCCAAGCAGGACCTAAAGCACGAAAGCCGTCGCCTGGTCGACAGCAGTGGCGGCGGCAGACAAAACATCGACTTCAGCAACGTGGACATCTCCGAGCTCAGCACCGACGTCATCAGCAACATGGAGACGTTTGACGTGCACGAGTTCGACCAGTACCTCCCCCTGAACGGCCACGCCTCCTCAGTCTCCGCCGCCTTATCTTCAGAACACGGTCAGGCCCCGGCGACCCCCTCCTACGGCTCCTCCTACGGCGGCTGGAGTCGCAAGAACGCCGTGACCTCCTCGTCACCCGAAGCGGCCCAGCACCGCCTCCATATCAAAACGGAGCAACTGAGCCCGAGTCACTACAGCGACCACTCGCCGTCGCACCCCGATTACGCCCCCTACAACACCCAGGCCTGCGTCACCACCTCGGCGGCCTCCTTCCCGGCCTCCCAGTGTGACTATACCGACCTCCAGAGTTCCAACTATTACAACCCGTACTCCAGCTACCCGTCCACCCTTTACCAGTACCCTTACTTCCACTCCCCACGGCGGCCTTACAGCAGCCCCATCCTCAATAGCCTGTCCATGGCGCCTGCTCACAGCCCCACCGCCCCCAGCTGGGACCAGCCCGTCTACACCACACTGACCCGACCTTAGAGCCGGAAAGGACGTTGGGTCCGAGTACGACTAACGAAGGAAGAAATGAAAAAGTGCCTGCTGATTTTATACAAAACTCTTATCTTTGCAACACTTCTTACAGACTTTTGTACACCAAGAGAAACATTGGTGGCGCCTCCGTGAGGACGTATTAACGCCAATACGCCGAAATTGTGTACAGTTTTTTTTTCATGCACTTAAAACCTCTTTTACACAGGAGTGATTTTTTTTTTTTACCGTCACAGCAATTTTCCATCTCGGTACATAGACTCAGAGCTGTAACAGAGCCGGGACACGCCTGTGTGAAAGGATATTATGTATAGTTTAATTTTCTTATTGTGCTGTGTGAAGACTTGCCTTTGCTGGATTCTGCGTAAAAGGCAAAAATGGTTTCTGCTATGGTGACGATGTTGCAAGAAAGGGGCATGGCGTCCTGTAGATTAACCGCATCCGATCCGTGGCGACTGCGTGTGATTATACACAGGACAACTGTCAAACCTGTCAAGGTTGACATCCTGTATAAAAAATTGCTGTCAACAACAACAGGACCAGAGAAGTGACTGTTCACACTTTCCGACATTCCCTTTCTCACAGGCGACGTCCTGCCTCTGTTGTGGCTCTGACGAATACCTCTGAAAGTGGAATACGTTCCTTTTGTGGCGTTCATACAGAACAGAAGTTTTGTTTGAAAGGGGCTAGAGTGACCATTCTCCAATCGGATCACGGGAAGCTTTTCCCTTTCACACAGGCATCGCACTAGCTGTTGATGTAGGCAGAATATTCCATCCATTCCACGTTTGTGCCGTTAATATGCAAGGGAACGCTGGAAAGGAATATTGGCGGGATGACTTTTTGACATAGAAATAAATCCCGACCGGAAGATTCTGTGTAAAAGGGGCTTTAGAGGTTTAATCATTGTGAATTTTGGCTCAAGTCTTAACAAAACCTATGAATCTTAAAGTGGAAAAGTCTTTATACATATATATAAATATATATTTATGTTCATGCATTATGGGTTTATTTCCTAGTGTTATTTTTATTTTTTTGTGGCTTGGATTAAAACACTTAAAATAGGTGGCAGTGCAGATATCATTCCATTAAAGACAGAATTCCAGAAAGGGCGGCGTTCCTTGATTGCGGGCGACGGGCAAAGGGGGACGAAACAGGTGTCGGCAAGCTGCGCCTGGCAAATTGCGATTAGTCATGATGGGAAGGGTAAAGGAAATGGGGTAAAATAACACCGCCGGCTATGAGTGACGCGTCAGCTGGAGCGACACATGGTGTGTGTGTGTGTGTGTGTGTGTGTGTTCATGTGCAAATTCTATATGTAAATGTTTGAGTCCATTTCCTGCAGGGAGACTTTTGACCCGATCGCCCATTTTTTTTTTTTTTTATCTCAGCTGCCATCAAGTGCCGACGTGCTGCTTACCGTCTCCCCCAAAATGCAGAGCGTCTTTGTGCCTTTTTTTTTTTTTGAACGATCAGTATTCCTAACAGACGGAGGCAGAATTCCTACATTTCTCGATCATTCCTGACTGTGACATTTAGTTGCCGTGGGTTTGTCCATTTTTGTACATTACAACCATGTATCATTTTGGAGAAAAAAGGTTGTGAAAATGTTGTTGTTTTATTAACTACCACTTTTTCCATTCGCACACACATACACACACACACGTACACACACACATGCAAAGCTAACACGGTTGCTGGCTGGTTTATTTTGTTGTTTTTTTAAATAAAAGACATGTTCCTTATAACTCTTATTGTCTTTCTTTATAGAGTTGGAAATAATAAATATTGAGTATGATATGAGAAATGTTCATGGGTTTGCTTTTTCAACCAGGAAATTCCATAGTGACCCTTCAACAAAGTCTTTTAGTGATTTATGGAAGTGAACCAACAGGTCGGAGCTTTTCTTCCTGTCACTCACACACCTCAGTGACCAGAGATGGACAAAGACAACAGTGATCAATGAGTCCTCAAACTGTTAACCTGCTAACAAATACCATGCAGTGGTCCCTCGTTTATCACAGTTAATCGCTTCCAGATCTGACTGCGATAAGTGAATTTCCTCAAAGTTTCAGCATAGAAACCCTGTTTACAACCTTCTAAATACAGTTTTTAACATCATAAGAGCCCTCTAGACATGGAATAGCACCCGTATAGGACCCTTTACACTCATATTACCCAATATAGTAGACATAATAACAGAAAGTAAGACATATACAACATAGGAAACCTGTTTAGGACCTTGTAAACAGAGCCCTCTAGACATGAAATAACAACCCTATAGTCATATTTGCATGCCTTTACCCAATACAGTAGACATAATAACAGAAAGTAAGACATATAAGACATAGGAAACCTGATTACGACCTTGTAAACGGAGCCCTCTAGACATAAAATAACAACCCTATAGTCAAATGTACATGCCTTTACCCAATACAGTAGACATAATAACAGAAAGTAAGACATATAAGACATAAGAAACCTGGTTACGACCTTGTAAACAGAGCCCTCTAGACATAAAATAACAACCCTATAGTCAAATTTGCTTGCCTTTAATAACAGAAAGTAAGACATATAAGACATATAAGACATAAGAAACCTGATTACGACCTTGTAAACGGAGCCCTCTAGACATGAAATAGCACCCTGATAGGACCCATTACACTCCTATTACCCAATATAGTAGACATAATAAGAGAAAGTAAGACATATAAGACATAGAAAACCTGTTCACGACCTTGTAAACGGAGCCCTCTAGACATAACATAACAACCCTATAGTTAAATTTGCATGCCTTTACCCAATATAGTAGACATAATAAGAGGAAGTAAGACATATAAGACATAGGAAACCTGTTCAGGATCTTGTAAACGGAACCCTCTAGACATAAAATAACAACCCTATAGTCAAATTTGTATGCCTTCACCCAATAGAGTAGACATAATAAGATAAAGTAAGACATATAAGACATAGGAAACCTGATTACGACCTTTTAAATAGAGCCGTCTAGACATAAAATAGCACCCCTATAGGACCCTTTACACTCCTATTACCCAATATAGTAGACACAATAAGAGAAAGTAAGACATATAAGACATAGGAAACCTGTTTAGGACCTTGTAGACATAAAATAACAACCCTATAGTCAAATGTACACGCCAAGTGTTTCATCATTTGATGACTTGAAAAGAAAGTTTAATATTTCAACTTTATGCCACTAAAATGACATTGTTTTTACTCATAATATTACAAGTTTATTCTTGTAAAATTGAGACTTTCTTTTTGTTAAAATACTTTTTGGGGGTATTTTATATTATATTATGTTGTGTTGTGTTGTGTTGTGTTGTATTGTATTGTATTGTATTGTATTGTATTGTATTGTATTATATTATATTATATTATATTATATTATATTATATTATATTATATTATATTATATTATATTATATTATATTATATTATATTATATTATATTATATTATATTATATTATATTATATTATATTATATTATATTATATTATATTATATTATATTATATTATATTATATTATATTATATTAAAATTACTGCTGTTTTTTTGCATTTTTGTTTATGTTAGGGAAGAGAGGGTTCCAACTTTTCCCATCCTTTTTTCGTGAAAATGTTTTCCTGATTGATGATGACTTTATTCCCCCTCGTAACATTATTACTTTTTTTGAAACTTAATTTTCCAAAAGTTAAAAATGTATATGTTGTTGTTTTTTTTTTTTTGTTTCTCATATAATTACATCATTTTTATTGCTATTTTCCAAATACTGACCTCATTTCTTGAGGTGCTTATGTATAAGTTTGTATTCATATACTCTCGAATGACAGCAACTCTTACAGTAGTTTGTACAGACACATACACAGTATGATTTTATCAAATGATAAAAGCAAATATTTCATCCATATTTGCCCTTCAAGCCATTCAAGGTGATACCTTCCGTCGTTTCCGAAAGCACCGTTATTGTTTTTTCAAGCAAAGTCTGTCGAAGAACAGCCAGAGATCTTCCCGCTTTGAACGAATGAGGCTGGCACGCCGTGCCAAGCTGACCGGCGCGGGGAGAGAAGCGGAGTGCCAGGGCCGCACTGCTGAATTTTAATGATTCATTATGCCGTGGAGGGGCCTCATTGTGTCCCTTTATCCGGAGCGCTAGAAAGGAATTAATTGGACAGAAAATGGCAGGGCAAGGGGAACCGACAAGCCATTAAGAAGGTCCTGAATGGACGATTAGATGCACATGGAGGAGGACTTCCTCCCCTTCCCTTTTGCTTCAGTGTTTCATATACAAAACAAGCAGCACAGCAAACTGTAGAAATCATATCAGCGCACATAATCTTGCGGATAATAAAAGAAGATAATACCACAGCAGATGGGGTGTGGGTGGCTCAAGAACGACTTGTTGTTTTTCTTCCCTCAAAGTCCCGTTTTTTTTTTTTTTTTGCACTAGTGTTTGCCAAATACTTTCAGGAGGAACTCTTGAGAAAGAACAGGAGTGAATAAAAGTGAGGCAAAAAGGCTCGTCGGGGTGCTTGGGTCTTGTTTCCCTGGAACTTGTCCACAGTTACGGACTGTAAAAAGTGTCAGGAAGCTCAAGAATGGGAGTAGAATGAATGAATTAAGGAAAAAGGAAGGAAGGACAGAACGAAATAAAAAATGTCATGATTCTACCAAAAACGGACGCCTCACATCTTTCCCATTGTTCCCAACGACTAGCTGACTGTCCCGGTTGTAGTCGCCTCATCCCGACTAATGAGCCCGGCTGACTCAGGGCATGTTTAGGGGGGGAAAAAAAGAGGGAGCTGGGAACTGTGAAAACTCAGAGAATGTGAGGCTGATTTGGAAGGGAAATGAAGTGGACAGAAAGAATGGCTCTTCTTGCCTCTGCACCCCCCCCCCTCCCCCCAAAAAATCTCCATGGACCGTTTCCAGCTCGCTCCCTTGTGACGGCATCTACACGTTTAATTGGCTCATCCCTGATTGCATTTTAACTTGTTTATTTTTTTTTTACCAAACTACCAGCGTTATTGTCCTCACGAGGGTCACGGGGGTGCTGGAGCCTATCCCAGTGGCGGGGTACACCCTGGACTGGTGGCCAGCCAATCACAGGGCACATATAGACAAACAACCATTCACACTCACATTCATACCTATGGACAATTTGGAGCCGCTAATTAACCTAGCATGTTTTTGGAATGTGGGAGGAAACCGCAGTACCCGGAGAAAACCCATGGAATTGAACTATGGTCTCTTAGCTGTGAGGCCTGTGTGCTAACCACTCGTCTGCTGTGTAGCCCACTAATTTTACTCATTCATTGATTCATTTTCTACCGCTTGTCCTCACGAGGGTCGCGGGGGTGCTGGAGCCTATCCCAGCTGCCTTCGGCGAGAGGCGGGGTACACCCTGGACTGGTGGCCAGCCAATCACAGGGCACATATAGACAAAGAACCATTCACACTCACATTCATTCCTATGGACAATTTGAGTCTCTAATGAACCTAGCATGTTTTTGGAATGTGGGAGGAAACCGGAGTACCCGGAGAAAATCCACGGGAGAACATGCAAATTCCACACAGAGATGGCCGAGGGTGGAATTGAACTTGAGTCTCCTAGCTGTGAGACCTGCACGCTAACCACACTCCTACTATTCATTCATTCATTTTCTATGCCGCTTATCCTCACGAGGGTCGTGGCGGGTGTTGGAGCCTATCCCAGCTGTCTTCGGGCGAGAGGCGGGGTCCACCCTAGACTGGTGGCCAGCCAATCACAGGGCACATATAGACAAACAACCATTCACACTCACATTCATACCTATGGACAATTTGGAGTCGCCAATTAACCTAGCATTTTTTTGGAATGTTGGAGGAAACCCACGCATGCAGGGGAGAACATGTAACCTCCACATGGTGGAATCGAACTCCTAGTCTCCTAGCCGTGAGGCCTGCGTGCTTAACACTCGACCACCGTGCAGCCTGTCCAAACTTTTTTTTTTTTTAATATTTTGACTTCCCTCAGCTCTCTACCTGGGTTCGAATCTCTGTTTGGCATCTCAATTGGGTGGCGACCAGTCCAGGGTGTACCCCGCTTCTCACCCAAAGTCAGCTAGGATAGGCTCCAGCATACCTCTGTGAGCCTAATGAGGATAAGCGGCATAGAAAATAGATGTATGGAGTCAAAAGGTGACCATAGGGGTGTTATGTCATGTCTACAGGGCTCTAATAATGTTATGCTTAATTTCTGCTAACGTTTGCTTACATATGCATATTTTTGACTAATAACGGAGTAAAGCTACAAAAGCACTTCATACATACGAGGTACTGTCGTGTCTTGGCTTAATTAAGGACTCCTCATGGCACGAATTGTTAAAAAGCGCCAAAATATCCAAACGTCTCCACCCAAGCAAACGACTGACTGAGGTTTTTCCCTATTTCGGCGCCCTGACGCTGCTTTCCTGTATGAAAGAAAGAGACTTTATGACATTATTGATGTGTGCTGTGTTTGCAGGAGCAGGCCAAACATAACAGGGTGGCAGACAGAATCAACATTTACCTCCACAATTCCGCACGGATGAACCGGCACAGAAGAAGAAGAAGAAGGAAGGCGGCCAACGTTTGGCTCTCAAACGTCACCTAATTGACGCCGGCTCCACCGAGCTCCACTCCACCCCCACAAACCCCGCTTACCCCGCTTCTAAACTTGTACTAGGTCTTGCTGCTATACCTACAACAGTTCTTTCCCACCAGGATTTAAAAAGCAGCGGTGCAGATCCAAACCATAATAATGACTTCCTGGTACATGGATTGAATTAATATACTCCAATGGAATCTAAAATGTACTGCATCAATTCGACATAAAAAAAAACAATGAAACTTCCCCGACTGATAATGAGGGTGTTTATTTTTTAACTTCCCGGGAATGCCAGATGGGGACGAGATTAATTCAGACGGTGTCTACTTCTTTTTCGGAAATGCAACACTTTCACTGCTCATGCATTTCATCATAGAATTCTTAGTGTTGGTGATATTTATACAGTATTTAAAGTGTTTTAAAACACACTGAATGCACTCAAAAAAAAATGATCAAGTCAAAGGAAAGGGAAAAAATGCAGCAACAAACTGACATCTGGTCGTGTTCTGTTCTCAGAACAGTTGTCCACAGTCTTTCACTTTGCCTTTTTATTTCACTTCTTCTTGGCACATGAGAATTGTGAACGGGGTGGCAACATAGCTGCTCATCTTCTTTCCACAGCTTTGGAGGACTTGTGGATTAGGAACTACGGCTGTGAATTTACTGTCCATTGATGCTTTTTTTTTTTTTTTTTACGGTCATTACTGACAGGGATTTATTCTGATTGATTGACATGAGTGTAATTGCACACTCTGTTGTATTGTTGCATTTGGAATGTACTGTATATATGTTTTTGCATGTATACAAGAGTAACGTTTGATTTGAGTTGATCAAATTTGTTGTTATTATATAGTCCAGCCATCCATTTTTTATGCCGCTTATCCTCATTTTGGTCGCGGGTATGCTGGAGCCTATCCCAGGTGACTTTGGGCGAGAGGCGGGGTTCACCCTGGACTTGTCGCCAGCCAATAATCGTTATTATATAGTATTTATTAATTGTTTTAATGTATAATTTGTTCATGTATTTTATTGTTTTATTTTGTTTTATTATTTTTTAACCTGTCATTTTTTAGAGTACTCGTTATTATTATTATTATTATTATTATTATTATTATTATTATTATTATTATTATTATTATTATTATTATTATTATTATTATTATTATTATTATTATTATTATTATTAATTCATTCATTTTCTACCGCTTGTCCTCACGAGGGTCGTGGGGGGTGCTGGAGCCTATCCCAGGTGACTTCGGGCGAGAGGCGGGGTGCACTCTGTACTCGTCGCCAGCCAATAATCATTATTATAATTTATTAATTGTTTTAATGTATAATTTGCTTATGTATTTTATTAATTAATTTTCAATTTATTATTACTGTTTTATTTTGTTTTATTATTTTTAACCTGTAATTTTTTATTTTTAGAGTACTTTTATTATTATTATTATTATTATAATAATAATTATTATTATTATTATAATAATGCATATTTTTGACTAATAATAATAATAATAATAATAATAATAATAATTATTATTATTATTATTATTATTATTATTATTATTATTATTATTATTATTATTATTATTATTATTATTATTATTATTATTATTATTATTATTATTATTATTATTATTATTATTATTATTATTATTATGAGCCTGTCCTGTCCAGCCAGTAGAGCAAATAGTATTGTTGATCTAAATGCCCTTAATTAATTCTAAACAGAATTTACAATTAAATTGTTTTTTATTGTATTTTTTGGTTTTATTATTAATTTTAAGTTATGAATGTTGATGGTTGACTGATATACAGTTTTGAACGTAATAATGTTCAAAATAACAGCGTTACTGAAACCATTATTGTTTTCCGGTAACATGTAATCTCATTTTAAAAAAACTACACAGGGAGAATATTGGGGTCATTCTATCATGTAATTCTTCTTTTTGGGGGGGTCCCGAAACCCCCGAAATAATTCTAAAGGTCCCTAATATCCCCCTGATTGATGACAAAATTATAGTGCAACTTGGTTGTTTCTTGAATTGAGTTCTGATAATGATGATGTACGAGAGAGAGAGTGTTGTTAACAATTGTATCAAATCAAGCTATCAAGTTAAACCACTAGTTAGCAACCATTCGCACCCGAGCGGATCGGTGTGTTGTCACGGGAACCGGAGCTGAAGTCCATCACCTAAATAGATCAATGAAAAACAACAGTAAAAACATTACTGGGGTGGGGGCCCATATAATACCTTAAGGTGGCCTAGGGTGCCACTTTGGGTCAAACCAATAACACATTTTGACTTATTATCATATCAATAAGAAAATCTCATCTTGCTAAATTAATTAATGATCTCGAATTAGCATACCCCCCCTCCCCCCTCCAACAAACATTCACTATCGCTCCCACACAAGTTGCACTCCTCTGTCACCAGGCAGCCAGAGGAGAGTGAGAGCGAGCCACCAGCATGTGGGATCCCATAGGAGCCTGGAATGCGAAGTGTGGGAGGAACACTTAGCAACAAATCTTTGACGCTAGCGATGCGCCCGAGTGGCGCAGGGAAGAAGACAAAAGAGTCAAGAGACGGGAGCCACCGATGATGGCGCATGAGAAGCGAAAATGAGCGTGGTTGAGCTGGATCGGGATGGGAAAAGCGGGGCAAATCTCATCACCCCGCACGCTGATTCACACAAAACAAGCGTACCCATCAAAAGCAATTCATCCTGGTCCGGTCCCAAACACACCACAGGCCTGCGGGTTCCTGTTCTGTTCTCACCAGATCCAGTCTCTCTAACAGGACCACAACATATTAGGTGACTATTGTCATATTTATTTCATGCTCTTATGATTAGCAACACATGTCTGCTCGCTCACAGAGCATATATTTTTGCGCTGTGTGACAAAGAACAGGGTATGTTCTTCCCGTGCGGTTCCAGATCATTCTGAAGGACCTGGAGCCCTGCCAGTCTAGCCTTTGATATGGATGGGCTTCATTATGTAACGCAGTCTATTGTCACAGAAGAAAACAATGTGGGGTCAATGAATGTGCGTGTTGTGGTGGTGCCGCGAGTGACCGCCATTCTACATGCACCATGAAAACCAGCGTGAGTGCGTGTGTGTGTGTGTGCAAGGTGGTCCCCACAAGTAAAGCTAGTCCTTATTCATCATGAAAAACCGTGTGTGTGTGTGTGTGTGGTGGTGGTCCCACAAATGACCTCCATTCTCCATGCAACAGTGTGTGTGTGTGTGCGTATTAGAAACTGAATCACATAACTGACATCGCTGAAGGTTTCAAACACCTTGTAGTAACACGGTTGTCGTTTTTTGCAGTTTCAGAGCAACACTTTGATTATTTGGCAGCAAATCGTCACAAATTTTTAAATCACAATGGCTTTTTGTCTTTTTTGGATTCACACTACGCGTGCATCATCATCAACTGGTTGAGGTAGCAATGGTAATGGGACACATACAGGAAGTAACATGGATTATTACCCTAAAAATCAACACATACAAAGATGCCACTCTCGTAAACACCATCAGAATGATTTGAATAATTTTTCTGTAATATTCATACTTCATATATTACCAGAAATGATAATAAAAATGTGCAGAAAAGGGGTGTATATACATTATAAATACAGCAATAAAACAAATCACCCTCCCCTAGGTATTATATGGGGACCCAGTCAAAGAGTGGGGGTGCTGGAGCCTATCCCAGCTGTCTGGGTACACCCTGGACTGGTGGCCAGCCAATCACAGGGCACATATAGACAAACAACCATTCACACTCACATTCATACCTATGGACAATTTGGAGTCGCCAATTAACCTAGCATGTTTTTGGAATGTGGGAGGAAACCGGAGTACCCGGAGAAAACCCAGTTTTCAGATGTGCTCTTTATGCCTGCATGTTGAGAATGCCAATTGCATGTATGATGAATATACTGTATATATATTCATTCATTCATTTTCTACCGCTTTTCCTCACGAGGGTCGCGGGGGTGCTGGAGCCTATCCCAGCTGTCTTCGGGCGAAGACATTCATACCTATGGACAATTTGGAGTCGCCAATTAACCTAGCATGTTTTTGGAATGTGGGAGGAAACCGGAGTACCCGGAAAAAACCCACGCATGCACGGGGAGAACATGGAAACTCCACACAGAGATAGCCGAGGGTGGAATTGAACTCAGGTGTCGAAGCTTTGAGGCCTGCGTGCTAACCACTCGACAGCCTATAAGATGTATTCCTGTAAAAATTTGATTTTTTTTTCTTGTTAGATTACAACTTTACAAAATATTACATTCATTACTATACATATTATACTGGAATGTGGGAGGAAACTGGAGTACCCGGAGAAAACCCACGCATGCACGGGGAGAACATGCAAACTCCATACAGAGATAGCCGAGGGTGGAATTGAACTCGAGGCTCCTAGCTGTGAGGCCTGCGTGCTAACCACGGTTGCCGTGCAGCCCAGTAAAAGGAAGTTAATCATTATTATTGTTGTTGCTGACTTACACATACAATGGTTCAGATGTGCTCTTTATGCCTGTATGACAGTTGAGAATGCCAATTGCATGTATGATGAATATACTGTATATATAATATATAAATATTTTTTTTTAATCATCACAGCTTTCTATGCTGTGTTTCCAACAAGAGTCACCAATTAACCTAGCATGTTTTTGGAATGTGGGAGGAAACCGGAGTACCTGGAGAAAACCCACGCATGGGCCGAGTGTGGGCCATTGTTTTTTATTCATAAAATAATCCATAATTTTCTATGCTGCTTATTATCATGAGGGTTGTGAGGGTATGCTGGAGCCTATCCCAACTGTCGAGATGTGGGGTGCACCCTGGACTAGTCACCAGCCAGTTAGAATTTGTACTACTTTGAATCAATGGGCGCTTGCTTAACCATTTGTTTTAATCTAAAGTTTTAATCCAATTATATTGATGGTAAAAATATGTTTTGCCACCCCCCCTTCCCCCGTCCAAGGCGGCTTCTCAGAAAAGGCCCGCATGGCGGTTCGCACAAGTTCATTGTGGCGAAGCTATGACGGGAACCGTCAGACGCGGTTCGAGAGGTCCAGTGCCTCCATCTCGACACCGGATCACTTGCTGTCACACACAGCGAGGGTGGGTGGGATGTGGGAGGTCACGGAGGTCACTCATTTTCACGCCGTTTTTTTAACGCCGCCGGATAACTGACACCCGTGTCACGGACGCCGGTGATTTGATTTGACGACGGAGCCCTGAAATGATGTCGAACGTCGAAAGATACAGCACACGCTCCAATGGGGATGGCTCAGGTCATGTCCTACTTGTTGGCTCAATAACAGAATCTTATCCCATTGGAGGGTTTTTTTTTGGGGGGGGGGTGCACATGTGCAAATCTTTCAACTGTGGTTTGCAATGTTTTGTCTCACTTTGTCAGCATTTCTTGACTACGCTCCAGAAAAGCTTTCAGTTGTTGGTATTTGGAGTTTTTACTTGGAGCCCTGAAGGGCTCTTCAAATAGGACATCGACTCAACATGATGCTGGAGCCTATCCCAGCTGAATTTGGGCGACAGGCGGTGTGTACACCCTGGACTGGTCACCAGCCAATCACAGGGTCAATCTGTGGTCAAATATGGACCAATGTTTACTCTGCAGTACTACTGTACGTGTATATTTAGATAAATATTACATTCATTTTCTACCGCTTTTCCTCACGAGGATTGCAGGGGGTGCTGGAGCCTATCCCAGCTGTCTTCAGGCGAGAGGCGGGGTACACCCTGGACTGGTCACCAGCCAATCACAGGGTCAATTTGTGGTCAAATATTTACCAATGTTTACTTTGCCGTACTACTGTACGTGTATGTTTCTGTAAATATTACATGTTGAAGATATTACACAACCCCAGTTATAACAACAATAACATCATGCACCAGCCAATGCAAGACAACTGCTCCAACACGGTGATAACTTTTGCTTTCAAGACCCTCCATGGCAGCTGCCCGGTCACGCACGCATGCATGCATGCAGGTCTCGAGTTCATAACAACAGCTGAGGCTAAAAGCTCTTTTTCTTGCAACAACCTTCATGACACGACTGCCAGCAGCACCTTGCAAATCCCCGCTAGAGCTTTCTAATCCAGTTGTTGAGGATAGAGTTTTCCTTCAGGGTATGCAAATGTAATAACTTCTACAGTTCTCATGGTTCTCATCACCAAACCAACCCGTATCAGGCCTTCCATGGAGGAAAAAATAATAATTTTGTGACCTTCTTCTCCATGCATGTTTCCTCTTTTGGGGATGGAGGAACATTGAATTGTGGGGGGATGTATCTTGAAGTGAAAGAAAACACATCCACGTCACCATGGAAACCACCAAACCACAGAGAACAGCCACAAAATAACATAAAGCTTAAACTCTGTGTGATTATTGATGGTATTGACGCATGTCACTCACTATAAAACTGTTTTATGATGTAATTTTTTTTTTTTTACAAATTACACAAGGTGGCACTGCAGCCCTTAGAATGCATTCAATTGATCCTGCAGCGCCGCTCAGTGCTCAAAAATGAACATTACACCTCTTCTTTATTGCCACTCTGAATAGTCAGTCAATTAAATGAATTATTTAATTTACTATAATTTGTGCCTCGGCACCAAATCAAACAAAAACAAATATTTTTTATGTATTTGAATACCCAGACACAATAAATATTCCAGGTCACTACTTTGATTAAACACAGCAAGAAAAAAAAATGCCTGAAGCAGGAATAAATATTGATGCATGCAAATATAGAACAAGTCCACATTAAATATGTAATACATGTACAGAGTACTTTATTTACTCCGTGTGTGCAGTAATGTATCACAGCATTGAGTGAATGACAGATGAGTATAATAAGCATTTCTTTTTCATCAGTGCCGTTAATTTTGGTTTCAAGTCACTTTCTATATGAAGTCCTCTGACAGACACTAAATGCACATACTGTATCCTCCATGGAAGTTTATTTTTCCATATAGAAATGTTACATCATCCACAAGGTTATAGGAAATGTGAAGTTCTGAGAGAACAAAGGAAAGCAACAGCAAACTCAATATAAGTCTGTAATACTGCATGTACCAAGTACAAACAATGAGGATGCCTCAGGGTACAGGAGTACATATTGCAAACAATGTACTCCTGTACTGTTGTTTCACTATTTTTTTATTATAATAGTTAATAATTAATAAGAATAATTTAGCAGAACACAATCAGTGCCCAAGTTTCATCCCTAAAAGTGAAAAAATATGTGGTTATTTTTAGTCATGATTGTATTTAGTCATGAAATATTGCAATGAATTGAATGACCTCCGGAACTTGCAATGAAATGATTGAGCTGTGATTGTTTATATTATTATATTATATATTATATAATTTCAGTGAATTGATTGCAATAGCTGTGCCAGAGAGGAAATAAAAGTACTACTTGTTTGTCCATAGGCTCCAAAATGTGTGCCTGCTTTTTATTATTTCAGTTGAGTCAAAGGGAAGAGAGTGAATATGTTCCAGACATGAAACCTCATGTTGAGAATATGAAAAGAGGCTGATTATAATAAGCCCAGCATCATTTTCACATCATGAAATCTTTTTTTTGTTTTTTTTTAGAAATTGGGAGAGGGAAGGGGACGTGGGGATGGACATGAAAAGCTTTTATTCATCACTTGGGTTTAGAAAATATTCCAAGTAGAGCTTAGCAACAGTCTCCGTTGTCATAGCGATGAGCCCAAGGTGCGGTCAGCATTTCTTCGGATAATTATTTCCAGAAATTAATGGTAATGGTAATGGTTTTATTTCATTTGAACATGGATCAGATTGCAATTGAATGCATCCCATAATCAGTTCACAGTTCCACATGTCCAAAAGGAGTAGGAAGAAGCAAAGCTTATTAAATCCTACCCCTCCATCTGGTACTTTTACAATCAGTAACTGTTATATATTTTAAGGTTTTGGGGGGGGGTTCTTTTAAATGTGTTAATTTCAAATTAAAATTTTAAAATTAAAATTAAAATTAAAATTAAAATTAAAATTAAAATTAAAATTAAAATTAAAATTAAAATTAAAATTAAAATTAAAATTAAAATTAAAATTAAAATTAAAATTAAAATTAAAATTAAAATATTTTTTTTTACAAGGTGATATGACCATCCAATGACATAATGGGTACCATAGTAAGTGTCAATATAGTGATATATATAGCACATCATGACTGGTTCAAGACTCTTCATCCTTGTATTTAGCAAACATCAACTGCTTGTATTGTTTCTTGAATTGGCTCATCATTGCATTGTTTGAGGGTCTTACTCCATCCATTCCATAGTTTGATTCCATGTTTTTTTTTTTACTTTTTTTTTTTTTTCCAGAAAAACAACTTTCAGATGGTACCTCAGTAAGAACCACAAGCTTTCTTAATGTCACTTTTTTTCACCTGGATGTTTTCTTGAAACCATTTTGGGCTTCACTCAAAGTGTCCAATTTGACACCTTCTGCTTTTGTCAGTGAAAGAAGTAGAAGAAGATAAGTGACCTACAAGACCAGGATGTCAAGTGAAAAAAAAGGCTTCTCTAAGGAAATAATAATCAGCATGTGACAGCTGCCTGCGGTTGTGGACACATGCACTTACACGTGCCCACGGACACACACACACACACACACACACACACCTATATGCAGGTCATCCTTGTTTTTTATGGCCACAATTATCACCTGATCTTCTTCAAACCTTCACAGCCTTCAGATAATATCAGGTATCTGCATGAAAGAGGCCATACAGCAAATCAGGCTATGCAAAGAAGAGTCATGAAGACAGTGGTTATGAATGTGTTGTTGCCAAGTCAACCTTTAATACTGTATATTATGAATAATTAAAAGACAACACTCACAAATATAGTACTATTAATCTCTCAGAATTGTTAATTTGTTGAGTTTCTCCACCAAATATCTCACCAATTTAAACAGTTCCCTTGGAATAATGTGCTTTTGATGCTAAAACTACACTTCCCAGAATGCCACGCTGCCATGCTTAATTACTGCAGCTGGAGCGCTTGATGTTCAACAGAACTTCGAGACCAGGAAGTAGCAGCCCTGTCTACTTTTAACTGTATTAATTGCTGATAATGTGTTTTTCAACCCCATGTGAGTCACGTAGCTTATTAGTGTAGCATGCGAAGTGTAGTGCGAATAAAGTAGTTATTTTAAGTCAAAAAATTCACGAACTAGCATAAACCCCGCCAACCTTTCAACTGCAGTCGCATTTATTGTGACGTCATCCGTGCGCCGACTCTCCAGTCAGTTAATGTTAGTCTCATTGGAGTATTGAAACACTTAAAGGGACCTGAGAAGTTCAAGTGTAATGTAACAGGTAAGTCAATGTCTGTCAAAGTGTGTTTGTGTGTGCTTCTATTGTGTTTCTTTTTCTATTTGACTTGTATTTCTCCATATAGCAGTTTAATCATGCTCTTTCATTGTTGAATACAGCCTATTATTAGTTAATTATTTGCATATTTAATCAAAATACCCATATTTTGGCCTATATATAGCATATAAATAAGCATATAAATGGCTAAATGAACCAAAATGCAAATATAAGGCAATCACAAGACATGATCCAATGTTGTTTTCTGTGTTCATATCACTGTACTGTTGGGTGAGACACACAAGCACCAGACTTGATCACTGGAACATAACTGGCTTTTATTGCCGGTTTGAATGACCTTGCAATAAGCACAATAATCCCCAACCCAACGCAAGCTAACCCCCCCCCCCAAACCTTCAGCGTCACTTCCTGTTCACCCGCTACTCAGCTCCCCAAACGCCATAACACATTTACAGAAACACAAAGCACACCTTATTGTCTCTCATGTCTATTCCAGTTTATTGAGTAATAGGAGTGTAAAGGTGACTATAGGGGTGTTAGTTCATGTCTATAGGGCTCTAAACAATGTTAAAAAAGGCTGTTTACTAAAGTTGTAGTAAACATGTTTTCTATGCTCTAACTACAAGTATATTCCATTTATCAATAAGGAATCCTACTTGGAGGAAAATTCAATCCAATTCAAAACCAATTAATCACCGTTAATGAGGGATTATACTATAACAGTGTCATTCTAAATGACTTCTACAGGCAAAATGTATTATTTTTATAAGTTATTCTGAATATACTTATTCTCATACGTTAAAAATAAGTCAAAAATGAGTGCTGTGCTGTGGTATTTACCAACCTTATGAACCGTATTGACCTTTTTTTTTTTTAGCCATTAAGACTACGAAGGATGAAATCAGATAGGTGTGCTTAAGCCGTGCTGTTCTAGGCTTGAGCGGTGGGTTTGTGTAACCGTACAGGAGGAGGTCCGCCGCTCCTCCCTTGGCCATTGGTCCGTAATGAAGGCAGTGTGTTCCCTCCATTGCGCAGACACATGCGACACACGTAACACGGCGGCAAATGAACATAAACACTGTCACCCGTACTAATCATTAGCTTGAGTGAATGCGCTGATGCTGGGATGGGGCAAGAAGTCGGACTCGGATGGGTTGGATTCCGCCGGGGGGCTGTACGTTGTCGGTGATGCTGTTATGTTTATGGACAGAATTTCTCCTTGGCCCGGGACAAGGAAGTCTGAGCTTGTTTGTGTTAGATGATGGACAAATGGATGTATAATATAGGATACTGTATGCAACAAGACACTTTATCGAAGGTCACGCCATCATTTGATAGAAAACACAAACAAAGCAAAACTGGGGAAGAGAACAGCCAGGTTGATATAACATTTTCACTTATATAACCTGGGATGCAGTTTTTTTCTATAAATATAAATGACCTTTTAGCATATACATGTGTTGTCTTACAAAATATCAAAATGGCAAATCTGTTATTTTTCATAATGTGGCCCTCACTGAAAAAAAACATTTGTTGACCCCAGACTAAAACAATAAATAAAACCTGTGTCATTTTGTGCTAGAAACAAGGTTACCATGAAGAGATACTGGCTCAGGCTGAAAATACCCGAATTTTATCACGAAGGACGCATATCAGTCAAAAACACAAGAGACCACGGACTCCTAGTAAAGTATCTTTCTGAGCTTTTAATCGTGTTCTTGTACTTTTGACCTCATTTGCAGTGGTAAGGACAACAACGAGAAATACTGTACACAGCAGTGACACATGATGGGGACGAGATGTGGTGTTGCTGACGACGGCAGTATGTGACGCATCATCATCCGTAGGTGCCAAGTCTAATTAACAGTCAGCTATACGACATATGCCATATGCGTATTGACGCGCGTGTGTATTAACACGTCGAGTGGATACACGGCAAAACCAAGCTGTTTTATTATATAATTGGAATGAAAACACTGAATCCATAATATCTCCTTATGTAAAGGCCGGATAACCCGACTCAGTGTATACAATATTTAATACAATGTACACTACATTAGCAGTAACATATTGACATTTCTGGGTTACTTCTTGGTTATTTAAATGCATTAATATACCGTATTTTACAGAATATAAGTCGCACTTTTTTTCATAGGTTGGCTGTTCCTGTGACTTATACTCCGGAGCGACTTATAAATGAAAAAACTGTTTATGTTACATAAACACTGGACACCTTTTCTGTTCATGTTTATATTTTGGGTAGCTGAATAACCATTGTGTTAGCATATCTTACACCTCATATCTTATTATTTTATTGTTAGACGTAATGTCTGTTTTAGACCATTAGTTTGTTAGATAAATTACCCACAAAAAATTAGATTTATACTCAAGTGCACTTATACACTTTTATAGGTATTTTTCTACCTAATGCATTTTTGGCCTTGTGCGACTTAAGGCAAAACATAACCAAATAGCTAAAAATGTCATCCAATACTTCTCTACAAGAGAGGAGAAATATGATCTCAGGGAAGAACTACATTTGAAACACTTATATGCTAGGACTACGTTAAAAAGCCATAGCATTTCAGTATGTGGAATCAAACTATGGAATGGATTGAGTAAGGAACTCAAACAATGCACAACGATGAGCCAATTCAAGAAACAATACAAGCAGTTGATGTTTGCTAAATACAAGGATGAAGAGTCTTGAACCAGTCATGATGTGCTATATATATCACTATATTGACACTTACTATGGTACACATTATGTCATTGGATGATCATATCACCTCGTACTTCGGTACATGACAAAAAAATCCAAAATTAAATTAAATAAATAATAAATAATTTTCATTTTATTTTAAAAAATAACATTAAATTAAATAAACAAAAAATATTTTTATTTTATTTTAATTAATTAAAACTAATACATTTAAAAGAAAACCCCCAAAAAACCTTAAACTGTATTATGAAAGCAGGGAGTGAACAAATGTAACAGTTACTGATTGTAAAAATACCAGATGGAGTGGTAGGATTTAATAAGCTTTGCTTCTTCCTACTCCTTTTGGACATGTGGAACTGTGAACTGATTATGGGATGCATTCAATTGTAATCTGATGCATGTTCAAATAAAATTAAACCCTTACCATTACTCCGGAGCGACTTATAGTCGAGAAAATACAGTAATATTTCCATGTCCGTATATACAATGACTAGGATCTCGAAGAGCTTTGACACTGTTAGCAACTGGGGGTTCTGTATCTTGGCCAAGGATACTTCAACAGGATCACATCAGGACAGAGGATCAAACCCACAACCTTAAGGTTGGGAGACGCACATTCAAATACCCCCAATTGGGATTCACTTCCAAGTCAGATACTGTACCTCTATCGGTTCCAGGCAGCAGAACCAAACAAACAAGTCGTTCACTCAGTCAGATAACATCTGCTTGTGCACAGGGATCCATGTTGACCAATGGAGTCGCTCTGAGGCCCGGTCGAGGCTATCTGATCGTAATGGCGTGAGACTTGGGGGTAGTTGCGTGTCAAGCAAGGTCGTTTCTTTCTGATGAATGAGGCATGAAGCTGCACTGGCTGGAGTCCAGTGTTAGTAGGTCCACCACCTGCATGTTTTGCTCTGTTATCATCTCTGACATGTCGGCTGATGTGGATCTCCGTTCCTGACGTAGGGCATGAGCTTGGAAGCGATACAAACACTTTGATTGGGTTGTTAGACGCCAGCGATGCACAAGTAGGCTGACACCTGTTTTACTGTTTTATGCCCCTGACCTGTTTTAGCCAGTGTCGGGCAACAACGCAATCTCACTCCGAGGGAGATGGCACATGACTGCGTTTGATACGAGGTTATTTGCTCAGGATTACACAAAAAAAATCACATAAAAAATCCATACTAAAATTGTGCGTACATTTTAGTAGTTAGCGTCGGTTCATTCTTGTTTGCATCCTGTTAGCGTCCTTATACATGGAAACAGGACGTCAGCTCTGTCGCTCGTCAATGATGTCATCAGTGGTTGACGCTGTAGTTCCTTGCTAATTTTTCCCAACCCTAGTTACCCCAGGGGGTAATTTTATATGCGCAAACTAAAAAAATATTCTGTTTACTAATATTACAAATACTAATATTGAATCCAGTCGAGTGGTTAGCGCACAGACCTCACAGCTAGGAGACCTGAGTTCAATCCCACCCTCGGCCTCGGCATGTTCTCCCCGTGCATGCGTGGGTTTTCTCCGGGTACTCCGGTTTCCTCCCACATTCCAAAAACATGCTAGGTTAATTGGCGACTCCAAATTGTCCATAGGTATGAATGTGAGTGTGAATGGTTGTTTGTCTATATGTGCCCTGTGATTGGCTGGCCACCAGTCCAGGGTGTACCCCGCTTATCATCCGAAGACAGCTGGGATAGGCTCCAGCACCCCCGCGACCCTTGTGAGGAAAAGCGGTAGAAAATGAATGAATGAATGAATGAATAATAGGAGTGTGTTTAGCGCGCAGGCCTCACAGCTAGGAGACTCGAGTTCAATTCCACCCTCTGTGTGGAGTTTGCATGTTCTCCCCGTGCATGCGTGGGTTTTCCCCGGGTACTCCGGTTTCCTCCCACATTCCAAAAACATGCTAGGTTAATTAGCGACTCCAAATTGTCCATAGGTATGAATGTGAGTGTGAATGGTTGTTTGTCTATATGTGCCCTGTGATTGGCTGGCCACCAGTCCAGGGTGTACCCCGCTTCTCGTCCGAAGACAGCTGGGATAGGCTCCAGCACCCCCGACCATGGTGAGGATAAGCAGTAGAAAATTAATGAATTTAACTTAAACCAGGCTGCACAGCGGACAAGTGGTTAGCGCGCAGGCTTCACATCTAGGAGACTTGAGTTCAATTCCACCCTTGGCCATCTCTGGATTTTCTCCCAGTACTCCGGTTTCCTCCCACATTCCGAAAACATGCTAGATTAATTGGCGACTCCAAATTGTCCATAGGTATGAATGTGAGTGTGAATGGTTGTTTGTCTATATGTGCCCTGTGATTGGCTGGCCACCAGTCCAGGGTGTACCCCGCCTCTCGCCCCCAAGACAACTGGGATAGGTTCCAGCACGACCCTCGTGAGGATAAGCGGTAGAAAATGAATGAATGAATATTGAATCCTTCTCTGTGGAAATTCACTTATTACGGTCGATTCTGCAACTTCACTGAGATAAACGAGAGAGGCCTGTACATCCAAATTTAAAGATTTGTACTTTTATCTGAATTTCCAAAATTTACAAATGTTACAAATACAAATGACAAAGTTCAATGATGAAAAATATGCCTCACCTTGGACAGACATGACATGCTCACACCACATGACCTTTTAGGCTAGTTGTAAAGTAGCAGTAATGGGTTTGGCAGGGGTTGTTTTCTTTAAAAACACCTTTCAAATGAAATGAGTAGTGGGTGTGGCCCGTGGTGTTACTTACGTAACTCTGAAGGCGCCACGCTGGGATCAAAGGAAATGGAGAAGGGATGACAGGAAGGTGAAAGAACGGGCGCACGTCCACGGAGAGGTATGATA
Source organism: Doryrhamphus excisus (assembly GCF_030265055.1). NCBI lineage: Eukaryota > Metazoa > Chordata > Actinopteri > Syngnathiformes > Syngnathidae > Doryrhamphus > Doryrhamphus excisus. Next base: position 5,329,586 of record NC_080480.1, on the reverse strand, counting down.
TTTGTGAAAATTTCACATCAGAAACACACACGTACAAAGAGCTTTAATGCCAAATATTAAAGCATCAATTACACGCACCTCTCCAGGCGGCTCCTTTGTCAGACCCCCCCCTTCCCCCCCGCCGGCAAATGTTACATAACCACCCCACCAGGTACCTGATCTGCATTCATTTTAACCTGACACCGAAATACTTGTTTATAATTCCCATTTATATGAATAGTCAGTATTTACACTCAAAAATAAACGTTTAGCCTCAACAAAAAAAAATCTACGCAACAGTTTAGTCTTTCTTAGTTATGACAACTTCATTTGAAATTTCTTTGAACCAACAAACAATATTAGCTTTTCCTCTTCACTCAAAGCTTATTTTAAGTAATGCTTACTGAATAATTGTTGTCATAGCGACATGTTTTTCAGTTCGTAATGTAAAAAAATATGTTAAGTCAACTGACTTAATCATTTTATTCAAAGTAGTTTAATTTGTTATCTACTTAATTATAATAACAATGCACACAGCTTTTTAAGTAGCCGTAACTTAATATATATATATCGATATATGTGTGTGTGTGTGTATATATATATTATGTTACCAAGCTAATTTTATTAAGTCATGGCAACTTGCATTTTGTTTTAAGCTTACCAACAATCAAATTTGAGTGTATATGACATGCTAAATTAAGTTCATGTAATAGCCAACATTATTATTTGAACATAACTTGAAAAAATAAAGTTAGCAAACTTAGAAAGTTTATCTAAATCAATTAATTACATTTTTTTACATTGCATTTATGTATTAAATCAAGTGGTGTCAACAGATACTCTGAATTACTTTGTGTACTATTCCCAATCTGATTTTAGCTTATACAGTAAACCTCGGATATATCGGATTCAATTGTTCCCACTGGTTTTGTCCGATATAAGCGAAATCCGTTATATGCGTATAACGGAAAATGTCCCTTTTACGCATATATCGGATTTATATCCGGTATAAAAAGGCACTTCCTTGACTATGTTTCCAATGTACCTGGACGCGCAGGCAACGCTGCAAACGCTGCAAATGACGTCGTATAGCGGCCTGTCACGATTCGGCGAATCGCAGCGCCACGATGCGGCCATCCGATATATGCGAGGGAAATTTAATGAAAATGCATTGGAACGGGACTGGAGATTTTGTCCGAAATAGGCGAAATCCGTTATAAAAAATCTGATATATGCAATGAATTTGTATTGGAAATGCATTACAGAAAAATCGGTTCTTTTTTTATCTGTCCGTTGTGAGCAAATTTCCGATATATCCGAGTCCGATATATATCGAGGTTTACTGTAGCTTTGTGTTTCTTACACAAGATGAGCCAACTTTCTGTGTTTTTGTTTACATCTGCACCGTGTAACAAGCGCACCGTCCGACTCAGTGTGATGCCAATCCCGCCATCAGCAGGGAACGTCTTCTCCCGATGTCTGCACGGACATTCCTACTGTTCTGTTAAACAAGCATACGTTCAAATACGAATAATGATCCGGTCTCATGCAAGGACATGTTTCGAACATACAGTGGGGGTCAACTCAGAAACAGGATGCAGCCTTCATGATTGTTATGATGATGATGATTGGAATAATCAGACTTGAGACTTTTTGCAGAAGATACAACAAAACGGATATAATGTAGTAGATTTTACATCCATGACTCAGTACTCGAGCCTGCTCCGAGATCTCAGTGGCTATCCGGGTAATTAGTTCCCAGATGAGGGAAAAGCTGCAGCCCTGCTGTTCACAGCCGGACTCTTCACCTTTGTACCTGCTGCTGTTAGTAAAAGGCTTCCCGTGATGCATTACCGTCCTTTTGCATAAATGTCAGTCCCTCCCCAAATCATTTTTCGAGTGTATTAAAAATATAAACTAATCATGACATACTGGAGACGAACAATAATGTCAAGATGTACAGTGGAAAATGTACCTTTGGAAAAAACTAGCTGAACTAGCTGACATGAACGTCTCTTAAAAGGAAGGCAGAGGTCGGTCAAACCACCAAAACTGAAATGAAAAATGTCCTACCATACTTGAATGCATCATTCAAGAAAAAAGCAGCTAACCTTGTTCTGTTATTCATCTTTGCTTCTGCACCTTTGTGGTTTGTGATGTGAGAGCAGGAAGGTCGAAAAGCTTGAAAAATGTTCTTCCACTCTCATGCACCGCATTTTCCTGAGTGATGTTTTGTTTTGTTTTCCAGGAAGTTCCATTGAAATGATTGACTGAAAAGTACGGCAATTTGAGTTCTGCAATCATTCTCCTCTGGTAAGATGGTACTGTTTGTTTGCATGCTGTTTTTGTTGCACTATGTCGGCCCACAAAGATGGCCGGACCAGTGGAGGGAGTGTTAGGACGTGATAAGCAGAAGAGGTCATGATGGCTTCACTGCCCTTGAGCTGGCAATGGATGTAAAAGATAAACCTGGGTACAGGAATACGCATCTATACGGGGGTGAACCATACGGGGCATGGACCCAAATATTCCAATTCCATTCGGGTTATTTACTCAAACGGAAAGAATGTAACATTTGTATACACATCATTCCGAAAGAAAAGTGCCAATCCGAATGAATATATAACCGGATTCACAGGGGTGGAATATTCCTTTCCCCAATCCGATTGAGGTATCTTGTAACCGCTCAATCGGAAAGTTGCCAGACTGCGTTCTTCTTTGTGGTGTTTTTCTTCTTCTGTTGTTTATTGGCGGTTGGCAAGCAGCTTTTGTGTGCATTAGCGTCATCTGTGGAACAGAATCTAAACCCTTCTGTACACCATTCACAAGTCCAATTTTATTAAAAAAGAAAATACATATCTATATAAAACATGTGACGAGCTTCATTATAAAATATTAGCAAGATTGAACTTTATCTTTTCCTGTTCCCGGGTGCGTTCTTTCAGCGAATTCTGAGATATGACGTAACACACAGCTCCAGACGTTCTTCGATTTAAAAAAATGGAGGCGAGCAATCGACTTGACTATGGTTGATTATAGCGGCGCATGTAGACACGCCATTGGAATATTCCTTTCCATGTATACCATTGCTTTCGGAAAGATTCCATTCGGAAAGAGAAAAACTCCTCATGTAAACATGGCTACTGTTCCCAGGTGGAATTGACAAAATTAGCCATTTGCCTCATGTCCCCATGTTTAAAAATAGCCGTTGGGTATTTCTGCAAGACATTACGTCCTGCAATCACTGTGCCGCAGGCTAAGTGACAGCGGTGACACACAAACAGCAGACTGTGTCAATACCAGCTACCTGTTAGCCTGCAAACACAATGACACCAATTACTTATAATTACTTCAAGCTACTGTACATTAGTGGCTCAGAGTACACGGTGACACCCCCCCACCCGATGTCCTGTAACGTGAGTACAGGTGCAGAGGTGACCAGGTGCACACATAAACCGGTATGAATAATACACATAAATGTGTACGAGTTCATGCACTCTCTTACCCGAGCTCTCGAGTGAACCTGCGAGCCATCCCAGTTCACTCTGCGTCATGGCAGGTCCTGGTCAGACTGGCCTCCGTATCCCAAAACGGACCAATGAGGTTCTCGGAGCACCGCGGCCATCAACAAAAACCCCCGTGGCATGAATAACTCAGTGAACTCTGCTCGTTTTCCGACCTCAGAGAACTGGAATGGAAAAAGACAACACTGACTATAGACGACCTGCGCTACAAGGCAACACCTCATAAATGTTAGTGCCAAGTCTGCAGAGGCTTTTGCTCATATTTAACCGGGACAGAAGCCAGGCCCTCATGACCCTTAAATAGGGGAGGGCAGGCCCAAACCTTTCCACCGAGTGCAGCGTGCAAATGATAAAAGTCCTGAGAAGAGGAAGATGGCCTCCACAGTCCGACATGTATGCAGGGCTCTACATTAAAAACAAAAATTACTTGCCCATGGTGAGAACTACTTCCCCCGAACTTGCTCCATGTAAAATGAAATGAAAATGTTTAATATATTTAGCATCAATATTCATTCATTCATTCATTCATTTTCTACCGCTTTTCCTCACGAGGGTCGCGGGAGGTGCTGGAGCCTATCCCAGTTGTCTTCGGGTGAGAGACAGGGTATACCCTGGACTGGTGGCCAGCCAATCACAGGGCACATATAGACAAACAACTATTCACACTCACATTCGTACCTATGGACAATTTGGAGTCGCCAATTAACCTAGCATGTTTTTGGAATGTGGGAGGAAACTGGAATCCCAGGAGAATAACCCATGGAATTGAACTCGGGTCTCCTAGCTGTGAGGCCTGCACGCTAACCACTCGTCCGCCGTGCAGCCTGGTTTACGTTACACTCTTTTTCTATCACTTATCCTCACAAGGGTCGCAGGGGGTGCTGGAGCCTATCCCAGCTGTCTTCGGGTGAGAGGCGGGGTACACCCTGGACTGGTCGCCAGCCAATCACAGGGCACATATAGACAAACAACCATTCACACTCACATTCATACCTACGGACAATTTGGAGTCGCCAATTAACCTAGCATGTTTTTGGAATGTGGAAGGAAACCGGAGTACCCGGAGAAAAGGTGTGGGTAAAACACGGACTGCTGACTGCGGTCTAAATAAACGATTCTGATTGGTCCATTTCAAGATTTGCAAGGATTGCTTTGCAAATGACCACTGGAATTACGCAGTCCGTGTTTTACCAACACCCAATAAGAACCGCTTTTAAAAAAAAAAACTCTTCGTAGTACGGCATGCCAAAGTACACTTGCCCGACGGGAATATCACTGATTGGATTTACTTGCCCGAATTTTCGGTACATCGTTATTGTCAATCCCTGCGTATGTATGTACATGACACATGGATTATAGTGTCATCGTTCGGGCACAAAAACGCTTTCAGGAAAAAAAAGCAGTTTTCACGCAATGTTCCGAGCAGCTCAGCAGCAGCCAGGTGATGGAAGGCAGATGGTGAATTCTGACTATGTCGCCCCCCCCCCCCCCCCAGCCCCCGCCCCCCCGACTGCATTTACTGTGACACCGTGTTGACTTTTATCACATAAGCACAGTCAAGCGGTGGCTTTTATGGCCAAGCGCAATAGGGTATATACCGCATAGCATAATGCAGACGCCAAGTGGCCTAAAGCGAGACACTCAACAGGACCGTGCTCATAAATGGCATGACGCCTCGTGCTGCATTAGCACGTAACGTGTCACACATTGTGCAATCTAACGTGGAGAAGAGGTGACAATCCTTTTTGGGGGTTGGATCCATTGCTTGCTGTGTCACGGCTCAGTAAAAACAAATAACAATACACAAGCTCAGTGTTTTCACTGATATATATATTGGAACACTCAACTGAACACTTGTGTAACACGTTTGCTCAACGGTCTTCCGAATACCCATTGGCCATTTTGTGTGTTCTTTTTTTTTTTTTTGCATGTACAAAATGTACCATAACAATTAGCAGCAGCGGCTAGTAATGAGCCGTAATTAAGCACTATAAATGCAACCAGATCTCATTTTAATGAACATAATGTCATGCATTGTCACTGCACCGCCACAAACTGTGTTTTTAGTACATCGCGACATCATGTGAGCATCTAGCACGGCAGAGTAGTCAATCGTGTTAGAATAATTCTTATTGTTTTTTCCAGTAACGGGGCAATAAAAGTGATTACTAGGGTGCAACGATACAGAAAATGCATGGTTTGGTACTTTAGTGTCACGCTCAGATATTTGTTCAATACATGTTTATTACAGTTACCAAGTCATAGATACGGTTTTAAAATATGCTGTCATACTTGCCTTGTTTTCTGCTGTGCATACTTAGAAGTTACAACCATAGAAAACTCAATAATTCACAATTAACATTACAATCATAGGATAAATAGCCATAATTATCCAAATGACAAGACAGCCGAAATCAAGGAAATTGATAAAAATACATAAGCAATGAAAAGATTTTTCAGTTTATCACAAAATCAAAGAAACAATAAGAAGTAAGTGTTGAACTACACAATTCCGTAATGGAGTTCAGGGCAGGCATGGCACAATTGAAGGATTTGCACGGAACTAGCAGCTACAAATGCATCTTACCTTTTGAGAGGCTTATTCATTCATTTATTCATTTTCTACCGCTTATCCTCATGGTGCTGGAGCCTATCCCAGCTGTCTTCGCCAATTAACCTAGCATGTTTTTGGAATGTGGGAGGAAACCGGAGTACCCGGAGGAAACCCACGCATGCACGAGGGAGAACATGCAAACTCCACACAGAGATGGCCGAGAGTGGAATCGAACCCGGGTCTCCTGTCTGTGTGGCCTGCGAGCTAACCACTGTGCAGCCCCCTCTGAGAGACTCATTAATTCATTCATTTTCTCATTCATAGGCTGCTGGAGCCTATCCCAGCTGTCTTCGGGATAGGCTTCGCGAGAGGCGGGGTACACCCTGGACTGGTGGCCAGCCAATCACAGGGCACATATAGACAAACAACCATTCACACTCACATTCCTAACTATGGACAAAAAGTTTGAATGTGATAAAAACACATTTTCAGCAAATACGGAAAATTATTACCACAAGTAAAAAAAAAAAAAATGCTAATATTGCCAAAAAAAAAGTAAAGAAAAATTGGTCATTTTATGGAGAAAAAAATCTGAATATTCCAAGAAGAATTTACAAAACAAAAAACAACTTTATTCCTGGAATTTTTTTTTCTAAAAATAAAATAATAATAAAAAAATATATCTCGAAAATGTAGCACTTTTTCACCTGATTTCACAATTTTTGTCCTACCTTTCACCCTGGACTGGTGGCCAGCCAATCACAGGGCACATATAGACAAACAACCATTCACACTCACATTCATACCTATGGACAATTTGGAGTTGTTAACCTAGCATATTTTTGGAATGTGGGAGCAAACTCCACACAGAGGGTGGAATCGAACTCGGGTTTCCTAGCTGTGTGGCCTGCGAGCTAACCACTTGTTACCATGCAGCCCCTTCTGAGCTTACCACGTCAACAGTAGTGCTCAGTTATATTGGTTTTTCAAAAAAGCAGCTAATAAACTACTGTTACGTATTCAGCTGCCATTTTGAATGGTTCGGCTTATTTGCCCGTTTTATATCATTTACAATATTTATATATCCAAACAGCAAGACAACACATGGCGTTCATGCTGGTTTGCACAATTACTGTCCGGCATTTGAATATTCCAGCGTATTTTCAGGAGTATTTTTTATGAATATCAAGCATTGACACAACACAGTGGACGGGAGCAGGGACATACGTAAGGAGAGACATTACAGCAGCAGGTGGCGGCGGGTAGACCTGCCCACCTCTGGTGTATTTGTCACTAATGGACCCACTGACCCATAACAATTATATATTCATACAGCTATGTTTAAGCTGAGTTGCAGTATATTGCTGTCATGCATTTTGGAGCTATTAGCAATAAACCATAATGAACGAGGTATTACTGTGTGCAGTCTTTTCAGTAATAATTGTCCATATTTGAAAAGACAATAGATATATTCTAGATCAGTGGTCTCAAACATGCGGCCCGCGGGCCAAATGTGGCCCACAGGACACTAGTTTGAGGCCCCCGCCTTGATATGAAAGTTTAATGTTAGTGTGGCCGGCGCAAGTTTGACATGGATGCTGTATGGTATCATGTACCCAGAAAAAATGATTACGTTTGATTAATGTTCATGTTAAAGGTTAAATAACTGTTAATAGTTATCCTCCCTATCCGTGTGGAAGTGGTAAGTTTTTGGATATTTAAGTTTAAAGGAAATAACTTGAAGGCTACCATTTAGGTCGCTAGCTCTCTAGTTCGCGAGTTAGCATGTGTCTCAAGACCCTGGAGTTGCGCAATATGTTGTAAATAAAAAAAGTATAAATGTGACTATAGTCGTGTTTTGTCATGTCTACAGGGCTCTAATAATGCTTTGTTTATTTTAATCTGAAAAAAATAATTTGTCTACCCACCATCTATATGTGGTTTCTTAAGTTTTTATTATTTGCCATTTTTTTATTATTATTATTATATTTATTTATTACTGATTGATTGATTTTCTTTATTCTTGATTTGTTTATTTATTTTTCATCTTATTTTGTGCAGAAAAATACAAATTAAGATATTTGAGAACAGTGGAATGTTTTATCAGAGCTTTTATTGTAGAAAATCGGAACCAAAGCACTGAAAAAGTTTGTATATTTTTCTGTTTTTAATAAATGCGTTTTTTTTTTTGGAAAACCTGATGCGGCCCAGCCTTGCCCAGACCCTAGCTCCAGTGGCCCCCAGGTAAATTGAGTTTGCGACCCCTGTTCTAGATATAGTTTATGCAAAGTGGCGAGGGATGACCGTATATTATTTTGAGAAGAAGCATCCTTGTGGTACCCCGTCCAATCAGCAGGTACTAGAAGTGAAATGGAAAGGCAGAACAGGAAGTTATGCATACAGATTCATCAAAGCTTCATTAAAAGAACACTTTCCTCAGTACTTAGTACAGCTTGGACTAATTTGTAGAGCTTTTAATGGAAAAGGTTAAGGCGAAGAGGACGACTCGATCTGGCTAACACACAAACACACACACACACACACACACACACACACACACACTGGACAAGCTGTTCTCACTCCTTACTTAGCAGGCAAAACACAGCCTGACCTGTGAGCGTGTGTGTCTTTACACCTTGCTGCACTCCGGTTTCAATATTTTTTTCTGTTTTATTTATTTATTTATTTTACCCGTGTTCTGCCGCCCACCCACCTCCTCCGGCTATTCGGCATCAGATACATGCAACGTATACTCACTGTTCTTGTCGCCTTATGAATTTTAGCACAGGTTCACCGCCTGCTTCATTATTTTGCACAAAAAGTCAAAAATAATGAAAATCCCTTTCGGTGGCCGCTGCTTATGACTGCACAGTCAGCTCCCTTTCTTAATCCCCGCCACCAATATGCTAACATGTTGAACAATGACCCGTCTGTGATGAAAGCAGGAAAAGAACATGATATTCCTCGGATGCAGTGTTTGATAAATGGCCGAGACCCCTCAAGTGTAGACGAGATGGCTTGGAATACAAATTGTTTCCGACCCACAGGAAGTGTCATGCAGCGCGAGCGACTAAGAGTGGTGTGTTTTGTTGTCCAGGTGTGTTCGATTGCATTGCATATTCCACTGAACGTTTACAGCTCATTTTTACATTGGAAAGGATAGGGATTTGTGTGTGTAGACTCCATTTAGAGGTGAAAACAACATGAAAACTGCTTATGGGTGAAAACCAAGCAATTGATAGGAAATCAATCAGAAACATTGCACAAACATTGATCATTGGAGTGCCCAAAGTGCGTCCTAGGGTGATTTGCGGCAACTGACGGCAGGTTTTTATTGGCCTGTGGCACATTCGGAAAATATAATTTTCAAATAATTGTAAAAAGAAAACAGAAATAATTAAAACATCAGTTATAATTTTACATAAATAAAATCATAATACTGAAAGGAAAAATTTGTAATCTAACAAGAAAAAAATGCAATTCTACTACAATAATGTAGTTTTATTATGAGGAAAAATACCCTCATTTTAGTAGCATTACATACAACAACAAAAAAATACAGTTGTAACTTTTGACAAATTTGGTTGTGGAAAATGTTATGTTTTGACAATAAAGTCCAAAAAGTTACAATTTTATGACAATAAACTACTAATATTATGAGGAAAATTAATGTTATTTTATTAGCATAAAGTTTACATGTTTTAAATTCGGAATATGGGGGAAAAAAACACAAAAATAAAGCCGGAATTTCGGGAAAATAAGACTTACAATGTGAGAATCAAGTCTAAATATTCTGGGAATATATTCTGGGAAGACAATTTACCAATATTAGAAAAAATAAAGTGTGGTGGTTAACGCGCGGATTTGTTCTCTTGACTCTGGCTGAAGTTTCGCCAAAGCTTTTTTTAATGACAAAATAATAATATAATTATAAAAAAATAGAAATAAATTAAAAAAAACAACTAATAAAAAAAAATCCGTAGTAATATTACAAGAATAAAATCATAATATTGAAAGGAAAAAGTTGTAATTTTATTACAATAATGTAGTAATATTATGAGGAAAAATACCCTAATTTTAGTAGCATTACATAAAACAAAAAAAAAACAATTACAGTTGTAACTTTGGACAAATGTTATGTTTTGATAATAAATTCCAAAAAAGTTGCAATTTTATGACAATAAACTACTAATATTATGAGGAAAATAATGTTATTTTATTAGCATAAATGTGACATATTTTAAAGTCTGAATATTAGGGGAAAAAAACAGCAAAATAATTTTAGGAAATTTTGGAAAAATTAGACTTATAATGTGAGAATTAAGTCTAAATATTCTGGGAATATATTCTGGGAAGACAATTTACCAATATTTGAAAAAAAAAAGCGTGATGGTCAGATTTGTTCTCTTGCTTCTGGCTGAAGTTTCGCCAAAGCTTTTTTTAATGACAAAAATCTGACTTTTTAAAAAATATCCATATTTATGTGGCTAAGGCCCAAGTTGGGGACAGGGAACAACTCTTCAAAGAGATCCGATCTAATCCGTAAGGAAATGGTAATCGCGGTCCACCATTACACCCCTAATGTACACTACCATGGTCTTTCCAATGCAATGCATAGCCGGATAATCCGAATTATATAATCCATGCATTTTTGTTCAGATCCAGAAATCAATTCCCATTCACATTTAGCTTTGACTCCCATGTCTTTCAACTTTGGTCATACTCCATGAAGTTCTCTTGAATCTTGCGCAGATAGCTTTCCTAGAAATATGCTCACTTACAATGAGTAACATGAGCGGCGTTATCTGTTTACATTCCGTTCTAGATTATCCACAAGTGGCGGAACTATGAAATGTATCTGCGTTCAGTACGAACGATTGAAGTTATGGTCAACGCTGTTATGACAAATGACCGAACAGTTGAATTGACCTTCAGTCTTCTGACATCACCATCAGTACATCTTGTACCGGAGTTCCCATTGGACCGCTGTGACCTGTCACGCATGCTGGACTCAATAATAGCGTCTCTTTCCTGCAGAAAACTGTTTTGTTACAGTAAGGTGGTCAGCCCAGCCGCAGAAGACATGTCCGCATATGACGGCTTCTGAGAATTTCTTCGGTATGATGCAATATTTGGAGCTCAAAATCTCTAAAACCAAATTTGGCTGTTTTTTTATATTTCATTTATATTTTATTTTTCCTGAAATTTTGACGTTTTTAGTTTTTTCTTGCCCGGATGAGGGTTCAGATCAGGGTATGTCGTCCGTCGTCTATTGTTGTCTACTGTCGCCCTTTGAAGCTCTGTTGTGATTAAGGGCTATATGAATACACGTCAGTTAAGAATGCTAATTGCATGTATGGTGAATATAGTGTGTTTATTCATTCATTCATTTTTTACCGCTCATCCTCACAAGGGTTGCGGCGGGTGCTGGAGCCTATCCCAGGTACACCCTGGACTGGTCGCCAGCCAATCACAGACTTGACTTGACTTGACTATTTACATTTTCCTCATGCTATTTCCTATTTTACACATTCAAAGGTTATGTTATGTTCGAAAAAAGGTAAATACATTTTTATTTAGTAATAAAAAAACAACAAAAAAGCTAATGAAGTCCACATAAAACCAATGATGTCCTGCACAACGCTGGTTGAAATTCCTAATTCCCAATTATCCAAAACTTATGTCTTTAGTTATATATAGCATGTTTTAATAGAACATATTTTTATCGATACAGCGGATACATATTTGAAATCAGGGCTGTCCAAAGTGCGGCCAGCATTCCAAATAATAAAAAATAAAATAAAATAAAAAATGAAATAATAATTTCAAAAAATAATAAAAATAAAATTAAATAATAAAAAAATAAATATAAAAATAATTTAAAAAATACTATTAAACTATTAAAAATACTATTAAACAAGAAAACAACAACAACAGAATTTGAGAAAGCATATTGTAGGAATACGACCAGTTCAGGGTGTTGCCCAAGTCAGGTGGGATAGGCTCCAGCCTACCGACCCTATTACCTACCCATAGTGAGGATAAGCGGCATAGAAAATGGATGGATGGATAGTCAGAATATTAGGATAGATTCTTACAAGAAAAAAAGACAATAACGTCATAATAATATTAAGGAAAAACGAGTCCAAACTTTTCCCGTTCAGGTTATTAATAACACATCATTTCCTGTCCAAACGTGAATCAAACCCTTCCATGACACAGCCGCCACCCGGAGAATGGTAGTGAGGCGGAAGATCATGAAGCCGGATGAAAGACACTGAAGCGGGTCGGCTGCTTGAGAATACGAAAGCAACGTTATAACCAGCCCGCTGACGTCCATGCCGTTGTCCGACACACACACACACACACACACACACACATGGGAACACGTGCTGGCGGCATGCTGAGATTGTGCACTCAGATAGAGAGACGCTCGCATCGAGTCACTGACTCACGCTTGTTGTTTCACGGCCATTGTGTACACACACAAACGCATCGCTGACATATCTGCTTCATGTCAAATTCGCCTAATGAGGTTTACTGTTAGTGTTTTCTGAAACCATAAATAGGTAGTCCAGAAAAGTACAAAGAGGCTCACATGACACTGGCTCGTGCTCCTGAGTCGAGTCTTTGACTGACCTGATGTATCACATGAGGAGCTGTTATGATACCAGATTAAAAAAAAAAAAGAAGAACTTTTGTTTTATCACAAAATCCCAATCTGATAATACAAAGTCAATCAGCTTAACTGCTAATCACCTTTTTATGAACCATACCACGCCGCCGCTCCCAAGTGAAGTAACACTGGGACGGAAAAAAAAAATCTGAAAATTGGACTTGGTACAGGTACATGCTGAGCATTTTGTCTAGTGATGATTTTCTCCGAGGCTTCCAGGATATTGGCTATTCCTACCAAATGGGGTTGCAGTGACACAGAGGGCCGCAATCATCCTCCATATGTTCATTTGCTTTCTGTGGACAAGGTGTGAGTGATGGTTAGGACTTAATTAAACAGGAAGTCAGCAAGTCGGTATGGGCCCAATTAGCACTGATCCTTGGTTGCTGTACCTTCTGTACGTTTAACATACACTAAAATTAGCGGTTCGAGTAGTTAGTGCGCAGGCCTCACAGTTAGGAGACCCCTAACTCAATCCCACCCTCGACCATCTCTGTGTGGAGTCTATGTGGGTTTTCTCCGGGTGCTCCGGTTTCCTCCCACATTCCAAAAACATGCTAGGTTAATTGGCGACTCCAAATTGTCCATAGGTATGAATGTGAGTGTGAATGGTTGTTTGTCTATATGTGCCCTGTGATTGGCTGGCCACCAGTCCAGGGTGTACTCCGCCTCTTGTCTGAAGACAGCTGGGATAGGCTCCAGCATACCCATGACCCTTGTGAGGATAAGCGGTAGAAAATGAGTGAATGTGCACTTGGCGGGGGGGGGCGTACAACAATGAATCTCGCACTCAATAAAACTAAAATAAAGTAAAATAATTCCAACAACATGCATGCTAGGTTAATTGGCGAATCCAAATTGTCCATAGGTATGAATGTGAGTGTGAATGGTTGTTTGTCTATATGTGCCCTGTGATTGGCTGGCCACCAGTCCAGGTGTACCCCGCCTCTCGCCCAAAGACAGCTGGGATAAGCTTTAGTTTAGTTAGTTTTTCATATAAAGGTCATTGGTTTTAAATGAAATTAAATGAAATTAAGTTAAGTTAAATTAAATTAAATTAAATTAAATTAAATGCTGCACAGTGGTAGAGTGGGATAGGCTTCAACACTCCCTGTGACTATCGTGAGGATAAGCGGTAGAAAATGAATGAATGAATGAACATTGACATATTAGCTTACATGACATGACCTTAAGTCTACATGGTCTCAATGTGAGACCATAACACATAGGAGTGGCAGTATTGTTTACATGGCCAGTAGGGTGGCCGAAGAGTGACCAGGGGTGGCCAGGACTATTCCGCTGTTGCTAGCTCACGGCCATCTCAATGTCCTACAGCATAAGAGTTGCAATTTGGTGTAAAAAATTAAAAATAGGATTGTTAAGGTGACTATTGGGGTGTTATTTCATGTCTACAAGGCTCTAATAATATTCATTCATTCATTTTCTACCATTTTCTACTATTCTTTTTCCTCACGGGGGGTGCTGGAGCCTATCCCAGCTGTCTTTTAGTGAGAGGCGGGGTACACCCTGGACTGGTTGCCAGCCAATCACAGCGCACATATAGACAAACAACCATTCATACTCACATTCATACCTATGGACAATTTGGTGTCGCCAATTAACCTAGCATGTTTTTGGAATGTGGGAGGAAACCGGAATACCCACGCATGCACAGGGAGAACATGCAAACTCCACACAGAGATGGCCGAGGGTCGAATTGAACCCTGGTCTCCTCGCTATGAGGTCTGTGCGCTAACCACTAGACCACCGTGCCGCCCCTCTAATAATATAAGAAAACATATTTAAAAAGTCATAAACAGGTTTAATATGCTTAAAATTGTAGTTTTATGTTATAATTAATTTTTCTAGCATTGACATCCCCTTGCCTCCTGGTACACTTCCTTTCTTGGGCAAAAATGCTGACATGTTGGGACCGCAATAACATCTGGACAGATCAGTTCTAGGGACCTTCCACTACTGCTAATAATAGTTCCATCGTGTTCTGGATGTGGAAAGGTTTTTGTGAGATTAATAAAAATTTCCCAGGAGTGTGAGGTCACTGCAGATGCGTACTATCACCCAGATTGCTGGCATTTACGAACATTAATGGAGGCTTCTTACATAATGATGGTACAGTGGCTTCCCTGTTGACTTAACCTCCTGTAAGTCATTAGTTTCACAATCTTTGCCGACGGCATGAGTCTTCCTAATTTCGCTTTATCAGTTTGTTCCCAGAAAAAAGCTGTGTTGTTATTTGTTCCTTTGGTTTGATAGCCTTCACACTTTACAGAAGAGACCAACGTAAACACTGCATCATCTCCTCTCATTAAGAACGTCTTTATCAGTTTATCAGCATCGCTGTAATCATATCATCGCTCTTGGATCGGACATGGAGTAAAAATGCTCACGTCATTTCAAAAATGGCAGCCAGTCAGTGAAAAAAGTGAGCGGCGTCGATGCTACGCTGAGGCGTACGTTGCACCGCCTTCTTCATGTCCCCCGGGACACGTGAGATGGATCATCTCACTGACATACTAATACTACTGAACTCATAAATGGCCCTCAATTAAAAAACACAGTGCCTTGGGTGCACGTGAATGCTGGGACGGTGGTCGACCCACAATGTACACTTTTATTGTGTGTGTGTGTAGTGTGTGGTGGGGGGGCAAGGAGGTGGGTCATGTCACTAGCTCAGGGAGTCACTAAACAACAAGTACAGCTGTGTCACATGAGAAATAAGCTAGGACACGTGCATGTGATCAACCGTTGGTTCTTAATCGTACGCCGTATGATATTTAAAGGCTTTTTTTTTTTCGCCAAAGGAAGTTATTGCATAAAATTGGAAGTGCATTTTAATTAGCAGACACAAAAAGACAGACTTTTTTTTATAAATAAATGAAAGGAGAGTAGGACTCGAGGTGGTCCTGATTTAGCGTTCACGTGTGAAGAAGGTGTTAATACATATGCATGTCATTTTAAAGGCGGCACGTGCAAGAACAGGGAACACGAAGGAAATATTTGATCACACTGCACATGACACGAATGACATGAACAGCAGCATGCAAACGCTTCTTGCTTTACAACCACTTTTTTCATGAATCAATCCATCGTGCCCATTAATACATCTCGGACCTCATCCAAATTTACTCTCCAGCGCGGTCACTGAGGTCCGAGGGCCAGCTCCAACTTGTGGTGCCTAAGACGAGACTTAAGACCAGGGGGGGCCAAGCTTTTTCTGTGGCCCCAAACTATGGAACTCTCTCCCCTCCCAAGTAAAAAAAAGGCCCCCCAACATCGAAAGCTTTAAGTCTCGTCTTAAAACCCATTTTTATTCTCTGGCTTTTAACTCGGAGTGAGTCGTATGGTCCTCTGTGTCTTTTAGTTCTTTGTTTTTATTGTAATTGTTTTTATTTTTCATACTTTTATTGCTTTGTTTCTTGTTTTCAATATTTTAATATCTATTTTACTATTTTATTTCTTAAATGAGGCGGCACGGTGGTCTAGTGGTTAGCGTGCAGACCTCACAGCTAGGAGACCAGGGTTCAATTCCACCCTCGGGCATCTCTGTGTGGAGTTTGCATGTTCTCCCCATGCATGCGTGGGTTTTCTCCAGGTACTCCGGTTTCCTCCCACATTCCAAAAACATGCTAGGTTAATTAGCGCCTCCAAATTGTCCATAGGTATGAATGTGAGTGTGAATGGTTGTTTGTCTATATGTGCCCTGTGATTGGCTGGCCACCAGTCCAGGGTGTACCCCGCCACTCGCCTGAAGACAGCTGGGATAGGCTCCAGCACGACCCTAATATTGAATCCGGTCGAGTGGTTAGCGCACAGACCCCACAGCTAGGAGACCCGAGTTCAATTCCACCCTCTGTGTGGAGTTTGCATGTTCTCCCCGTGCATGCGTGGGTTTTCTTTGGATTATTACTTTTTAATTTTACTAGTCTGTGCAGCACTTTGGGAACTCTGTTTATAAAATGTGCTAAATAAATAAAGTGGATTGGATTGGATAAACACCTCCCAAGTGTTGGGATCGGCGCTCTGGGCTGCGGCTCCCCTATGGAAGCGGTGTCAGTATCCAAGCAACAGATGAAACGCCGGCATGACCTTCATTTGCTTGCAGGCAGGCGTTTGCTGCCCCCTTAACCTGTTGCCATGTTGCCAGGTTTGCACGCCGTCTTTCATTTCTTAGTGGTTGATTTCCCACCAAAAATGGGAACTGCGTCATATGTTAGGAGCTAGTAGTAGTAGTGTGTTCCTAGGTTTCTAATATCTGTTGATTTATTTTTTGTTGTTGTTGTTTTGTTTGGGGCGGCACGGCGGTCGAGTGGTTAGCGCGCAGGTCTCACAGCTAGTAGACCGGAGTTCAATTCCACCGTCGGCCATCTCTGTGTGGAGTTTGCATGTTCTCCCCCGTGCATGTGTGGGTTTTCTGCCACATTCCAAAAACATGCTAGGTTAATTGGCAACTCCAAATTGTCCATAGGTATGAATGTGAGTGTGAATGGTTGTTTGTCTATATGTGCCCTGTGATTGGCTGGCCACCAGTCCAGGGTGTACCCCGCCTCTCGCCCCAAGACAGCTGGGATAGGCTCCAGCAGCCCCCACGACCCTTGTGAGGAAAAGCGGTAGAAATTCAATTCAATTCAATTCAATTCAATTCAATTCAATTCAATTCAATTCAATTCAATTCAATTCAATTCAATTAAGGCTGCACAGCGATCAAGTGGTTAGAGCACAAACCTCACAGCCAGGAGACGTGAGTTCAATTCCACCCTCGGCCATCTCTGTGTGGAGTTTGCATGTTCTCCCCGTGCATGCGTGGGTTTTCTCCGGGGTACTCCGGTTTCCTCCCACATTCCAAAAACATGCTAGGTTAATTAGCGACTCCAAATTGTCCATAGGTATGAATGTGAGTGTGAATGGTTGTTGTGTGAATGGAATTTGGGCCCTGTTGGCACGGGAACGTTCTTGAGATTTTTAATAAATACACTCAAATACACTCAAAAGAAGATAAGTATCACAATATGTGCATCAGCTCTGTGGTGTAGTTTGTTGAGGTCAGACATCTTGTTTTTACGTCAATCGTCCCCGCTGCATTCTCCCTCCAGAAGTACCTGATCAAACCGCAGGGGATGGAAGAGGGGACCCTGTTGACACCAGGAAAACCAGTTGAAGGAAAAATAAATCAGTGTAGACTGGGGAGTAAATAATAAAGTCCTAATTGGACAAGCACGTGCAGGGAAAAGGCCGATCCATTTGCATCACGCTACTTTAATCATGTCCCACGTCACGTGCCCGACACCTCAACTCTGAGAAGTCATTCATCAGCGTGTGCCGGCGACAGACCCTCCATGTTCTCTTCCCTCACAACCGCCGCAAAAACACGGCCGCTTGCTAACAAATCCACCATAGCCTGGAACTACAATGTAGCACTCGGTGTCCAAAGCCCCGGCCCAGGTTGTTTTTTATTGTCCCGCGACAAGAAAACTATTTGAAAAAATAACAAAAATGGAAAAATCAGCAGTAATTTTACTAGAATAAAATCATAATATATTAAGAGAAAACCAATAAATAAACAAATAAATAAAATTAAAAAAAATAAAATTAAAAAATAAATAAATACATGAAAAAATAAATTAATTAAAAAGAAAAAAAACATTGTAATTTAATCAGAAAAAGTCCTACTTTTTACAAGAATAATGTACTATTATGAGGGAAATAGTAGCATAAAATTTTCTTTTTTTCAAGTTTTAATATTATAAAAAACTGACTAAATAATCAATAACATTTTTGGAAATTAGATTGTAAACTTACAAGCAGAAAACGGACAAGAAAAAAATTGCATAATAACAGCAACATAATAATAACTTGTTTTTTTTAAGTCATAATATTATGAAAAACACACAAAACTAAATAAAGTTCTCCTTATTTTAGGGAAAACATTATAATAAATAAAGTTATAATATTACAGAAAGGAAATTCAAGAAAATTATTTAAGAAGAAAGTTGAAATATTCAGAAAATTACAAGCAAAAATTTTAATTGTCATCATTTAGGAGGAAAAAAAGTTAAAATTCATGAGGACGTCTCGTCACGTATTTTAGCCAAGTCGATGAGTCATGTCAAGGACTCCAATGAGACTATGATGAAATGAGCTCTGCTTCTTTCTACTCCTTTTCAGACATGTTGAATTGTGTAAATGTAACCATATACTGTAAGTCATACCATATAGCATTTGGATACCATGCAGCACTATTTATGCATGAGAATAAGAGGCTAAGTAAATGGATGGATGGATGGATGGATGGATGGATGGATGGACTGCATAATCGTGGTGAAATACGCTTCTTGTTTTGTTGTAAAATCCCGAAAGACACCTGGGGTTGAAATCAGGTGAAAGGCTGTTTATTGTTGGACGTCATTGGCATGCCCTGGGCTATAGCTAATGTTTTGCTTTGCCTACAAAAATAGTCCCACCTGCAGCACATGTAACACGTGGATCTCTCATACGACTTTCTAACACATCGTCTTCCTTTTTCGGGCACTGACTCACTGCTGGGATTAGAAGTTAAAGGTGATAAGTGGCAAGGCACCAAAGTGGATGAACGCCATTTGAGTCACAAACGCCGGGGAAAGAGTCGATAGCGTTTGGAGGGGATAGCACACATACACCTTGGTGACGTCGGGCCAGCTTTAATTGCATATTGAGTCGACACCTGGCACAGAGGGAAGCCTGCTTTTCCACCTGATGGCAGTCATCAATAGCACCGTACTCAGAGCTAAAATGTAGCCAAATTGTAGCCATTTTCATTCATTCAGTCATTTTCTACCGATTATCCTCACGAGGGTCGCGGGGGTGCTGGAGCCTATCCCAGCTGTCTTCGGGCAAGAGGCGGGGTACACCCTGGACTGGTGGCCAGCCAATCACAGGGCACATATAGACAAACAACCATTCACACTCACATTCATACTTATGGACAATTTGGAGTCGCCAATTAACCTAGCATGTTTTTGGAATGTGGGAGGAAACCGGAGTACCCGGAGAAAACCCACACATGCATGGGGAGAACATGCAAAGTCCACACAGAGATTTAATTTTATTTAATTGTATTTAATTTTATTTAATTTTATTTAATTTTATTTAATTTTATTTAATTTTATTTTGTTTTATTTTGTTTTATTTATGTTTTTATGTTTTTATGTTTTTATGTTTTTATTACAAAACCAATGACTTTGATATGAAAAACTAGCTAAACTAAAGCCTATCCCAGCTGTCTTGGGGCGAGAGGCGGGGTACATCCTGGACTGGTGGCCAGCCAATCACAGGGCACATATAGACAAACAACCATTCACACTCACATTCATACCTATGGACAATTTGGAGTCGCCAATTTGGAGTTCTTTGACTTTCTTTTTCATCCAATAACCCAGAGTCTACCACAGGAACTCAATCTTCAAAGGATTTTGCTTCTTCTTTGGCTTTTTCTGGCTTTTATTCCATATAAACAAATATTGAACGTCACAGAGAAAGCATTCGTATCGACATGTCTGACATGTTCTCCATATGGCCCCAGTGGAGGCGGCACCATCATGATCCATCACCGGAACAATGGAGCTTCAGGTTGTGCAGGGGTGTCAAACGGCACTCTCTAAGATCACTCTTTTGGACCATTTTTGGGGATGTAGGATATAAGGGTTGTTTAGCAACACGTTTAAAAGCCATCTTCAACATCCGGAGCAACATGGCCACGAGCCTTCTGGAACAACGAGATGTTTTTTCATCTGATTAACGAGAATGACACTCATGGTTTGTCATGACTCATGCGTTTTTTCCACATTATTTCACTTTAATGCTTTTAGCAATTAGTCCAAAATGTTTGATTTCTTGAGATACTGTACTTATGTAACACTTAAGCATATCCACATGTGCTTTTATAAAATATCAAAGTTGTTTCCTTTCCTTTGTCACTATGTGGGGCCTCCGTGTTCCTAAAATGAACTGAAGGGTACATCAGTAGTACTTTTAGTACTTTTGTTTCACATTAATGCCGCCATGATGATTTGCGCCCCCTTCTGTCCTGTGTGCGGTAATGGCTGTGGTCAAGGTTATTTATTTATTTGAGGCATGATGAAAGAAGAAAACAACCGAATGTTGAGCCATTTTAGAAAGAAAAAATGGGCACCTTGATGGAGTCACGTGACTCGCATCATCCCAAAATGGTTGTCATTTTGAAGTCCATTAAGTCTCTCTTTTTTTTGGCGGAGACATGTGACGCACACACAAACATGGCATAGTAACAACATCGGTCGGGGTCTGTTCCAACTGTCTTGTTGGAGAGGGGGGTGGGGGGCGTGTGACGCACACAGGGGGGGCGTGGCCATCCTCGGCTTATAAATACCCACCGCGGGCCACTTGTATCGTCAGTGAGACTCTTGCTTCCACATATACGCAAACAGAAAGGGATTTTATTTTGAAAATTCCCAATATTCGGGGAGGTGTACGCAACCATGATCAAGAAGATGACACCCTCCGAGAACGAGTTCAACATCCCGGCTAAGAACTGTTACAGGATGGTGATTCTCGGTTCCACCAAAGTTGGCAAGACGGCCATTATTTCGCGGTTTCTTAACGAGCGCGTGGAGGAGCAGTACACGCCCACCATCGAGGACTTTCACAGGAAGTTCTACAGCATCAGGGGCAACGTCTATCAACTGGACATTTTGGACACGTCTGGAAACCACCCTTTCCCCGCCATGAGGAGGCTCTCCATTCTCACAGGTGCGTTTTGCGTCCACAAGAATGTGCAGAATTTTGCGCGTTTTTCCATTCTGGTGCTGATTGTGCGTTATTATTGTTATATTTGCAGGAGATGTGTTTATTTTGGTGTTCAGTCTGGACAACAGAGACTCCTTCCAGGAGGTGCAGCGCCTCAAACGGCAAATCTACGAAACCAAGTCCTGCTTGAGGAACAAGACCAAGGAGAACGCTGAGGTGCCGCTGGTCATCTGCGGCAACAAGTGCGACCGGGACTTCCAGAGGGAGGTGCGGGAGGAGGAGATCGAGCAGCTAGTGCGCGGCGGGGACGAGCACGGCTGCCGTTGCGCCTACGTGGAAATCTCAGCCAAGAAGAACACCAACGTGGACCAGATGTTCCAGACTCTCTTCGCCATGGCGAAACTCCCGGACGAGATGAGTCCCAACCGGCACTGCAAGGTGTCGCTGCAGTCCTGCGAGCTCCTGCACCGGAAGTCGTTCCGGGCGAAGAAGTGCAAGGACGCGTACGGCATCGTGGCGCCGTTCGCGCGACGGCCGAGCGTCCACAGTGACTTGATGTACATCAAGGAGAAGGCCGTGGGAGGGGGGCAGGCTAAAGAGAAAGGCTGCATCATATGCTGACCCCCCCCCCCCCCCCCCCCCCCCCCAAAAAAAAAACACGACAAAATGGACCAGCAGGCACTGGGATGATGTGCTGTCAAATCTGCCTCGACTGACTTTGTTTACATTTGCCAACAGACTTGAATGTTTATGAACAAATATGAATGTGTATTTATTATGTTTCTCAACTTTTTGCATCGAATAAAAACTTGTTACTTTCATAATATTTGTCTCCATCTTATTTAAAGCTCAAATTTTTTGACATCGCCTCCATGCTGGCTATTCAGTAAGCAGGGGTGTCCAAAGTGTGGGGTGCATTGTTAAAACATAATTTAACTAAACTAAAAAAATTTAAAGCAGCAATAATATATATTTTTTTAAATCAGCAAAGAAAATAGTGTAATTGTATCAGGAAAAATAAAACAAATAAAGTTGTAATTTTTTAAAACATTTTGTTAGGAATACGTTACAATAAAGTCAAAATATGGGAATTAATTCACAATTACCATAGTAATTCAATAAGAAATCTAAAGAAACACCCCAAAACTTCAATTAAAAAGCAGCAATAATTAAAATTAAAAAAAAAATCAGTTATGAAAATAGTGTAATTGTATCAGGAAAAATAATACCAAAAAAATGCAATGTTTTGAGAAACAAAACAAATAAAGTTGTAATTTTTTGAACATTTTGTTAGGGAATACGTTACAATAAAGTCAAAATATGGGAATTAATTCATAATTACCATAGTAATTCAATAAGAAATCTAAAGAAACACCCAAAAACATAAACAAATAAGATATTTATAGCTTTAATACAAAAAATGTGAAAAATCTAAGCGAAATGCTGAAAAACATGCATGTGGAAATATAAATATACACTTGACAATCGCCTTCCATCCACTGTCAGTTCTTAAATGGCGTCCTCTTCTTGTGCTCCATCTGACCCTGCAGAGTCTTGTATAGGTTTGAGTTCCGTCCGGTTTAATCCAGTCTTCAAGATGCTTTGGGTACGTCAAACATACAGAGACTCTTATATTTTTGCAAGAGTTGGTTCTTGGTGCGGACCTGCTCCCTCAGCGTGGTCAACTGTTGCTGCTGTTCCCCGGGACTGCTCTCTATGCCCGGCATGGCAGAGATCTGCTCCCGGGCCTCTTGAATCTTTGCCTTCAGTTTATTCAACTCCTGGTGCACATCCGGGCTCTCCTTATCCATGCTTGAAACGCAAGAGCAGATTATAATCGACACTTCGTATATTTTGTAGTTTGCTAATCTGCTAGCTATCGTTAGCTATAGCTAAACGTCAACAATGAGACAATTCTAATGATTTGGAACGTGTAAAATAGGTGTTATGATGCAGCAATATACAAAAATAAACATTTCACAGGCTTACCATTTTATTATATCGTGAACTAAAGGCAGAAGAGAGCAATCTTCGCTCTCTTTCTCCTGCTTCGGGTGAGCCACCGCCATCATGCTTCCGTATTCCCGTCGCAGATGGATGACGTCACCGGAACTACACGCTGAACGTTGTCAACAAAAACAAAAATGATACAAAATACTCGTTTTTGATTCCACTTCATGTTTACTGGGTACTTTTGTGCTCGACAAATAAAAATGTACTGTACATGAAAAATAATTAGAAAATGTAAACAAGTACGACATACAAAGATACTTTTAATTTAATAATTTAACTAAACAATTCTGTCTTTGTTATTATTTTTTATTTAGAATTAAACTTAGTCAACAATAGAATACAGTAGATCAGAGTTAATGTGGTTTTATTAAAGGAAATAAGGAAGAACATAACAGCATTCATTTCAATAATGCATACATTAAAATTAAATATAAAAATTGCATTCAACAGAACCATAACTGTGCATTGAATATATACCAATAACGAATATAACTATACATTTTGTTCCATTTTATTTCTAAAATAATAATAAACAACAACAAAGCCACCTTTGGTTGTACAGTTTGATTATCGCTCCCTCGCTATATCGTGTTTTTTCAGAAATTAATTAATAAATGATGACCTTATGGTGGTAGACACTGCTCACTATTATTATTATTATTAGTCAAAACAAAAGTGATATGTAGTATTCTGGTCACTAGGCGGCAGTAATGACACAAAACATTAAGACATCAGTTTATATGCATGAAGCCAGCCAGGCCATTGCATGCACCACATGATAAGAGTGATAAAAGGTTCTCCTTCCATTCCATGTGGAAGTGGTAAGTTTGTGGCTTGGAAGAAGTTTAGAAGAAATGAATTTGAGGCTGACAAGAATTGCTGCAGCATATGATGTAAACAATGAATGAGTGTAAAGGTGACTATAGAGCATGAAAAAGAAGTCATTAACACTAACTGTGAAAATACTGAATTTTTCCTATATTGTGGAAATGTTTTTTACATGTTTTAAAAGTTTTTTGTTTTTATTTTTTTGCTAGCTGTCTGCAGCCCACCTGGAATGGATCACTGGCGGCCCACTTTTGGGTCCCGACCCACCAGTTGAGAATGGCTGCTGTAGATATTCCCCATCTTCATCATCAGGGCTTACGTGCATGGCTGTTGAAAGGAAGGAAGACGATGCAGTACATATTTAACAGGTGGATGAAGTAATGCTGACCTGGTTCTTTTTATTTCTACTCCTGACCATGCATCCCTTTTTTTTGGGACAAATCCCGCAAAATGCTTTTGTGCTACGAAGAAGGCTGAGCTGTAAATGGATGGTTGAGTTACCGTCATAGTGGCCTGAAGTAGTTATGGCTAATTTTAATCCTGAGGGTTCTTTTCAGCGGCCGAAGGGTAGCTTCACAGTTTTCAGGTTACGCAGGTTATTATAGCTGCCTCTGACCTGTATTTTTCTCTCCTTCAATCTTTTCTTTTTTTTTGTTTATTCTTTTGTCCTCCTCCCTTTTATAGACCCATATTCCATGTAATATCCTCTCTTATCCCTGGTTCATGGACATTATGAATAGGTTCACCTAAGTAATCACACTGTGCGCACATATTTAAGACACAGGATTCAGCTAATAGCGGTACTGTACCATGCAACCCATCACTGGCTTACACAAATAGTGTAAAGATGGCAAGGGAGGTGCATCAGCTTGAAAAAAATCAAGAAAATCATTCTTAAAACATGCTAAGCTAACGTTAAGGCAAAATTATAGCTTTTTAGCTTATATGGTGGAAGTTTTGTGTTATCTGAGGAGAGGCTGATTGTGCCAAAAAAAATACAATTGCATTTAAAAAAAAGAAAACTAAAAAACAAAATAAAAATATGCAGTAATTGTTGAATAATATATTTTAGATTCATTTTAGTGGTATAAATATTAAATACACATAAGTTAAAAAGTTGTAATATTAAAAGTAACCAAATAATGACATGCAAAAAAAACGAGGCTATAATGTCATAAATTATAAGCCAAAATATTATGGGAATAAAGTCATATTTATTTCCTATATTTCTCTATATTTATTATTGGCCCTTTGTGTTGAGTTGTGGAGCAGCTACGCACAATAATCAAAAATCACAAACCACTCGCCTGCCGTTTTATTTTATTTTATTTTATTTTATTTTATTTTATTTTATTTTATTTTATTTTATTTTATTTTATTTTATTTTATTTTATTTTATTTTATTTTATTTTATTTTATTTTATTTTATTTTATTTTATTTTATTTTATTTTATTTTATTTTATTTTATTTTATTTTATTTTATTTTATTTTATTTTAAAACAAAACCAATTACTTTTACATGGAAAAACTAACTAAACTAAAGCCTATCCAAGCTGTCTTGGGGTGAGAGGCGGGGTACACCCTGGACTGGTGGCCAGCCAATCACAGGGCACATATAGACAAACAACCATTCACACTCACATTAATACCTATGGACAATTTGGAGAATACACATAATTTTAAAAAGTTGTAATATTAAAAGCAACCAAATAATGACAAAAACAAGGCTATAATATCATAAATTATAAGCCAAAATATTATGGGAATAAAGTCATATTTATTTCCTATATTTCTCTATATTTATTTTTGGCCTTTTGTGTTGAGGTGTGCTGCATCTACACACAATAACCCGTGCAGAAAGCTTTGTAGATCTTCCAGAATCTGTACCCATTCAGCTGTATTTCTTTGAACTTCCTGCTTCCAGCGAAAATGGTCTGTTTTAATTTATTCCACATACGGCCCCGCCCCCAGGCACACCTACTCCTCTGTGGTTGGTTACACTCCCGAGTGTTGTGCTGCCAACCCAACTTTATAGGAGTTGATAATAAACAGCAATTTATCTTCTTAAAATGTCCGCTTTGAACATACAGCCATATGTTTGGGACCCAAATCCGATCCGGAAGTAGAGACTGGACATTCCGAAGTTTCTCAAGAAGAGAAGAAGAGGTTTACGTTAGCATTGACGCCTTTCAATGCTAAGTAGTGTTAGCATTTTAGCATTAGGGTTTTACAACATTGGTAACATCTAATGTGGTTATTACACATTTTTTTTTTGGGACTACCAGTGTGTAAAAAAAATCCATATAAGGAAACCAGGCATTCTGTGACATCACAGAGAGCCAGTTATCCCAAATTTCTTTCAGGGCTTACTTCCAAATGTGCATTAAACCTCATTATCTGATACTTTGGCATCATTTAACACGAGAATACTGTATTCTAGCTACATTTATAGGTCAAAAAAATGAATAGAAAGGATAATAGGTCCCCTTTAATAATGCAGATTATTCAATCCAGGTCTTGATGACTTGACCTTCAAAGCGTGTCGACCTATATTCTGACGAAAAGAATAGATCCATCTGATGCCCGCCCGCTTGCAGCATTCACACCCTCCACACCCTCCACCTCCGCACGACCACCGCCGCAGTAGTGAAACACGTAACGGGGCAGCGCCACTGAATGCCACTAATCGGAGCAAAGCACACATAAAAGAAAATGACATATCGGTTTGTATGACCCACATTTGAGTTTGTAGGCCACATCACTGTCCTTGTGTGTCTTTCTACCGTTTGGCTCTTGTACCTGGCATTAACAGGTTTGTCGAAAAGTGGGTCATGACCAACTTCCCACACGCTCGTGGAAACGTTATTCCACTGTGATTGAATGTGAATTGACACGTGCCGCTAGTAAAGGCTGCGGAATATCCGGTTTGGCGGCCTTGCATTCATTAGCGTCATGACGGCCATGGCGTCCGGGTGACACTTTTGTGATGAGTACAAATCCACATGTGACCTTTCTAGCAATTTGTTAGAAATGTTGCCTATGGAAAAGCAGGGTCTTTTTTTTCCAGTGTGCGGTCATCCCTCGCTTTTCAAAAATGTATTAATTAATTGAATACGGCATATCATGGGTGTCACGGTGGTATAGTGGTTAGTGCGCAGACCTCACAGCTAGGAGACCAGGGTTCAATTCCACCCTCGGCCATCTCTGTGTGGAGTTTGCATGTTCTCCCTGTGCATGTGTTGGTTTTCTCCGGGTACTCCGGTTTCCTCCCACATTCCAAAAACATGCTAGGTTAATTGGTATGAATGTGAGTGTGAATGGTTGTTTTTCTATATGTGCCCTGTGATTGGCTGGCGATCAGTCCAGGGTGTACCCCGCCTAACGCCCCAAGACAGCTGGGGTAGGCTCCAGCACCCCGCGACCCTTGTGAGGAAAAGCGATAGAAAATGAATGAATGAATGAATGGCATATCATTACTTTCAAAAATATGAATATTCAAGCAAATTTGAAGTAACTTTGGTATTTGAAGCATTTTCAAGCATAAAAATGGCTACATTAAGTAAATATAAGGCATTCTGAAGGCACATTCAAAGACAGTGCAATGATATATACTTACACTGGGCACTAGGTGTCAGTCATGTTACAATAATGAATGCCTTGTTGTCACTCACTGAAGGGAAACGTTAATAAACTTATTGTCTATTAGTGCCCTGTGATTGGCTGGCGACAAGTCCAGGGTGTACCCCGCCTTTCAGCCGAAGACAGCTGGGATAGGCTCCAGCATAGCCCAATTAATATGTATAGTAATGACTGTAATATTTTATCTAACAAAAAAAATCAAATTTTTACAGGAATAAATCTTAATAGGCTGCCGAGTGGTTAGTACACAGGTCTCACAGCTAGTAGACCGGAGTTCAATTCCACCATCGGCCATCTCTGTGTGGAGTTTGCATGATCTCCCCGTGCATGCGTGGGTTTTCTCAGAGTACTCCGGTTTCCTCCCACATTCCAAAAACATGCTAGGTTAATTAGCGACTCCAAATTGTCCATAGGTATGAATGTGAGTGTGAATGGTTGTTTGTCTATATGTGCCCTGTGATTGCCTGGCCACCAGTCGAGAGTGAGTGAATGAATAAATCTTAATAATATGCACTATTAAACAGAAAAGACTTTAAAACAAAAAACAAACATTATCCTTCTTATGAAATATTTACAAAATACTTCCTTATACATCATTTTATTTTTCATGTAGCCCTTGGTGGAAAAAGTTTGGACACCTTTGGCCTACAGTACTTCAAAAGAGCAATATGTACACCAAAGGGAACATGTTGCTGCTTTATGAAAGGATGCTTTTGAATGAATCCATCAAATGCAGAGGTTCTTTCATTGAAATCTCTTTCGACACAAAGAGAGTGTTTTTATGCTCAATTCAGCCCTTAGTAAACATATTCTATGAAGACACCATCTAAGTGCAAGGGGATTTGTCTATAAAACAAGCTTGGACAAAGACGGCTATTTCTATCAGGATGATGACATGAATAGCTCCATTTTTTTTTTACCTCAAGACTCACATTGAAGCGTTAATACCTGCAAGTGTGCTGCCTCCTAGTGGCAGCAAGCAAATCCAACACCCTTTATTGCTAAATATACCGCAATACCTGCTTTACATCATAAATGTTTGTTTTATTGTTTAAAAAAAAGTAGAAACTACACACCACTACAGACACTACATATTACCGTCCTCTGAAAAGGACATTGCATTAAACAAATGAATACATTTAGATAATGTATTTAGACAATTATTTATTATTATTTAAAACATAATTCAACTTTCATTTTATCAGGAGACGAAATCACGCTGATATGCTCTATAGCCACAAGATGGCAGTCTTCAATTGTTTATTCGCAATTTGAGTAAATCAAAAGCAAGGATGATGTTTGTTAATACGTACAGCAGTTTGTCTATCGCATAAACTTAATTTGCAACGATAGCATGAAACTGATAAGTAACATTTAATAACACACGTACTTTTAAAGACGTGTTTTTACATTATGTTTTCTGAATGTTGTGGTTGGTTGAACGTTATATTCCAGATTAGCCTGATTGGGTGGTGTTTTTTTTCCTTGCTCCAACCGTGGCTGGAGTTCAAACGCCACTCGTTCGGGAGGCTTCGCACTACAAAACAAGCGTCCTCAAATGTGCGTGGTGACGTCACGACCAGTTTCCACCAATCAGGGCTCACGCTGGACGGGCATTGTGAAGCAGTAGTTGAAGCGTTAGCAAGCTAAGTGGAGAAAGAAAGCTAACTAATGGTGAGAGTGGAAGTGTTGGCTAAACGCTCATGGATCAAAAGCAACTGTCAACACAGCAACGGGAACAGACATTAAACCACCTCCATGACTCCATGAACATGTTTGCAGGGTGTTAATGAAGAGACGGTGGCTTGTCAGATGCCCGAGGAGCATTTTTTTTTGGATACTACATCCCAAACGGAAACCATTTCTGGACAGAGTTAGTTGGAGCTAGCTAGCTAGCGTCTTAAGTCAAACCCATCAATCAGGAGACTTTTACGTTGTCACCTACAACAAAAACCCCAAACAACCCGAATGTTTTGTCTGTCATGAGTCCGGCCGGGTGCTCCCATGTGAACGGTTATAAGGTGGATAACTGGAAACAAAACCTCCGCGTCATATACCAATGCTTTGTTTGGAGTGGTACTGCTGAGACCAGGAGACGCAAGGTAACAAAAACACACCGCAACTGTTCACTATGGAAAGTGTTAGCGTGCTTTTGAGAGGGGGGGGGCGCTGGGAGTGTAAATGATGCCCCCAACATTGAAGCACAATCCCTGCACCGTGCTCCACAAACAAACGTCGCTAACGGTGTTCGCCGGTCAGTAAAGCTTGAAAGGACCTAACCTGGGTGATGTGTGCTGACTTGGGTGCATTTTGCTTTGAGCGTTCAAACAACGCATCATTATTATCATCATCAAGGCCTTTACACCCCTTAGTTAGTTACACAGCTCATGTTAGCATAGGAGGCTAAAACTCCACAATTAAACAAGAGTTGCTACTTGTGGGCTAGCATAATAACATCAAATGGACCCATTGCGTCTTTACTGCATGCATGCATTGGCTTTCTTTGCCACCCACCCATCCATCCATCCATCCATCCATCCGTGTGTCTGGATGTTTAACATGGCACCACTTGCTTATTAGTTCCCTCCATTTCTTTGCTTATGTTCAGCTTTCATGTTTTTCCTAATTTAAAGTGTCAAACATTTGTATTTTGTTGTGATAAAATAGGTTCTTCAGAGTGATGCAGGATGGACAGAGCTGGTGAGTTGATGCTTATCCTCCCCTCCTCCTCCTCCTCCTCTCTTCCTCCCCTCATTCCTCTTGCATTGGTAGTTTTAATGAAATGATACAGGAGTTTGCTTGCTTTCTTACTCTCTTTCTTTCTCTTTCATACCTATACCTGTGTGCCTCATGGTCATTTCCTGTAACGGTTGCAACACTGGCTAACTTTTATGTAAATGATGTAACACAAGGAATACAGCTGTTCCGTGCAATGGTAGAGAAAGGGAGTTTACCATGTGGGGGCGTGCTGATGGATGCGGTATGTATGTATACTACAGTATGTAGCGTTGTGGCCACAACATTGGGAACACCTCCAATACACTCATTTTTGATTGACATTGTCCACAGACATATTGTATTAGGAGG
Organism: Doryrhamphus excisus; assembly: GCF_030265055.1. Lineage (NCBI taxonomy): Eukaryota > Metazoa > Chordata > Actinopteri > Syngnathiformes > Syngnathidae > Doryrhamphus > Doryrhamphus excisus. Next base: position 5,298,507 of record NC_080480.1, on the reverse strand, counting down.
AGTCCGCTGCTTAGTTTGAATTATCACTGTCCGTTTCAGAGTAGACGATCCTTTTCACATGTTCAAGGATAACATCGTCGCCGGCGTTGATCATTATCTCTCCATTTGACCACGTGTAGTTTGACTTCACTTTTCACTTTCCTTTTCTTTGACGCAGTGGCATCAGAAGAGTGTGCCTCACGCTTGGGGGGACATAATAAAGGGTAAAAAATAGTAGCCAAGGTAGCAATGCATGTTTGGTTACATTGGTCTCCAGTGTCTATGTAAGATAAGAGAAGATATGCCGTTATTCGTCCCTCAGTGGGGAAATTTACATTGCACAGCAGCAAGAGTGCAGAATCAGTTGAGCAGTACAAAATACACGATATAGAAAAATAAACAACCCAAGTATTAACAAAATCAACAGTTTTACCCAGAGTTATATACAATACAGTATGTAGATAATATGAAACGAGATATATGACTATACAGTGAGATCTTGCTAGTGACTCAATATTAGGCATTATAGAAATACTTCACATAGAACATAATATATTGCATTTAGAGTCTAAGAGTGTATAAGTACAGATGTACCTAGTGAGATGTGCTGAAAGAAAAGGAAAGCAGCAAACGTCGCCAAATCAAAATGCAGCTAAATGTTTTCGGCCAACGCAGCCAAAAGGGAACAAACGAAACACAAAACGTCCGCCGTGTTATGATATCATACTTATTTATTACAGTTTCTTATGAAAATCAGTAATAAAGATTACTTAGCAACGCTGACGTTACATCTGCTGTTAACAAATCTGTGTTGTCCGACTGTCTGTGAAGCAGTGAACGCCTCAGGCTGAGCGTTTGTATGAGTCGGGTGCTACACATGTGCGGGTACGGCTACATTGGTTGATATTCTTTTAGCTACAATTGCTGATATTCTTTTGCCGTGGTCGCATATGAAATCAAACAGTATCGGAATTGTATCTCGAAAAAGCACGTCTCGGTGCGTCCCTATTTTAACGGCGTCATCCCTACCGAGGAAAGGTTATTAGATTATCTGAAGAGGTTTGTCATGTTTGCAATGTACGGTCCACAAATCTGCAAAGTGCCGCCGTAGCACAGCGCTTGGTTGGAAATATGCCCCTTGTTTTTCAACGGGTGAGTGACGCTGTGCTCCAATACTCCACCGGTATTAATAATTGATATTTATTGTGAATGGGAATGCCAGTGGAGGGCTCGCATGAATATTCACAAGGTGGTGGTTATTTATTGTGCGTGTGCCCCTGCATATAGAGAGCTAAAGAAGGATGCGGCTGGAAGGACTCCACCAGGAAGGCATCTGTCACGTTCTCCAGGCCCCGACTTCTATAGGAATATACTGTCGCTTCCATGAAAGGGCGGGGAGGGGGCACATTTGATGTTGCTCCATTTTTTTTTTTTTTGCGTTTTTTTTGATGAATTGATGATCAGAGGAGCGAGCCCCTCGCCTTTTTTCCCTCCCCCTCAGCCTTTGCTTCTGATGGGAGAGAAATAATTGTCCCAATGTTGCCAGGAATTGATCCAATTTTAACCAAGACACTCCCTTCTCTCACGTTTCTGGCACGGGGGCTGTCACGGCGAAGCTGATTGCTTTGCCACATCAGTTCAGTTGCTTCTTCCGCCGCTCATCATCAGCACATATTGTAGCATCAAGTTCCCTCACAGCATTGATTGTTCCTCTCCCACGTGTCTTTATTGCAAGATTAGCCAGTCAAAAGAACCCACGAGAGAGACAATCTTTTTTCCAATTTGGCGTCATGGCGATAAGCTAAGCTTCATGTTCTCTGGTTTTTCCCCCTCATCCGACTACCTCGTAGATTAGCCTATTTCTTGTATACAACACATTATTTATTGCAATACTGTGCTTGTGTTATCTTAAAATATGAAAAGAATGTGTTTTGAGCCTCATTGGCTAAATTGTTAAAGGGAAACTCCTCTTTTTTCAGAATTTTCGGAACATCTTTCTCATTTCTGTGTGCTCTATATAAAATATAAAAAAGTTAAAAAGATGCAGCTAATTCAAGCACGTAATGGGACACACCTATTCTACCTACAACGCCATCCACTTCCGAAAACATCCAACAACAACAACAAAGATTTATGGTTTTATATCCATGCTGTCACCATGTGTAACAGGCACGTTCATGATAACATGACATATTTTGGTCATGAGTGTGTGTCAAGGTGTCACTATGCCAGTAAAGTAGTTATTGGGCGTAACAGTGTTAATAACAATAATAATAATAGCAATGTTGTTGTAACCTTAGCAGGCTTTATAGGTGGTATAGGTGTGTCCCGTTACGTGCATTCTTAGCTGCTTCTTATTTATTTTTTTATTTTTTTTATTTTTTATTTTTATTTATTTTTTATTTTTTTATTTTTATTTTTTTATTTTTTTGTTTTTTATTTTTTATTTTTTGTTTTTTGTTTTTTTTTTTTATTTTTTTTTTTATTTTTTATTTTTTATTTTTTATTTTTTATTTTTTATTTTTTATTTTTTATTTTTTATTTTTTATTTTTTATTTTTTATTTTTTATTTTTTATTTTTTATTTTTTATTTTTTATTTTTTATTTTTTATTTTTTATTTTTTATTTTTTATTTTTTATTTTTTATTTTTTTAAACCAAACGTCAACAGCAATACAAACTCAAACACTCAAAACAAAAAGAGGGCACTGGACATACACAGCACACAAATGGTTTGTTTTTTTGTAGCTGTTTTTATATCTTTAGAACCCACAGAAAAGACAAAGACCTGTGCTAGGTCTCACTGAAGGATTGTGGATGACGGGCAAAATTCCCCCCAAAATTGTACTTTCTCTTTAAACATTGCTGCCTTTGAGGGAGAGGCACCTCATGAAAAATGCAAAAACTGTTGTTCTAGATAAAGATGTAGTTGAAGTTCATCACTGTGGCACATGTGCCTTGGATCTGCTGTCAGCTTCCCATTCGCCGACAAGTTCCCTTTTGATTGATTCCTCCTCCTTCCCACTGGGTCACATCTCCTCCTAGCCTCGCATCCAGCTGGCCCCTCTCTTCTGACTGGCCAGGAGACACCAGAGAAGCAACACTCCTTAGCTAGCATGCTGTTTGGTGGTGGCCAGAGTCACCCAGGGATCCCTTTTGTATTACCATCTGGCTAATGAGCTGTCAATCACTCTCCAAGGTCCGGCTAGGACCAAACCCGAGAGGCAATCAATCTCCCCTCGTGTGGACACTCAATTATTCTCTTTTGTTAAAATACGGGACCCCAGGTGCCATCTTTGGTTTGGAAATGGGCCTTTGTCCTTGTAGAAAAGACAAAACGTAAAAGTGAAGCGATGGAAAATAGAAAGATCGATGGAAGAATGTCAGATCATTAATGATCTGGATTTGCTTGCTATAAAATAAATATTAAGACTGTCAAATTATTACAGTTTTCAAATGAGTTAAATATGATTAATCACAGGACAGCACGGCGGTCGTGTGGTTAGCGCGCAGACCTCACAGCAAGGAGTACCAAGGTTCAATTCCACCCTCGGCCATCTCTGTGTGGAGTTTGCATGTTCTCCCCGTGCATGCATGGGTTTTCTCCGGGTACTCCGGTTTCCTCCCACATTCCAAAACATGCTAGGTTAATTAGCGACTCCAAATTGTCCATAGGTATGAATGTGAGTGTGAATGGTTGTTTGTCTGTATGTGCTCTGTGATTGGCTGGCGAAAAGACTAGGGTGTACCCCGCCTCTGACACCGAAGATAGCTGGGATAGGCTCCAGCAGCCCCTGCGACTATTGTGAGGATAAGCGATAGAAAATGAATGAATGTAACTTAAACCAAGCTGCACGGTGAACGAGTGGTTAGTGCGCAGGCCTCACAGCTAGGAGACCCGAGTTCAATTCCACCCTCAGCCATCTCGGGGTAGTCCGGTTTTCTCCCACATTCCAAAAACATGCTAGGTTAATTGGCAACTCCAAATTGTCCATAGGTATGAATGTGAGTGTGAATGGTTGTTTGTCTATATATGCCCTGTGATTGGCTGGCCACCAGTCCAGGGTGTACCCCGCCTCTTGCCCGAAGACAGCTGGGTTAGGCTCCAGCACCCTCCGCGACCCTCGTGAGGAAAAAGCGGTAGAAAATGAATGAATGAATGAATGATTAATCACCAACTGAAGTTATCTCACATTTATCGTGGTTAATTGGTTCCAGAACGAATTTATGATAAGCGAATTTTCCACGAGGCAGGACCTGTTTATCTTACAACTTTTCCCGAAATGACCCATTTCCACGCGTGAGAAAAGCGCAGGTATGCAGCATTTTTTGCCGTGACTTCACGTTTTACAGTCACAAGGATGCGTTTAGGTACCGAAACATGGTACCGTTTATTCTTAGGCGAATCGGTACTCGATATTTGGGAGGCAGCACAGTGACCTAGTTCTTATAGCAATGTTGGCCACACAGTCAGGAGATCTGGAAGATCTGGGTTTGAATCTCTGTTGGACATCTCTGTGTGATTGAATTGTACCCATCCCTAGCTATACCCAATCAACCTATACATCCACGTGGAGTAGGACCTGGATCTATCAGGACAGCATCCCTGTACGAGTTTGAACATCTTGATGTTGTTTAAGCGGACCCATCTGTGCTGAAATGTAAGCCCAGCTTTTCGTACCTGCTTGGGAATGTTTTTTTTTATTTTTTGTATTTTTCTGCCGCATTAGTTAACCTGAATTGCATTAATACAGGCTGGTACTCTTGTACAATCGGTCAGTCTTTTTTTCTTTTAATGAGCTAGTCAGACCGGTTTATATGTGCTTATAGTAGTAATAGGCACACACTTGGACTTATGGATGGGTACAATCATGGTAAAAATACAGTACTTCATCAACAAATGAGCTTTCCCGGCTCTTTATGTGCATAGGCTGTTAAAGTGAAGCCCTCGTACGTTACCTCTAGCTGTCTATTTTTATGCACTTGTGCGTTTTTATGCATATGTGTTGCATCGTTGTTAATTTGGGTATGCGCATGTATGCCGAGAATGATGTGCCAGCTCACGCGGTGTGTGAGTCACCGCTCTCATATATCTGCGGCCCGGCGCTGTATTGACTTTATCCTCCCCTCCCCAGTCTGTTCTTTGCGGCAGAAGAAGTGTGCACTGTTGAGCGAGTAGACCTTTGTCCACATCATTATAGTTGTTGTGTCCTCCTCCTCTTCCTCTCTTCCGTGAATCTGTAGCCTGCTATACGGTGCGGCCTGGCTTTGACTGCAGATGACCGAAATACTGATGCAACAGCTTTTGACTTTGATTGATTTGAATACATTTGATCTTTTCACCCAGGTAGTTCCCGGCATTTTTCGTACGTACGTACTTCCATCAGTCAGCAGCTTTTTCCTCGAGCGGATCATTTCACTGGACATCGGCCAAAAGAATGCCTCAAAGACCGATGTTGCAGATGGAAAATGCAGTGTAGCGCATTGCAAACATGAGCCAGAACTACCTGTCTGACAGTTGTTCCTGTCATCTGAGCCACCGGCTGATCAATAGCTCCTCTCAAGGAACATTAGACGCTCATGGTGAAGAAAGACCCAGAGAAATACACAAGACAGGGGACAAGAGATGACTCAAAATTGGGGGTGTCACAAGATCTCGCAAGATTAAAACGTGACAAGATTTCTCTTTTGAGCAAAAAAAAAAAAAAATTCTTATGGGCATTTGGCCTGGAATGATAATAAATAAATAAATTTATATAAATTATTTATATAAATAAATATGAATTAATTATATAAAATAATAATAATATTATTATATAAATTATTATTTAAAAAATATTATATAAATTAATGTAAACAAATTAATAAATTAATCACAAGACGCTGAACGAGATTGGGTATATGAGAACCAGACGTGATTTTAATATTGCTATTAAGAAAAGTACAATGACAGCGAAAAATACATGACAATTAAGGGTGCCACGAGACACGATGTATGAGATTTTAACATTACTTTGAACAAATTCGACTTACTGGCTCGTTTAAGTCTCAATTTGTTCATTATTAATATTCCCTCCCATACGGGGACTGTGGTATCTTTTTTTCCTTCTCATTTCTGGTACATTACCCTGCATTGCTCCTAATGAGGCTTCCTTGCTGCACTGTGTGTGTGTGTGTGTATGTGTAATGTAAGCTGCCCCGCCTCTCTCCACAGATACAAAGTACAACTGACAAGGTCTCACTCCATTGTTCTATGGAAACCAAAAGCGGGGTACACCCCGGACTGGTGGCCAGCCAATCACAGGGCACATATAGACAAACAACCATTCACACTCACATTCATACCTATGGACAATTTGGAGTCGCCAATTAACCTAGCATGCATGTTGTTGGAATAATTTTACTTTATTTTAGTTTTATTGTGTGCGAGACACATTTTTGTAATTTGTATGGAAAATGTTCCCGGTTGTAGACAAACAACCATACACACTCACATTCATACCTATGGACAATTTGGAGTTGCCAATTAACCTAGCATGTTTTTGGAATGTGGGAGGAAACCGGAGTACCCGGAGAAAACCCACGCATGCACGGGGAGAACATGTAAACTCCACACAGAGATGGCCGAGGGTGGAATTGAACTCAGGTCTCCTAGCTGTGAGGCCTTCGTGCTAATCACTCGTCCACTGTGCAGCCCACATGGCTTATCGCAAGACTTTTTTTACTGAACAAGATTGCACCCTTAACTTTATATCCAAAGGAATTCTGGAACATTCACTGGTTTGTTTCCTCCAGAGCACAGCAGCATACTTTAGTTAACACGCTACTTATCTTTGAGTTGGTAATTGGTGTGAAAAGCTTGCAAAGTGCCGATTATCTTGGCAGTCTGTACTTGTTGGATATTCCCCACATTAGCTGTGCTTCAGTGTCGTTGCCCATCCTTCCCAAACCGGTCCCAGCTGGCTGGCAAACAGTACAATATCAAATAAAAACTCAGCTTAGCGTCGGCTAGGCCGAGTATCCTCTGTAGCGCAGTGTCATCACTATTTAGCCCACACCCCACCGAGGCTCAGTCAACACACCAACTGGTGTGTGAGTTTTGCTGTGCCCGTCATGACGGGCGACGCGTTATGGAAATGACGCGGGCTGACTTCATGCGTTAAATACCGCGATACAAGCGAAGGATGCGTCTTAAATATACTCTGCCCACTGCTCTTATAGATATGCGCGGGACTGTTCTTTTTTACACACCCACCCACTTGCGCACAATTTCCAATTTCCAATCCGCCCACTCGCACAGATGAGCCATTCCTGCACACCGCTCCAATCGTTGCTATTTGTGTTTTAATGCATTCTTTATGTTCAGGGCTACACAAAAACCGACATGTTTATTCCCCGCGACATCTTCGCCATTTCACATTTCGAAGATCAACAACAACAGGTTTTTGTTTCCGGTTCAATAAGCTGACAATAAGCTGTTGTAGTCGTAACCCATGCTAAGCTGACGTGGTCCATGTCTGAATTATTGTCATATTTTTACAGATGTTTTTCAGAAGCTGACATTTATTTTTGTACCTGAACTAGCAGGGCAGTGAATGCCGCATTGTGAATTTGCGCGGATAGCTGAAATGGTCTTAAAATTCAGCAGTGTAGTGAAGTTGTAGCATGTAGCATGTAGCATGCACTTGGTAGTATGCACTAGGTCAGGGGTGTAATGAGGGTCACATACAGAAAATGAAAGAACCCAAAACAAAACACCAACATCTTATCTCTATTGTAGATGACAAAGTGTAATATCTAATAATATATCTGCGCTATATATTAATTTTCTTCCTCATGTTTATTCTGACAAACCTCCATCTTCCTCTTTGGGTCTTCAATGTTGCATTTTGTGTTCCCATTCCTCACACTTTTTGTCTACTTTGTTGCGTACATGTCCTCCTAGGGTGAAGGAAGTGAAACCGACTCGTTTTTTTTTTTTTCCACGACAATAATAACGGTCATTGTTGGGGCCTGGTGTCAGTATACGGTGTATCATCTCTGCTGTCAAACCATAGCGAAAAGCAGACAATACAGTGTGGGGTTGTGGAGTTGGTGTCCATTAGCTTATGCTGCGCTGCGTAGGCGTGTGCGTCTGTGTTATGATCTAGTTTCTTTTACACTGTGCACCAGAAAGTGAAACCTTGTCAAACTACTGCAAAGATCACTTTTCTTCTTCTTCTTTCTTTTTCTTCTTCTTCCATGGCTGCTGTTATGATTCAGGCTTTGCTTCCTCAAAGCAGCAATGCACCCAGCTATAAAGTAGATCCCCCGCAATGGCAATTTTATAACTGATATTGGTAATGGTAATAGTTTAATTTCATTTGAACATGCAGCAGATTACAATTGAATGCATCCCATAATCAGTTCACAGTTCCACATGTCCAAAAGGAGTAGGAAGAAGCAAAGCTTATTAAATCCTACCCCTCCATCTGGTACTTTTACAATCAGTAACTGTTACATTTGTTCACTTCCTGCTTTCCATAATACAGTTTAAGTTTTTTTTTGTTTTAATAATGACCATACAATGACATAATGTGTACCATAGTAAGTGTCAATATAGTGATATATATAGCACATCATGACTGGTTCAAGACTCTTCATCCTTGTATTTAGCAAACATCAACTGCTTGTATTGTTTCTTGAATTGGCTCAGTTCCTTACTCAGTCCATTTCGTAGTTTGATTCCACATACTGAAATGCTATGGCTTTTTAACGTAGTCCTAGCATAGAAGTGTTTCAAATTTAATTCTTCCCTAAGATCATATTTCTCCTCTATTGTAGAGAAGTATTGGATGACATTTTTAGCCTTATGCATCATTTTAGCTGTTTGAAGATGAACTATATCAGCAAGTTTAAGTATTTGTGATTTTAGAAATAAGGAGTTAGTATGTTCTCTGTAGGCGGCATTATGAATTATCCTCACTGGCCTTTTTTGCAGTACATTTGCAGAACAAATTTAGCTTTGTTCCAATATTGAAATATTTCTGGCCACCTTATGTTGTATATTTGTAATATGAGGTTTCCAGCTCATATTTTCATGTATTGTGATCCCCTATTGTGATATTACTTGCATATGAAAGGAAAACTGCACATTTTTTTAAATTTTGCCCATCATATATTGACTGATGCAAATTATAATCACAAAATCAATCAAATCAATTGAATTTTTTGGCTAATCTTATTATTAGACGCTGTCGAGCAAAACAAGTTTGATGCATTGTGGTCTTTGTGGAGCATGCATTTTGTCTAGTGGTCGTCCCAAGTTTATTTTTTTTATTTACATTCCAAAACCGGTCAGATCCGTAGACCAGAGGTCACGTTTGAAGCTCGGTCCTCAAGCCCCTCCATCCTCCTACAGTCCCACTCGTCTTGTGACTACCATGCATCTGGGTTTTGGACTCAGCCCGAGTCATCTTCAGTCTGTCAGGGCTAACTATACAACCCCGATTCAAAAGGAAGGCGGGCGGCCGTGCTCGCTTACGGCTATTATGGCTCATGTCTTCACGCCCCGAATTGTGCCGTCCTGTCCTATCCTGCCCCCAGAACCCCCCCCATGTCCCTAACCCAAACCTTTTCCCCCCTTCCTTCTTGTGTGTTTCCTTTTCCCAGGCCAAGTCCTGTATCTGTCACATGTGTGGCGCCCATCTGAACAGACTCCACTCTTGTCTCTACTGCGTCTTTTTCGGCTGTTTTACCAAGAAGCACATCCACGAGCACGCCAAAAACAAGAGACACAATCTAGGTAAGCCACGCTCCATCCCGACATTCCCGTCAATCAAACAGTCACACGTGGTCGTGTCGGCCATGACACGCTGCAGTTATTGTGGCTGATGGATTACAGTCTTTTTCTCCGTCATTTCTCCTGAGTAGACGGGAAGCCAAGCCACTCTCCGACCGCAGCACATTACCCTTTCAGATTGGAACCCCTCAACCGGCAGCCTTTTAAGCCCCCTCCCAACCCTCCTTTCTTGTCACTTTACGTTCCAAATCCAAATTTCCTTTTGACGAACGGGAGCGTGAAAGACTCAAAACCGCAATTACATGCACGAACCGGTTGCACATCTTGAGCTTTGTGTTTTCCCAAAAAACGTGAATATGTCTGAGTAGACTAAAAATAGGTTGTCACGGCAACATCGCCAGGAGTATTGCTGCTGCAGAGTTTGAACGCCGTGCAGGCTGGCTTGTTATAGCTGGAAAGCCAGGTGACAACAGGAGGCACCTATTCTATTTGGATGGAAATATTGTGCTATGTGAGACATTCAGGCCTGGAGAAAATAACAACAAATTGTCGGGCCAGATGAAATCCGTTCCCAAACTGCTTTTTTTCCCAGTTTCAATCATTTTAAAATTCAATTTTTAGCACTTTTTACCAGCTTAGACTGTGTACTTTTCGGATAGTAAATAAAATGTCTGCTAATGAACTTCAAAAATGCTTCCATTTATTGGTTAGTGGCGGTCCGCCGGGGAAATACTTCCCCACATGAACCTTCCTATGTTGCGTTTTTATTGGCCAATTTCTCGATTCCGGCCGCAGTTCCGTCACCTCTGAAATCGTAGGCCTCCAAGCAAAGACCTCAAGCCCTTTTTGTGTGTGACTGTGCTCTAACGATCTCTCTTTCTCCTCCCTTCTTCCAGCTATAGACTTATTATACGGCGGAATATATTGTTTTGTGTGTCAAGACTATATATACGACAAAGAAATGGAGCAGATTGCCAAAGAGGAACAGAGGAAAGCCTGGAAGTTGCAAGGTATATAGATCATATAATATTTTCTCTCACAGAGAGAAATGAATTGTTGTATTATGAGAATTAAGTTGTTTTTTTAATGAGTGAATGTCAAAAATTCTCATACAAACAAATTATAGTCAAACAGCCTCTGTTTCTCACAATACAAAAAAAGTAGAAATTGTATGAAATACAAATTTATATTTTTTATAAATATAATATATAATTATAAATTTATAAATATAATATATAATTATAAATTTATATATATAATATATTTTATAATATATAATTATAATTTTATAAATATAATATATAATTATAAATTTATATATATAATATATAATATATTTTATAATATTATATAATATATAATTACAATATATAATTATAATTGTATATATATAATATTTTATATAATATATAATTATAAATTTATAAATATAATATATTTTTTGGTCATTTCAGTAATTTATATTTTTTATAAATATAATATATAATTATAATTTTATAAATATAATATATAATTATAAATGTATATATATATAATATATAACATATTTTATAATATATAATATATAATTACAATATATAATTATAAATTTATATATATAATATATTTTATAATATATTATATAATTACAACATATAATTATAAATTTATATATATAATATATAATATATAATTATAATTTTATAAATATAATATATAATGTATTTTTTGGTCATTTCAGTGAGGCTCACTTTGACAGCATCTCATTTTTTTCCTTTCTCCTCGTGTGTCCTCAGGCATCGGTGAGAAATACACGACGTGGGAGCCCACCAAGCGGGAACTAGAATTATTACGACACAATCCAAAGCGGAGGAAAATCACGACAAACTGTACCATAGGTGGGCCACTTTAGCTTATAACGTTGCTCCTCGCCATTCGTCCGTGATTCAAGCCTTTTGAGGCTGTGGTGTTTACGTGTGCATGCACACCAAGACCAGTCTAAACAACTTAGTGCCTTGCCGTCTCCCCCCTCGCCCTGCCCTCCCTCAATAAAAAGAGTCCAAACCTCGCTCGGTTGGATTGCCCCCAAAACCTTGCTGTGTCTCACCTGCTCGATTGGCCGTGACGGGAAAACTGAAGCTCGCTAAATGAATCCATTCACAACCTTGGCTTCTCCTCCAGGATTCCCACAGTTCAAGCTGGCTGAGACTTGCTGCAACACGACTGTATTTTCTTACATTTCCAGCTTTAAAAAAAAAAACAACACTCCGCTCCTATTACTAGCACTAGGCTTCCACACAAATCATGTCCATTACACCTAAACTCCACACTTATCTATCTCCATATGTTGTTTGTTCACACTGGAATTAGAGGGAAAAACGCCATATTTAGGAGTGTAAACAACATGGGAGAAAATCCTGGTTTGCGCATCGGCTGCTTCATTTTGGGTTATTGTGGTTGAAAAATATGCATAAATGTTATGTATCTTGCCCTAAATTAAGCATTTTCAAGCATAACAATGGCTAAATGTAGTACAAAAATGAATTTAAGGCATTCAGAAGACATGATTCATTCATTTTCTACCGCTTATCCTCACGAGGGGCACAGGGGGGTGCTGGAGCCTATTCCAGCTGTTTTTGGGCGAGAGGCGGGGTACACAGGCGGGGTACACATATAGACAAACAACCATTCACACTCACATTCATACCTATGGATAATTTAGAGTCGCCAATTAACCTAGCATGTTTTTGGAATGTGGGAGGAAACCAGAGTACCTGGAGAAAACCCACGCATGCACGGGGGAGAACATGCAAACGCCACACAGAGATGGCCGAGGGTGGAATTGAACCCTGGTCTCCTAGCTGTGAGTTCTGCGCGCTAACCAGAAGACATGATATGTAGTATTCTGGTCACTAGGTGAGACACTAATGTTACTGTAACATTGGGTGAGACACACAAGCACCAGTCAAGCAGGCTTTTTATTGCGCTCACGACGGGTACAATAATCGCTAACAGGGGCCACTGTTGGTGGCCGTAACCCTAGCCAAGATACAACTCAACTCTGATGTCACTTCCTGTCGTGCTCGGCTCCTGTAGCACCATAGCATGTTAGTCTTGTGTTCTCTTATGTTTACTATGTTAGTTAATAAGCGTGTAAAGGTGACTATAGGGGTGTTATGTCATGTGTAGAGGGCTCTACTGCAAAAAAGTGTTATAAATCATACTGTGTACATGTGTGTGTTTGTTTAGCAAAGCAGTTTATTGGAAAGGATGAAACAACATCCCTGGAGCTAATGGACTGGCTGTGTTGTTTTCACCCTAAGTCCTCACGTCCTTGTCTGCTCTCTCGTCTTGTGCCCCCTCTTTGTCGTGCAGGTTTACGAGGTTTAATAAATCTGGGCAACACTTGTTTCATGAACTGCATCGTCCAGGCCCTCACGCACACGCCGCTGCTGCGAGACTTCTTCCTCTCCGACAGACACAAATGCGAGATGCAATCCAACTCCTGTCTGGTGTGCGAGATGTCACAGCTCTTTCAGGAGGTACGGCAAATGAAGCTAAATAAACGTGCATGCAATGACTATGCATACTGACTAATTATGCAGCATGTACTGTACATCCCAAAGTTGAGTTTTTTTTTTTTTTTGCTGCGCCATAAGTCATTGACTCTGCAGGTTATGCAATGGCCGCTTGTTCTGCTCCCACACTGCCTCGTTTTATTTTTTTCCCTCTCACACCCTCTCACTTTCCTGTATATATGGGCTCGCAGATGGCAAGTGGCGCGAGAATGATTTGAGTCATCGCCACACACACACACACACACACACACTCTCCACAACTCACACATACGCATCCCTGCCTTGTCTCACTTGGCTGAGCCGTAATCGCTCACATCCATCATCACCCAGGGAGGCAGAACTCTTGATTGAGTATTGAACTGTGCCTGTGACACAAAACACAGGCTCATTCACACCTTTAAGAGCAAGCAAAAAAAAAAAAAAAAAACAAGAATCCTCCTTTTTTTTTTTTTTTGCCACTTCACACATCTTTCCGACACACTTATCCTGTCCCGAATTTTACCTCGCTCACCTCTTAACACACCTGCGTAGTGTCAGACCAGCAGACGTCTCCTGGCTGAGAGCGCGGCGCCATTCGGAAATCCCATCTTTGAACAGCTGCCTTCTCCATCATCAGCCTCCTAGCTAACTAGAATACATTTGAAAAATGTTGGGAAATTTAGGAAATATTAGGAAAAAGTTTCAATGTGACTATAATAAAGTCAAAATAACAGTTTAGAGGTGAAAACAACATGAAAAGTACCCGCATGGACAAGACGCCCTCGTTCCTCTCCATTGTTTTGTCAATCACACCCATTCGTCTTCTTCCTCTGCCAGTTCTACTCGGGCCACCGGTCGCCTCACATTCCCTTCCGACTGCTGCACCTGGTGTGGACTCACGCACGCCACCTGGCCGGCTACGAGCAGCAGGACGCCCACGAGTTCCTCATCGCGGCGCTGGACGTTCTCCACAGGCACTGCAAAGGGGACACCATCAGTAAGTCGACTTCCGCACTGATAGCATCCTGCTAACTATGGATGGGTTTAACTTGGATGCACAGGCTGAGCGGACGAATTTGGAACCCCCAAAATAACATAAATAGATGATAGTTGCATTATACAGTATTCAATTAATACAGGGGTGTATAGGTTGTTTTTTTATGAACCCACGGCACATTGGAAAAATAATATTGGACTAAAAAACAGCAATAAAATAAAGAATCCAACAAGAGCCAAATTGGAAAATGTTACAATTTTACAAGAATTATAAAGTAATGTAATATAATGGTTTTATTTCATTTGAACATGCATCAGATTACAATTGAATGCATCACATAATGAGTTCACAGTTCCACATGTCCAAAAGGAGTAGGAAGAAGCAAAGCTTATTAAATCCTACCCCTCCATCTGGTACTTTTACAATCAGTAACTGTTACATTTGTTCACTTCCTGCTTTCCATAATACAGTTTAAGGATTTTTTTTTGTATATAATAATGTACCGAAGTACGAAGTGATATGACCATCCAATGACCATCCAAAGTGTCAATATAGTGATATATATAGCACATCATGACTGGTTCAAGACGCTTCATCCTTGTATTTAGCAAACCAATTACATTTTTAGGTAATTGGTTATTTTTAGCCTTATGCATTATTTTAGCTGTTTGAACATTAACTATATATATACAGCAAGTTTAAGTATTTGTGATTTTAGAAATAAGGAGTTAGTCAAAATATTATGAGGAAAAACATGTATGCTAGCTAGAAAGTGTCATATTTTTTCAAGAAAAATGTAGTAATATAAAATATATATAAACACAATTTTACTAGAATATATTAGAATGTATTATTTTAAAAGTCAGACTTAATGCGTTGTCTGTGCGACACACAGCTGCAGATGTCTGCTGGAGACGACTGTGCCTTAAAGAGACAAATTGCCTCACGGCGGCAGCTCCTGTTGTGTTGCAAATAGTCCCTTTCAATAATAATAAGATATTTGAGAGGTTTGATTTGAACAGCTTCTGCAATTCTGGTCACTTTCTTGTCATTGCGGGGTGATGGTGGGACCCCCAGCCAAACCAGTTGACAACAACTGGTTTACATAATATCAAAGTGGCTCTTGCATGTACATGTGTACCGAGGCAACCATGTGAAGAATGGGCTTGGACCACGGCCTGCCGCCATTGGCTGTCCATAGTTAGTCAGGAAGCCTGACATGGGTTCTCAGGACAGTGAGAAAGCGACGCTGAAGAGGCTGTTTGTGTTATCCGTGTGTGAGCGTGTGCATTGATGCCAGGTATTCTCTCTCCAGGAGACAACGACAACGGGAAGAAGGCCAATAATCCAAACCACTGTAACTGCATCATTGACCAAATCTTCACCGGGGGGCTCCAGTCGGACGTTACCTGTCAGGTTTGCCAGTAAGTGTGAAGCGGCGAGGAGAGATAACACACACTCCATCACAACAAACGTTTATTGATTCATCTCCTAACACCCCCCACCCCCCCAACATCACCAGCTGCCCCGTGTCCTTCCCTTTATACGTGAGGGCCTGGTCCCTAAAGACTTGGCTCTGGTGTGGTTGTGGTGGTGGGGGGGTTGTCTAGACAGCAGCTCTACTCAAGCGTTGGTTGCCTCCCCCAGAGCCGCTCTGTCACATTAACACCAGCACGCTGCACTGAACTGCAAAAGCACCTCAGCCGCACCCAAGCTCCCTCGCTCTCAACTGCTGATGCGGATCTAGCGGGGTGGGGGGGGCACACACTTTTGTGTTATGTCCCCCGCCAGCATAATCATTAAAAAAATCTCATCAGATATACCCGGGTCATTGTAGAGTGGATTATTTGACTGCTAGAGGTAAAAAAAAGGTGCCTTTGGTTGTTTTTGCGCATGAGCACTGCTATTCCTTGTTTACTTCAGTGGCCACCTGCTGGTTGCTGTCGGTATTACTGCGCCATGACTCATCTCATCATTGCACAGCCATAAAGCGTATTACTGCAAGCCCTTTGCATGCAACATACAGTACATAGACACATTTGGATATTTTTATATATTTTTTATTATTATCATTTGTCCAAATATATCCTTTTACGCTGCGTGCTGTTTATGTCGGACGCCAGCTGTAGTCTGTCACCGTCATTGGCTTTTTACGACACCACTATATCGCAAATGGAGGGCCATAATATCAAACAGTCATGTATTCAGCACCCGGCCTGCTCAAACAAAAAAAAAACACCACGCCGCGTTGGGTTCAAGCGGTTACCGCTCATGTCATCATTCTCTCATCAGGCCCTCGTAATAATGCGCCACGTAGCCCAGGACACCCGTAACTGCACGCTATACTCCTCCACCCTTATAATGTCAGCCATATAACTCATGTGGTCCTCGCTCTCGCGCTTCTCTCTCTCGTCTCCAGTGGTGTTTCCACGACGATAGACCCCTTCTGGGACATCAGTTTGGACCTGCCCGGCTCATCTACGCCTTTCTGGCCCCTCAGCCCCGGAGGGGATGGCGGCACGGTGAACGGGGAGAGCCACCAGTCGGGGTCCACGACGCTCACAGACTGCCTGCGCAGGTACATTTTCATACCAAGCTGCCAAATATACATTTTGTAGGCCAAATTTGTGTACTTTTTTTGCTAGTACGCATGTGAAATGTGTCTTAAATTGTGTACTTCATGGTCTTTAAAAGTTTGAAATTGAACCTGCTGAAGCCTGTAGAAAACCTGAATTCACGGCAGGTCAAAAAGCTTTTGAAAAAATGAAAAACAAGCAATTATGAATCTGAGAGAAGATGGAAAATGAATCAAAACCGTTACACAACATCGGTCTTAGCCTGCCCAACCATTTGGTATGTCCAATACTTCGTTAGGGCACTTTATTATCTCCTCATCTCCTTTGCTTGCCTCCTTCATCACCCTAATTTCTATCACCAATGAGCTCTCCACCTCTCACTCACGCCATTGCTCCTCCTCCTCCTTTGCCATTCTCTTCCATTTGACTTTTTCCCTCCTCTCTTGCTGCAGCTCCTCACACACACACACACACACACACACCCTTTCGTCGCTGCAGCAAACTATTAAAGCTACAGGGCTGGTCGGCGCTGTTGCCATGGTGATAGAGGTGTTGGCAACGCCAGCGAGGCCGTGGCTTAGGGGATGCACCAAAATCTCCTGCAGGGGGAGAATCGAATGCAAGCAGAACCCTCTTCTTAACCCCCTCCCCTTTTTTTTTTTGCAGGTTTACGCGGCCGGAGCACCTCGGAAGCAGTGCCAAGATCAAGTGTGGCGGTTGCCATAGTTATCAGGAGTCCACCAAACAGCTGACGATGAAGAAGCTGCCCATTGTAGCGTGTTTCCATCTCAAAGTGAGTCAGGCATCAACGTCATTCCCGACCCTGCCGATTGGACGCCGCGCGTCTTTTTCAAGTCCATTTGTTGGCGAACCATTGGCAGAGCACCACCATGTTTTATTTATTGCACAATATCGGACGCTCATTATATATTTATGCTATTCAGAGGAACAGACAGTCCAAAAAAGATGCTCTTTGAATAAATGTGGGTGTGTTCCTATTATCTTCTCATGAAAAAGGCAGCGAAACACAGATTTAAAAACATGCTGTGCTGTATTGAAACCATTTTTTTTTTCTATATCCCCCCCCATACCCTGTTCTCCCATTTCCTCCGACCATCTCCAGCGGTTCGAGCACTCTGCCAAACTGCGGAGGAAGATCACTACGTACGTTTCCTTCCCTCTAGAATTGGACATGACGCCCTTCATGGCATCCAGGTGGGACTCGTCACACCCCCACCCACGCTCCTTTATTAATAAATGCAATACATTCACATCAAATATGCACGTCACATGTCACATATGGAATAGTGTGTTTGAGATCAATCCGAGTATTCTACCAAAAAATTTCTACATTTTTACATATTTTTTTTATATGATGAAAATATGATTCGATTTAACTTATGACAATCTATAAATAATTCAATATTATAAAATAATACATCTTGAGCGTTATTTTCGTGTGTCTAATATTGTGGCGCGTGCATGAGTGTCAGTGGCGCGTGCACCGGCGCAGCCCCACCCCTGCACGGGAGCGTTCATTCATCTGTTTGGAGGACACTCGAAAAGAGGCTCGTGCGCCACGCCGTCACACACTTTACACAATCCTGACATCTAGCGGCAGCTCCACAGCACTGCGGCACGTGACGCCAAAAAAAGCAAACCTCTCCTGTCTCTCCCCCAGCAAAGAAAGCAGAATGAACGGCCAGTATCAGCAGACGTCTGACGTCTTAAACAACGACAATAAGTGAGTAGGGATCAGATAGGGGCTTTTATCTGCACGTAGGAGAGAGAGAGAAAGAGAGAGAGTCGTAATCTGTTTTACTGGTTTCAGGTATTCCTTGTTTGCCGTGGTCAACCACCAGGGCACGCTAGAGAGCGGCCACTACACCAGCTTCATCCGCCAGCACAAGGACCAGTGGTTCAAATGTGACGACGCCATCATCACCAAGGCCAGCATTAAGGATGTACTTGATAGTGAAGGGTGAGTCTGCCTTCTGGATCCTGGAGTCTTACTGGGCCGGGCATTTCTCTTATCAAAAGCCAAACAAACCACAAAACACACTTCTGAATAGTAGTGGTAGTTCATTTCCATATGAAATAATTAATCATAATTAATCATGAAATTGTCAAGTCATGGGGAAATATCTCAAAGCATATTTAACGTTTAACATTGATTGAAACAAATGAGTTAAATTGTCTATTAATTACGAAAAAAGTCATATTTAACCAATTTATGAATATTATATATTAAGTATGTACTTGATAGTGAAGGGTGAGTCTGCCTTCTGGATCCTGTAGTCTTACTTTGC
Organism: Doryrhamphus excisus; assembly: GCF_030265055.1. NCBI lineage: Eukaryota > Metazoa > Chordata > Actinopteri > Syngnathiformes > Syngnathidae > Doryrhamphus > Doryrhamphus excisus. The sequence goes on along the minus strand of NC_080480.1, from coordinate 5,279,330 downwards.
CGGGGCATTTTTCTTATCAAACAAACCACAAAACACACTTCTGAATAGTAGTAGTAGATCATTTCCATATGAAATAATTAATCATAATTAATCATGAAATTGTCAATTCATGGGGAAATATCCCAAAGTATATTTAACATTGATTGAAACAAATGTGTTAAATTGTCTATTAATTACGGAATAAGTCATATTTAAACAATGTTCATTTCCAGATTACATAATTAATCATAATTAATCATGAAATTGTCAGTTCATTCTTAAAGTATATTTAACGTTGATTGAAGCAAATGTGTTAAATTGTCTATTAATTACGAAATAAGTCACATTTAACCAATGTTCATTTCCATATGAAATAATTAATCATAATTAATCATAAAATTGTCAATTCATGGGGAAATATCTCACAGCATATTTAACGTTGATTGAAACAAATGTGGTAAATTGTCTATTAATTACGAAATAACTCATTTTTAACCAATTTTCATTTCCATGTGAAATAATTAATCATAATTAATCGTGAAAATTGTCAATTCATGGGGAAATATCTCAAAGCATATTTAACATTGATTGAAACAAATGTGTTAAATTGTCTCTTAATTCCGAAATAAGTCATATTTAACCAATGCTCATTTCCATATGAAATAATTAATCATAATTAATCATGAAATTGTCAATTCAGGGGGAAAATATCCCAAAGCATATTTAACATTGATTGAAACAAATGTGTTAAATTGTCTATTAATTACTAAATAAGTCATATTTGATATTAATTAATTACGAAATAACTCATATTGTCAAAATTCATATTGAAAATTGTCAATTCATGGGGAAATATCTCAAAGCTTATTTAACATTGATTGAAACAAATGTGTTAAATTGTCTATTAATTACGAAATAAGCAATATTTAACCAATGTATTAACATTATATTTAATATTTATTATATATATATATATATATATATATATATATATATATATATATATATATATATATATATATATATATATATATATATTACATATTAAATTTATATATAAATAATATATTGATGTCATGGATGACTGTCAATCAAGTCCCTTTGAAGTATGGGAGGGGGGGCTGGGTTATGTTGACACGGACTCATCAATGTCAATCCCCTGTTTCCGCCCCCAACTGCAGGTATCTCTTATTCTACCATAAACAGTTCCTGGAGTACGAGTAGCTCCGCCCCCCCCGCCCCCCTCCGCCTTGGTGACCACTGACCATGAAGAACCACTGAGGGGGTGGGGGGAAAGGGGGGAGAGGGGACACACAAACCTACCTGAAGTACGTGACTGACTCAGCCAGGCTGCCCCCCTGCTGCTGCTGTTTGGGGGGTGGGGGGGGTGACATACAAAACGGCATAAAACTAAGACATAAAGGCATGGTGTGATGTCACACAACCTTATCAACGACAACAACCAGAAAAAAAAAGCACTGAGTTCCTTCTTGGCATCTACTTGACAAAACTGAATGAAGAGGAGGACGGAAGAAGCCCCGCCTCCTTTACCCTCTGCTTTTTGCTGCAGGGGGCGGAGTCCACGGGCACATCTGGGTTGTTAAGAAGTTCAGTATTCTGACACCCACCCCCACCCTTCCCTATCAACCCCCCCCCCCCCCCCCCCCCTCACCCCCCATGGTGCTCTCGTCTCAACTGACCAAGCATTTAACTCTGGAGGTCGTCATTATGCATTACGGGAAAGCAAAAAAAAAAAAAAAAGAATGAAATCAGTGTATTAAGAACTTTGCAAGAGCATTTTTATGGATATGGATTATCACATGAATGGATTTTTTTATTTTTTATTTTTGGAAGACAGGGCAGGAGCCAAGAGACGCCTGTTGCTAAGGGAAGCGCTACCATGGAAACCAAACCCATCATTTACTGTCTCCATTCTTTTTTGTGTGGTTGAGGGCAGGGATTATCTACCTTTTTAGCACTCATGGACATTTTTTTTTATTTGAGGATTTGTTTACTACTTTTTAAGTTTTTTTTTTGTTTTTTTTTTTAATTTTCAGTACAGTCATGTCTCTCGCTGTCCTGTTACTGGAAATTGTTTTTTGGACGTATTATACTTTCATTCTTGTGGAATTGTTGGTATATAATGATGGTGCTGATTAAAAAGGAAGCTGTCAGTGGACCGTAAGAGGAGCCTGAGGATTTCATGTGGCGTTCATGGCCGCTGCTTGTGGTTCCCATCATCATCATGGGAGCCCGCAGCTTCCTGCGTTCATTGGTGGAAGTGGGTCCCGCCAGGTCTACGGGAGCTAATGTTGCGTATTTAAGCAGGTTATGTTGCACGTGCTTGACCCAGGTTGGTGATAACATCTCCATGGCAACGGTGTGGCATGTAGTACGAGGTGATGTCGCAGTGCAGTGCAATAAACACGCCGCTCTTGCGCCGCTCGTGTTTTCCAGGAACTCAACGCGGCGTTTTAGCGACACCTAATGGCCAAATTGGGAAATGCAAGGCACAACTCACAAGTTAAATCACTAAAAATTATTTTAAAAATATATATATCCTACTCAGATATTTTCTTCAAAAAAATAAAAAGTCACATTTTTAAAATTAATTATATTAGCAGTTTTAATATTTAATGATGTAGCAATAAATATAATATATATATAAATACAAAATAATATATAATATGAATGCTAGACTTAAAACATGTATTATTTTGTCATTCATTTGACAACAGAAAAAAATAAGTTTCTTTTTTTAATTAATTATATTAGCTGTTTTAATATTTAATGGTGTAGCAATAAATATAATATATATATAAAATACAAAATAATATATAATATGAATACTACACTTAAAACGTGCATTATTTTGTCATTCATTTGACAACAGCCTCCCTCTGAATAACACCTTACCCCCAATAGACGCCTGCTTATAAGTAAATAAACACCTACTGTGCGGAAATACAACGCAGATAACATTTCTATTGACTTAATCCGGTAGCCATGTGAGAAATACCCACATTTTAGTCATTTCTGGTATTACCATGCTCATGAATTATTCAGCAGGGCCAACCCTTGCCGTCTTGTTGCTATGGGAATCCTGTATAGGACACATTCTTACCATCTTAACAAGATACCTGATACGACAGCACATGGTCTGTGTGTGTGAGATAACATTTCCACATCTCACACACACACGCACACACACACCGTGTTTAGTGTGTCCCCTTTGAAACGCCGTACACTCGCAAGTCTAGCCATGAGCGTTGACACACAGGATTTATAGCTAATGTGAGTGCTACGTGAGGTACGTAGCACACCTAAGGTGCTTCAGACAATAGTGCAAGATGGGGAATGACAGGACGGGGACGCATATTGTTTGGGAAAAAATTCCAGAAATCATCTTGTCGCCCTTCTCAATTTCAATGTTGCCCATGCAGCAGAAGACAAAACACTTGTAATGCGGCCTTATGAATACCAAGAGCTCTCTTTCCGGAGGATAAACAACACTTCAAATCATCTTCATTGACTTTTATGTTCACAAATGCTTTTTTTTACACATTGAATTCATGCAGGCGTATTTAATCATTCTTGAAAAGGAAAACAAAGGCGACTCATTAGAACATGCATTATTCAATTGACAGTGTCATTCCGCTCATGTAGAAAAATGCTTCATAGCAGCGCTTTGGTTCAAAGTATGGTACCCCCCAAACAAAGCAGGATATTTACACTGTGGGCTATTGTACAGCATAAATGTTGAAAATACTTGGACACAAAGCGCTAGTACACCCCCCCCCCCCAAAAAAAAAACATAAAAATAAAATAAATAAATACACTAATAAATACAGAGCATAGACAACCTATTTGCCATTTTCTCAATATTAGAGTCCTCTATTCATGAAATAACACCCCTATAGTCACCTGTATACTCCTATTATCCAATATAGTAGACGCGGGGGTATGCTGGAGCCTATCCCAGCTGACTTCGGGCAAGAGGCAGGTACACCCTGGACTGGTTGCCAGCCAATCACAGGGTACATATAGACAAACAACCATTCACACTCACATTCATTCTTAGACGTAAACTCTTTTTTTTTTTTTTTACTTCAATAGTTCTCTCATCAATGTAACATTACTGACACCTAGGGACCATTTTAGAATACTACATATTGCCACAACGTCTCCAAATGTGTCTTCTGTTGGTTTTATATTTCTAGTCCACTCCATTTAGCCTTTTTATGCTTGAAAAATACCATTAGCTTTAATGAAAATAATTAAATTTATTAGTTTGAATAATTGTATTTTTATTATTTTTTATTTTAATTAATTAATAAAATTAAAAATAATAAAAAAAATAATACAATATTTAATAATATAATAATATTTTATGTTTTAATAAATTAAATAAAAAATAATAAATTTATTTATAATGAATATACAGTTTCAATAATTGTATTTTTACTACAATTTTTTAAATTTAAATTAATTCATAAAATGAAGTAATTTTATTAAAAAATTAATACAATATTTAATAATAATATAATAATATTTAATGTTTTAATAAATTAAATAAAAAATAATAAATTTATTTATAATGAATAATTGTAAGTAAATCATAACGGATGTATTAAAAAATAAAGTTAATAAATATTAATAAAAAAAATGCTACATATATTAGTACAACCACAAAACAATGATTTAATATAATTGGGGGGAGGGGCAAAGCTGTGACATTTCATGTGCAAACTTGCAAGAGATTACATGACGGACAGTAACTGTATTTTTTTTAACATTTACACATTTTTTAAATATTTAATTCTAACATTTCAGTAATTCATGCCCCCTTAATTTATTTCTTAATTTTTTTTACATAAAAAAATAATTCCATTGTATTTTTCTATGAACTCCTACTTGTTCTTGCAGATGCCACATGCAAATAAGAATGTCAAATGGATCCAAGTGAGATGATTTGTACCGGGGCACATTACTTCCTGCTACATCACAAAGCACACCGAAGTAAATAACACTAAAATTCATGAAGCCCCACAGGACGGGAACTCAGACGTCTCAATAAGTCTTTCCTTCTGCAACCAAAATATGAAAAAAAAAAAAAGAGAGAGATTGGACTTTGAAATAGAGTTTATAAGTCCTGTTGACACTCCACTATGGTAACGTGATTTACTGCAAATAATCCAATGGAAGTGTGCGCTGATTATTTTCTCACGTCAGTACACTCAGGGGAAACGGTCCGCGTTTTATTTATACAGCAAATATTTGCATGGTGTCAGTTTGTGTCCACCAATGAGGTGGGTACTACTCTAATGCAGTACTTATATCTTGTGTTTCCACCGCGCACTACCCGGCTCTACTTCAAGTAGTACCTTGCTAACAACAAAAAACAATGGAGAAGGTTCTTCGTTCAGTGGTTGCTGGTTCGATCCTCTGTACTCCCATGTTAAAGTATCCTAGATCTCTCAGATGCTGGTCTGCAGGTCCCCGTTCAGGAGCGTGCTTTGCGTTTCCGTGGGGTCGGCCATCATGCGTGACTTGTCCTGCCGGCTGTCGCTGCGCTCCGCTTCATCCAAGCCGCCCACCTTCTTGAGACGCAGCACGTTCTGGAAGCTCTTCTTGAAGTTCTCCGACAGGAAAGCGTAGAGTATAGGGTTGGCGCAGCTGTTGGCGTAACCCAGGACCACCACGAAAGCGAAGGTGCTGCGGAGCACCGGCGTGGTGCTGATGGTGCCCGTCACCGACGTCACGTTGAAGACGTAGAAGGGCAGCCAGCAGAAGACGAACACGGCAACCACGATGGACACCATGCGGGTGACCTTCCGCTCCGAACGGCGCCTTTTGGAGGAGGAGCTGACGCGGATCCCCGAAGACTTCACCTTGATGATGATGAAGAGGTAGCAGAGGCAGATGACCAGCAGGGGCAGGAAGAAGCCCAGGATGAAGGTGTAGAACATGAAAGCTGTGTAGTAGGCCTCCTGAGGTTCGGGCCACACGATGGTGCAGAAGCAACCGTCGTGTTTGGTGATGACGCCGCTGTAGATGACGATGGGCAGGTTAACGAGCAGAGACACGCCCCACACGGCAAGGTTGATGGTCTTCGCCATGCGGGGCTTGCGCCACTTGGTGGAGCGGATGGGGTGCACCACGGCCAGGTAGCGGTCGATGCTCATCACCATCAGGCAGAAGATGGACGTGAACTGGTTGAGCGAGTCGACGGTCATCACCACCCTGCACAGCACCGGGCCGAACGGCCAGTGGACCAAAGCCAGCTGGATGGCGATGAAGGGCAGGCCCAGCATGAAGAGAACGTCGGCCACCGCCAAGTTGAGGATGTAGATGTTGGTGACCGTCTTCATCTTGGCGTAACGCAGGATGACGTAGATGACCAGGGCGTTCCCGCACAGACCCATGGTGCACACCAGGAAGTACATGCAGGTAATGACCACCGTGCTTGTTTTGTTGAAGCTCTGGTCCGTGTCGTTCCTCTGTGGGTCCGAGTCGTTCGCCGGCACGAAGCTGTCGTACATGAGGTGGTCCGACATGTTCGGAGGGGAGGATGGGAATATCCAGTCCATGGTGACGATCTTTCTCACTCGGATTACAACATCCTGTCTGGGAACAAAACAACAGCGAGTCGTCACCTTTTCGTGACAAATTAGCAGGAAACTGTTCAAAAAGTGACTGTTCAAAAGATCTTAATTGGTTCCAGACCCCACTGTGAATTTCCACAAAGTAGGATACCTTATTCATAAATGGAATATTTTCATTGAGCATGGAGTAGTAGGTTTACCACCTATTTTTTAAAAATATTATTAGAACCCTCTAGATGTAAAATAACACCCCTATAGTCAACTTTACACTCCTTACTCCTTTTACTCAATATAAAAGAAAGTAACACATAAAACACCTGTATAAATATGCTTTATAACTTTATTAGAGCCCCGTAGATGCGAAATAACACCCCTGTAGTTTATTGTTATAAATCAGTAAATCCATTTGAGCCCTTCAGACATGAAATAACACCTCTATATTGCCTGTACACTCTTATTAATAATAAAATAGACATAAGACATAGAAACCCTATTTAACACCTTCTAAACACAGTGTTTTCACAATATTAGAGCCCCGTGGGCCTGAAATAACACCCCTATAGTCACCTTTACACTCCTATTACCCATTATAATAGACATAATAGCAGAAGATAAGATATAGAAGACCTGTTTACCACCTTCTAAATCCAAATTCAAAATTAGAGATCTCTAGGCATGAAATAACACCCCTATAGTCACCTTTACACTCCTGTTACCCATTATAGTAGACAAAATAAAAGAAAGTAAGACATAGAAAACCTGTGTAAGACCTTCTAAATATGCTTTACGACATTATTAGAGCCCGGTAGACATAAAATAACACCCCTATAGTCACCTTTACACTCCTGTTACCCATTATAGTAGACATAATAAAAGAAAGTAAGACACAGAAAACCTGTGTAAGATCTAAATATGCTTTACGACATTATTAGAGCCCCGAAGGCGTAAAATAACACCCCTATAGTCAACTTTACACTCCTTACTCCTTTTACTCCTTTTTATTTTACATAATAAAATAAAGCAAGACATCGAAAACCTGTGTAAATGTGCTTTATAACATTATTAGAGCCCCGTAGATGTGAAATAACACCCCTATAGTCACCTTTACTCTCCTGTTGCCCATTATAGTACATAATTTTAAAAAGTAAGACATAGAAAACCTGTGTAAATATACTTTATACCATTATTAGAGCCCCGTAGATGTGAAATAACACCCCTATAGTCACATTTACACTCCTGTTACCCATTATAGTAGACATAATAAAAGAAGGTAAGACATAGAAAACCTCTGTAAGACTTCTAAATATGTTTTACAACATTATTAGAGCCCGGTAGACATAAGATAACACCCCTATAGTCACCTTTATGCTGCTATTACCCATTATAGGAAACCTAATACAGTAAGATAAATTTGGATATGGAAAACCTTTTTATGGCCTTCTAAATATGCTTTAGAACATTAGAGCCTTCTAGACATAAAATAACACCCCTATAGTCAAGACATGAATGATCGTGTGTTGCTATAAATGCGTTAAAAAAAAAGCATCTGTGAAGTTATCAGCTGCAGGCTCCTGTGAGGATTTTCATAGATTTTTCCGTGTAAATCCTCCGTCTTTGATTGACAGCCAGCATGACGAGGATGCTCTCTAAAGACTCGGCGTTGCTCACAACCTGAGACCAAGTATGCTCATTTATGCAAGCGAGCCGCTGCCGGGGGAAATCACTTGTTACGGTCTCACACAGACCCTATCTCCCCCCAGGGGGGTGGGCGCAGGACACGCCCTCCACATGCTGCTAAATGATCACCCCCTGACTGACAGCTTCATCTCAGTTTTTTTTTTTGGGTGGGGGGATTGATGAGGGGGTGGGGATATGGATGTAAATGAATCCTAGCCTGAGTAAATTGGATTGCATGCACAAGAGACATTGCTGCTTTTTTACGATGCTTTGGTGTCCAAAAGGGTTTTTATTATGCAAGATTGCATCGCGGCATCACAGACTGTCCTCTTATGTCACCCACAGAAGACCAACACTTACACATCATCATCATAAGAAGCATTTAATGGCATGTTATGCATTTTATTAATATTATATATATATATATATATATATATATATATATATATATATATATATATATATATATATATATATATATATATATATATATATATATATATATATATATAAGTAGTAGTAGTAGTATGTATAAGTAATAATACAACTCAGTAAATTCAAAATTTGGTGCACCTGCAAACATCCATAAAGTCATAATTTTTATTTATTTTTCATTAAAAGTTGTCTTATTAAATTAAAATTTATTATTATTATATTATTATTAAATTAAGTATTTTTTTTTATTTTTAAATTTTTTTTTATATATTTTTTAAAAGTATTTTTCCCTGCATGTCTTCCATCAATGCTGTGATTTCTGGTGCTTGTTTTTGCAGGCTGAAATACAGTAAATACAAATCTAGTTTACATAAAAACAAAATAAAAAAATAATGTATGTGTATTATATTTTATAAATAATAATACATAACATACATTATATATATTTTTATATTTATATTGAATTCAGAGCAACATTTATTGGTTCAGGTATCAAACTCAAAGCCCGGGGGCCACATTTGGGCCTCTGTATTATTTTATTTGGCCCACAAAAGCCTGGAAATAACACATGTCAAAAAGACACTTATTTTTATATATTTAAAAAAAATATTTGTATATATATTGTAAGTTTAGTATTAATATGAATTTAGTTTTTACTTGTTTAATATTTTTTTATATTTATTTATTATTAAGAACATTATTGTAAAATGTTTTCTATATTTATTTATTTTTTACTTATATTTACATTATATTAAATATATTTGTATTATATTAAGTATATTAAATTATAAGAAAATAAGAAAATATAAGAAAATATTTCCTGCTAAATGTAATTGTGTTTTATTTTGAATTTTTTTTGTTGTAAAATGTAATTTAAAGTTACTATTTTTAATTAATTATTCATGAAAAATTAATGTAATAAATAACTAGAATTATACAAGCGGCACTTTGAGGGTAACCACACTGTGAAAAGGAGTTTAGTGTAATTATGAAAAGTCATCAATAGCATCTTTTTGTTTTGTCTTATAGAATAATAACATAACTCAAAGAATAAAAACCACAGTTTAAATGCCCATAGGAAAAATAAAACCAAATAAAAGCATGCCATGTTGTCTTACCTGCATGCAGAAAAAACTTAAAATAAAAAGTAGTCCTCAAGTTGCTATTGTGACATTTAAATGCAGTGTGAATAATTCTGTTTTTCCACAGCCCATGTGAGTGGAGTGCGGCACGAGGAAGAAGAAAAAAAAAGGTGTTGCCACAATGTGCACACTTCTGCTGTGCGCTCACAAGTGAGTCCTGCTCGGTGCGGAGATGTTTAAGGACGTGCGAGGGTAGAGGGAGAGAGAGAGAGAGCGAAAGAGATTGTGCACAGAAACAGAAGAGGTTTATTGACACACACACACACACACACACACACACACACATCATGACACTTATATGGACAAAGAGAAGAAAGAGCAAAAAGGTATTGCAACAATAATAGCTTGCATCTCCATTTCATCACTAATTCAACTTCCAGCCACTGGGGGCGCTATTTAGCGCAACAATTCAAAGCACTATTTTGTTCGCGTTAGTAATTCAATTTCAAGCCGCTAGGGGCAGCATAAAAGGATTTACCCTTTAATTTGCATTTGAAACAAGGTTATTTGCGGCCTTAAACTTCTTAAACAACACAAAGCTGGGATATAGGCTGTGTTTTTTTGTTTTGAAATATATTTAGTGACTGACATTGATTTGGTTTTAGCAAGTAATTAAAGTAAACAGCATATAAAATGGCCGCTATGTCATTCGTTCAAAATTGTGAACATTGACCAAACAATGAAATAATAAAAGATAAATAAAGTAAATAATATATATTATCCTATTATAATAATGTTTATTTGAATATAGATTAGATTTCGGGCAGTTTGAAACTGTCTTGCCACTAGTGGCAATTAAAGGATGCCAAGCGCTACTACATTAGAGGCAGCAATTCAGCTCCTAGCCACCAGGGGCCGCCATTATTACCATTAGAGTGGTCCATTACTGTATCCCTGTATATTGCTTATTGCTTATTTCAACAAGGGAAACATTATTTGTCACTTAACTCAGTGGGAAGCCAGCATTGAAATGAAGTATTTGGTGTTTTGTTTGTATATCTTGAATGAAAAGAAGAAAATGTGTCTTCCTAGGTTGCTAGCTAGCAGATGACCCGTGCTGCCATGATTGGGTGTCAAAGATTCCACCATCAAGACACTGCAATAAGATAAAATGTAAGTTGATGGTTTATATTTACAAAAATTTCAGTGTTGCATGTTTGATTCTGTATTTAGCGCCTGAACTAGTGTCTCAAACATGCGGCCCGTGGGCCAAATGTGGCCCGCTGGACACTAGTTTGAGGCCCCCGCCTTGATATGAAAGTTTAATGTTAGTGCGGCCCGCGCAAGTTTGATATGGATGCTGTATGGTATCATGTACCCAGAAAAAATTATTACGTTTGATTAATGTTCATGTTCAAGGTTAAATAACTGTTAATAGTTATCCTCCCTATCCGTGTGGAAGTGGTAAGTTTTTGGCTTTTTAAGTTTAAAGGAAATAACTTGGAGGCTACCATTTAGGTCGCTAGCTGTCTAGTTTGCGAGTTAGCATGTGTCTCAAGACCCTGCAGTTGCGCAATATGTTGTAAATAAAAAAAGTATAAATGTGACTATAGTCGTGTTTTGTCATGTCTACAGGGCTCTAATAATGCTTTGTTAATTTTAATCTGAAAAAAATAATTTGTCTACCCACCAACTATATGTGGTTTCTTAATTTTTTATTATTTGCCGTTTTAATATTATTATAATATTTATTTATTACTGATTGATTGATTTTCTTTATTCTTGATTTGTTTATTTATTTTATTTCTTATTTTGTTTAGAAAAAATAAAATTAAGATATTTGAGAACAGTGGAATGTTTTATCAGAGTTTTATTGTAGAAAATCGGAACTAAAGCAAAGTTTATTCATTTTTCTGTTTTTAATAAATGCGTTTTGTTTTTTTGTGGAAAACCTGATGCGGCCCAGCCTTGCCCAGACCCTAGCTCCAGTGGCCCCCAGGTAAATTGAGTTTGAGACCCCTGCTTTAAACTCTTCAAGTGCAGATAAGGAAAACCTCAATGGAGTTGTCCCCCCCCCCCCCCCCCCTTTTCTTTTAAAAATAGATTCCGTGACAAGAAGCCATTTAAACAGGGTTTAAATTCCAGCTCATCTGATTTGATGCCTTTTGGGAACCTGTCTGGTCTTTCTCAAATCCACTTTAGTAAGTCTGCTGAGTCATTCTTAATCCTTTGCCTAAGACGTCATTAAACCCAGGCCTGACATTGTGAAACTGTCTGATATTTATTCTGATTTAAGCAAGTGAATTTTAACACCAGTTAAAATTAATGGCACATATTTAATGAAAAAGTCTTTATCTAGCGGGCAAGGACATTTATATATTGATGGAGTACCAGGCATGGGGGTGGGTTTAATAAATGATAATGTTATTATAATTTTTAATGCACTTTAAAAATTCTTACCTGTTTATGACTTTCTAAATAAGTTTTTTAATAATTGTAACATGAAATAACACACCTATTACACCTTTACACTCCTTTTATTGTTTGTTTACAACACATTGCTCAACTTTGATGCTGCAGGGACTCGACATGGCTGTGTGTTTGCAATATAGTGAGCTAGAGAGCTAACCGGTTAGCATCAAATGTATTTCTTTTAAACTAGAAAAGGGATTTCAAAGGGTCTGAGGAAGAAAGATAAAGTAGGGAGCCAAAAACGTACCACTTCCACACAGAATAGGAGGAGAAAATTTCTTCACTAGCTCACGAGCTAACCAGTTAGCATCAAATGTATTTCTTTTAAACTTAAGAAAGGATTTCAAACGGTGTGAGGAAGGCAGAGAAAGTAAGAAGCCAAAAACGTACCACTTCCACACGGAATAGGAGGAGAACATTTCTTCACTAGCTAGCGAGCTAACCAGTTAGCATCAAATGTATATCCTTTAAACTTAAGAAAGGATTTCAAACGGTGTGAGGAAGGCAGAGAAAGTAAGAAGCCAAAAACGTACCACTTCCACATGGAATAGGAGGAGAACATTTCTTCACTAGCTAGCGAGCTAACCAGTTAGCATCAAATGTATATCCTTTAAACTTAAGAAATGATTTCAAAGTGTGTGAGGAAGTAAGACAAAGTAAGAAGCCAAAAACTTACCACTTCCACACGAAATAGGAGGAGAACCTTTCTTCACTAGCTAGCGAGCTAACCAGTTAGCATCAAATGTATTTCTTTTAAACTTAATGAAAGGATTTCAAAGGGTGTGAGGAACAGAAGCCAAAAACTTACCACTTCCACATGGAATAGGAGGAGAACATTTCTTCACTAGCTAGCGAGCTAACCAGTTAGCAATAAATGTATATGCTTTAAACTTAAGAAAGCATTTCAAAGGGTCTGAGGAAGAAAGACAAAGTAAGAAGCCAAAAACGTACCACTTCCATACGGAATAGGAGGAGAACCTTTCTTCACTAGCTAGCGAGCTAACCAGTTAGCATCAAATGTATTTCTTTTAAACTTAATGAAAGGATTTCAAAGGGTGTGAGGAACAGAAGCCCAAAACTTACCACTTCCACATGGAATAGGAGGAGAATCTTTCTTCACTAGCTAGTGAGCTAACCAGTTAGCATCAAATGTATTTCTTCCAAACTTCATAAGTCGGAATCTTACCACTTCCACACAGAACAGGAGCCTTTATTCATGCTGTCATGTGGGAACTGCCAAGGCTGACCTCATGACCTCATGCAGCGTTAAGGTAATGTCCCATTGTTTTGTGTCATTACTGGTTAAATAAAGTTGTAATACAAAGCACGCCTTAACCTAAACTGCCCTTCAAGCGTTGCGTATCCGTGGTGAGACGAGGCTGACATCTTGACACCTCTTTAGCATGATAACTTTGGAGTGATTCCTAATGAAAGAAGCGGCCTTCTCCGGAAAGTTTTTGTTATTTGGATTGTAATTAGTGAGGAACCTTTAGGTTCTCGGAATTGATTATTATTCATCTTGTCGGCCTAAATTGAAAAACAATTTGTTGCCCGAAGCTGCTGCAAAAATGCAAGGGATACTGCAGCGCTTGTGGCAGTTTTGCAGTAATTGGAGAAATGAGTCTTGTGGGTCTCAGGAAGCGGCAGGGCTAGCGATCACGTTAATTACTGTATCGGACCATAATTGTCGCATCAGTCAGAAAATGAAAAGAAAAAAAATGCATATATAAGTTGCACTGGACCGTAAGTGGAAGTTTATGATCGATTTAACGACTGGCTTTGACTTTGTGGATTATTTCAAGTGGTGGTGTTGATTCGTGTGCAAGGTGAGCCATTGCATTCATTTCATGGACCAGAGAAGCAGACTGTAAAATATCTTTGGTTATTCCTGCCTGCGAGAGTTATAATAATATTAATATTATTAATATTTGAGCAAGATTGGTTGAAAAACATGTCCGCCATCATGCAAAATCATGGCCAAAAGTATTTTACCATTTGTCTAATGATAATAACATAATATATGATGATGATAATAATAATAATAATACTAATAATAACAACAATAATAACAACAACAACAATAATAATAATCATAATAATAATAAATGATAATAACGCACACATATACATATAATGTATTATTAGTACATGTATAAAAATAAATACACAACATAAAATAGAATATATTATTTTAATACATATATAAATATGATAGTTAATTATAATGATATATACAGTAAAATAAACTAAATGCAAATAATAAGATATACAATATATAATAATGATAAAATATATCATATACAAATAGAATAACAATAAAATAACAATAATATAAATAATATAAAATAATATAACATTATATATATATATATATATATATATATATATAATTTATTATTAGTACATGTATAAAATAAATACATAACATAACATAATATATTATTTTAATACATATATAATTAATATAATAGTTAATTATAATAACTAATGATATATACAGTAAAATAAACTAAATACAAATAATAAGATATACAATATATACTAATGATAAAATATATCATATACAAATATAATAACAATAAAATAATAATATAAAATAAAATTATATATATATATATATATAATGTATTATTAGTACATGTATAAAAATAAATACATAACATAAAATAAAACATTATTTTAATACAAATATATTTAATATAATAATTAATTACAATAATTTATTATATATACAGTAAAATAAACTAAATACAAATAATAAGATATACAATATATAATAATGATAAAATATATCATATACAAATATAAGAATAAAATAACAATAATATAAAATAATAATATAAAAGATATAATATTAAAAAAATAATTAAAAAAAATATAATATAAAAAAATATAATTAAAAAAATAATGTAAAAAATTATATATAATTGGTATATATATGTATATTTCAAGTCATGGTGTTGATTCGTGTGCAAGGTGAGCCATTGCATTCATTTCATGGACCAGAGAAGCAGACTGTAAAATATCTTTGGTTTTTCCTGCCTGCGAGAGTTTTTCCGAAGAGTGTTATCACACCTCCCGCGTCGGCTTTCGCCCTCAAATTGAATTCAACCTGAAATGGAAAAGGCACAAGTTGGAGTCAACAAAAAGTAGTTTTCTGTGGCAACGGTGGGAAAAACAACAAGCCTCGCTTTGCCAACTTTTGCAGCCTCTCCTGTATAATCACAAAACCGCAATGTGTGTGTGTGTGTGTGTGTGTGTGTGTGTACTATTCACACGTTGTGTACATAAAATGTGTCTGGCTGCTGTGATAAAGCTGGCGGAATCAAACCAAAGCTCCAAGGAGACCATGTTGTGTTGGCTAGACGTTGATTTGCCTCCTGTTTGTTCCCAATACCCAATCTTCCTTATCTGGAGATGTGAGTCTTAATAATCATAATAATAATAATAATAATAATAACAACACATCCTGTCAATCAGTATACAATGTTCTTTTTTCCGTAGATTACAAACCTTGTCATCACTTCCTTTCGTGTCGAGGCCACCGCAGTCATCATTGCAGACTCTCCACCTTTTACGGATCATGATGTCCCCCAGTCGAGGGTAAGTGAAGTGGGGAAAGGGTGTCTGAAGTGTTTGTGGGTCTGAAATGAAATTTTGTCCAAGGCTCCCAATTTTTCGATAAAGCACTGAATCATTTGTTGTTGTCATGTTGTGTGATGGAAAAGGAAACCTTGACGTTTGAGTCAATGGAGGGAAAATGAAACAAACACGAGCCGTGATAGGGAGAAAAATACATAATTTGGCATTTAAACACATAAATACATTCATATGAAACATGGCTTTATTTATCTTTTTGACATATAAACCATATAAATGTGGCTTGATACATATTGATGACGCAATTGAATCAACAAAATAAACAACATGAGTATCATTATAACTAAAGGACGAGGACTAGCTAGCATACCACACAACAAACAAGACAGGCAAGCAATGCTAAACACCAAGCTAGCTTAATGGGCTAGGAAAAAAAAATACATGCTTAGTGCATGCTTTTCGGCATGGAATATTTTCCTCTGTTCTGTATATTCATATATTTACAACAAAGTGGGGAAAATGTTCCATTCTTAACACCAAAAAAAAACACCTGCGAGTAGCCAACTGTGATGGAGACATACATAAATAATTGTAAATTAATAAAAAATAAAAGACAACTTAATTAACCCCAGGCTTGAGATTTCTCACACATGCTCTATAAAACATCCCCTGTAATTTTAAAGTGTTTTGCCAGATTGCTATGAAATTTGGTGCACCCATTTGGGGGATGACTAAGCACATGTGTGTAATATTTGAGCAAGATTGGTTGAAAAAAAAAGCAGCCATCATCATGCAAAATCATGCCCAAAAGTATTTTACCATTTGTCTAATGATAATGATGATAGATATATATTTATTATTTATTATGTATTATTAGTACATGTATAATATAAATACATAATATAAAATAAAATATATTCATTTTAATACACATATAATTAATATAATAATAATTATAATAATCATCTATACAGTAAAATTAACTGAATACAAATAATAAGATATAAAATATATAATAATGATAAAATATATACAAATAGAATAACAATAAAAATAATAATGATGAAAATAAAAAGCAGCCATCATGCAAAATAATTCCAAAAGTATTTTACCATTTGTCTAATGATAATAACACTTATATATTTTTTTATTATGTATTATGTATTATTAGTACATGTATAAAAATAAATACATAATATAAAATAAAATATATTAATTTTAATACATATATAATTAATATAATAATTATTATAATAATAATCTATACAGTAAAATAAACTGAATACAAACAATAAGATATAAAATATATAATAATGATAAAATATATCATATACAAATATAATAACGATGAAAATAATATATCTAATTGGTGTATATGCATATATGTATATTTATGAATAACAACGCCTGTGAATGTGTCCTTTTGCAGGGCTTTTAATAAGCAACAAGTTGTTGGTCATGCAGCACATTGTGTTGACTGCAAGGCGAGCTTTGGCGGTTATGATAAAACCCTCTCAGCACTGGAGCAGGTGGCGGGGAGAGAGAAAAAAAAAAGAAGAAAAGACATCTAAAGCCTTATGTGAGTATCCAATTTAATAACATTGATGAAACATTGCCTGCTGTTATCCCGGGGTGTCCATTCTCCCCTCTGTCGGTGGGCCTGCAGCTCTGTATCGACTCACGCTGACAATGGACACCCTGTGGATCCGTGTGGATAATGTCCACCGCCACTCATATGCTCACTGTATTTATGTGTGCTTCCTAAATGTCACGACTCCGCTTTTCACGAGCAGACAATCATTGTGTGTGTGTGTGTGTGCAGCTACTTTCTACACCATTGACTCTTCTATTTGCCTCTTTTTGTGTAGGTCAAAGGTCAGCGTTATAAACTAAGATTTACTATATCATGTCAGCACCATAAAGCAATCAAATACAATTCATTCATTCATTTTCTACCGCTTATCCTCACAAGGGTCATGGGCATGCTGGAGCCTATCCCATCTGTCTTTAGGCGAGAGGTGGGGTACACCCTTGACTGGTCGCCAGCCAATCACAGGGCACATATAGACAAACAACCATTCACACTCACATTCATACCTATGGACAATTTGGAGTCGCTAATTAACCTAGCATGTTTTTGGAATGTGGGAGGAAACCGGAGTACCCGGAGATGGCTGAGGGTGGAATTGAACTCGGGTCTCCTAGCTGTGAGGCCTTCGCACGAACCACTCGTTCACCGTGCAGCTTGGTTTAAGTTACATTCATTCATTTTCTATCGCTTATCCTAACAATGGTCGCAGGGGCTGCTGGAGCCTATCCCAGCTGTCTTTGGGGCAAGAGGCGAGGTACACCCTGGACTAATCGCCAGCCAATCACAGGGCACATATTGACAAACAACCATTCACACTCACATTCATACCTATGGACAATTTGGAGTCGCCAATAAACCCAGTTGAGAATGCTAATTGCATGTATGGTGAATATACTGTATTCATTCATTCATTCACTAATTTGCTACCGCTTATCCTCACGAGGGTCGTGGGGGTGCTGGAGGCTATCCCAGCTGTCTTGGGGTAAGAGGCGGGGTACACCCTGGACTGGTCGCCTGCCAATCACAGGGCACATATAGACAAACAACCATTCACACTCACATTCATACCTATGGACAATTTGGAGTCGCCAATTAACCTAGCATGTTTTTGGAATGTGGGAGGAAACCGGAGTACCCGGAGAAAACCCAAGCATGCACGGGGAGAACATGCAAACTCCACACAGAGATGCCCGAGGGTGGAATTGAACCCTGGCCATGCCGCCCAATCAAATACCAGTTATGATAAAAATAATTGAAATGGTGTACCTCACACATCTTGAGTAGCATGCCCTTGAGAACAAATATGGGTCTTAATTCCATGCAGGAATAATAATTTGTGGAATTTTGAAGATGAAATATGACCCAAGTACCTAGGTGAGCGTAATGTATCCCAGCTGCAAGCCAGATATAAAAAGCAGCCCAGGTGGCTGCGGATAGCGATACGGTACACAAACAATACACAGAGAGCGTGAAGGCTGTTTTTTTCCCGTATCCAGCATGGACGCCAGCGGCTGATGTTGCAAGCCTTTGCCGTTTCTTAATGAATGTTTGAATATTTAACAAACCAGGAGCACATTTACTACCGCGAACGAGCTATGTGTTATCGACTACGGAAGGGGATGTTTGCAAATGTGGCCGGTCGTGGAGAATAAATGACATAGAATTGAACTGTACGCCGCCCATTATCAGTATTTATTGATACACGTCAACGTGCATCGATTGGAGTCACTTGAGACAGTGCGTATACGGTACATGTGACCGCAAATAACCATCCATCAACCCGGAAAATTTTATTTATGAGGTCATGGTTTTGCTTCCCAGTGGCAGTTCTTTTGGAAATTCAAATTCGTTTGGGAAAACAAAGCACTGCTTTATTGATTTGGTCCGTTTAGAGCCTAACCGATTAATCGATTAATTGAATCAACAAGTTTAATCGAGATTAAAGATTAAGATTAATCGAGGAAGCCCGAAACAAAAAGGGTGTATGACTGACAAAAGGTCTCACTCAGTCTTTGCCGTTGTTCTATGGAAAAAACTGCCAAGGTGCTGACGTCAACGCAGACAGTGAACTCATTTTCTTTTATTGTGTGATTAATTAATTTATCATCCCAGGCTTAGTACCCACAAGAAATCTTGTCATGTTTTAATCTCGCAAGATACGAGATCTTGTGACACCCCTCGTAAAAATGCTAGCTCTAGCGCTCAATTTACCTTCAACTTTCTAGCTGAAGTTAATCGTTTAGAAGGATTACCATATCATATCATATCATAAACACAACAAATATTAATAATCAATCCTAATCTAATTTCAGTCCTGCATGCGACCATGATAATGATATTTTAAAGCGTAACCACGGCGATGCTTTGGGATTGTGTTTTTGTAACAAGCGTGAGCGGCAGTTAGATGGAGGAGTGTAGCTATAATAGAGCTGACACAGGGAATGGGGTTCCGTGACCTACGCAAGCTAATCACAGCGAGTGTCAAGAGTCATGTAGCCACAGCGCTCGCTGGCTGGCTCACATCATCATCATCATCATCAGGCCGCACTTGTCAGCTCTTCAAGGATTCTGCACAGTAATGGAGCATGTGTGACCAGGAACAGGTCAGCTCTCAGGGTCGCGGTGAGGAGGAGGGCTGGTGTAGAGTTTGGGAGGTTGGAAACCCAACATAGGAAGCTGTGATGATTAAAAAAAAAATATATATATATTATATATACACTATATTCATCATGCATGCAATTGGTATTCTCAACTGTCATGTAGGCATAAAGAATACATCTGAACCATTGTATGTGTAAGTCAGCAACAACAATAATAATGATGAACTTCCTTTTACCAGGCTGCACAGCAACTGAGTGGTTAGCATGCATGCCTCACAGCTAGGAGACCCGAGTTCGATCCCACCCTCAGCCAACTCTGTGTGAAGTTTACATGTTCTCCCCGTGCATGCGTGGGTTTTCTCCGGGTACTCCGGTTACCTCCCACATTCCAAAAACATGCTAGGTTAATTGACGATTCAAAATTTTCCATATGTATGAATGTGAGTGTGAATGGTTGTTTGTCTATATGTGCCCTGTGATTGGCTGGCGACCAGTCCAGGGTGTACCCCGCCTCTCGCCCCAAGACGGCTTGGATAGGCTCCAGCACCCCCCACGACCCTCATGAGGATAAGCGGTAGCAAATGACTGAATTAGTGAATGAATACAGTATATTCATCATTCATGCAATTAGCATTCTCAACTGCCATGCAGGCAGAAGCAATACAGTACATCTGAAGCTTTGTATGTGTAAGTCAGAAACAACAATAATAATAATGAACTTCCTTTTTCCCTCGTAGAACAGTTCCAATGTCATCATTTCCCTCTTTCTTGCGGCTTTGCAGCTGCTTATCATTGGAGTATGAACCTGAAATTGCTTTAATGCCAGGGGGAGTTGCCGGAGTGAGCATTTGCAACATTTTCAACTTTAAATAGACTGTGTTAAAAGTAGCTGAGATGAGGCTTGAGTCACAGATTTTAATTTTTTCCGAGGGCGTTTGAACCTTCGTGCGTCTCTGTTCTACGATTGTAGATTTCATCCCAGTTGAGGCCTTTGATCAAGATCATTTCAAATCCATGTTGGTTTTCAAAGCATCTATTTCCAAGGCACCACGTATCTAATTGGCCCGGGAGGTTTGTTGGAAACCCAACATAGGAAGCTGTGATGATTAAAAAAAAATATATATATATATTATATATACACTATATTCATCATGCATGCAATTGGTATTCTCAACTGTCATGCAGGCATAAAGAGTACATCTGAATCATTGTATGCGTAAGTCAGCAACAACAATAATAATGATGAACTTCCTTTTACCGGGCTGCACGGCAACTGAGTGGTTAGCATGCATGCCTCACAGCCAGGAGACCCGAGTTCGATTCCACCCTCGGCCATCTCTGTGTGGAGTTTACATGTTCTCCCCGTGCATGCGTGGGTTTTCTCCGGGTACTCCAGTTAACTCCCACATTCCAAAAACATGCTAGGTTAAGTAACGACTCCAAATTTTCATTTTCATCCCAGTTGAGGCCTTTGATCAAGCTCATTTCAAATCCATGTTGGTTTTCAAAGCATCTATTTCCAAGGCACCACGTATATAATTGGCCCGTCGTCGTAACCTGCTCCGGAAATGCACTGCTAGAGAGCTAATCACCAAAGCCCAGAGTGTGTTCACACCTGACATTAACATGCATCTCCACACACACCTCTCTGGGAACCACTTGTGGTCGCCTCTCACTCTAAATGCAAATAAAGACGGCGGCCGGGCGCGGGGCGCGGAGCACGAAGCACGAAGCACGGAGCACCCACGTCTGTGTTTAAACATGCCGAAGACGAGCAGGATGTTAAGATCAGGCTCCAACAATGAAACGAGATACTGCGATGCCGATGTGTACAAGGCCTGATAGGGCAAGCGAATGTAACACCGTCTTCTCCGAGCAATGTGCGGCTTTAACGTCTGTTTGGAATTGACTGCGTGGTGGCAAAGTTTGCTCTTTCAAGGATCGGAGCATAAAATAGGGTGTCACAAGATCTCGCAAGTTTAGACTTCTCATGTCTTGTGGGCCCCTTTGGCCTGGGACACGAATAAATCATCTTCATTAATGAAGCACACAATAAATGAAAATGCACTCAACAATATATTGCTGTGTGCAAGCGTGTCTGATTTCCTTTTTTCTCACCTTCGAACAGGCAGGATGAGAGTTCACACTGTGCATTGCTTTCAGCACCTTGGTACTTTTGTGTCATAGAACAACAACATGAACAGAAGTCAGTCTTGCTGTCTCCACAGGCAACACACACAGAGTGTAATGTAGTTTATATGAAATGAATAGATTGCAATATATTTTGATATTCATTCATTCATTCATTTTCAACCTCTTATCCTCACAAGGGGTGCTGGAGCCTATCCCAGCTGTCTTCGAGGCAAGAGGTGGGGTACACCCTGGACTAATCGCAAGCCAATCACAGGGCACATATAGACAAACAACCATTCACACTCACATTCATACCTATGGACAATTTGGAGTGGCCAATTAACCCAGTTGAGAATGCTAATTGCATGTATGGTGAATATACTGTATTCATTCATTCACTAATTTGCTACCGCTTATCCTCGCGAGGGTCGTGGGGGGTGCTGGAGCCTATCCCAGCTGTCTTCGAGCGAGAGGCGGGGTATACCCTAGACTGGTCACCAGCCAATCACAGGGCACACATATAGACAAACAACCATTCACACTCACATTCATACCTATGGACAATTTGGAGTCTTTAATTAACCTAGAATGTTTTTGGAATGTGGGAGGAAACCGGAGTACCCGGAGAAAACCCACGCATGCATGGGGAGAACATGCAAACTCCACTTAGAGATGGCCGAGGGTGGAATCAAACTCGGATCTCCTACCAGTGAGGCCTGCGTGGTAACCACTCAGTCGCCATGCAGCCCGGTAAAAGGAAGTTCATTATTATTGTTGTTGTTGCTGACTTACACATACAATGGTTCAGATGTGCTCTTTATGCCTCATTACAGTTGAGAATGCCAATTGCATGTATGATGAATATACTGTATATATTATATATATATATATATATATGTATATATTATATATATATATGTATATATATATATATATATATATATATATATATATATATATATATAATATATATATATGTATATAATATATATATATATGTATATATTATATATATATGTATATATATATATAATATATATATATAATATATATATATATATATATGTATATAATATATATATATGTATATATTATATATATATATATGTATATATTATATATATATATATGTATATATTATATATATGTATATATATATATATATATATATATATGTGTATATATATATATATATGTATATATATATATATGTATATATATATATATATATATATATATATATATATATATATATATATATATATATATATATATATATAATCACAGCTTCCCATGTTGGGTTTCCAACAAACAGTAAAAATGTGGGCGACCGGAACATTCATTCATTCATTCATTCATTTTCTACCGCTTATCCTCACAAGGGTGGCGGGGGATGCTGGAGTCTATCCCAGCTGTCTTCGGATGAGAGGCGGGGTACACCCTGGATTTGTAGCCAGCCAATCATAGGGCACATATAGACAAACAACCATTCACACTCACATTCATACCTATGGACAATTTAGAGTCGTTAATTAACCTAGCCGAGGGTGGAATCGAACTCGGGTCTACTAGATGTGTGGCCTGCACGCTAACCACTCATCCACTTTAATTGGATTTTTCTTAAAATGGGAGTGGAACAAACAATATTTCATATTGTTGTTCACTATTTGAACAATAGAACAATGGAGCTTCAGGTTGTGCAGGGGCGTCAAACGGCAGAAGGCTATGTGTAGATGTTGCAGAGGGCATCCATTTTTTTAACAGGGCAACGCTGAATAAGCTCACTCGTTTGGACTCTGATCTATGCGGAATATCTTCACCTGTGGAAAAACCAATTTGTCTTTATGCTTCTTAATCATTTTGGGCTGCTATTCATTTTTTATCAAGTACCAGGAAGCTATTAATATTCTCTTTGCTTAACGCCGGACCATTCGGATGGAACTTCTGTCTGCATACCTCACCAGAAAGGCAGATTTGTTCTTGAGTTGACAGTTCCCTTTTTCATTTTTGACCGTCTCACTGAGCAAAGAGAGAGGAAAAATGGCCTTGATATCAGTCTCTAATTTCCTGATATTATCTGATATCTGCTTCAGGTTCGTGAAACCTTTCTTCCATTTGTGCTTGAACGCACCAGCGCCGATTTAACAGGTGCATCCAGATAAAACGGGTGCAGTATAATCAATCACAAGGGATCCTAATGTTCTGGTTTTGGATCAGTGGTCAGATAGAGGTCCTGTTTTTTGAGTGAAAGCTGAGGGATGGGAATTCGCTGAAAGATAGAGACCCTCAAGGTGTTTTTCATCTTGTAGAATATTAATATCAGCAACATCGGTGTGGGTTCTGTTTATTTCTACTGTGCAAGGCGGTGGATTTCATTAATAACTGGCAGGGGGAGCGATCACATTGATTATGTGCCTCATCTACATGCGTGATTCCACCTCCTCCAAGGGAACGCTTGAGTATGGATGGGAGCACTCGACTTGACGACTGACTTTAGGTGACAAGTTCAGCCAAGCACAGCACGGATTGTCAGTCTGCCTTTGATGACCCGAATATAAGATGACCCAGAATATAAGACGAAATAAAAGACATAAAGAAGATCATTTGTTGGTTGGCTTTGACTCATCTGCCATTATGCCTTTGATGACCATATTGTATTGACTCGAACATAAGACAACCCAGAACATAAGACAACTCCTATTTTCAAAGAAATATGGAAAATATATTTTTAAAAACATAATCAAAGATTAAAAAAATTAGATTTTGTTGAACTCATCTGCCATTATGCCTTTGATGACCATATTGTATTGAACTGAACATAAGACGACCCAGAACATAAGACAACTCCTATTTTCAAAGAAATATGGAAAATCAAACATAAAAAATTAGATTTTCTTTAACTCATCTGCCATTATGCCTTTGATGACCATTTTGTATTGACTCAAACATAAGACAACCCAGAATATAAGACAACTCCTATTTTGAAAAAATATGTAAAATCAAAGATAAAAAAAGTAGATGATCTTTAACTCATCTGCCATTATGCATTTGATAACCATACTGTATTGAACTGAACATAAGACAACCCAGAATATAAGACAACTTCTATTTTCAAAGAAATATGGAAAATCAAAGATAAAAAATAGATTATCTTTAACTAATCTACCATTATACTTTCTATGACCATACTGTATTGAACTGAACATAAGACAACCTAGAATATAAGACAACTTCTATTTTCAAAGACATATGGAAAATCAAAGATAAAAAAGTAGATAGTCTTGAACTCATCTGCCATTATGCCTTTGATGGCCATACTGTATTGAACTGAACATAAGACGGCCATAAGAAGGGGAATGTTTTTTGGTCTATTGTCTTTGAGTCATCTGCTAGTCTAACTAACTTGCCCACCCTTTGAGACTATTGTTTTGTGGACGGTCTCAGTTACCAGGTTACTAGTGTGTGTGAATGACAGGAAGAAAAGCTTTGAATTGTTTGGGGAGATGTTGACACCACCTGTTATAAATATCTAGAACCCGCATATAAGTCAAACTGTCTTTTTGTTGTAGGGACAAAAAAATGTATATACATTTTTGTTCATTACGGTAAATCCTCAGCTTCTGCTCTTGTATGAACTATTTATTTGTCGGGAGCAGATACTGAGGATGCTATTTTTGGGAATTCCTTGTCTTTTGAAAGGTACCATTTCTGCAAACAGGACTCCAGTATATAGTTTAAAGTTACACAGCTTTTTCATTCATGCAGCACAGTTGGGACATGGGTCAATGGGTCATTGGTTCATGTTTAGTGAATGTAAACACTGGAATTGGACATGTAAGACATGACACCGGGAGTGTTTTAACTCACTGTACCACCAGGATGCACCATTGCATTCCTCATCCTGCTTCAGTGCAAACCCCCCCCCCCCCCCCCCCCCCCCCCATCCCCTCGACTATATTCCACCGTATTATAGAACAGGCTCGGAGGCTTTAATATGAGCACATAAGAGCAGTTGGTGAGTAGCAGAATCTTCTCACCGCCCTCTCTCCCCGTCAGGCCAGCTGCCTCTCAGGAGAAGACATACTGCGTGTACCCAACCAAGCATGAACAAAAATGGCTTCTGCTTATCTTCTGTATGTGCAAGCCAATAAACTCTAATATAACACTTTTTAAAGCAGCAAGCAAATCATCCTCGTATGTCCTGTCAGACTGTTCTTGATCCTTGCTTTGCTCTGGGAGATGTTTGTGCAATGGGGATTTGCAAATGCGTACAGGCAAAACAAACACCAGGGCGCCTTAGACAATGAATAATTATAATTGCACATTACTTACAGACACAAGACATAACTGTATTGGAAAGTATTTCGTAAAAAAAACATACATTACATACGGCTAATCACAGCTAGTGTCAAGAGTCATGTAGTCACAGCGCTCGCATCATCATCATCATCAGGCCGCACTTGTCAGCTCTTCAAGGATTCTGCACAGTAATGGAGCATGTCTGACCAGGAACAGGTCAGCTCTCAGAGTCGCAGTGAGGAGGATGGCTGGTGGAGAGTTAGGGTGGTTGTTGTTGGAAACACACCATAGGAAGCTGTCATGTTTAAAAAAAAATTATATATACAAAAAATATATATACACAGTATATTCATCATACATGCAATTGACATTCTCAACTGTCACGCATGCATAAAGAATAAATCTGAACCATTGTATGTGTAAGTCAGCAACAACAATAATAACAATGAACTTCCTTTTACCGGGGTGCACGGCCACCGAGTGGTTAGCACGCAGGCCTCACAGCCAGGAGACCCGAGTTTGATTCCACCATCATCAAAAATGATAATACTAATAAAAAAACTTGACCCACATATAAGACGACCCTATAGAGTATAAGACGCCTGATATCGTACTTCTTAACTGCTCCTGGCTGCACTGATCAACATCATGTTAACATTTGCTGTTTGCTAACCTTTGCGTGTGTGAAGGAGGCAAGGTAAGAACAAATATACGTCGTCATGAATGAGGTATTTCAGATGTTAATTTAAGTAATTGGGTTAGGATTAACTGGTGAGGTCGCAGGCCTTTATATATTATATATACAGTATATTCATCATACATGCAATTGGTATTCTCAAATGTCACGCAGGCATAAAGAGTACATCTGAACCATTGTATGTATAAGTCAGCAACAACAATAATAATGATGAACTTCCTTTTACCAGGCTGCACGGCGACCGAGTGGTTAGCACGCAGGCCTCACAGCTAGGAGACCTGAGTTCAATTCCACCCTCGGCCATCCCTGTGTGGAGTTTGCATGTTCTCCCTTGTGCATGCGTGGGTTTTCTCCGGGTACTCCGGTTTCCTCCCATATTCCAAAAACATGCTAGGTTAATTAGCGACTCCAAATTGTCCATAGGTATGAATGTGAGTGTGAATGGTTGTTTGTCTATATGCCCGAAGACAGCTGGGATAGGGTCCAGCACCCCCACGACCCTCATGAGGATAAGCGGTAGAAAATGAATGAATGAATGAATGAATGAATGAATGAATGAATGAATGAAAAGTTATTTTATCCATTTTTATTTGAAACCGATCTCGAGTGAACCTGTTGAAGCCCAAACAAACGCTTTTCTTTGACTCATTTTTCCTCTCCTTCTCTGCACTCCTGGTGCATTTTCCAAGTTGGAATATGAAACGAAAGCATCCAACCAGCAGTGCCGCATCCAAATAGCCCATTACCGCTGTGCTTGTTTGGGTACTTTCACGCAGAGATGCTTTTTTTTCCCCCCCTGACAAATTGCCTGAACAGAGCCATGCACAGCCAAATGAATCTTGGTAGGATGTCATCGCCTAGAGATGAATCATTTGACGAGGATTTGATTTCCACAGGTCTTTAAATATGCCAAATGGTGCTTCTTATTTGCCACATTTTAACTATGACTGTGGGGTCCAAATCCCTCAAGAGAAACTTTTATAGATTGGCTTCGTTGTTGCTGCATCCCGAAACACAGCATGCGTATTTCCTATTTTTTGCACTCGTTAAAGCTCCAGAAACTTCCTTCGGCTCATAGTGAAAGTAAAAGTCATGCGTCACTCAGCGGTTGAAACAGTTATGGGATTTCACACCTTGTCATGGAAGGAATATGATTTAATAATTTAATCCATATCCATAACAGTGGTCCCACGGGACGGCAAAAGGACGTTAGCTAGCATCTATATTTCCCTTTTTTTCAGAAATTCATTCATAAACAAACTATAGTTAATTTGTGATAGGCTATGGTTTATTATTAGTAAACATATTGAAATGCAAGTAATATGTTGTATTCTGGTCACTAGGTGGTGCTAATGTTACATGACACGGCCTCTCTTTGCACTCGATGTCGCCAGCCGTGGATGCAAAATGAAGAAAGCTTCTCCTATTCCGTGTGGAAGTGGTAAGTTTTTTCTCTTCTTTGTCTTTTTTCCTTAGTACTTCCTCACTTAAAATCTTCTCTTAAGTTTTGAAGAAATAAATAATCAATTTGAGGCTAACTGATTAGCTCACTAGCTTGCTAGCTAGCAACGGTGTGCACTGGTGTGAGTGTAAAGGTGACTACAGGGGGTAGAGTATAGGGGAAGTTAATCTATCATGATCTGGTCTGGAACCAATTGACTGCTATAAATGTATTATGTGTTCTAATGGTAAGGTACTGTACATGCTGGTTCTAGAATGGTGATATTTAGTTCGCTATATTTTTAATTTATATTTTTAATTCATATTTAATTTTTTTTGCTAGAATGTTGATATTTAGTTTGCTATATTTTTAATTTATATTTTTAATTCATATTTTTAATTTTTGCAAATTGTGATTGCAGTAGATTGTTGTGGTTATTTTGTATTATTTTGTTAATTTATGGTTTTGTGTCTTTTTTTCCCCCAACAAAACTAGGTAAAAATTATGTTAAATATTCAATTGTCTAATTTGTCCATTTGTTATTATTTTTGCAGCACTTGGTGCATGGAAAATTATCATTATTGTCTATAAATTAACATTTTTGCATGTCTGGATTTATTATTTTTTATGGGAAAATTTGCTTTGGTTAGAGTCCGTCTTGGATTAAGTTGCACCTTCTGGAACGGATTAATGATGTTAACCAAGGCACCACTCTATATGCTTTACTTTTTCTAAAAATTTGGGTGCCAAATTTGGTGATAATTTGTCGAAAACACATACTGACACAGACAGCAAAGTTGGGGTGCATGTTTTGTTAAATTCTCACCCTTCAGGAATAGAAGCGTTACCTTACATCTGCGGTTCAGAACCTGAAATTATGAATCAATACCATCATAATGTATATTATTTTTGTTGCACATTTGGCAGTACTACATAATCTGGATTCATCAGTGTAGCTTCTTCTCCCTGAGGGGGAGCCTTGACCCTGCGGAACATAATAGACTTTCTTACTGATGTCTGATGAAAATCGTTATCGCTATCATGGCTCGGAAAACTGTCTCTTGTCTGTCATTTTATGGGTGTGTTTAATGCGTCATTCCAGACGCAAAAGACCTTTAAAAGCAGATGGTTTCAAATGAGACAAAAGTCGATGTCGGCATGGAAGCGTCTTCCTCCTCCCAGTTATGAGTTGATTGTTTGCCGTATTTAATTAGTGTGTGGTTGTAGCTTTGAACAAAAGGATTATCGTCCTGTGAGGCTCAACCTTTAAACGAGGGAGGAAAAAACAGAATGTGTGTACGTCTAGGAAGTCCCTTGTGTTTGTGTTTGTGTGTATGTGTGTGTGTGTGTGTGTGTGTGTGTGTGTGAGAGTGACAGACGTGCAATTAGCTTGTATGCCATAAACCTAAATGCCAGGCAAAGGAGGAGATAGGCCATATTAAATAAAAATAAATATATATACTATATATTGCTTATTAGTTTCTGTTCAACACTACACATGTGATTTTTCCGAAGAGATTAAGATTGTCCATGCATGTTATTTCTGGTTTGCGACGGAGTGGAAAAGATTGATTGATCACCACAGGTTCACTTTCAATCTCACCTTAGGCCAAAGGCGTTACATTTTCTGGCGACTTAATAAACCCCCATTTCCTCTAAAACGATGACGCTATGAATTTATGTCTGTAGTCCTCAGTTTTTGTGTTCCCTTTGAGACCGGAAATAACAACTGTGAGGACTGTGTGGTAATTTGGAAGAAGAAGAAGAAAAAAAAAAAAGCGCTTGATGGCCATCGGCCCCTCGCCCACTAGGTGTCAAGGCTTTTTTTATGGCTGAAATCAATGGATCAGATCGGAAGCATGAACAGGAATGGGGAATACCCGCAGGGGGGGGTGTTTGACTGCACAGAGTAGGTGCTTGGATCAATCCTCTGAAGGCTCCTCAGGCCTTAATGAGTCAAACCTAAGTCAATTACTTTGAAGCAGGCTACGTTTCATTATCTTTTTTTCTCCGTGCTTATGTTGAAAACGTAATGCGAGCAAAATGAAGATGCATGCCGACTGCTTGCACAACACTAGCCATGTTTTTCCCAGGCGGGGTATACCCTGGACTGGTGGCCAGCCAATCACAGGGCACATATAGACAAACAACCATTCACACTCACATTCATACCTATGGACAATTTGGAGTCGCCAATTAACCTAGCATGTTTTTGGAATGTGGGAGGAAACCGGAATACCCGGAGAAAATCCACGGGAGAACATGCAAACTCCACACAGAGATGGCTGAGAGTGGAATCGAACTCGGGTCTCCTAGCTGTGAGGCCTGCGTGCTAACCACTTTGTCGCCGTGCAGCCCGGTAAAAGGAAGTTTATCATTATTATGATTGTTGCTGACTTACACATACAATGGTTCAGATGTACTCTTTATGCCTGCGTGATGGTTGAGTATACCAATTGCATATATGATGAATATACTGTATATATAATATATATATGTATATATATATATATATATATTTTTTTTTTTTTAATCATCACAGCTTCCTATGTTGGGTTTCCAACAAACCTACCAAACTCTCCACCAGCCATCCTCCTCACCACGACCCTGAGAGCTGACCTGTTGAATGAATGAATAAATGTAACTTAAACCAGGCTGCACGGTGGGCGAGTGGTTAGCGCAAAGGCCTCACAGCTTGGAGACCCGAGTTTAATTCCACCCTCGGCCATCTCTGGGGTTTTTTCTGGGTACTCCGGTTTCGTCCCACATTCCAAAAACATGCTAGGTTAATTAGCGACTCCAAATTGTCCATAGGTATGAATGTGAGTGTGAATGGTTGTTTGTCTATATGTGCCCTGTGATTGGCTGGCCACCAGTCCAGGGTGTACCCCGCCTCTCGCCCGAAGAGAACTGTGATAGGCTCCAGCACCCCCACGACCCTCGTGAGAATGTTGATTTATAAGACGTTCGAGTCACGTTGTTTTTCCCCCCCAACTCATGTTTTATTAATTTTAATTAATTGTATTTAATTTTAATTAATTATTTTTATTTTCTGTTTAAAATTAAATATTATTTTAATTTACATTTATTTACATTTTTAATTTAATTTAATTTAATTTAGCTTTAACTTTATTTTTATTGTTATACATATATATATATATATATATATATATATATATATATATATATATTATTGTATTTTATTAGATTTTAATTTTAATACATTTTAATAAATTGTATTTAATTTTAATTAATTTTATTCAATTTTAATTAATTTTAATTAATTTTATTTAATTATAATTATTTTATGTTTTAAATTCAATTTTAATTTACATTTGTTTTTTAATTTTTTTCTCTTATTTTAACTATAACTGTGTCCTGTAAAATGATTTGCAGTGGATACGCACACGCATTTCTGGTATGCCCATAATATTGACAAATATTACAATCAAATATTACAACCAATAACAATCGTCGGCCATCGCTTTTTTTTTTCCCCAACTTCAACATGTTGTATAACGTACCTCCAAGCTGTACATGTTAGCCAGTTGAACAACCTCTCGTTGGTCTTATCTATCATCTATTATCTATCACAGAGGATGGTAGCACCACAGTGTCCCGATCGCTGTCACTGCGTAAGTCGAGCCCCCCCCTGATAAAGCGAGAGAAGCATCCAGCTGCTCCACTGACATCACATTTATCAGCTAAATCTCATGATAAGCATAGCAATATCCCTCCAAGTGGTGTTTGGATATACGGCCTTATTGATTTCTGCTACTAAAGACTTATTGTTACCATTTTATCTTTTATTGTTCCCCTGGACGGCACCAAAGATGGACATGTTTCCTGATGGCTTCATACTGCATCAGTAGACGGTGCAGTGTCAGCGTAAGGTCAAATCCTTCTCTGGGGGGTTTGAGTTCTGTGATACTGGTCCAGGTTTGTCTGTCTTAAATGCATCAGCTGGGATAGGCTCCAAAATGAAACAGTTTTCTTCCCAAAGCATGAATTATAAATATGATACCCGTTGATGTCAAAGTCCTTGTTCTTCTCCAGTGAAGTGACTCCACCTACTGGACAAAATATGTTCATGCATCCTTTTTAGGAGGCCACAGCATTCATTCATTTATTCATTTTCTACCGCTTTTCCTCACGAGGGTTGTGGGGGGTGGAGCCTATCCCAGCTGTCTTCGGGCGAGAGGCGGGGTACACCCTGGACTGGTCGCCCTGCCAATCAAAAGGCACATATAGACAAACAACCATTCACACTCACATTCATACCTATGGACAATTTGGCATCGCTAATTAACCTAGCATGTTTTTGGAATGTGGGAGGAAACCGGAGTACCCGGAGAAAACCCACGCATGCACGGGGAGAACATACAAACTCCACCCTGGCCGAGGGTGGAATTGAACCCGGGTCTCCTAGCTGTGAGGCCTGCGTGCTAACCACTTGGGTCTCCGTTCAGCCTAGTAAAAGGAAGTTCATCATTATTATTGTTGTTGCTGACTTAGACGGATTGCTTCTCTTTACGCCTGCATGGCAGTTGAGAATGCTAATTGCATGTATGATGAATATACTGTATTAATTCATGAATTCATTCATTTGCTACCGTCTGTGCGCTAACAACCCGAGGCCACAGCACAGATTGACATTACCCATGATGCTTTTATCAACGTATCACATCATGAACTCTGTAAGCATCTTGACTTTTTGGCCTCAAAGTTCACCGGCAACGAGCGTATTTGCTCAAGATGTTGCTCTCGTCCGTCTCTTCGTGCCGCGCAGAAGACAAAGTGTTCCTTTGTTGAAGTGATTTATGACGCTTTTGCTCCTGTATGGCCGTGACTGATAAAGACACACTGAGCTGCAGCGTTCTACTCCAGCTTCATATCACAGTAGGAGTGTCTGTTAGTGAGGTGAAATTCATTTTTTTCAGAATATTGACACTGGAAGTAATTTGTGTTGCTTTACTGGCGGTTCTTCAGGGAACCACAAATGCAGTTAACAGTGCAAATGGTAATTAAACATTCAGCCAGACAATTAAGTTGTAACAAATGAGAGTAGTCATTACTAAATAATGACCGCACAAAAGACTTTATTCTGTTGCTGCACCCGTCTAAGTGGACTGTAACAACAAAAAACATTTATTTGTTGTCGTAATAAGAAGAACGACGCCCGGATTGGTATTAAGTTCTTGCTTGACAGCATTGACTTTTCAGTCTTATTTTTTAAGTTTTCGATTTTTCATTTTGATTTGGCTTTATTTCTTGATATATTTTTATGTTATTGTATTTTATTTTTTTACTGTAACTTTATTTTTATTATTTTTTTTCTATATATTTTTACATTATATTATTGTATCTTATTACAGTTTAATTTGGATTCATTTTAATTTGTTTTTTACTGTTTCATTTAACTTTCACTTTATTTTTATTATATTTATATATATATATATTTGTATATTATATTATTGTATTTTAGTACAGTTTAATTTTAATACATTTTTATAAATTGTATTTAATTTTAATTACAGTAACTTTATTTTTGTTTTTTTTTCTATATATTTTTACATTATATTATTTTATTTTATTACAGTTTAATTTTGATAAATTTTAATTTGTTTACTGTTTCATTTAGCTTTAACTTTATTTTTGTTATTTTTATATATATGTATTTGTATATTATATTATTGTATTTTATTACAGTTTAATTTTAATACATTTTTATAAATTGTATTTGATTTTAATTAATTATTATTATTTTATGTTTTAAATTCAATTTTATTTTAATTTACATTTATTTTTTAAACAAATTTCTCTTCACTATAATTGTGTCCTGTAAAATGATTTGCAGTGGATACGCACGCGCATTTCTGGTATTCTTAATTGCTATTTTATTTTCTGTCTTAATTTTTAAGTTTTCGATTTTTCATTTTGATTTGGCTTTATTTTTTGATATATTTTTATGTTATTGTATTTTTATTTTTTACTGTTTCATTTAGCTTTAACTTTATTTTTATTATTTGTTTTATATATATATATATATATTTGTATATTATTGTATTTTATTAGAGTTTAATTTTAATTAATTTTAATTAATTTATGTTTTAAATTCAATTTTAATTTACATTTGTTTTTTTAATTTTTTTGTCTTATTTTACCTATAATTGTGTCCTGTAAAATGATTTGCAGTGGATATGCACACGCATTTCTGATATGCCCATAATATTGACAAATATTACAATCAAATTTTACAACCAATAACAATCGTTGGACGTCACTGTGGACACACCGTCACAGAGTAGTCAGTGTGCAGCTTGTGTACAAGTATAAATGTACCATCACTGAAAACACATTTGTGTAAATAGCTAGCAACACATGAGAGCAGTGAGATCTTGGTCTTGGGCTGCATGAGTGCTTCCAGCACAGGCTGACCCAAGTCTAAATCCAACAAGCAACTTTCAAAACATCTTGTCCAAATATGGCTGCAAAAACCTAGAAAGGTCAGACTGGGTCTGTTTTGACCAGCAGGTCCACTGGGAATCATGGGTCTCTCTAAGCCTTTGTGGTTTTCCCGAGTGTCTGCATCTGTTCTTGGCTCTCCCTCCAGTTTTTAGGAGGGAAAACCAAACATGAGGCGAACAAAGAAGGCACTGTAACTACTCCTGGAGATACTCGTCAACCGTGGTAATACTATGATGTAGTAGAGACGCATTACATGGCGTCAGGAATGTGAAGGGTAACAGTTGGGACAAGATGGGCTTTTGTTGAGAGAAACAACCTGGTGTGGTTGCATGGCTGTAAAACGTACAAGGAGATGATGGTTAACACAACATGGACGTCTCTAGGAGTCGCTGGATTCATAGCCGGAACCTCAGTTGAAAACAAAGCAAAGCATCTTTTTATGATAGCATTGATATCGTTTTCATTACAGGACATCTTCTGAAGGGACAATAGTATGGAAAGTAAACTTAATGTTATTGTCTTAATTTTCAAGTTTTCTATTTTTCATTTGGCTTTATTTCTTGATATATTTTTATGTTATTGTATTTTATTTTTTACTGTAACTTTATTTTTATTATTATTTTTTCTATATATTTTATATTATATTATTGTATTTAATTACAGTTACATTTTGATAAATCAGAATTACTTTTAATTATTCAATTATTATTATTATTATGTTATTATTATGTTATTTTTTACTGTTTCATTTAGCTTTAACTTTATTTTTATTGTTATTATTATTATTATTTTATATATTTGTATATTATATTATTGTATTTTATTACAGTTTAATTTTTATTAGTTTTAATTACTTTTAATTAATTATTTTATTATTATTATGTTATTTTATGTCTATTTTGTTTACTACTTTTTAATATAAGTATATATATATTATATATAAGTATATATAATACTTTTTTATAATCCTGTCCTGTAAAGTGATTTGCAGTGGATCACTGCTGTGATTTTTATGTTATTTTATTTTTAATTTTTACAGTTTCATTTAGCTTTAACTTTATTTTTATTATTGTTATTATTATTATTTTTAATATATTATTGTATTTTATTACAGTTTAATTTTGATTAATTTTAATTACTTTAAATTATTTATTTAATAATTATATTTGTTGTTATTTTATTTATAATTTTTACTGTTTAATTTATTATTATTATTATTAATAATAATAATACTAATATTATTATTATTATTATCATTATAATATTTTATATTATGGTATTTTATTATAGTTAATTTGGATTAATTGTAATTAATTTTAATTAATTATTTCATTATTATTATTTTATTTTATGTCTTTAGTTATTTTTTTTAAATCTTATTTTAACTATAATTGTGTCCTGTAAAATGATTTGCAAGTGGATACGCACACACATTTCTGGTATGCCCATAATATTTACAGTACCCAATCCATTGGGTACAGTACCGTACAGTACAGTACAGTACAGTACAGTACTGTATGTGTGGATACACCTGGTGCTGTACTTACTAAAAGCAGTAAGAAAGGAGTCTTTGTCATGGCCGTCACATCTTGTAGCAAAGAGACCAAGTAGTTTATATACCAGTGCATTCCTGCAGAGTGCGGTCAGCCCGTGTACTGTGGGGTGGGGGTGTGGGGGTGTCGTTTTCCATCCTCTCCGCTCCTCTGCTATTCTATTCCCCTGAATGACACATTTCACTTGGATACACATCTTCTTCTGTCACAGACAGTTCTGCATGAGTCTTACACCGTCGTACTTTGACAGAGCGCTAGCTGTCAAAGTAGCGCACCCACGCCTCCCAGGTTTTTAGCGCCTCTGCCTCTTCCCACATTGTCTCAGCGCCCGACAAATAGTCCATTCATGGGATGAGCAGACATCCCAAAAAATGTCATATGTTGACCTCACAGCTAGGAGACCCATGTTCAATCCCACCCTCGGCCATCTTCTGTGTGGAGTTTGCATGTTCTCCCCGTGCATGCGTGGGTTTTCTCCGGGTACTCCGGTTTTCTCCCACATTCCAAAAACATGCTAGGTTAATTAGCGACTCCAAATTGTCCACAGGTATGAATGTGAGTGTGAATGGTTGTTTGTCTATATGTGCCCTGTGATTGGCTGGCCACCAGTCCAGGGTGTAAGACAGCTGGGATAGGCTCCCAGCACCCCCGCGACTATGGTGAAGATAAGCGGTAGAAAATGAATGAATGAATTAATTTAACTTAAACCAGGCTGTACAGTAGACAAGTGGTTAGCGCGCAGGCCTCACAGCTAGGAGACCCGAGTTCAATTCCACCCTTGGCCATCTCTGGGTTTTCTCCGGGTACTCCGGTTTCCTCCCACATTCCAAAAACATGCTAGGTTGATTAGCGACTCCAAATTGTCCATAGGTATGAATGTGAGTGTGAATGGTTGTTTGTCTATATGTGCCCTGTGATTGGCTGGCCACCAGTCCTGGGTGTACCCCGCCTCCTGTCCCGAAGATTGCTGGGATAGGCTCCAGCACCGCCGCGACCATGGTGAGGATAAGCGGTAGAAAATGAATGAATGAATTTAACTTAAACCAGGCTTTACAGCAGACAAGTGGTTAGCGCGCAGGCCTCACAGCTAGGAGACCCGAGTTCAATTCCACCCTTGGCCATCTCTGTGTGGAGTTTGCATGTTCTCCCCGTGCATGCGTGGGTTTTCTCCGGGTACTCCGGTTTCCTCCCACATTCCAAAAACATGCTAGGTTAATTAGCCACTCCAAATTGTCCATAGGTATGAATGTGAGTGTGAATGGTTGTTTGTCTATATGTGCCCTGTGATTGGCCCTGTCATTACCCTGCCTCTCGCCCCGAAAACAGCTGGGATAGGCTCCAGCAGTGAGAATAAGCGGTAGAAACTGAATGAATGAATGTTCCGGTCGCTCCCATTTTTACTGTTTCCACACTGTTACCACATTTACCTAGTGACCACGCAACATCAGGACCAATTTGGGGTTCGGTATCTTGCCCAAGGATACTTCAACATGGTCATGACAGAACTGAGGATTGAACCAGCAACTTTAAAGTTGGGAATCCACTTTACTACCGCCCCAAGCTTATAGCAACCGGTATTCAAAGTATTGTATTGTGAGTATTGTGGCCGTAAATCGCAGTTATGGTCCAAATAAGAGGTCCTAGACTTTGGATCACAGATGTACGTTAGTGGACTAACAATAGTATTGTGTGTTTATTTAGCTTGTGATCACGTCATTGTCACTCGGACACGTTTTTTTATTCATCCACTGTCTTACATAATATGTGTTATAAGGCGATGTGGACGCCAAGTGACTTCTCGAAGTCTCTTCCTTCATTCCTTCAAAGCTTGTTCACGGAACTCACAAAGAAAAACACATGGGTCAAATCTGGCTATCAAATTTATTCCACGGTATCATAGTACGCCGTTACGAGTGTCTGGGTTAGCATCATCTATCTCGCCACTTAGCTCTGATAGCACATCGGACAAGATTTAACATGCTAGAAATCAGTCAACATTTCTAATACAGAATAGAAGAAGGAGGAGGGGGGGGGGGGGGGGTGTTGAGTTCCCACTGCATTCCCAACTTAACGAGTGCAACCGCAGCTCCATTCCTCGACTTCCCAACGCTAACCTCAGCATCGCTGACTGACCCAAACTTCCCAGGATGAGAAAACTTCCAATCTAAATGTTATTCTTCTGGCTCCTCAAAGGATACATTGTGTGTTGATCCAGAAGGACATACCAGTCTGTGAAAGAAGCTCTTTCTTGTTTTTTTTTTTTTTTTTTGCTCATTGGCCCCTTCCCAGTCTCTCCGAGGCAGGCTGTCTCTCTTTCTGACAACAGCTGCTTGCCTGAGCGGCGAGGATCCAGACATCTGTACGGCCCTGAGCCTCATCCGCCAACAACTCTTTTTCCAAGTCTTTCCAAAAACGTGATATTCATCCCACTTATGAGGTCGCCTGAAGCTTCATACCGACCCCATCCTTCTTCTGCACTCTCATGAATTCTATTCAGGTCCAAAATAATTTAACGGCATGGATGGCGGTTAACCTCAATGACTGGTCTTAATAGCGGGAGACAAGCACCATGACCTCCGTTTGACTTATGCTTACATCTAATTATGTGCGTCTTTGAAAAATAAACAGCAGATCGGACATGTTTGTGTGCCTCTGCTGGGAGTTTTACCTCCTAACCCTGAGAACCGGCATTCCAGTG